>NC_141325.1:4227500-4827500 GCF_037954235.1 Aulostomus chinensis
AGGGGATCTTTTAAAAACTGCTTGTTTTGTAAAGCCAACACATATTCTGTTAACTGTCATAGACAAGTAAGTAAACCACGGCATATTTACATTTGAGAAGCTGGAACCAGTGATTTCTTGGCATTTTGCTTTGCTTTGCTCTTGCTTTAGAAAAAGAAATAATTCTGAAAGGATTAAAGGATTATCAAATTTCTTGCAGTAGTGGTACACACCACTGGGCACACTCCCTTGATACATCTCACTCCCACTTCTGAGCACAGCAGCACCTGGTAAAGAGCAGACATGTCACAAATAAGCGTGGAAGAAAGGTATATTCTATATTTATGATGGCAATACAAACATTTTTGATTTTGGATTGTTTGATGTTGTTTCAGAAATTCTGGAATAATGCTATAACTATATTTATATGTATGTATATATATATATATATATATATATATATATATATATATATATATATATGTGTGTGTGTGTGTGTGCGTTTGTAAGGCCTTTTATTGCACAAATATAATGTTTTAAAGTAGGTAAACAAGGGAAAATATAGGGAAATTCTTATATTTAAGTAAAAAGAAGTATCGTTCCCATGAGCCTGCGTCCCGCCTTCAAGATTCAGCTCATAATGATGGAAAAATTACAGAGGCAGAAGGCCTCCCCATGCTGGTGGAGAAACCAAGGAACACTCTCAGTTTCACTCAGTCAGCTTTCATATTATTTTTTCCACTCAGTTCACTGACAAGTTCCCATAATAAACACGCGGAGAAGAAAGGAAGTGATGTCAGTTACTGCGGTTGGGAGTCCAACAGGATAATGCAACTAATGCAAAGATTCATCAACGCGCAGTGTAAAGTTGAGGGAGACATTTCAATTCATAAAGTCAAAATAAAGACGAGTCAAATATGATTTTGTGCTTGTTTCCCCACTTGAGGGTCACCGACTCCCTCATTATCTCTCCTTCCTTATTCCCTCTTTACAGCTGCCTTAGTTTCTGAATAACTTATCCGTTTTTTTGTTTTTTTTGCATCTGGAGCTCTCTCGCCTCTCCTCGCTCTGTGAGTGTAGGAGAGAAAAGTGCTGTGGAGTTGACAGCGGTAGTGGTCCTGTGCTGTGGGCCCGGGGTGGGAGGTGAGTGGGAGGCTTGGTTTAGCATGTCAGCCACGCTGTTGGCAGCAGGACTTGAAGCTCAACTTAGCGCTGCCCCAGAGTTCCGCTAAAACTTTAAAAGTTGATTTTTCTCTTTCTCTTCAGTTGTGTAATGGCTCCGAGCCACAAATGACTCCAACTAGTTTACTTTTTCCTTTCTGTTTTTTTTATATTTAGATCATATTTTCTTTTAAATAGTCAATACATACTATACATACTTCATTTTAAAATTTCCGGAAATACACAGAGGAAATCAATAGAAAAGAGTTCAATGAATAATTTCAAAGAATGATTTTAATTTAGGTGATTTTTCGGCATTTGTTAAGAATCTCTCAGAGGCAAGGCCCAGAATATGATGTCAGCAGTGCTCTTTAGCTCAAAGCCAAGCGTTCAGATCAGCGGGATTGGGCTGTGCACACTACACATGCTCTGAGGGAGCACAGCACACCCAGGCAGATTTAGAGACTTGTTTGTTTATTTCCTCTAAGTGTGCAAGACAGAATGCTTTCCCACATTAATATTCAGCATCAACTCATACACAACAAGAGGGGGAAGAGACAAGAGAGGAGGAGAGGGGGAGAGAGAGAGAGAGAGAGAGAGATGGAGGTGTGGAGACGGACCTCCTCGCGTTGCTACTCCGCGAGGAGGAAGATTATTTAAAGACTGATTGAGACGCCAACGTCAGACGGATTGGGAGCGTGAAGGCAATCAGCGAAAAGATAAGGAGCTGTTACCTGAAGACGCAGCACTGTGCTGGCTGTTTGGGTAGTCCTCCCTGCACTGTCTGATAACAGCTTACTTTTAATGACCAGTGAAAGCTGGCAGGAGACGGACACTAAACAGATCAACCTCTCCTCCCCTCCGGCTGCGCCTGGCTCTGCTCACTAGATATACTAACCCCCCTTCTCCCTCTCCATCCATCCATTTCTCTTGGAGTCTATCTCTTCATCCTGCCATTCCACCATCCACCTATCCCTCAAGCAATGCTAAAAGCAATGCCAGCACACACGCTGCAGCCAAGTGCCATAACACATGTAAATACACGCAACAAGACAGCATATCGATGTGCACATACAATATATCCACAAGCAGGATGAATTCATTCACAGAAAAACAATACTCATATATTCTCCTTGGAGATGCTTCCTTTTCATTTGCGTCCCCATTAGACAGTCAGAACGAGACAAGCACACATACTTAATACGCACTATAATTCACACAAAGGCATTCTCTTAAACCTCTTCACTTTAAAGGTAGGCACTTTTTCGCGCTTGCCTCGTCTTGGTGGATTACAATTATACAGGGATTCTCCTGCAGGGCATAAATGTGTTGCTTTCAGATATTGGGATCCATTTGACTCTAATGTAATTATTGTACGGAGGCTCCCGGTGCCCTCGTCAGCTACAGATTAAGGGCGCTCTCGCCCACCACTTGCTCTCACCTTTGGCTCCTCAGCTGAAACCATACTAAACAGTTTCTCTCACTCCATCTCTTAGCATCTCTTCCAATAACATAACCCTCCCTGACGCCTCTGCCTTTGTCTATTTGCTCTCCAGCTCCAGGCCAAGTACGCTGATAGGCTGTCAGTGGTCAGCTGGCTGTGAGTGATTGGCTTAATGGGCAAGAGCAGAGTCTCTGCCTGGGAGCCAATGAGGAACAGCAGCCTTGCCTGTACCCCCTTGTTGACCTTCGCTGGTCCACAGCAACGGTGACACGCCTCTGCAAACACACAGGCCAGGGTGAGCGTACTGGTTAGCTTCCAGCAGGGGTCCACCACACACACACACACACACACACACACACACACACACACACACACACACACACACACACACGAACACACAAACACACGCAAAATGACACACACATGAACACACATACACACTTTATGAGATTATACATCTGGCTGCCAAGTGAGGATCCCTCACATCTCTGCCACCTTTTCTCTGTCTTTATCCCGCTCTCGTTTTTTTTCAGCCCTTCTGTCTTATTCTTTCTTTCTTTCTCTGCCCACCGCCCCCTCATCCTAACTCTGCCTTTGTGAAACACAGTTCTGACATCAAAGTGCCAGAAATATTAATCCTACAAGAGGTATCTGCTCCCAGTGTAGGGATCAAGAACCAGGTCGCGGATAGGTGGAGGGGGGGAAAGCCATGGGGGGAGAAAATAGGAAGGAAAAGACAGAAAAAGGGAAACGGATGAAGGGATGTAAAGTAGAACATTTTGCAGCCGGAGTGGGAAGCCCCCGTGGTTCACTAATCTCCGAGTATAAAACAGGTCGCACGCACTTTGGCCCTCTGCCTTGAAGTACTTGTACATGATAACACAACACAAATATGTTTAATACTTTATTTTTCACATAATACTCCAAACACGCAGAAGAGAGTGAAAAAACAAACAAAGCAGTAATTTCTCTGTTGTTTGCGATAATGAGACACGGAGACAGATGGGTAATGGCAGTAGCACCACCTGTGTATCCCTCTATACAATCACACATAACGTTTAGCCAATGAACAGTCCTACTTAAGTGACACCCATTGCCAAGCATTCCATATGCAAAGACAAGGTGGAGGTGTTAATGAGTGCAGGAGCACATGGAATGACATCACAACACAGCCATTCAAGGAGGCATCCATGATGCAGCGCTCTGGAAGTTCTCGAGGTGATGCGTCTGCCTTCAAGCAGTCAGAACAATGAATGTCAATTAAAATAAAGACAGAATAATATCCTGAACTACAGAGGAAAACATTACAGGGAATGTCTGAAAATCTGCACCTCTTGCTTTCTTCCTCCAGGACTGACCTTGTGCAAACACTAAAGGATGCGGTAATGATCCTCAGATGTGGTCTAATTGCAGTGTGTGTGTGTGTGTGTGTGTGTGTGTGTGTGTGTGTGTGTGTGTGTGTGTGTGTTCTGTTTGGCAATTGGTGGGTTTTACCCCGTCAAGCAATAATGTGTACAAACCAGCAGAGAGGTGATGAGGATCCAGCATGTGGAAAGCACATAAAAAAAAAACTCTTAAGAGACTTTAAGTCATTTGATATTGTAATTTCTTCCAAAATGGCTTTCACTTGTTTTTTTGAATGTTACACTTTAATGATAATTTATACTAATCTTTCATTAAACATGCACATGCCAACAAAAATATTAAAATCTCTAAAATAGCTGCTGGCGCAAACCTAAAACATACCCACATTGGATGAATTCCTTAAGTATAATCAAAATATTTAAAGCAATGAAAAACAAATATGTAATTGAGAATGTATGTCTAAACAGAGACTACGGGATGGAACATTTCTAACTCATGAGCTGGAGGGAAGCTGGAGATTTTGGGCCCCACGACCAGACATAACGGACCCCATGAAAACAAATGCAATCTTATGGAATTGTCCTCGGAAACATCTCAACTTGTCACACGGTTAGAAACACGGCTGCCAACAGAGAACAACTCCTGTTGCAATTCTGCGGTTCCTGTCACGAGAGGACAGCCTCGGCGACAGTAGGACTGAACTCAAATCTATCGTTCCATGATTTAATGGGCTGTAAACTTCCGAATTAGTGCCTTTTCACTTCCCATTGCAGGATCAACCTTTGCTTCTTGCCTGTTTTTGCACAAAACCCATCACTATTAAAACGTGTTAGCTAGGTTTAAACAAACTCACACACTTACACACACAGATAATCTGCAGAATCAGTGTGAAAGCCGTATACGTTATTGTATATAACAGGATGTATCTCCTCCAATCTACAAACTCAGTGTGATGCTGACAGTCTGTGAAGTCTTGGAGGCTCCACGCCCGAGCAGCTCACTTTGGTTAAAGTAAATAAACAGAAAATAAATATTTTTTTTAAAAAATCATTTTGATATTAATTCCCAACAGATTTGATCTTAAACCTTACACATCCAGCATCTCTCAGCTGTATAGTTTATGCGTGCACTATTTATTTAAATTTTCCTTCTTTTGCTGACTCTTCCCACACAGATGCACCACCGCCACGTATCGTCTCACTCTCCAGTCCAAACAGGGTCTCTCATCCGCATGAGCATAATTAATAAAACAAATGCGGCTCATTCAGTCGAAGAGTCTAAACACAATTAGCTGTTTTTGTTGGAATTGCAGCACAAGATTAGTTGGACCCATAATAAGTTTACACATCGTGGTGCCAGTGACGCTGCGATGCATTAAAACCTAAACACAAAAACAAGAGGACAAATAAATCCCTGGCAAGGTAAACAAGCAAGTATGATAGAATGGACTGAACAGACTAAATATTAAACAGCGCAAACAACGCTTGAAGAGGGCTTGGATGAAATATTTTTACATGATGTGTGTTCTATTATAAATTTGCTGTGTTATGATCCAGGGAATTTGTTGTATTGTAAACAGCATGGCCGCTTTGTGAGAAATGATGCTTGGATGTGCATCACACACACACACACATCTTATGAAAGGAAAATTGTGGAAATAAACTTTTTTTCCCCTCTGTTACAAACTAGCCAGTCTGTTCACATAATAAATGTCTAGAGTAAACTGAGCTGTGCTTGAATAGACAAAAGACTTCCTCCATGAGATTCTGGATCAGGGGAAGAGGTTGGAGAACAGGGGATATGCACTGAGGTAAAATAAAAGATTTGCTTTTTGGAGAGCTGAGGCGGACCTCTGGCTGAATGCGGAATGCTGGATGGGTTAGAGACAGAGGAGTCAGCCACAAAAAGGAAAATAGTGGGTTGTGACCAGATGAGGCCAAGGCCAATATGTGGGATGCTCCTCATGAGGCTCAGCAGGCATCACAACCGCTCAAAACGGGAACACACATCAAACGCTTCCAAACACATCCAATGTGAGCGCTCCTTCTCCAATCGACAATCTTATAAATTTGTTTTTCGACTTGGTTGATTTGTTCTATCCAAGCCACACTTCACCGATCATAAAAATAAAGAAAGCTTGGCCTCATTTATCATTTTCAAGGTATAAAAAAAACCCAGTGACATTAACAACATAGAAGACAACTCTTTGGGGTTTACTTTATGGCGTGTCAGAAACAGACGAGGGAGTATTCTGTGGCTTGTACACACGAGTATCTCATAATGCAGCTCTTTGCTATAAATTTGCAGTGAAAAGTTATAGAGGGGGCTCACAAGTGAACGGTAAATGTGGAGATATCAAATGCATGGGAATATAGCCCCTACCACGAAATGTGACACAACAGGAAATAGCTTAACAGATTTTTCTTAGAGGCCAGAGGGGCCAATAACTGTCACTTTAGTTTAGGCCCGCAGACTCGCGGCCCCCCAGTGTCTGCTCAAAATTTGTGGAGAGGGACCTCTGTATTAAATGCTGTTTTTCAATATGGATATGATCTTTCCAGACCTGGTCTGCTGCTCCAACTGTGAACCTCCTCGGATCGCCGCCCTGGGTTTCTGAGCGGCACCTGTGTGAGTGTGCCGGAGCGGTGAGGGAGAGTGCAAGCTTGGGAGTATGAAGTATCACAAGAGTTGCTCGAGGTTACGTTTGTGGGGGTCTTACGTCCCTTAGCTATTTCTTGCTCACTTTACTGGTTTTGGCATTTATTAGGGTTTATGCTTTGCACTTAATCTTTATTGGGATTTACACTATGAACTGACCCAGACTGAGTATCGGCCCAGGGAAACCCAATATTGGTCTCTTGCTACTACCACCAATTCTCCTTCCTGTTTACTCAGCAAATGTAATGTATGCATATGGAGCATAACGGCACAGTGAAAATAATTCAAACCGCATTCAAAGAGAAAAAAAAAATGCAGCAAGTTGAAGAGCTAAGTGTAACATTCATTTGTTAAACCCTACTAGTTTCAGATTAGATCATTTAACAACCAAATGCTGCGATATGCTGTCCAACAACAAGGCAAGTAAAGCTTCTACAATTCAAAAGCTCAAGCAAATGCTAAATTAAATGACCAAGATGCTACATGTAAACTTTCAAGGCCCTGACAGGGGAAAAAAAAAGACACTAAAACATTTACATTCCTGAGTATGTCCTTTATAAAACTCATTTAATTATCTGCATGACTGCAAGAGCATGTAGTTTAGTAGGCAATCCCACAGTCTGTCTCATTTGGATTTTCGTCATTCTGCTCATGTGTCAACGTGTGAAAAGTAATGTTATGAAAGAGCAAAGTGAAGGAAAAACAAACAGCGAGGATGAGATGCAGGCGGAAGCCCGTAAAGCCTGGTGACCGGGGTCAACTCTCTCAGATACACATCACTAAGAGGAGCTATAAAAGTTCAAGAGGAGGTGTCTCTGTCGGTCCAGAGAAAATAAACCCAAGCTTTACTATACAAGGACATCAGCATGGAACACACGCAGACCCGGCCCAAGTAACAACAACAAGCAACAGGGACAAAATCTACATCAATCATTCAAGGGCAGATGCAGTACATGAGGGAACAGTATTTGTCCATATACATTCACACACGATTTAAAGCCCACATAACGACTTCCACTCACTCGCCCTCACATACTGGGGAAAGGTTGTTTGCGCTGGGATTTCAGGGTATGAGTTACCCAGATCCCACTGCATGTTCTTGAGATCTGAACCATAATGAGAGGTTAACCAGACATTACTTCTCTTCAGTCTACAGGGATTAGATCAGTACATTTTCACACTACACGCACACCAAAATATCTGCATGCACACACACACACACACACACACACACACACACACACACACGTCTAAAAAGTACACGAGAACATTTAAATCCTTATAGTAAACCCCAGAGACCCCCACATACAGCTAGCATAAATAATCAACAACCCAGGCTGTTCATCATCACTTATTGGTGTATGTACATGCGGAGGGTTTGCTGGAACATGATTGGTCGGTGCATTCATCAATCTGATAGTGATCAGTCCCATATAGGGGAGATTAATCATTAGCTCTGCAGGGGCAAATGCATGGCACGACAGATAGTGATTATTGATGGGTTAATCCCGACTCCATGGCTTTGCATTCAGGCAACAGCCTCATGGCCTATCATGCAAAATTGTATTCTTATTGCTTTCGTATTAACACATTAATGCATGTTGGGAGTATGTAGACTGGAAATGCTGCTGTGGGAAAATTATGCCCATTATGCTTAATGCACCATATTCGCATCAGCGTATGAGTGCAGTTACCTAAAGCAGACAACAAATCTGCAATTTTCAGTATGATATCAGAAGGATCAACACATTTCCCCCAGTATGTTATGACAGTGTTGCGATCGCAGGCTGCTGGATCAGTGGTGAGCCCCGGTGCTTCACTCCTTCGCTGGCTGGAGCTCACACTGCTCCAGGTTTGACCTGGTCTGAGCACACTTGCGTCATCGCTGAGCCGTACACACAGAAACACACACTGTACTGACAGGTGATAAGATTGCTGCTCTGCACCATGGCCGTCAGTGAGAGCTAGCTTAGACTGTTACTGTGCAGAAGGGGCTCCATGGTCCTGCCACTCCTCTGAGGTTGCCAGGTCAAGTCATGGGCCATGCTGGGCAACTGCACCGTGCTGTACCACCTCCTCCAGCCATGCCAGGGTCAAGAGAGCATATCTGAGTGCTGCATGGAGTGAACGCACCAGTCAAACCAAGTGAACTTTGGGGGACGAACATGCTTGTGGTGTGATGTTCCAGGTTCTGACCACGTCTGTAAATGTTTTCTCTGGCTGGGGACATGTACTCTACACCAGAGTTGGTACTCAGGGGCCCACTGCTCCATGGAAGATGGGCTAAACGCAGAAGATTCAAACCTGTACAGGACAATAAAGACTTTCTTCTTCTTCAAAGTTTTTCATTCAGTCTTTTTTTTTCTCATCGCCCTTCCTTTCCCTTCTCTCTCCCCCTCTCTGTCCTGGAAGTGATGTTTTGCAGAAGTGCTTTTAAAAGCCCCAGAGGGTAAATAGTGCTTGAAAAGTAAACAGAAATGAGCTGACCTTGCCAGAGTTTTGGCTCTTGACAGCAGAGCTGCTTTAAGACTTCAAGCAGCAAGGGTCACATCTATAAACAAATCCATTCCAATGCCAGCAATACATGGACACAGAGAGAAAGCAAACAAGTTCCTGGCATAGGAACATAATTAATGAAAACTCCACAGAGAGGATGTGAAAGAATAAGAAAGAAGAATAGAGACAGAAGAAAAAAGAGAGAGCGATAAGGGGGGTGGTCTTCTCATGGCCAAGTAGTGTGACTGGTGGAAAAACACAGGAGGAGGAGATGAGGAATTAACACTGGAGAAAAGGGTGAAAAATTCCTCACCAGTCTATTTAAAGCCGGATGTGAGTCACCTCACCTGGCATCTGTTTTTGTTTTAAGCCAAAGGTCAAAGTTCAGGGCTCTTCTGTGCAGCCACGGTTGAATCCAGCAACGGAAAAATAGCAGCTTTGGCATTTTACAGTGAAAACCAGCTCCCCAGTCTTATTCAATCATGACTTCCACATTATATATTACACATGTGACTCTTTCTTCCTGTCTCATCAAAGTTGTAATACCCCTCTTCTTGTCTGAGGACAATTACAGGGAGACACAAGACAGAGTTGTGAACCAATGTTTTTGAGGACTTTGTTGAGACCTGCAACTATTGGCCAGCATCCTCCTGCCTCCACTCTGTTGGGTTTGACCTCCACTCGTCTCTGTCTTTAAACCCCCGCTGAGGGGAGACCAAAATGTCAGCATCCAAAGGAAGACTCATGAGGTGAAGGGTGCCTTCAACCGCTCGTCTCGCAACTTGACAATGACATCCTGCCCCCTAAACAATTTCCCTTTTTGTTTTTTAGTGCACAAACATTGCTTCTGGTTTTTAGGATGTAAATGAAGTCACATCGCACAGAACCAGCAGACTGAATATTAACGTCACACATGGCAACTAAACTTACGAGCTCACTAATTATAGTGAAGCTGCGACCCCAAGCTTTTAACTGTCTTGGGTGTGACACATAGGTGAAAATGCAGGAAGTCAGTCATTGTTTCAAAAGAAAATGTATGGGTCACAAAGTGAGTATGAAAGCTAGAAATCTCAGAGAAACTGACAGCGCAAAAAAAACCTATTGAAACTTGGATGGTTTTTTTATGACAGCAAAATGTCCCCTGCACTTTAGCATCCCATCTCCTAACAAAAGTCTCTGATGCACCTCCACCTGTGTTTCCCTCCTCTGAGAATCCTCCGTTGCTATTCCTGCATGGCCTGGTTCTGGGTGGTGTATGTGTGTGTGTGTGTGTGTGTGTGTGTGTGTGTGTGTGTCTCTCTCTCTCCTCAGGGCGGTGTTTGTCATGTCAGAGGATCTTGTTATATACTCCGTGTTCCTCAGCCCTGTGATAAGTCATCATTATAGCTGGCCAACCTGGCAACCCAGTGATAAGGGAGCCATGTTCAATCACTACGCCAACTAATATTTCAGATTTCATATTGTTTGCCTGCGGTCGAAGTTCCCTCCCTCCAGCCTCTCGCTGCACACACACACGCTAATATAGACACACCAAACATACGCAAAAGACACGTCCTCTATTTCTGCCCGTTTCTGGCACTCTTTCTCTGCCTCCCCATCTTCCTATCTCTCGGTCTGGTTTTCCCATGAGGGAGTGTGAAGATGAGTGGTGTGTGTAACCCTGTAAGAGAAGGAGGAGGTAATGTTAACACAGTGCAGTGCTGCTGTCATACCAGCTGGATATAAAATGTCCATTATTAAAGAGGAGGACGAGTAATTATTCACCAATCGTCATTTTAAAAGTGTAAACAAAAGCGCAGCGCTAACGGTTGTATAATTTTATGGAACTAGAATAATTTTGTGGGATTTTTGGTGCAATCATGGAAGATAACAGTATACAAAAATGTCAATAAAATAAGGAGTTGACATCTTTAAAGCAAAACAGAAACAAAGTGAAGTTCCCAGCTTCCTTGAACATAAACTATGAGGATATGAGTGGTCTTGAGGTGCCTCTCCAAGTAAGACTACCAAAAACCAGGCTTAAGGTGAGGTCTATTCCAAAGGGAGAGCAAGGGGGGGCCTGGAGAATCATCCCATCGCTACGGTGTCCTCTAAACTTCTTGTGAGCTCCCCCCTTCTCCTGTACTCATAAAAAAAGCTGATGGTTTCAGCTTGGGAAGCTAACGTCTCCTGCGGCTGTTTATACAGCTTTAAGAGAAGGCAGTTTAGCAGGTGCATGGCGCTGTAAGTACAACCGCAATCCACCGCTAAGAGGATTAAAAGCTAGGATGATATCTTTCTAGTAAATAATGTTTCTCTGGAAAGAAAATACAGCAATAATGGAGCTCTTCTCATTCCCTTGGCTTCATCCTCTTTGCATTGGAAGACAAAAAGTAAGTGAGAGGGAGGGAGAGAATGAGTTTATAGGAGCTGAAGAGAAAAAAACCCAGGTGTTAAGCCTCTCCAAACTGGCCTGTGTAATGGGGTTCTGTTTTGAGGGTGTGTAGCCAGCGGATAAACAGCACGCTGGTCGCTATATTTGCCTCCTTCTACTCTATAATCCTAACAGCGTTAGCAAAAGAGTATGCATTATAAGCATCAGAAGCGTCTCACATATATACTAACTTTTCACACAGAGCTCCATTCAAGGACAAGCTAAGCTCCTGTGCTATATCGCTTTCCAAACTGGCAGGGATAGGATACTCATAGCTAAGTAAGTTGAGATGAATCATTGAGGGCTGAATTTCCATCATCTGAATGGGCCCGAGAACCACAGCAGGAGATTCCCTATCCTAGCAAGAGATGCCAATACTAGAAAATGACATTATTTATCCCTATTTCAGCTGCTGCTTTAAGTTGTGCTTCAGCTGCGCAGCCACAAAATGATATCGGACTCAGTGGTTGTTGTAGAGGTTATCTACCACTCACAGCAACATAACACCTGACCACAGTTTAACATCTACGCAGCTCAGCCCTCTGTCTCTTCACTTTTAACTCAATTCCTAAAGGGGCGCTATATGTGACCACCCCACCTGGGGGTCCCTCTCTCCCTGCCCACTCATGACCACAGAAGTGCTGGATGTTTACACCTGCTAGGCCCCTCTCAAAGCCTAGGGGTGGAGTTAGTGACCTGCCTACTCTCTCCTCCCTGCTCCTCCCTCTTCTAAAGGAAACAATAGGCCTGTTAAGAAGGCATCAATGGCTCTCCCAGCTGAAAGTGTATGTGTGTGCATTTGTACCACCAGTGTTGTGATGAGTACTGCTCAAAACACACTCCAAGACCCAAGTGGATGGGTGGGGCAGTGGACGCTTTTCCACCTCATATCACACAATGCAACCAATTCTGTTGCCTGCTGAAGTGGAGAGAGAAGGAGGGTAAAGTCCTGGCCTTGAGTGGGTCTAAACCCCTAGATCAGTGACCCGGTAGGACAATAGGCCCTCTCACAGGCAGACCCCTTCAGTAACCCTCCAACACGACTAAGTTAATCCCCTGAGCCGACAGCCTTACCCTTAATACTGAAGCACTGAGTTAGCCTAATTACGTACAAAGAAAAAGGCAGGTTTCAAGTAGCAAGCAACTAGTAGTGCAACAACACTTAAGAGCACCATGTTGTTAGTTGTGTGATTTACAACATTTCTGCGTAGGGGAGTTTGTCATGGGAACAACATGGAAACGCTTTCCAACAACAGCCGCTGCAGTATTATACATGTAAAGACACGGGGACCATTCCCACATCCAGGAAATTCTCATGTGGTGTATGGCAAATATCCAGGAATATCATTTGAGAATTTACCAAGAACAGAAATGTATAAATGAAACAAAAAATGATTTACTCTCCACCAAATTTCACTAAATTGAGTTCATTCATCTTGGAATCAAGAAACTCAGGAGACATTTCAGCTCTGGTGCAAGAGCTCCTGCATTCCTGTAGACATGTACAAGAAACGTAACCAGAATATAATCCTCAAACAGGGATAACAAAACATTTTCCCCATAAAAAAGCAAAGAGTTGGGAAAAACATTACAGTTGGAAGAGGAATGATCTGATCAAATCCGTGGAGGGCCATTATTGGGTGTCAGAACCTCAGCTGTCAGGGACACACAGTGACAAAACAGCAGAACACTTATTCTCTCACCAAAGAGAAATATTTAAACAGTGATGCCAGGCCTTTTCACTTTGAAAGAAGCCTAAAATTATTGCAGATCTGTCCTGAAACCCAAGTGTGGTCTGAACTGACTCTGCAAGGAAATGATCGCAATAAAAATGTACTTGCTATGCTTGTAGAGATTCAGCTTTCGCTTGACTGCCAGCAAAGGAATTGAGAGATGCTGGTAGACTGACTGGTGGTTCATTCTTCTGTGTAGCCTTCAAGTAAAGATAGACTATCAAACTTCTGGGAAGGCAGAAAGCAGAAACATGTGTCTTCATCAAGAAAAAAAATGTGACTGGGGTAATCAATTTGACATTTTTACTTCAAAGCATCCGTAGATTTAAAGATCCCTCCCTTTTTCTGCAAGTAAGACAATTTAGCAACAATAAATAGTGGTTTGGACAGACTTAATATCAATTAAATATCAATGTCAATTCAAAGGTCATTAAAAAGTGTAAAACTTGGCCCATTCTTGTTAACATTTATCAAATATTCTTCCCTGTGGAGGTAAGCGCTTATTTAAGATTAGCCTTGTGAAACAGCACAACAAAGCTCACCCTTTTCTTCCCCTCTTCTGCAACCTCTTAGCCCGCCTCCCTCCATCTCCTTTACCTTCCAGACTGACACCGTGCAGCTCTTTTATCCCAAAGGTTTCAAAGGTTCTCTTCTCCCTGAATACAAAATACTACTGCCTCCTGAACTTTTGATGGTGGCTGAAGAGCAAAAGAAAGTCAGAAACACCTCTCTATAAAGACATCACAGGCAGGGTTCAGGTGTAGTTCACCTGAACTCCATCCATATTCAAAGGGTTTTGCTTTTTCTCCTTCTGCCTCGAGCTAGCTTTCCCTGTCTATATATATTGCTACTGAGGAGAGAAAGCTCTATTCAAAGGAAGACCTCACAAATACATGACAGAGCTGTTCAAGGTTCCGGCAGCCTGGAAGATAGATTGTAAAGGTGGCGGATGTTTGGTCAAGCTAGCCAAAGGCCCAAAGTTTCTGGTGAAGTCAAATTAGGCGGCATTCTTATCTCGTTTTACCTCACAAATCTAAGAGATTATGAGACAAAGGAAAGAAAGACGGGTTCCTTGGATATGTCAGTGCCTATGACGCGGAGCTTGAGAGGTTACAAGGGAAGAATAGTGTTGACAAGTCTTAAGATAAGCAATTGATTAGTTTCCCACGTACTTAAATCAGCCTGGTGACACTCTACCGCTGCCTCAGAAGGACACCCCATTGTCTTGGAGACAGAAAACACAGAGTTTAGGGGGTCCATATGCCACACTAATTGTTTATTGACTGTTCACAGCAAGGAGGAAGATAATTAGGGTCATTAACTAGTGTAACTAAGCAGACACAAGTTGTCAATTCCAGATCCCACCAGGCTCGTTCACTCTATTGTAGCAAGCTGTGTAGGAGAACCGGTGCTTTTCCATGGGAAAACAGCTGGAGAACGCATGGAAATACTTCTTCTCTGTTTTTATTATTCCTCAGCCTCCTCCGTTCTTCCTCTTCGTTCCGCTTTTGTTTATTTTTCCTCCAACGGAGAAGGTCATATACATCCCCCTCATCATGGATGTTTTTTACTCCCTTTCGCCTCTGTTGTCCTTTAGATGTTGACACGAGGACAAACACAATCCCGCAATTGCGAGAGCTCCATGTGAAATGTGAGGGAGACAGAAAAGACGAACTGGTGAGGGGAAATGGTTTGGTGGGCTTTACCTATGTATACCTCGAGGCTTTGCTATCACAGATTCATGCAATAAAGCAGACACACTTTAAATGTCCTTCCACACCCCCGCCTCGTTCTCGCTGCAACTCTCACAGCAGTAACATATGTAAATGCTCTGCCAAGGAGGTTCCTGTGAATTCGGAGGAAAGAGCCTTGGATAAACACATTCCCTGCTTAGTTTTATGTCATCTCTTGGAATCCCAGGACAGGCCGCTCTGATGCCTTGATAACCTTGAGTCATTTGGAGGTCAAGGCGGCTATGAAATATCTCCAGAGCAACTGTTTCGAATGTTGTGTTTGAATATTCCCCCCTCTCTCCATCTTGTTCATTATATTTACAGCTTAAAGCCAGAAAGTGACATTAAAGTTGTGTTATTTTGTGCTAAACACGTTACAATTTTTCACAAAAATCCCAAATTACGTTACAAAAAAAAGCCAGATGATTTCCACGATGGGAGAGTTTTTCAGCGCACTTTCTTCGTAAGAAACTTGATGAGCGATGATGCAGATCAAACGCTATCAAAAAGGAAACTCTCCTAGCTCACTTTTCACCCGTCTCACACAGAGTAACGTGAACGTCCACTTCAAACATTGCTGGAAATAGTCCTAAAGGCATGGATTCTAATAAAACACAGTATGTTTGGATTTTCTCTGGTGGAATTTGTATTAAGCAGGTGTCGAGGAGGTGTTGAAAGGGTCCAAGGGAGACAGGCCTTTTGCGAGGACGCCTGTGGGGTCCTGAGAGTTCTGGAGCATGTGGGCAAAACCATCACTTACTCCCAGATGTTATCAGGTCACTACAGCAGCTATGGCTGGACTCCCCGGGGACACACAAACACACAGCTGGGGAATACATTAGGGCACAGAATATGAACCGCAACCAGAGGGAATAGACTGGAGGGGATTTTCTCCTGTGTGTCCCAGCGTGTGTGCTAGCGAGAGCTGCTGCTAGGCTTCATCACAACCGCTTGTCTGCCACCACACCATCTTTCTGACATCAGGATTGCGAGAGCGACCGTTTCTGTAACATTCTGAAACATTTAAATGATTCTGTAATTGGACAGCTGTGTGGAGGCGTGAAGGAAGCCACAGTTTGAACTTCTAAAGCTCTTTCTGAACGCCATATTATAAATGGCTTTCAAGACCCTGAAAATGTGTGTAACTATCCGCATACTGTCTGCTTTATATTGAAAAATATATTGCGTCATGCAACATCTTGTATCAAGTCCACTCACATCTGTCACTACGAGGGGGGGTGAGACAACTTAACCTGTGGAAAGTATTATTTTTGAGTATGCGAGCAAATATGGATGAACTCGTGCTTGGGTTTTTGCATGTCTCCATGCAACTTAACAGCGGTTCATCAAGCTCACAGTTCAGTTTGCACTGAGGTTCTCGGGTCATGGGTTTGCGTTTGATTTGTTTGGTGTTAACAAAATTTAAAAAAACAGCAGAAATGAAGAGCACAACTAGACAGTCGCTCCTGTCCTCTGCTGTTATTTACAGTTGCTGGTTCTTTTTTCTGCACTTTCTCAACGAGGGCAAATAATCACAAAATAATTAGTTGTTTTTTTTCCTTGCTGACAAAAAACAAAACAAAACAAGTGGTTCAAGTGCAAATTGAACCTTGGTTGATTATCGAACGGTTAATCTTTTTATGATTAGGTTTTGCACCCCTTGTAAAAACCGTCTGCATTTATTAGCGTAACATTTGCGAGAGCGGCGACACAGTACTGGGAGGAGAAAATAAAAAGGCAACAAAAAGGGAAAAAAAGAAAGCAAATTCAGAAGTGAGGAATGGCGTCTAAAACTGCACTGGACTCACTTGTGCAACACAACACAGAGTCCTCTGATAGCTCGAGCTCTCCCATATTTTCCTCCCCAAGTTGTGGAGCAGTGGGACTCTTGAATTTGCATAACAGCAAAGGGCAATCAATGGGAAAGGGGGTGCTTTGTTAGGAGTTGTCATTGGAGCCAGGGGCCACAAGTCTGTAGCCCCCATGTCAAAAGTGCTTATTTGGGGTGCCACTCGGACATGACGGGGCCTCAGGGACAGGGGCAAGGGGTTAAACTGCTAACAACATTAAATGTCACACTGGTGCTGCTTTACTATGAAGGACATGCAAAAAGGCGTACATCCAGCACCGTTAGCGGATACATTACACTTCCTTACACAACTTCCCAAAAATGTAAGCATTTACTTCCTGTTCCAGACAGCAGTGAAAAATCTATTTGAAATCAAAACTGAAACATGATGCTGAAACAAGATAAAATACAACGCATATTAACAAACGATACACTATTATGATATTTGTGTTATGACAGAGAAGCTCATATGTAATTAAACTGAAATATGACACAGTTATGTAGCTTAAACCCGACTTGTGTGTGAGAGAAGAAGCTGACAAAAAGTTGATGTTTACTAACAGTGCGTCTCTCTGCTCTCCTTTTCTTCCCGTTCCTAATTCTTTAATAATGCTACTCATTTAAAGTTGGCTTTTTCATCCATTATGGATCAATACCATATTTGATTTTGTTTGTTCTGTGCCAAGTGTCAATGTGCACAAGTCAAAGGGAAGCAGCCCTTTGTTTCATCCTGTTAATAAACACTAACGCATTGAATATTTCATCTTCTCCACCACAAGCCCTCAGAGACGCCATTGTATTTAACACCCGGTGTCTGCGAAACTCCTTACACTCTCTCTCTCTCTGTCTCTCTCTCTGTCTCTCTCTCTCTCTCTACTTCTGTTTCTTCCTCTCCTCTTTCTGTCTTTTGGGTTTGTTTGCAGCTCAGACGTCTGCGCAGGACTGTGTTCTGTAACTTATTTAACAAGGGTTCATTCTCTTGAAAGCAGTTCTACCCGCAGGACCGACCGAGGCTTTGACTCGACTTTGTGTACGTCTATTAATAAATTAACTATTCTGTCACAATCTGAAGGAAAGATTCAATTATTCACAAATTGCAATGCATTATTCCATCAACCATGTTTTAAGCAGGGCTATGAATAATTTTCGCCATTTTACTTTGGATAATTAAAGCAGTAAATCTCTTTGTAAGGCACGACGCGGCCTTTACGGACTCCATGGTTCATGTTACAATGAAAAAGACAACGCTACACTTTTTTTGTTATGGTGAAGCCAGTATTAATCAGCAGCTTCAGGTATGAATATGCATGCAGCGGTTTAGTTAACATCTCTTATCAGAATATAAATCAGTCATTTATTGGCAATCTTTCAGCTGGGGAGACTGGGAGAGGGCGGGTGAGAATGAGGGGGTGAAACAGAGAAACAGAAACATATTGAAAGAATGAGGATTGAGGAGAAATGTCGGAAAAGGGTGGGTGTGAGAAAGTAAAAAAAGACAAAGGATGTAGAGAATGTGTGTGTGGTGTGTGTGTGGTGTGTGTGTGTGTGTGTGCATGCTAACACTCAGCAAGTGTGTCCTCTGGCTCTTTTTTACTTGATTTGGGGATACCGCATTAATTTGGGGAATCATGAATCTCCCTCTTTTTGCCTCGCTCTCTCCCTCTCTCTCTCTCTCTCTCCCACACACACACACACACACACACCCTCTTGATTTGTTCCCTCCAGATGAAGACTCTGTGCTCACAACTCCTCTGCCATATGTCTCAGCTGAGACAAAAGTGCCTCATAGGGTTTTTCTCACAGTGTTTTTCTCCACTCACACGGTTTGCCCCTGGTCGCTGAGCTAACCCAATTAACAGGAAGCCAATGGCTCCCCCAGGTCAGATAAAGACAACCCCCCCTTTACACACACATGAATGCTCTCTCTCTCTCTCTCTCTCTCTCTCTCTCTCTCTCTCTCTCTCACACACACACACACACACACACACACACACACACAAACACAACCTTAATGCAACCCAACCTTAATAAGATCAGCTGCTCACCATCTATCTAAAATTATCTGAAAATATGATTTCTCAAAATACAACCTATAACAAAACAAAACAAAAAAAATCACTCCAATTTTTGAATTCTTCAGAGGTTTTTTTTTTTCTTTCAACTGTCCACAAATCCCTGACAAGCTCTGGAAAAGAAAAAACAAGTCATCACACATTTGTTTACATAGGTCAGGTATAATCACAGCCCCCTAGCGTCCCTGATGTCAAACAGTCAAGCAGTGTGCAGCCAGGACATGGTGTTGCAAATGACCCTGAGAAAGAGGGAGAGGGAGAGAGGGAGAGAGAGAGAGCACGAGTGAGAGAGCGCAGAGGCCAAGTAAACAGGATGACTTCGAGAGCCACAAACACATCAATCAACTCACTGCCCATCCTCCCTCCTCTCCTTCTACCACTCTCTCTGGTCCTCTATCTCTCTCTCTGTCACACACACACACACACACACACACACACACACACACACACACACACACACACACACACACACACACACACACCCCGGCTGTCTCAATTAACCCATGGTTAATCTTGGACCTCCCGTAGCAACTTCTAAAAGGGATCCGGGTAGAACGGGAGATGGTATCTGCCAGGAAGATTACAGTGCGACAGGCAGATCAAAGAGGGCCGGACTTTGGGCCCCAGCGATTAGCGGTAATTAAATAAAGTATGTCTGTTTAAACTTCATTAGCAGCTGGGCGTTTGCTCCACCAGAGTGGGCACAACTCAACCGTCCTTAATTAAAAGATAATCCACAGGATCGCCCCCTAATCTCCTTCCAAAATATGCTCTCTTCTCCCCCCACGACGGAGGTTTTTTAGTCTACTGCTACTACGGAGCAGGCCAGTGGGTGGAGGTGAGCGCTAAAGCCGCCAACAGTCTGAATAGCAGCCAGGCGAGTGGGTTACTCCTCTCTCCCTTCTCCTATACCCCCCGACCTGGAGAGGAGCAGAGAGGGAAAAAAAACCTGCCCCCGATAACATCAATTTAGCATGCCATTATCTCCAATGGTGGAAAACTACACTCCGGCAAAGTCTGACATAAATCTTGGAGAGCTGGGGGGACATTGAATATGCATGAGCTGAAACAGATATGACACTGCTGGCACATTAATATTCTTGTCACTGGAGGTTTTCAAACTTTCAAGTCGATGACTTGAGCGAATCCAGTCTGGAGTTTCCATAAAACAGGGCAAAAGACTATTATACATAATTAAAGACCTACAAGCTTCTGAACTCTGAGGGCGAAAAAAAGAGAGAAAAATAAAAAAAAAAATGTTTCTGTAGATTCGATAGAATTTAGATGAATCCACAGTTTGAATAAGGGTGAAGGCATACAACTGTATGGATCAAATAAATTCTCTATCAAAGTCAGTTTCTTGGTATTCAGGGGCAAGGAGCACATGCTCAGCGCTTAAGTATTTCGTACAAAATAATGTGTGCGTGGGAGAGCTCAATGTGCCACCACATGAGAGAAAGTAAGACGAGCTATTTTAAAAACCGGGCACACACACAGTTCAGTTGTCAAAGTCACTCAGTCACATGCAAGTGAAGGCAGCAAGGAGGACTGATAGAGAGATTGTAGCTTTTTACTGCTACTGAGTGGATATTGATCCATAAATAGTGAATTACACAATCGTAGCTCATGGGTTACACGACTTCAAAGGCCTCATTTGCGTCACTCACAAAATGCTAATTAACAGTTGGACCTTCCAGTTTTTCTTCTGGTTGTGTGGGTTCTCCTAGCCGCTGCTAAGCACCCGTGTCGTATGCTCTTCGCATCAAACTCACGCCGACTCTGTAATTAAGGGTCAACTTGCAAGCATTTAATTTCTTAATCTTGCATAGGTTTATATTGGTGTTGATGGGGAGTTAGGTCTGAAACAACCCAAAAACAAAGCGGGCTCTTTCGCAGACATGCACAAATACAGAGGAAATGCACACAGCTGCCCGAGACCTTGGCTGTCCCAGATTACCTTCAGTTCACTTAAGGGAAGACACACAATGTGACCCGTCTCCACCAAAACGCCTTATTAAACTCAGATGCATGACCACTTTCCAAACAACATACTCTTATCCTATTTCGCTCTGGTTGAACCACAGGGTAAAAAGGGATCCACTCAAACACTATGGTTTCTTCAGACTGATCAGACATGCTTTGGGGTTTGACCTGAGCTGTGTGAACGCTGAAGCTTTCCAAACTTGAGAACGGAGAGATGGATAGAGATATAGATGGCTCACTGATCCTCCTCTGGTTTACTGACCAAAGAGAGGGCCGCAGGGCCTGGTGGCGCAGCACTGATCCAGGCCACAGTCTGCCTGGCCTGCCAGACAGTCGGAATCAAATCAGGCAGAGCAACAAACACAAGATCCACGAGCACTGTCTATGGAAAACATGCAATATAGAGAGCACACCATACATTGCTGAGTGTATTTATACACTGAAGGGCACATTTAAGCATGAAGCAGGCAGGGCAGTGTAACAGGATGGTGTGGTTATATTGGTTATGGTGCAGGGTATTCTGAGGATCACATCAAGGCGAATGACGCTCTAAGCAGAAAGAAATAGTCCCTAATTACACGGTAGATACAGTATACAGTGATGATGCTCAGTGTGCTGCTCTGCACGCTGGCTAACTGATAAATCAAGTCCTCGGGCGCTTTTGTTACTGTAAACTGCCATTTGGTTGATCATGTTATGCGAAATTGAATCTAAACCAATGACCTGTCATACTAAAAGCGAGGACACAAATAGGTGGTACATAAATTATGTGAATTATACAATATGCATATTGCAGAAATACAATGCACAGTAGTGTACACAGTAACACATTAGTTTAAAAGGTGGTTATCAATCACAATACTTGCTGCAGTAAAGCAATACAGAATGAAAATAATGGATAAGCCTGTGATGTACAATTGAAATATACACCACTTCCAATTGACTTACAAAAGAAGTCACCTCTGTTTGTGCTGTTAGACAATAAATAACCTTCAAGTGAACAGAGTGAAAGCCTCAACCACACTGATACAGCAATCACATCTGGTGGATTCTCACTTAAAGAGAATTACATTTGTCCCGTTTACTTCCTCAAGGAAACCATGTAGCGAGTGACCTCTTCATCTGACAACAGTGTTGCAAGAGCAGCAACTACAGAGATGAGGTTACCATGGTCACTGCAGAATTATTGGTTAAATAGCGTATAAAAAAAGTAGAGTGCAAAAGAGTGCATGTAGGAGGGAGAGAAACAGAGAGAGAGAACATCTTGAGCATTGTTAACAAACATATTTCATAAATTGATCCAGCTCACATAACAAAGCTGAGGAGCAGACACATAGCCTGACCTTCACCATCTCTTACCAAGACCAACAATAAATAAATAAAAATGTGTTCCTTTGACAACCGCGATCTGTAAGCCTGAGCAAGAAACAGCCTGGCTGGACCCCCCACCCCCACCCTAACCCCCCTCACTACTACTCCTCTTTTGCTTCCTTCCATCACCTCAGCTCACTTCTCTCTTCATCGCTTGTGTGGAGTATCTGAGCACCCTCAGGTTATTCATCATTCGCTCCAATATACACCTTCTATGCTCTCTTCCTCCAAAAAATTCATTTTGCCCTTGACAGGGCCTAGTCTGTGTTGTGACACTGGACACCCCACGTGTAGCCGCTTCTATGACACTGGGCGACGGTCTTTTAAAACCTGCCCATTCCCAACTGGACATGGCTTTAGATAGAGCACCCATTTTGGAAGAAAGTAAGGGTGTTAAGAGTCGTAGAGAAAGGGAGGGGGAGGGAAGTCAAGAGGTGCGCAAGGACACCTCAGCCTTGTCACACCATTTCAACCGGCACTGGCTATATCATTGTTTTTCTCCTGAAGGTGTTTTTTTGGCTCCAGCTGATAAAAAGCCCACAGGCAAGGTGCTTAGGTCAGGTCTTTAAACACAAGGGGATATCTATGCACCTCTTGGGGCTCCCTGGCCAATGCCACCGCTCTCATTTCCTCACTCGTTACCTTAATTTGGCGACAAGGCCAGATCCTGTTGGTGTCAGCGAGCTCAGTGAATGGGCAAATGTCATGGAGTCGCAACAGCACAGGGAATTGTAAAGTACATGGCAGCTGCATGGGGAGATAATAGATTTACTTCGAGTGTCTGAGCCCTACAGGACAATATTGCTTATTCTTTCACCAATCCGGTTCTTGCCAGATTGTCATCTGACACACACACACACACACACACACACATTTAATGTACATTTTAAGGAAAAAAAAAAATCACATTACCCGCATGCACATCCTCTTTTTCTTTTTTTTTTTTTTAATTTATCTACATTTCTCACTTTTTCCTCACCAAGAGGTTAAAGTGCGCTTTAGGCAGAGAAGGCCAAGATGAGCTGGAGAAGGAAAATACCAAAGAGACGTGTGTGTGTGTGTGTGTGTGTGTGTGTGTGTGTGTGTGTGTGTGTGTGTGTGTGTGTGTGTGTTGTGTGGTTTCCACATCTCTGTTTGGGCTATTGCTGCATCTCATCATGATAATACATCAAGACATTTTCAGCATTATCACACTTTGGCAAGGAGACCTATCTGTCCTTCTCTTGTTACAGACAACTACAAGCTCACCTGCTGAGGATGAAGCCATATGAAAAAAATATGACCAAACTGGGAGAAATGAGTAGACATTGTGAGGAGCATAGTTGGGTTAAACACTGTAGCAGTCTCTCTGTGCCCCATGCTGACAGAAAAATGTGTCTTGTGGGCATTGAGATGTATGAGATGATGGACTGGTCGGCAATAGACTGTACTTTACATTAGCATATGCTTCCAACAAGAATTCCAGCGGCAGGACATATCTTCTCTGGTATATATACGTGTGTATGAAGGAGAGAGCAATTAGGCCAGCTGACAGCCCCAGTGCACCACCATCCACGTATTTATGTGAGGAGAATGCATACTTGTGGGATTTCCCACAAATGCGATCTTGCTTATAGAAAATAATTTGAATCAGTTCATATTTTCTTTTGACAGAAAAAGAATGCCACTCCATCAGATTTTAACAGCTTTATCTGCCCACAGTTGAAAGTAGTCCAACGTGTGTCTTCATTTGGAAGTTCAGGTCAAAGGGCCATCACTGCCGTCATCTCTTCTGCTGCATTTCTCTGGGTTGCTATGACGCCGCATTGCTGAGAGAAAAGCATCGTTTTAACGCTGGAATGATGCTGCCCAGCCAGGGCATTTTCGGGGCTTTTTGGCCTTGCTCCACAGCAGCGGCACACACTCAGTCTGAGCTTCAATGAAATCTTTTCATGCCATTAGAAAATAAATGAAATCTAAAGCCCGCTTGCCAATTTTTTTTTCTTGACTGCATCACAAAGGAGCACAGGAACAATGGAGGCATTGGGTTGTTGCAGCCTTCGATTGAGATGTACTGCTGAAATGCAAAGCATTATTATGAGGGCCTACCAGCTGTGGCTCAATCTCCTCAGAATGAGCCAAATAGTTAGCATTACTACTGCTGCTGCTTCCCAATAGGAGTACATGGATGAAATTCCAGGCCGCCTACAATGAAATGCCATGCTAACCAGTGACTGGAAAGATATCTTTGTTATGCATAGGAATCTAGCTACACAGAGAGCTAATTAAGCCAAGCATAACCAAGATGGATATGACCAAAAATATGAAATAAAAGAATTAAAAAACCCTTCGTGTGACTGTGGCCCTTGCACGCAAGTGCAAAAGAGCTCTTTTGGAAGAGAACAAACACGAGAGTATCAGCAGCCGCACCAGTAGAGCCGGTCTGAGGCAGCCTGTCCCGTACAGGCCCTGGTAGCAAACTTGACCGCTGGGTGCTAGCATGACTACTCTGAATGCTAACTAGTAACATGTACTAGGCAGCTTGCCTGCATCTAAAGCTGAGAGAGCATTCATGAGGGGCATAATGCAAGTGACACAGTCAGAAGCAAGAAAACGAGCGGGACAAAAGACTATTGAAGCATGGGCACCAAGTATAGATCCCTCCCCCTCGAGATGCAAAAAGAGATGGTGGAAGAAAAGCAGGGAAATTGAGTGACTAATTAAATGAATGAAAGAAAAGCAATTGGTCTCCACCGCTGCCATCAAATAGAACAGATGACAGCCTGCTGAAATGAATGCTGTGTTCTTTATATCTTTGTTCGGCACTTATTTTGTGCATATAGCTGAGTAGTGTGTATATGCCTTTAAGCTTGTGCAGTGGGGGAAAAAAAAAAAAAAAAGCATGACAGGGTTCCACCAATGAACTGACTCATCTGAAGCTGCTTCTGCTTGGGATCGAACGCCAGAGTTGCTTGTTAGCTCCAGGTGTGTTTAGGTGACTTCTCTCTCCTACAGGGGTTATGCAGGGGTATGATTGACATATAATTAGAGGAGTTAGAACATTGGTAGTATGAGGTTGCTTTGTCACACGGTGTCCTCACGGACTCCGCAGGCGGTATTGATCCTGGTCACAGTGGTCCCAGAGCAGTTGCCATAATTGTTGTATTGTTGCCGACTTGAGTGGAAGCGGAAATGTTTCAGAGACCAAAAACAGCCGTGAGCGATCAAACAGACAAAGCAATCCTCTCAAAACAAGTTTGAACCTCATCCCACATCACAACGATCCAAAGCACCCCCTTCCTCTCTCATCTGCCCCCCCCCCCACTCCCACTAATGACCAAACACACACCTGTCCATTGATTAAATCACTGAATAATAGATTTGTTCAACTTAAAAGTACAGTAGTTACTGCACTAAGGTGACTGATGTTTTTATTTCTTCCACCCTTCACTAGGAAGAGCTAACAATTGAGACGCCATATCCTGGACATCAGGTTTGGACTCTTTCAGGCTCCAGTCACCTGAAGATAAGTGAAATATTTCCCATCTTCGCCTTTGGTCTTTGACAGTTGTTGTTCCTAAGCAGCCCATAAATCTGCTGCATAGGGATATTTGCTAAAAGGGGGATCGGGGTCAAAGGTCAGGAAGCCCTCTCCTTTGGAACCCCTCATGCCAGATGGTACTTCAAGGTTTCTCAGGCCGTCAGACTGCACCATCTCCTTTACTCCTGACCAGCCCACTTCACTCCTTAACTCAACTCATGTTGTCGCCCCCATGTCGCTCCCCCTCTCATTCTTCTTCTCTGTAACAACCCCACCCATTTTATCTTCTCACACTCAGGCCCCCAGACCCTCAAGTCTTCACCCATCCTCAGCAACCTCTCTCTTTGTGAACGATCTTTACTCCTTTTCTGATGGCATGAGAGTCCATTAGAGGATAAACAGGAGGGAAACACCGACAGCGAGAGTTTGGGAATCACACTGTGAGGACCGGCATCATCATCTGCTAATTACTGCAGGATTTTTCATATTTTCTTTTTTTTAACCCCTTCCTCATTTCCCCTTCCTCGCTTCCGTTTTGTTTAGCAAATAGCTTTTCATAATCCTCACTGAATCAATTTTCTGTGTCAAAACGAATAAATTAGCTTGCTTTATTTTGGAATAAACCATTAATACAGGAATGCCTGGTAATTAATTTCCTGTAATTGCCCCAGCGGGAATGGTGTCAGTTACACCCACTCCATGAAAATGCTGTATATTAGCTTAAATAATGGCTGCTCACTCTGTGTCTGTGTGATTTGGGTAACAGTTTTGGCTACAGTAAGCTGACTCTGAGGTGGGGGTGGGGGGTAGGGCGACATCCCTGAGCATTTTGACCTCATCTGTATTAGAGGAAAGCAGGAAGAATGCTCAAAATATCAGCCATCTTATTCATGACTAAATTAAGCCTAGAAATTATGTCACAAATGTGTGTTTTTGTATGCTATCGGTTCCTCTTGAGCATACTTACTTTAACCTAAGCCTAAGCCTGAGCTTACAGTGTGACTATAACTCTCCCCAAAATGCTTCTTTAGGTGTAATACCCACAGCAGGCTGTTTAACATTTCTAATTTGTCATTTCCAGGGGATGACCGGGAGAGCAGACTGAATTTCCTTCTCTGGGCTAAGCTCCTTATGTTCACTTGTACATATTGAAGGATTTGAGCGAACTCAGTGGGTCCAGGTAAAGTAGCCCCACTCTGCTGGCTGTGTAAACAATGGAGATGAGGGAACTGTTGCCTTGTAGCCTCACTCAGCAAGAGTTTGTGGCTCCAACTCCATATTTTAAGACCTTGAAACAGCACATCAACATCCATCTCACCAGCAGCCTGATTTAGGAGTCTTCTCCAACAGGTTCCCTCCGCACCCACTGCCCCCATTCAGAGGCAGAGCATGACTTTCCTGCGGCGTCAGGGCAAGGTGGCAGAATGCTGGCTGGTAAGTGTGTCACCCTGGCTGAGGTTGGGGCACAGTGGCACAACGGGAGTATTTCTATTCCCCTCCTTCGCTTTTCTCTCCCACTTCCTCACTCGTTCTCTCTCCCTCCAACACTCCCGCCACAACAGAACACATGAAACCAGGGCATGCCCCCAGTGAACAGCGGAATAGGCAGCTGCCGTCAGTGGGCCTGGAAGGGCTCGACTTAAAAAGAAATACTGAGAAACAGTTGTAACCCAAAAACAGCCTCAGTGAACCACAAGCCTCCATTGGTGCCCCTATTTTCCTATTTGAGATGAAGTGATGATAACTGCAGTGAGGGAGGGCGGCGGTTATGGAGGCTGCCAAACGACAGACAGATCCTTCCCCCAGGTAAGGAACCATGGGGAACGGGCAGGATACTGAATCACGGGGCTACTCAAGGTCCCATTGTAAGTCTTTTTGATGTCAAAAACACACATTTTCACACACATGTTCTGTGT
Source organism: Aulostomus chinensis (assembly GCF_037954235.1). Lineage (NCBI taxonomy): Eukaryota > Metazoa > Chordata > Actinopteri > Syngnathiformes > Aulostomidae > Aulostomus > Aulostomus chinensis. The sequence continues at coordinate 4,255,194 of NC_141325.1, forward strand.
TTATGCACATACCCTTCTTGCACAAGTTACTGCGGACAAAAACACAGACACATATGTGGTACAGACTGCAACTCCCAGATATGTGAAATCCGTTGGTTGGCATACAGATGATTTAGCGGCTTATTGTCAGAGATAATTTGTAATCAAACACACGTCTTCCGTGATTGCCGCTCATTGCGATCACTAATCAGTGACGATTAAACAAATGCTATGACGAAATGCAGAAGGCCTGAACATATTTCTTGAACCACATGGACCCACACCGTTATGCCCTTTTAAGTTCATGTGACAAACTTGTCAGCAAGCAGTTGCTCATAGTAGCTACGCAACAACATTTCTGGCCCCCTAGTAAATAAATCTCCAATATTCAGTTTCCTTCTCCTGGGGGACACGTATCTTGCTCTTAAGTCGCTAAACGCTCCACTCTGTTCACTAGCTAACAGTGTTTGTTTGCCATATGGCGCCAAGTAGCTTGCGTATAGGGGATTCTAAGGACACTATGCTAAAAACAGCTGCAGCAAAGATGCTATGAAAGCAAACTGAAAACTGAGTACAAATTTGTGCCAGACAGCCAAACAATGAGCTTCATCTCACTGTGAAGCTCTGCAAGATAATTCTCTGTAGGTTCACCCTAACAAAAGGAATTACGCACAATGATTGATTATGATTTCTCAAAAAATATTGATTATAGCCGCTTGAAGAAAGAGGCAGGTTATTCCCACGAGGAGAAACAAAGTTTAGGAGAATTTTCCCATAAGAAAACTGCGATCCATGTTCTCCCCATTACTTTCAAACTAGCATATAGCCATCTGCTTTTCTGTGTTGTTACAGGCAAAAAGGACGGCCGCTGCTCTGTAACAGTTGAATGAGAGGACAATGGTTCTGCCTGAGAGCAAGGAAAATATTATAAACCAGAAATACCAAAATGCTAAGTGAAACCAGGATGATCAGGCTGAGAAAACTGGGGTGGTTGACAACACAGCAATTTTAACATGGTTCTTTTTTTCTGGAAAAGAAAAGACTGTCTGAATGCCTGCTTTGTTCATATTTGATTCTCCCTCATGGTGATATATTGGTCACACAAAGGCTGCACAATTGCGGTGTGCTGCACAGGCGCCCATCTTCAGTTTCATACGTATGTAACAGAGTGTGTTGTTAGCAAATAACTTCCAAAGAGGGGTGTTTCTTCCTAATTGTGCACTTCGCGTACAGACACTAAGATTGATGAGGAGATTACCCATGTAAGATGTGTCTTGTTGTGAGTCGACCCTCCAACGCTTAAATAGAGACACTCCATCAGGATTTGAAGTTGAGAAATAAGGTGAGGTCTGAAGCGAATCAATACATTGGCTGTAGACGGGTGGCCACCTGCCAAACACACAGGCATATCCAATGTTTCTTCTTGTGGACATCAAGGATGAGTAGTGAGACCCCTTTAAAGCAGCAAATTCCTCATAGTACACGGCCTCTAAGTCTGAACAGTGTTACCCTGTTCTTTGTTTTTGTACATGAAAGGAAAAAAAACAATCCAAATACACTCATTCTTTTGTTGCTGGTCTCCTACCAACCCACCGAAAGAAAATAAAAGACCTTCTGATCTTTTGTACACATGTAATTTTGCTACATTCTGAAGGTTTTTAAAGGTTTCATTTGTATTAGTTCGGAATAACCTCGGAAGAATCTTGGGGACCATCCTGAATGTGTGAGACAAATAAATCCAGCATGGCGGAAATCAAGATAAGGGAACAGAGAGCGATAGCGGGAGCAGGAGTGTGAGATCTCCGAGGCACGTTAAAGCGGCGGGGAAGGGTACTGTCATGGCTGTGTGTCTGAGAGGGCTTCAGCCTTTGGCTCTCTGGGCATTTTAACACACCATAAATCACTCTCCCGGCCCAGCCTTGCATTACGTGAATGATATATTTTATTTACACTACAGAGGAAAACACACATGGTCCTTATAAATCATCTCCCACCTTTAATAATGAGTCAACTTCCACTCATTCATCACCACTTCCAAAGCCATGCCTGCAGAGAAATAGAGAGGGGGAAGAAGAAAGAAAAACAAACATAGTTTGCTAACAAGGAGGCTGTTTGAGAAAGGATATGTAAAATGCTTCAGAATGCAATTGTCACATTCTTAAAGCATTAGAAGCCAATACTGTCATGTGGTAGAGCATAGAGATTTTAGCCCAGGGGATTTTAGCTATTTAGTTTGTCACTCTTTGAGAATAAAATACCTAGTTGACATGAGAACTTTTCTGCTCCCTGACATGTTTATACAAGCTAGCTTCAGCACCATTACTCATTCTCACTTGTCTCTCTTAGAAGTCTCCTCTAATGATCGAGCAGCAGCATAACCACAGCCCTATGACACGCGTGTCACAGAAATCTGCTACATTTGCCAATGTGGCTGCATTACTGTCAAAGCTCATCAAAATGAGCCATTCAAAATCCAAACCTCTCTCCGCCCCCTCACCCACGAGAAAAAGATGTTCACTAAACGATAGCTGATTCTCCTTCTTTGTGCTTAAAATAGATATTGCCTCGCTATCAGAACTCAAGTGGGATACTGTGAAACATTTTGGAGTGATTCCTCATGTTTGAAATGATTTAGAAAGCAATCCGTCTTAACAGCAGTCTCAGAAAGTTGTACTATGTTCAGAGTCTTTGGAACTCTTCCAAATCACACAAGAGAGGGCAAGAAAGCTGTTGAACACATCTCCACCGGCCTCCTCTGTGGGAAATATAATATGACACTTGGATAATAAGTGACAGTAGACAACTGTAGCTAAATTCTTATATGAGAGAACATAAAGGCTTGTGAGCAGCTGAAGGGAAATCTGTAAAATACATAGTGGAGGTTGCTACTGCAGGATTGTCAGTGTTTGAGGACTGTTGGCATGAAGCAGAACCAGACATCATCTGACTTCAATAACAAAGTTAACCTCCCCAATTTGAAAAACAAAACGGGACGAACTCTCACACTCACTGAAAACTCTGCCCTTTTCAGCATGAACCCCATGGTGATAATCTGGGTTCTTTGCTTTTCTTTTGGTGCCTTTCTTCATTTTTCTTTTGCACAGGAAAAAAAAAAAAAAAAACTGTACAAAGAGATGGCCCTAAACATAAGTAACAAATACTTCAAAATAAATAAATAGTCACTTGTGCATTGGATTCTCTCAGCAATCTTCTCAATGCAGAGGCTATACTTGTGCTTAATGAACCAAGAAAAAGGTCATTACCAAATAGCAATATCAATTTTTTTTGAGAGTGCTGTAGCTATCATTAAGGGAGTGGGGAAAGTAATAGAAATAAGATTTAACACTTGGTCCTGCTAATGTGTGCAAAAGAGGTTAACTGCTGTGTTTAGTAACAAGCAAATTCTGCTCCTCCCATTAAAGGTGGTGGCCTCTTTTATTGTCTAGCTTTAGTGAATCGTCACAGCTTGGCACTGGCTATATAGCATCAATAAACATAATTTTATGACGCAGCATATAGGCAATAGCACGTTTAGCCATTAAAGGGATTTTGTCTTTGGTCCTCCACTATAAAACAACAGAATAAATAATGTATTTTCAAAGAAAACCATTTGAGTTTATTTCCAAGGATCAAAAGCCAAGTTTAATGATGCGTTGTTATTATCACGCTCCTTCCGTCTGTTAACTAAATCCTGCAGGCAACCTAATTCTGTCCACAGAAGAACTTATGGCTTTGGCCAAATCACACTCTCACCTCCAAGTGATATAGATTGAGTCATTTACGGTTAACTAATTCTTGTTGTCTCCCCTTTTTTCTGTATTCCCAGACATTTTCACTCCTTTTTCAAACCAATGATATATCGAAATCTATGAGCCCATAATCCTATTAATAACATTCTCTTGTCCATGTTACATTTATTTTCCCCCTTATCTCCTTCTCTCTCTCTCTCTCTCTCTCTCTCTCTCTCTCTCTCTCTCTCTCACACCCTGTATCTCTCTTTGTCCCTTGGCTGACCCCTGGAAAGATTTTCCACAACCAAGGTTGAGAGAAATTCAGATTGATACTAAATATAATGCCCGTTATGGGTTTCACACATAAAAAGGCGAGTGACTGGCCGAGCCAAGCGTCATCACCTGGTGTGGGAGGTATGCCTTCATTGTGTTGCAGATAGTGCGCCACATGTCATCAAAGGCATCGGGCTGAAATAGGACTGCTTTTGAAAACCTATAAATATCACCCAAAGCAGGTCTAAAAACAGCAGGAGTGGAATATTTGCATGGAGACCTTCTGAAACTGTGGCAGACACTCAGAGAAGCTCAGGACTCAGGGTGCAGTTAAAAAGGTGAAAAATCTTTACTGGGAAGCCAATGAGGCATGGAAGTCATGCAATCAGGTACAAAACCAGGCAAGGAGGAGGTTTGGGTACAGAAACGAGTGCTTCTAAGGGTACTGGCTGAATTACGTCAGCACTCGGGACACGTGACATCAGTGGCGAAAAAAGTTTCCAAAGCCGACATTCAGTGCAACAGCAAGGTGAAAGTGGTCCCGAGCGTGGATGCACTTTTCAAAAGTTGAAGCACACAGCACTCCCTGCAATATCTGTACAGTGAAAGGCGAAGATGGTGATGGCAGCACATCTAACCTGAGGCAGCACATAGAGGCAGAAAGGTAGTTCATGGCCCAGTACTAGCATCTGCGGCTAGTTAAGAGCTAGCACGGCAACGGAGAAGTTTGGGTAGAGAATTCTACTTGTTAGTACCAGTATTGATTTAAACATGAATGGTCCCCGACCCCCCCAGGGGAGCACACACAAAAAATAGCCTACAATTGAGGGTAAAAACCAAAATAGCTAATACTGTGAAAAGCACGCAGCTGGAGAGCAACATGTGAGGTAAAATAATCTGGCCAGGCAATGCAACAAAGACAAGACTACAAGTAGGCGGGACTAATTTCAAACTGAACACAGGAACACACCACGGGGGGGGGGGGGGGGGGGAGCAGTTAACAAAATAAGACCTGATGTGAAAAAAAACCTAAGAGTGGAGAAGAACTCTGAGTATCCTGCCGGGAGAGATACCCACACACACACTGATCACTTGTGATTTTGGGAAATATCTGAACATACATGTTACCCCGGTATTTATTCTGCCGATTCAGTCACATTCTCCATACATCAGCAATCAGTGATTGCGGTGAGGCCAGAAACAGCACATCCTCACGGGGTGACAAATCTGATGGGCCCAGGAGATGGCTACCTTCTGCACTCCCCGGCCAGTAAATCCATTTGTTCCACAGCCAAATCCAAACGATTCAATCCCTTACAATTTGTCCTCACCAATCCTTTCCATCACTCTCAGCAAATAAAGTGTAGAGTGATGAGGATCTCTCCGCGCCTTGGCTACATCTTCAACAAGCTTTCAGCAACTTCAAATCATTTGGCTAATGAATGAACTGACGAGACAGGCATTAAGAAGGTGGCTTACATCACTCTTTAGCTTTTGGAACTAGGAGATAGAGGGAAAGAGCGGTTGCTTCTAATAAGCTAGGAGAGGACGGAGAGGGGATTCCAGGGGAGAAAGAGCTGAAGAGTAACAGCAGAGGAATGTTGAAGTCATTCTCAGTCCTGCGTTAACTGGTATTTTGGCCATATGAGGGCAGCGGCACAAGTTGAAAAAAACAACACCGACAAATAATTACATTTTAAGTTGATGCGGCAAATGTGTTAACCACATCCAGCGGTTTAAGAGCAAAAAGGATCATTCACTGACATGCTTTTGGAGCAGAAATCTAATATTTCATTTGATTTGAGCACTATTTGTGGTCCCGCAACTCCTCTCAGAACAGCTGGCATTTTAGCTCCTGAATGCTCCAACAGCTGGCTAACCATCATTTTCTGCAGCATAATCATTATTATCTATAATAATTGAGATAATTGATACGTTGGTATTATAAAACATAATATCTACAACCACCTTAAGAAACTTGTGAACAATTTATCATTAATTCAAGGCGCAATGTTACAATATTTAATAATATGAAGGGATAAAAACTTTAAATTTGAGTCAGGTGAACTGTATTTCACGGTTCTGGTATTCAAATGACAAAAGAAAGGGTACCTATAAAACCATCAGTCACTACATCAGAATAACAGAGGTTTGAATGCGCACATGGTAACTGATAAAAGGTTAACATGATGATATGTTTCTAAGTCAGGTATTTGTTTTTTCTCATCAAATGTAATGAAGGTTAGCAGTCCCAGAGGGTGCATAAACTATCCCTGTACGTGTCTCGTCCACGCAGAGCTGCTACATTTATTTTCATATTTTAAAGACTCCAGATTTACATTAATTGAAGGAAACACTCTCAGTTGTTAAACTCTCCCGTGGACCCAGAGTTGCAGATTTGTTAGCAGGCGTGCTGGACAATAAAAGCAAAGCAATGATGGACTAAGTGAAAAGTTTAATGGGGCTCTCACTTGGCTGCATAATGTGTTGTGACCGATGAAACATTTCCCAATGGTTCACACGGCTTTCTGTCAGCGCTGATGTAAAAGCCCTGGAGGCGGGGACCCAGGTCTGCCCTTTAAACTGGCGCCTCACTCTTTCAATTTGGTCTCGACCACAAAGAAAAGCAGCAAGACAGACGGGACAAGTGGGATTATTGAACAAACACAAAATATATATATATTCCTCAGTTGTGATGTCACCACAAATGTGGAAGTTGGTGTTTATTGTTGGACATCAAGTTTGATTTGACCACTAAATCCAGAACAGTCATCCCCACTTTAGTCTTATTGCATATTTACATGTCAGAGATGGTTATGTCAACGATCACCTCCAAACGCCGTATTTTTTTTTTATGCATTTTGCACCCCTGTAATTCAGCTGCATCAAAGGTGCTTCCCTTTGCCAAGAACAATGTTTAAAAAAAAAAACAGTTGTTTGTGACATCAAATTGATGTGTCCAACATTTAATTGGGTCCCTCCTTCATCCTCTTTGAATTTCATGAAAACCAGTGTAATCCAGCTGACAGACAAACCAGGTGAACCTCCCTAGTGAAGGTAATAAGAGGCTTAATTCGAATGATGGAACACCTGGAACTACAACACCTATTTTACATTACTTTGATTTTTTTTTCCCCCTCAAATAAAACAAGAAATAGTTTGTTTTGGCCAGTGTTGCAGACCAAACATGACAGGGCTGGTAAATACAAGGCAAACTTTATTTTCCTTTGTTAGTCTCCACCTGTTCAGTACTTCACAAATGAACAACTAATTTTAGAAAATGACTACTGTGGCTCCATTGCACATAATTGACTCATTGTTATATTCATGAGAAGTGAGTCGTCGTCCAACCGCAGCCACAAAGGGGGATAAAGACGCTTTACATGAAAATCTAATAGGCAATTTACATTTAAATTTCTACTGTCTCTGTTACGGGTGGATTTAAAAGAGCAAGGGCCTGCCTTTAATGCCTTCATGCCGTCTCCATACCATCCCTTCATCTTCTCCTCCTCTACATCACCCATTTCAACCCCCTGTCTCTCCCACAAGGGCTTTCATGCTCACCTTTAAGGGTACCCAGCCAGCCGTGGGGCTCTGTAGGCAACCTGAACCCCCAAACAAAGGCTATTCATTAAAATATATCCAGCAGTATCGGCTCACGGGTTCAAACCACGACATTAGCCTCGTTGCTAACACACGGGTAGAAAACCTGAAGACTCCAGCAAGGAGACTGCTGGGGCACAAAGCCCCCCCCCCCCCCCCCCCCACCCACCCACACACACACACACACACACACACACCCATGCACTCAGCAGCCAGGCAGACTGGTATTTTGGGTCAGGACACTAATGAAGATGTTAGGTAAAGTGGGCGGATGAGCGTCTGTTCTGAACAATGAGTGGGTGGCCAGATGTGACTTGTGATGTGTGTCTCTGTCACCATCCAATCAAGCAATTCACAGTCCCCATCATTACTATGACTGCTAATGATAGCAGCCCACCTCAAACCGTTGCCTTTTAAATGGACTCTGGGGTATCGCTCAGTTGTGTGTTGAAAGGCCGGTGTGTTGTGTAAAGACAAGGCTGTCAGTGGTTTGAAAACGCTGTCATCACAGGGATATAGGAGGATGAGATGTCAAGGTGTCTGTATGGATGAAAGAATGGAGGAGAAGTGTATCCAAATAGTGGATTTTTAACGCAGGGTTCATACTTTACTTTTTTTTTTTTTTTTTAAGCGATTCTCACTGTTGTTTGATGGTGTGCTAATACGTCGCAGCTAAACGTTGGATTTAAAAGTCATTATAATTACCTACATCATTAGATTTTCAAGGTTATTTTCTGACCCGCTAACAATCCTGACTGAAAAAGAAACATATTTCTTAAAGAATGCAAATCATCAAGGCTTATGCAGCGATATTCAATATTTCTCACACAGCCATGGATTAATTTCTTCCTTTGCGGGTCGAGGCAGGCGAGGAAGAGCGGAGAGTGAAACACTACAGCTCCATAAAAATCCAGCTTTACTGCATATAGAATTATACACCTTACGTGCATCATAAATGGTGGGTAATTCATCCATAGAAGTAATAAACCATGGAATATGGATAGCATATATTCTACCTAACAATATTCTTCAGCAGAAGAGAAGTAAATATGGCAGTGTGATTTACAAAGTACACCGATAAATTATTGGAATATTTAACAAGTCACATAGAGCACAGAGCGATGCACTGGAGTTGTAGTACACGGCGGTTACCGTTTGAAAGGATAATAGTGGCTATGGCATTATGAACATGTGACGGCGTGTGGACATGCTCTGCCAAAAGAAGACACAGTGCACTGTATCATCCTCCCTCTTAACAAAAGCCAATGGCGTCTTCTGAGCATACGGAAAGTTATGGAAAATATCTTTCACCCAAGGACACAGCACCAGATGTGCTAAGACTTATGGGAGCAATCATAGGTGGCCAAGGCTCTGGTGTGGGTCTTATTAAGTTAGGCTGCAACCCAGCACCTTCAACTTATTAAGCTGTCAAGAGTTGCAATGATTAAAACCAAAGAAAGGTCAGTCACAGACCTTCAGTATTGTGCAGACCCTGATATTTGCTTTTAGGCCCCAGACCTAATGAAGACGTTTTACTTGATACATGCAAGGGGGGACTAAAAGAAATAGTTCTTTTGTGGCACTTTTTTTTTTTCAAGATCCCATATTCATCCTAGACGGCTTGTAAAAGTGTCCAATACTTGTATTTTCTCTCTATCTCCTCCTTTTCTCCTTCGTCCTTTTTCTATCCTCCCAGGCTCATTTGAAATTAATTTAATCCATGACAAAGAAGCAGATAAATAGGGAGAGATAGTGAGTAAAAGAAGAAGGGAATAAGTGCAGGAAATCAGAACCGCGGGTAAATGCGTGCTGTTTTGTACTATCCTCGTCTCTCTATTCAGCAGTTTTTCATAATATCAGCATGTGTGGGGATCAAAGGGAGTAGGTTAATGGGAAAGGGCCAAGGGGATAATTACAGGGAGGGGACAGGTCGGGGAGCGGTGGGTCCAGGTGGGTCCAGCCCTGCTAATATGCTCCCGTTATGCTGACAGCAGGATTCCAATGTCTGCCGTTGTAGATTAAAAAAAGGAAGGAGGAGAAAAAAAAAAAACAATCTTGGGGAGTTTATTGAGAGCTGTCACCGACGTCCCTCAGATGCTAGGGGATGGCTAGCACTCACAGAGGGTTTTTTTTTTTTCTTTCATTCTCTTGTCATAGCTGATGATGCAATTCAGAGAGAAACCGGCAGATTTGAGAGGAAGGTATGGTGGAGAGACAAAAAAGGAGAGGAGACGCAGGATTCAGGAGAGGGGAAGGGTTCAGGGATTACTGCCCCTGGGCAGAGAATCAGTCACAGTGGAGGGAAGTGCAGTGATTTGGGATGTGTGTGTGTGTGTGTGTGTGGTGGGGATGCAGCAGCAATGCCATCCTCAACATGCGCCACTCAAGTCACACCGTTTCAATTTTAGCCCTCGTGGATAGATTCTCTGTGTCAGCTGTGTCATTCTCATCTCCTCCAACATTTCCTTTTTCTGTCTACATCAAATAAATATATCCATACACATACATATAAACACACACTGTGGGTGCAACAGCTACAGCCACCTGCCCCTGTGGACAGAGATGAGACCACGCCAGCGGCTATAATATTAGTGTTGGAGCCTAATTCTGACAAGTCTTTGACACCCTGTGAAATCTATCATTAGAGGGATGCAGGGGTGAGCCAGTGCATGGTGAGGGGAGGGGGCAGTGAGACAGAAATAAATGAAAAGAAATGATAGAGCAGGAAAAAAAAAAAGGGGAATCTGTCTAAGTTCAAAGCATGCCCTTGACTTCAGGGGGAGATGTAATGAGAGATAGATGGATCTGTTTTGGCAGCACACTGAGTAGCAAATTGTAAATGACATGTAAAACGGAGGGATCAGACACAATTCAGTTTGGTTTCTGAAATTTAAACATTTGGCGCTCATTGGTAAAGTAAAGCTGAGTTCTGTCCTTGCTGTTACCCCGGGATAGAATTTTAACTGCATGTGTGTGTGTGTCACGACATCCAGAGCAGACTACTTTATCACTCAGCTACTGAATCAGCTGGAATATTCATACAAACGCAGAAGCGGTTAAAACAGAGGACATTCGCCTGTCCAGAGCGGGTCACGCTCATTCAGTCGGAACTCGTCCACCTGCTCCAAGACGATCCCCAAATTTCAGGAGACCTCTACATTCTGGAATCCACATCCTGCGCATCCTCTCCTACTGAATATGAAATAATTTAAGGTATCAAAAAAAATCACAATGAATCATGATGTTTGAATGTTTTAACAAGAGGAACTCATACCTTGCTGATATTTACGCAAACTCTCAAGAACAATCTTGAAGTTTACACAGTGAATACTTTGAATCCTCTTCTTGCACACAGACTTTCATCTTCCTCTCTCATTTACTTGTAATATTGTAACAGGAGGACTTCTATCCATACCCATCTTTTTAAATGGTCAGACAACCTGTCACACACAACTCGTTCAGTGTCCATTTGTCAACTGCAAGTCCAGTGAGCGCCGATAAGTCTTCACTGAGTTCTGAGGAAATTAGATTTCTTCATATATGTCTTAATCTCCTAATTAAATCCATTTGTAGCAAAGTTCAGCAGCAGTGCATCTTCCCTATAGAGTAATAACTTACTAATCACCCCACTTTGGCATTACTTTTACCAAAATAACTGCAGAAGGCATTTAAAAACAATGGAAGTGTGTATCCTTTCATGGCAGCTGTTCTTTCTTTTTCCTGTGCATGTATACTTGTACATATGTTGTATTTGCATGTATATGCACAGGTTGTGGTAACATTTGAGAGATTAATGAAGTATTTCTGCTTGTGTAAATACTGTACATCCATTAACAAGCAAATACTGTAACATACTCCTTAGTCCTGCCTCTGCCTCCTGTAACAGCTCTGATTGGTCGCCAACATTCACATGATACAGCATGGTGGCGTCAGTGAATGGAGCAGAAACGGGATATTCTTAGCACAAAAATGAGTTAAAATTCATAAAAACATTCAATAGATCTTTTTGGATTTATTGTGCAAAGACTCCTCAAAGACGTAGACGTTCCAGGTTGGATTAGAAAGCTTCTGAGAGGGAAATACCCACCAGAGTGACACGGTGCAGCTACTGGGAGCTTTACTCTGTAGGTAAACTCCACTGCAAAATAAAGCCATAATTAATAACAAGAAGGTTAATTTCAGGTGGATATGAGTTGCTGTACACAATGACTAATAATATTACTGACATTCTATGACAGCTATGCTATATCAAATGTTGTTACTGCCAAACTTAAAGGCATTTGGTTGCTAAAAAAAATGTTTCAAATTGACTGTTATCGAAAAAGACTACAGACATGTAGTTCAGTTTATACCCAAACCTTCCACACCCCTGACTCCTGCATATCCAACCCACCGCTCGCCGTAGGAGTCAGTAGAAACATTTGGTGCTCATTCAATCCGCCTGTAACGCCACTGCTCTGGATGGTGTTGCTACTAGACAGCTTAACTCCTACCGCCACCTCCTGAATTAGCATGCTTCCTTTTGTATCTCAAACTGCACCAGGGCTGCTCATGAGTTCAGGGACTCTGTTTGTGTGTGTGTGTGTGTGTGTGTGTGTGTGTAGGGCCCTAGAAGAAACTTCAAGGACATTCTCGTGACATAAGGCTACCGGCAGAGCCACAGGTCTCAGATCAGCCTTTCCTACAGATGCCGTAACCGCGCCGTAATTACCTCAATGACATACCTCGCCTCAGATCTGCCCCTGGGACTCACATCCTGATCTATTCCTACCATGACTGCTGGCATAGTCTGTTTTAAACCTGCCCTCCTGTCCGAGCTGCAGGTCCCCCCAATGGTTTTAGTCACATGTCAGTCAGCCTAAACTCATTACCATATGTCCTCTAAACCTGAGACATCAGCGTGTGATGACTGTCTCAGTCGAACAGAAGACTGGAGGCTAAATGAGAGCTGTCTGCATTAGAAACACCTGTTCCAACCTCTTGTCTCTCTGATGCCCTCCATGGATTCCATGCCCTATTTAGTGATGTTTTACCTGCGGCCTCCTTCTCCTTGTTCTACCGCTGTACTCGCATCCCAACAGGAAACAAAGTGTTTAAAATACCTGGGTGATGGGGTGATCATGAAGACTTTACCAATGAGTTCAAATCACATTAGTCGAATGTAGCAGGCACACATATTCCACATATACAGACAGAAACTTGTCGGCACAGTTTAAAACTGAATGTTTAGCTGTTCTCACTGAGAACTACAGTGTGCTGACTTTGCGCTGATTCAATTCAAAGATTTCTGGCAGAAAAAAAGACTTAAACAGCCTGTAGCTATCCCAACAGGAGCAGCCAGTGAATAACAATTTGCTACTGAGAGCCTCTTTAGCATCACATCTATACTGCTGGCTAGCATTATGTTTGACTCCCTTCTCTCCTGCATCATAGTAGTCACAGTACATTGCTCCTAAAGGAGGTGGAAAAAAACCCTTATCTGTCTATCTTTGTGATCAGTTACATGCTCATTATGTTGGATCCATCAACATTTTGAAAAGCTCGAACACTCTCTTTTTTCCCTAATAGTTCCCAGGATACACTCAACTGCAGTTGAAAGCTCCAGTTACCTGAAACAAATTGCCTCAAGAAATCTGAACCGCTGCTAGTCTGCAAACGTAAAGAGAGAGACATACACGGGCTTCAAAACATTAAAGCACACAATACTCCTGTGTTTTCAGCCTTTTTTTTTTTTTTTTTTTTTTTTGAATTGTCCGCTTAAAAAAAAAAGAAATAAATAAAGAATAAAAAAAGAAACCTTGTAGTCTGTGTGTGTATTCACATAGAGTTTGTGCTTTGGGCAAAACGTTGTGTTTCACCACATCCCCCCCACATTCCCGCAGTATAAAAGAGCTTTGACACAGCGGTAAGATAGAGTTTCACAGTGTGTTTGAGTGAATATAATATGTTAAGATGTTACCAAGATGGTTTCCATTACAGTAGAATAACAGATTCACATTTTGTAGAGATAAGCACTGAGGGGGCGTTCGGAGCATAGCCTGCTGTGACATACTGAGTATTTATGTCGACTGGTGATGGGGGGACACAGAAAGAAATCAACTGGATAGGCAAGGCCTTTACATATCATATATGAAGGAGCCAGAAATACGGTATTGACACAGGGGGGAAAAAAGGATGTTTTTTGGAGTACATTAGCACAAAAGAAACCTTGAATTGACTAAATCCCTTTTTTTTTTTTAATCCTAAGGCAACAACAAAACACAAACAGACCACCCTGTTATGCTGAACTAAAGTGATATTTTTATCTTTACTTCTTTTTCTCGCTAACACACAAACTCCCTGTGTATTTCTGTCTCTATATCTCTCTGGCCCTTTGGCTTGTGCCATTTCAGGGCTTATCGAAGGCTGTGAAGCCCAGGTTGGGTTTGGCTACAGCTTGCTCCCTACTGGGATAAGAAGATGGAGGGCTTCTCTGCCAAAACCACTGCTTACATGGGTCCAGAGAGCCTGTGCACACATAGATGTCTCAATCAGAGGAAGGCCAACACACACAGACACACACACGCACACACACTCTTTAATATGTAATGCGTGGATCAAAGCAAAGAAGGTGACCAAATTCAAGGTTTGGGTTTTTTTCTTAATGTGAAACCAACTTCATTTTATGTGGAGTCACTAAACATAAAAAAAGATTTATCTTTTCACATCAATATATCTGTTGTGGAGGTGATCATAGAGGTGACCATTCAAATATTGTCCAAGGTTGCTGTAAAAGTTTGGCAGATGTCGACTCTGCTGGAGAGAAAAGCACAGCACAAAACAGATGAAGAAAAGTATTCAGCAAGGGACACATTTTTGTTGTTTTGGCTGAGCGATTCATGGGTTTAAAATGAAACAATGACTCTGAGGTTTAAGTTCTGACTTTCAGCTTTAACTTGAAGACGCCTGAATCAAATGAACTCTTTGGGAATCAGTGACTGCCTTAAATATACAGTGCTAGCCACAGACATCACCAATACCTACACGGTCCATTTGTTGGATGCAAACACTCACCAACAACATGGATGTTAGCAATCTACAGTAACCTCACAGCACTGTTCATATTAAACCCAATATGCTGGAGCCAAAATAACAACAAAGTGGTATTGTCCAAATAAGTGTACTGCAGATAAGGAAAAGTGGGAAAAAAAAAAGATTGCAGAGTTCATGATAAGTTTAGCAGAGCGATGAGTGGGAGCTAAACATAAAGATTAATTTCTTATAGCTTATTTTCCCCCACACTTTCTTTCCTATCTGACTCTTCTCATTCTCCTCTTCACCTACCCTGAACTTTCTTGCTGCTAGGTTGCTGAAATGATTAGCTGCCAGCAATCAGCCCCTGGCCAAATCAGCTTTGAACTGGTCAGGGCAGACTTATCACATGACGACCAGTCCCCCGGCTGGCCTTGCACTGTGTGTTGGCAGGTGAGACCTGCATTACAGCTTGCATAATTCCCCAGATGGGTGCGATGAGTTCACAGCAGCTATAGCAGGAACCAAATTGTGGGGATTGCTGACATATAATCGTTTTAGAGGGGCGAGTGTGTGTTTAAGTGTGTATATGTGTGCAGGAGAGGGAAGACAGCTTCAATATAAACTGTGCTGTTCTTAGAATTCCCACTCATACACACATCGTGTATTTTACTCATAAAGTGAGCGATCTACTTTTGAGTCTCACACGCACCCGCGCTAAAAGACAGGCACGCACACACACGCAATCGCACATACACAAAAAGGTGAGGAAGACAGAACGAGGTCAAACACGGAGGCAATAAAAGCTGTGGTGTCCGACCGTTGATCTCATCCTGGGTTCATCACTTTAAACAGGCTGAAACAGCAGGAGAGGGATCTGCTGCTGAGCTGAGACCTTCCCAATTAGGATGAGTCATGCACAATGGCAGGGCCCTACACACACACACACACACACACACACACACACACACACACACACCCTTAGCCCTCACTTTGAGAGACAGCCTGTCCTGCACGGCCCGGGCAGCGCCGAGTGTGATAATAAGGAGGCGATGTTTGAATCGGGGTTAGTTGGAGAGAAAAAGAGAATGATGATGGGTGATGTTGCTATGCATGCCCCCCACCCCTCTCTCTCACATACACACACACACACTTTTTCAACCTTTTTTTTTTAGCGCAAGGCCGTTTCTGTGGTCTAACACAGGGTTTTGACCGCAGACACCCTCTCCCAGTGGGACCACTGAACTGAGAATCAACCTCACAGCCTGGTCTGAGGTGTCAGTAAGCAAAATCACCACAAACTATGAACCGTCTTGCTCCCTGTCTCTTTGCCCCTCTGCCCTCTACACCCCTTGAGGAGCAGAGCTCTGCTCCTGCTATCATGTATACGCTCCTCTTGTATTTCCACATTTTCTGACAGCTCCTCTTCTCCAGGATACAAAAACTGGAGTGGAGAGAGAGGTAAGGGAAATCACGGGGGAATAGCTGAGTCTGGCATACATAACTGTACTGTCCTATTAGAAAAAAAAAAACAGAAAAAATCAGAGGTGTAACTGCAGAAATTGATCACTTTTTTTCTAAAAATGTATTAGAGATGAAGTATTCATCTCTAATACAGTACTTCAATACATCAAAGCTTATAATATGTGGTGGAAATGCTTCAACTCCATCCTCTCTCTACTTAGATTTTGCCTTTCCAGCTCCTAATGCCCTCTGTCATATCAGCCTACGAGTGTGTGAGTCTTGTTTTGGCCTGCTGTCAGAATGAGTCTCTCACTGAATAAACATATTCACAGTGGCATATTGTTTGGCCTGGGGGGTCTTAAAGTGGAGGAAGTCCCTTTCAGTATTTAACCACTATTTTCACATCAAATGCTCCCTTCTGCCCCTGTCCTTCTCCTCCTCCCACTCTCACTCTCACTCATGCACACAGGCACGCATAAACACACACACACATACACACACACCTTCACACACCTGATCCTGACAATCATCATGCCACTACTGATCTGCACTCCGTTGAGGTCACGGTAGAATGACAGCTGTCACTGAGTCCCCATTACCCCCACACAGCAGGGAATTAAAGACAAACAAACCTGCGGCCATTGAAATAGGAGGGGAAATTGTGTGTATGTCCTTGTGTCCCTGTAATAGAGCTACAGTGTGAGTGGGTGGGGGCGTACCATCATTCTCTTTTGTTTGAAGGGAGTAATAAGGACAGAACTCTGCGGTTTTTCCATTTCCTCTCATGTCCTTCTTTGCTAGCATGACCAGCGCTGTAAAAAAACACTCCCCATAAGGTCTCATGTGTCTGCGTACGATTTAAAGAAACAGCTTTGGCAAATGTGGAACACCGGAGCAGAATTTCTGCATCACACCAATAAGTTTTATTGAGCAATTTAAACACTACATGTAGCTGCAGAGTGAATAAAGTCTTTCAGTTTGAGTTCATTACAATTATATAAGATTCCTCAAATTCTGCATGACGCAAGAGGCAACAGACCAGAACAAGTGGTGTCCTCCTTCTCCATCTGAGCGGCGAGTTCCTCTGGTACGCTGCGATACAAGACCCACCCATCCCTGTGAGCCCACCTTCGGTTTGTCACTCACTGCCATCAGCGAAGCCGCTCTGTAGTTTACATGTGTTCCACATCATTTAGCATGCAGCCCAGGCACAGTGCCACAGTGGCTTTTAACCCATGCTGGGGGGTGAGGTTGGTCTGCGACCCCCTCAAGGGAGACCGTCGCTTTAATGGTGATTTAAGTGTAAAATCTGGTCCCTGGGAAAAAGGTCACTGAATCTGCATAAGCCCCTTGAGCCAGGCTTAGGACCCTGACGGCCTTCAAGAGGATGGAGGCAAATAGAGACTTGCTGGTCTATCCCTCTTTCCTTCTTTCTCTCCACTGCTATCAACCCCCACTTCCAAAGGAGTGGTTCCTCTTGGTCCTGGAGCTGAATCAGAACAACGCGTAGAAACGAGGGCTCTTCCTCTTTCGCTGCCCTTTGCATCCAAACTTTAAATTGGAGAGATCGATACAGAAAGTCACGCTTGCTGACATACAAGCCTGCTTCCGTGATCGCCGCATATGTTCAAACATAAAAACATACAACCACACAGTCCGTAACTGCATCCTCTGGTCCCCATGTAATGAATCCAGCCTATTTGCTGGCAGATGGGGAAAAGTGCATTTGAAACAAAACAATGTCAGTCATCTGTGGAACCACATATTAGAGAGGAGCTTCTGCTGGGATCCTGAGAGCACCAGCATATGTTTTGTCTTTCTGATTGAGTTTCGTCTTTGCTCCACTTCAGCTGCTGAGAAAGTCGGAGAGGAAGCTTTTCTGCAAACTGATGGCAAAATTAACTGAGGCCAAAAGTGGCTCTTATCTGCCAGCAAATACAAGGGTGTATGGAATGAAGTACACTATTTGCAAATTAAACACCATACACTAAAGCAGCATCTGTAAAGACTCAAATATGCTCGTGCAATCATGTGCTTGTGCCACTGAGCAGACTAAACCCCCATCGCTTAATAATAGCTCAAAAATTGCTTAGAGTCCAATATTAATAATTCTACTTTAGCCAACAATTATGAGAGGGATTTTTAATGGCATGCTCTTATTTAGTGAGAGCCAACAACAAGTGAGAGGGAGACATTCAGAGGAAGTGAAATTAGGGGTGGTGGAGTAGGAGGAAGGCGGTAAAGTAAAACCGTCGTCTGTCACACCTCAGAGTTTCCTTCCACATATGCAGCACTTTTAAGAACGATGATAATCGTCGGGGCAGGGCAGGTCCGGATGGTGTTTTCAGAATCAAAATAGTGTCAGGCTTCATTTCCTCCTTCGCTGCCACTTAACAAAGGGGTATTTTGAAGCCGTACAGGAGGCGGTCATGACAGTCCATCCCTGGAGCATTTTCCCCATATTTGAAAACATATGGGAATGCTTTCTCTCAAATACATAAAAGGATCAAGACTCTATATTCTAAAGGGAAACAGAGCTGCTTTGGCACAGTGTTAATTTTAACAACTTCTCCCTTTATTTGAAACAGCATTAACCTTGAAGCCACATGACCTCTTTTGAAGTGCTCTCTGCCTAGTGTGAGAGTATCCAGAGTGAGGTCAGTACGTCTGTTATTAAGAGTTATTAATGAAGAGTGGGTTCTGACTGGAGAGGGTTTTTCTTTTCTTCCACAGAACGTATTCAGTGTACACAGAAAAGTAGGAGGGAGCATTTTATTAACTGCAAAAAAGATTCAATTTGTGAGGCAAAGATTAAAAAAAAAAAAACAGGGTTAGGAGGAGAAGATTCAAACCTGAATGATGACCAACCCAAACAAAAAACACAGGCCCACTTTTGTAACTCGGTTTGAACAGAAAATACAGTGAGTTAAGAACAAGTAAGTAAGTTAACAGCGTGGTCAAATTTGACTTCAGCTTGGAAAAATAACGAGGCTAATTTATTGCGAAAAGGCCGTGGGTGTAAAATCAAGATTCTTCACACCTACTGGTTTCTGTGGACTGCCGTTTTCACTCTCCTGCTAGGTGAAACAATGGCCACCTCCCAGCTATTGAGCTGGTTGCAGCTGATGCTGAAAATGCAAGGTTTCTTTGATGTAAATTTGGTAGTGCAGTAATTGAGGTCTGACTTGTTCATTCTGTGAAGAGCTGTTAAGATGAACAACAAATATATTTAGAACATTTGACGTCGGAACGGGGCGTTCTTGCATATTTTCCCTCCAATTATGGAAAAACAGTTTCCCCTGATATTAGTTTGCAAGTGCACTGTTGCTGCCCATGACCGTTATGATTGGACTACCAAATACCAGCAATCCACAGTGTTTAACAGCTGAATGAAAACACGTTGAGGCAGATGTTTCTCTTGTGCTGGCACAGAGCAATGGAGGGGCGTCTGGCTGCGCGAGACTAAAGAATTTGTGTCCCTTGCATCGAGAGAAAGAGGTGAGGGTGAGGAGTGAGCCAAAAATTATCTACATTCTGTGAAATTAAACATGATTTCCGTAAAGTGTGCGGTACAAATTATTGAAGAAAGACAGAGTATGTGTGTCCAAACTTATGCCGGGCTTACAGTCAAACAGACTGTTGTCTGGTTCCCAGTCAGGAGGACAAACTCGATCTTCATGAAGGTGGAAATTAAATTCATTTTTCTATACCGTCAGTGTTATCATGATAGGTGATTTGATTGTGCTGAAGAACACCACATGCAGGTTAAATAGCATGAGTCTCAGTACAGACTGTGCAAAATTTTATCATGTGTTGCTTGTGGGCGTTTGTGTAATTGCGTGGTGTATGACGATTGTCGGGTAGAGCACAGGACCAAAGCGGATGAGCTGGAAGTTGAAATATGGAAGATGCTAGACTCTATTTGTCTATCACATGTGACATTAGCAACTGGTGCTACATCCTCGTAGCCTTCTGTCCAAGCAAAATAGAGTAAGATCTTCAAATATAAAACACAAAATATGTGTTAAGAAGGTTCAAGCATTAAATGCTCATCGTCAAAATCTCTCCATTAATATAAGCGTTTGAGACGAAACCCCCTTAACCGAGGAGGATAAGATATTCTCCACCACCCAGACCTGGAGGGAAAATCCAGGGTGGGTGGGATCAATATAACATTTGTAGCAGATGATGATGGATCACTAGTTTAATATTACACCGCTGGCTGCACAATATGTGCTACAAATAAATGTTAACTCGCAATCTGTTCTTTAAAGAACAGTGCTATTGTTTGCCTTCTCTCTCCAGCCCAAGCCTGCCATTGATTGGGGCTTCACTGAATGTTCGAACACCGCGTGCAACAATTGATCCCTACCAATCAAATGCATCCTTTCACACCAGCATCCCTGGAAACCTTCTGCTCACAGACACATTTTTTAACAGAACAGTTAAAAGGATTTCAGTGCAAAACGCAGAGAAAATAAAGGCAAACCTTCGCTAATTCATTTGAATTTTAATCCAGGTGTAATTTTCTTCCTCCTCTTTTTTGTCCTCTTATGTTCACCCTCATTCTGTGCTGCTGTTGGCTTGACCTCTGCCCTCGACCCCTGACCCTTGACCCTGAGACATCTGACCAGTCACCACACTGGGGGAACCAAATTAATAGAAGCGTTGCTTGTTAATTGCATAAGGGGCCAGCTAAGAGATTCATCACCTCAGTCATTGCCATTGCTTTACTTTGACCCCCCCTCCTTCATTGGTTTCCCAGAGGCCATTCGGGGGCAGGCCCATCTGTGCTTTTCCTATAACCCTGCCTGTGTTTGCTGTGTAATTATTCAGGATCAGCCCTTATTAATCAAGTCGATGCCCTTATGTTTTAAATGGAAATTGCTGGGATTAATACAAGCATTCATTTTGTCTAGGAAATCTTGATGGCTTTAGCCCACTAATCGAATTGGAATAAAGAGGCCACTGCAATGTGAGGGACTTGATTGAATTAAGGGGGAAGTAAAAGCACACATTACACTGTATCTGCCAGCAGGGTCCCAAGCCTCACACTCACAAACATGCAAAAAAAACAAACAAAAAAACAACAACCCAAAAACCCAACAACCCACTGATCCCAGAGCGCGGTCGCATCAAAAACACCTACGAGAATCATTTTGGTCTCATTAGAGCTGATGATTCTACAGATTAGGAGGGATTTTTAACCTAAAATAAGGATTTTCCTTCACTGGTAATAATATGTTGCATTTTTCCTAATCATCAAACCTGTGCAAGTGCCTGAAACATGGATTCGCATCCATGTAATCACACACACACCACCATATTCATACCCCCACTCAAAGACCCATAAATAAATAAATAACCCCATGTCGGTGTACTACATATGTACCCATCTTTTCTGTTGTCTCTCTCTCTCTCTCTCTCTCTAACACACACACACACACACACACACACACACACACACACACACACACACACACACACACACACACTTTCTTGCAGCTCTCAGGTCAGAAAAGACTGCTGAGAATTGGACCATGATGCCAATTATCCACTGGCTTCACTGCTGTATACATGACACTTTGCACGGAGCAATGCGGCTACTGCACAGATGCATGCACGCGCCTAAATACATTCAGTCACTCTACAAGTACATGGAGACAAATAATTACTTTGAGAGTCATGACATCATTAACACACTCCAACCTGAAATACACCGAGACCGACCGCCACAAATGATGCCAGTGGGGCGGCGCAAGTCTTTGCCTTTTTTTTGTTTTGTTTGCTCAGACAATCTTGTGGCTCAAGTGCAGCTAGAGATATGGAGTTTGTCATTATAAATGGTTGCCGCATGAAGACGACCACCATTGCTACACTCGTTAGAGGAACCCGGTTTATCAAGACTAAGGAAATTAGTTTGTTATCGTAACTTGAAGGGTTCGTATGTATCAATAAACATTACCACCGTTATCCTACATGTCTGGCAAACTTATCCTGAGTGGAAAGCCATGCCTCATAATGTTAGTGTTTAATCAAGGGTGCTAAAACACAGCTTCAATATCGGATCCTGTGCCCAATACAAGAAATCACCTTTTCTGCACCTCTCAAACCATTCCACCTCTCCATCATCCCTCCTTTAACCATGTTTTCACTCCCTGCAACCCAGATTGACAGACAGATTAGATTGGACACAGTCAACGGCGGAAGCAATCAGATCTTGTGTTTGGCAGAGGTTTTGTTTGTGTAAAATGACACACAGGCCTTGCTCTCCCTCACCCCTCTTTCTCCTTCCTTTCTCTCTCTCTCCGTCTCCCGCCATAAGAGATGCCATTGGCACAATCTCACAGGGCGATTACTATCAAGCCGGGTGGAGGTGTTCCAACATGTCATTTGTCTGTCATTTGTTTATCAACTGACGACAGCTCCATGTCTCTCCGGTGTATTTGTGTGTGTGGTGTGAGTGTGGTGTATGCATGTGTGTGTGTGTGTGTGTGTGTGTGTGTGTGTGTGTGTGTGTGTGTGTGTGGGCGCGCGTGCGTGCACACTGGTGAAAATTCACATTGTTGTATATTTTCTCTGCTGTCTGCTCCCTGCAGCACCTCTCCTTCAGGTATCGTCTCCTCCATTTGATATGGCAGTGACATTTTTTGACAACATGTAGATAGATAAGATTTGTTGCGCCTATGAGCCATCTAGGGATTAGAAATGCACACTCCTTTTGGCAGCACTGTCTAGATAGCTTTCTCTTGGCAATGTGAGATTCAACCAAACAGCTCTTGTGATTGTGATCTGTGTACTGCTTCTTAGTTTTGCATCGACTGTGACAGGAAGAAAGCCACACACACCTCGTACTGTGCTTCTCTCCGCAGCTGCATGTATTTACAATTAGGAGGATAACAAAGAGGGTTTCTTTCTTTTCTGTCTACACGAGCGTAAGGTTGGACAAAATATAAATTATCGATACACTGGCACCAAATAGATATTTTATTACAGCGGTTGATGCTATAAACAGACTCACCCCATCACCATTTTGACAAATTGTTTCCTGTACTTTTCCGTGTCCTGTGGGCTCTGAGCTAACACTTTGCACTTTGTTGCATTGACACTGCTTTCATCATAGTTGTCAAATCTTTTTAACTTTTCACCCTGATGCAGGATAAAAATACCAATATTTCCTGCTTTTTTTCGTGATATTTCTTCTTCCTTTACACAACTATCATGATGTATCATGGATTAAATGTCTTGCAATATACCGACTATCGCCAGATCGTGGTATCGTGAGATTATAATTACCGTTAGCAAAGTATTGCAGTAGCATCCTGAGTTACTTCAACCTTAAATAATCAATGTCTTTTCAAGGAGTGAAAATCAAATTTCTAAGACAACTTCTGAAATTTTCCTCCTTGCAATAGTTTATCTCAGGCCATTGACCAGAGCAACAGTTGCTACATTTAAAGCAATAATTTGACGATTAACCTTTTTCTAAATCAGACAATATTTTGATTATGGTGTGAGTTGATAGAAGAATATTTAATCCATCTTCACATTTGCATGTTACTGAAGATAAACATCCACGTTACATCCTGATGTTTCCATCTGGAAATCAACCTGAAACTTTTATGTTGATGATGTGGTACATTTTGTGTTTTCTTGCCAACTATGTAAAAAAAACCAAAACAAAACAAAACAAAAAACCATCAATCCAAGTTTGAAACATTTGCTGGAAGCTGGAGCAGCATCATGATGCTGTTTGACTCCTTCCCGTGGTGCAAAATACGGACAAACTCATACAGTTACAGTGTATACAAGTCCACAACACGATTCAATCATGCGAGCGAGGTCACTCCACTCCACGTCTTCATTCGAGGATGGCCTACGCCAACTATCCCACCTAAGGTCATTGGAAGGTGTTTTTTCCATGGCAGCTTATTATTCAGTCTTCATGGGGTTAATGTAGGCATATCATCGTCCATGTAAACCTGGTCATTATCAGTTCAACACCAGCCTCCTAGCGCCTCATTCAGCGCCAATTCTGTGTCAATTCATAATGATTTCTGCGTGTGAGAGTTCACGCTGACCCTAAACAGAAGATCTTCCTGTCTGAAATCCTCGCTAATTGAGATGGAATTACTCGAACTGACCCTTAGAAATACTAAACATCTGTTCACCCCTGTTCAAACATCCAAATGGGCAGCAGTGTTTTCTTGGCCCATCCCTACTGTGTAAAGGTTTCAAGGCCTTTCTATTCATAGTGTATTGGCCGACGAACAGTTATCTCATAGCCTCTGTCAAATCAATCATGTCAGATTTGTTTAGATCCTGGCCCAGAGAAGGCTTGTGTGTTTATGTGAGAAGACTATCACAGTGGGGGATGAGGGATGTGCAGGGAAGAATCATGGCATTCACATATCCACAGAGAGCAGCTTATCAGTTGTGTTTGGCTCAAGTCTTTGATGCTGCTGAAGTACAAATGTTACCATGTGACTGCTGAATAGAGAGAAAGCGAAGCATCATGTATTGCAAATCAGCTGCATTTCTACTGCTCCACTTCTATTGTGAAGAAAAGTGGCGATGCTTCTTTTTTCTTCATCTTTCCATCTGCACAATGTAGAAAACATTCCAGACAAAATATGACCATGTAGCTCTTGTCTCGAACATTATCTCATGAATATTAAAAACTGCCTTGCTTTGGTTCTCTTGGCTCAGGCAGCCTCATTTTTCTCAAGGGGCTAGTTAACCCCTCACATATTCTGGCATTCCAAAAGACTCTTCACTCTCCTCCTCATCCTCCTCAATGATGGCCATCTCTGTAGCACAGCTCTGAAACATTACCAAAAATCCCAGCGTCACTTGGCCTGATTTATGGTGTTATTAATGTCAAGCTATCAGTGGACATGAGCGCAAGAGACAACAGACGAGACGCCCCAAAAAACAAATACTTTTGATTAAAGTCAAGGACATTCCGTACAGCTTTTCTGTGGAAAGGCATTCATCACATTTGATGTTGACCCTCCCCTCCCTTCCCTGCTCTCTCTCTCTCTCCCTCTCTCTCTCTCTCTCTCTCTCTCTCTCTCTCTCTGTCTGCCTGTCTCTTTCGGTGGTGGAGCTGATGGTAAAAACCAAAGGCTGAGCTAACACAGATACAGACGGCTTATGTGAGAGGTTATACAAATCAGAGTGCAACAAAGTTGAAACAGCAGTGAAGTGGATTAATTCCACACTAAAGGGATTACAGTGTGGAGGTTTACACAGACAAACAGTGGGTCATAGGTAGAGGGCTCGATTTGTACATCAGCCACTTTGGTTTAGCATCTCAAAATGAAGCAGAAGTCTATTTTAAATGACTTTCTTTGATGACAAAACTGTTCCTATAACTTCATCTGTCCCCCGAGGTTAAAATGTGCTCTGTTGCTTGTTACACATGCAACAATTTTTGTGTGTTTGGCATGTCAGCAGATACACACTCCCTGCCAAGTCTTTAATTGGACTCTTGAAGAGTTATAGTAATAACTGTGAGAAGATAACTGAAATTGAAATGCAGACATTGTTTACCATTTCCCAAAGCAAACATCTGTTAAAGTGACAGGAGAAGAGTCACTGTGAGGAGGATTCCAGAGACGATGGGAAAAGCACTTCGATGCTGTTACTAACTTTAATCTCCCACCAAAAAGCTTCCCCTTTGTATAAACAGATTCCTAAGAGTCTGCATAGCCTATCCTCTTTCCTGCATCACTGGCCCGGCCACCCAGCCTGCTCTCCAGCCCACAGGACTCGACAATAACTCAGGAGGTCAAGGTTTAAGAGGATAGTTGAAGATGAAATTATGAGAATTGAGAAAGTCCACAAACAAATTAGCTGCAGAAGGGAGAAGAAAACAAGGGTTGGTTTAGTTATTGAGGTGGCGTGTAACTCGTAAGCTAAACAGACATCACAGCGTTAGCTGAACCTGAGCTCAGTTTTATCTGTGCTTGTCCTTATCTACCAAATGAGAGACTTAAGTTGTATTATTGTGACAAGCATGTTATTCCAAGGTTGGCTGTTTTAAGTGTCATTTTGTCACAGCTCGGGAGGAAAGGTGTGATTTTAATCAGAGTAGCTTAAGGTGTTTTCCTGTGTGCCAGATGTTCTGGCCCCTGCCTCAGAAAGGTTTTTTTTTGAGGGGGGGGGGGGGGCTTTTATTTCTTCCCCTCCAAAGCAGAGGGTTACTGCGCTCCCGTCAAGGTCTCTCTTAAATGCCTTTACCACTCAACTATTTGGACAGTCACAAGAGGAAAGAGATGTATCAGGTGCAACTTCAAAAAAAAAATGATGCTGGATGTAGGTGGACATGTATATTCTCAGGGAAAGTTTGAGCTTGCACATATGTCAGTACAGTATGTCCACACAGAGACACTCATTCTAATAAAGAGGCAGCCGTGTGAGAGACAGAGCACATATGCAGCCATATTTATGCAACACATGATTGATTCCCTGATCAGACTAATAACTCATGACAGCATTGTGGAGGATTTCCAGATTATATTTCTTATTATTCTCCAATAATGTAAGTATTCACTGGTTGATCTGAAGTTACAAAATGACGACATTACTCAGAGGCCCTCCTTCATGAAGAAGTGTGAGCGTGTGTGTGTGTGTGTGCCTGTGCATGTTAAGGTCTGCCCTGATTTAACCAGCCCCACATGTGACACTCAAAGAGGGTCTGATCCCCTTCACCCCTGCTGGGACCCATACACCCCTGGTTCTGATTGACTTTAGTTACATGCTCGCAGGGCAAAGACAAAATGGCAATAGAAAAAAAGAGGAGGAGGAAAAAAAACAGAAAAAGAAAATAAACATAAAATAGAGGATAATACAGAACAATTCAAACCATGTGGTTCTCTTGCGGGTAAACAACAAGCAGCCCTGGATTTGGGAGAAAAAAGAATCTGAGGGTTTTAATGCTGCAAGTGTGTTTGTTGGTAGAAACTGGAGACAGTTGCAGTGTTCACATGTTGTTTAGGAGTTAAGCTGCCTCCAAGACAAAACTAGTCCCTGTCCCTGGGGCCATCACAGGTCCACGAGGGCCCCTAAAATGATTGTGATTACTCTGATACTTTGCTTAAAAAAGTAATGACATAATGAGTTTATTAAGGTAATCAATTAATATTATCATATATTTGAGATATCTATCTATCTATCTATATCTATAGATATAGATAGTAAATGCATACTCACATACATAAATACATACATACTCAAACACATATATACGAGTATATATACACATATATACACATACATTCATACATACACATATACATACATATACACATATACACATACATACAGATACACATACATACATACACATATATACACACACATATACATACATTATATATACACACACACATTCATACATACATACATATATATACACATATACACATACATATACACATACACATACATACATACATATACACATACATACATACATATACACATATACACATACATATACATACACACACACACACACAATGTATCTAGTATCTACTGATCCTGTATGAAAGACTTGGCTGTGTTTCAGTCACAAATGCGCACCAGCCACCAAAGTAGTGGCATAAATCTTGAGATCAGCCAGTATTGATAGGGCCTTGGCTACTGATTTGGTAACACGTGTGCATATCCATTTCCCTGACAGAGACTGATTGCACATGACTGGCGAGGTAATAGAATTGTCTTTAAGGGGCCGGACGTCATTTATTACAAGCAGAAGGTAGGCTACACCTGCGGTGTGTCCCATTACTCCAAATATCATTCCTCCTGTTCTCAAGTACATCCCCAGTTCTTTTGTTACTTATATGGCGACATTGAACAGGAGGTCAAATATCTCGTGGTATTTCATTTACATGTAGGAACATCTGGTGTGAAATAAAAGCAATTTATTCCCATAATGTGCTGATTAATTCATTACATTTAATCCATTAGAGTTGTTGTTCCTATAGTGCAGTTATTATTATGTCGACTAATTAGCAACTTTCATGCTACTCAAAAATAAAATATTGGTAAATTCAATGATGGGATACACCTTAGAAGATCATGCAGTTTTCAATATTTCATGCTTTTATTCTGTATTTGCTCATCTGACTGATGGAGACACTTTTTGCTGGTACAAGATACAATTTTCTTTTTTTGAGGAAAATATTATTTTTGCTCCATTGTCAAGAAAACCAAATTAATGCCATTATCAGAACAACACTGTAAACTTTCTCACCCGCCGGCATGCAAAACATTAATTTATGGGGTTTGTGTTTGATATGTATTCACTAAATCAGGTGACCACAATATTGTGGAGCCCCGAGCAGGCAGGCAGCAGCCCGCACAGGATGAACTTCTTCCTGGCATCAATATTCCCAGCGCGCTATGCACAGACACCACAATAAAGCCCTCAGGTTTGAGCAGCAGTGTTACAGCTTGTTTCTACACCTCGTTCAGTCAGTTCATGACCCTAAATTCTAAGTTTCATTTGCTGTTTATTCTACCGTCTCACAGCAGATAGAAATGGTGCAGAACAAAAGTTGAAGTTAGCTTTCACCGTGGAATTGTTATTGTTTGCAACGTGCCCTGCAAGGCTCCAACAACTGCCCCACTGAGATAAGCCCACAACTTGAAATTGAATTGACAACTTATTGAATAAAAGCTGCTTTTATTTCATTTACTTGAAAGTCTTATTCTACCGAGTTTGCATCATTAATACCTGACAAGCACTAGTGCTCAACCCCCCCCCCTCCGCTCATCATCCTCTCCTTCCCTCTTTCCTTTCCTCTTTCCTTTCATTATCTCCTCAAAGTTTCTTACTGAGAGGGAAGCAGCAGTAATAAAGTCTTGGGATGTACCCCAGGGAACTTATTATGTTGAGAGAACTAACAGCACAATGTTTCCTGCATTCTGTCTACCTGTTGGGCTGTCTGCCATTGATCTGGCAGGCAGGTGTCAATATAGGAAAAAGACGGCAAGGAATCATTATGGTCGTAAAACTGCGCTGTGCTCTTGCAACATCTGCATGCACAGAAGATGATTCACCCTGTTGTGATTTTAATTCCTCTAAAATTCACGTTTATGCTGCAGTGAGTAAAAGCATCGCATGTTAGAAATTAGTGGGCATAAAATTCTTTAAGAGGATGCCCCCCCCCCCTCCTCCACAAAGGATGGCAAAATGTTACATCCAAAATGTAAATCAGTGTTAGATATGAAAAATAAATGATACAAACGTGTCTGGGGCTGCGAGTGCTAGAAGTCAGACTCTGGCAAAGTGCACAAATTTAACATTTTTTATCTCTTTCTCTCATCAGAATGTGTTCCTTTTCTCAGGATGGCACGTCTTTCTTGTAGATCACATCACATATCAAGACTTGTATTGTCTCGATAAGACTTTGATTTATCAATCAATCAATAGCTAAATAGTTTTGAACCATACAAAATAGGTCCAAGCGCATCAAGCCGTGACAGGAAAGTTAGGGTGTTCTGCAGCGATGTGGCCCCAGAAAAGATTATTGATCCAAGTTAGCAACATTTGAAATGTAACTGCAACATGACCTCTGTTATTCTTCATAATAACGACACTGCTGACATCCACATCCTGTCCTTCAACATCTTACAGCCAAAGCCTGATTGGACACTTCTGCATGAACAGCTGCTGGAGCACACACACTCCCCCTGGAACACAGAGAGTGAACTTTCCAAACCAGAAATTGCGAGGGGAAACACCTCACAGCCTCTTGGTCTTCATGATGTGGATGAAAGACTTCTTTAGACAAAGGTGATGGTGCTGGTCAGGGGGACCTCTACAGGACTGTGTGTGAATGCAAACT
Organism: Aulostomus chinensis; assembly: GCF_037954235.1. Taxonomy (NCBI): domain Eukaryota; kingdom Metazoa; phylum Chordata; class Actinopteri; order Syngnathiformes; family Aulostomidae; genus Aulostomus; species Aulostomus chinensis. The sequence continues at coordinate 4,285,114 of NC_141325.1, forward strand.
TTAAAAGTATAATTCCCTCTCTGCTGAAGGAGATGTTGTTGGTGCCGACAGAGGAGAGAAAAGGAGGGGATAAAACACAACCATGGGGGGGAGCTGTGTGTAACTCAGCTGGATCTAAAACAATTTACAAGAACCTGTTGTAGCCTGTTCTGTAAAAAAAAAACAACAACAACCTTAATCCATAAAAGTGGTGTCAGGTTGATGTGAAGCTCCACGAGGCAAGACGTTAGGACGGGGCCTCTTCAGGGATTGTGATAATGGTGTTGCACTGGCTTGAAGCACAACCAAACCCCAGTGGGTGCAGAACCAGCTGGGACCCCACTCAGCTGAGAGGATCAGTGTTTGAGCACCCAGCCTGCAGCTTTTCATCAAGTGGTCAGGACAGAAGTAGAAGCTTGGTGGGGTAGGCCAGGGAGAGAGGACCTGCGAAAGAAGCTCTTTAGACGGTCATCCTCTGCAGGCTTGGAAGTTTGACCCAACACGACGGTTGAACGCACGTGCGTCCTTTACCATCCCGATGTGAGTTTTTGCTCTTTCTTTCCAGAGGATTTTTTCTACCATTCTTCTAAAAAAGCCTTTTTTTTTTTTCCTTTTGAACAGAGCTGACTTCTGTATCCCTGGTCATCCATCTCTCTCAGGAAGGAGAGGAGAGTCTCTGAGCTAAAGCTATTAAAGATGTTGCCAAAACACAAGTCCGGTATACTACACATTCTTGTGAGGGTTGTCACACATTGCTCCCGCTTGGGTCAATCCATGGTGACGTCACATCCCACAGTAGAAATACTGGTTACCCACTAAGTGCTGAGCAGCTAGTGTGAAATCATGCCTGGGCACCAACACTAAAATAACAGTCTCCTGGGAGAACTCTTGGAGCAAATAGTGTGGTCTTCAGGACATGAGTTCATAGTGCTCTCTCCCCATGTCAGCCTCGCATCTCTTTAAAAGCGTCTGATGTTAAAAGCATTATGGATAAAACAGTGACAGACATGTTTCTGTCAAGCAGAATAAGAAAAAGAACCTCCCGACTGTGGAGAGCTGCCGAGTCGTGCTCTGTGATGGCAGGTACAGAGAGTTAGCGGCACCTTCTCCTTATTTTTGCTCCATCTCCTTCCTCTAGACACTTTTCCCTTCGTATCTTTAGCTCTCTATCCTCTAAGTAAATCCTGCTGTGTCTCAAACCAGTGATGGTCTTTAGTGAAGCTGTAGCTCCAAAGGTAGCCCTGCGATGGCCAGCTTTCATGGGTTCAGAGTGAGCTGGTCTGCGGCAGAATTCTTTTACGTGACTTGGACTGGCATAAACCAGAAAAACTTTAGGTACGAAACATAAAAATAAACCAGAAAACACAGCTACTGTATATACTGAGCTGTGTCCAGAGCAGCAACTATTCTTTTGGACAACTGAATCTAATTTTCTATCATTATTCTTATCTGTTGGGAGAATCATACACATTTTCACTAAAAAGTGTATTTCAAATGTCATTTCACAATAAGAGCATCACCAACCTTAAATGTCGAGACCTCATCACTGGCTCAGCTGATTTACATGACACTGAATCTGCTGTCTCCAGGTTGTGGATAAACTCCCTCCTGAAGCCAGCAGGGAGCTTTCTGAAATGGAGTCATAACTACAGCAGTCAAACATGAAAGTGTGCATGTGCACACACACACACACACACACACACACACACACACACACGCACGCACGCACGCACGCACAGATATTCTCAGGCCATTCCCCTTCTTAATAAGGCTTTGTCTTTGAAGGGGCTTGTAGGACAGGAGGTCACTCTGGGTCAGAGTGAGACAAGGTCAGCCTACTCATCAGAGCTGTGTGAGGAAGTCTGGAGCCAGTGTCAGTCCAAATCATATCTCCTCAATGCAGACAGGAAAGAAACAATGTGCGTGCGTGTGTGTGTGTGTGTGTCTGTCTGTCTGTGTGTGTGTGTGCTCAGACCTTGTATTATGCAGGCTGCTACATGCTCGCTAACTCTCGACTTCTCATATTATACCTCAACCTGTCTGTCTCTTCTTCTACTTGACAGTCACATGTTAATTCTTTAATCCATGAGCTCATGGCGAGATGAAAACAGGGGAAGATACACACATACACATACACACACACACACACACACACACACACACACACACACACGCTGTATATCCTCCTCATTACTCAGGTCAGAAGCTGAGTGTAAAAACACACAGCAGCCTGCCTTTTCCTCTTCTCTGCTCTGACACTGAAGCTCCTGGCTGTGCCCTGAATATACACTCACTCTGTGTTCCTGTCCTGTCTCGTTTGGCTACTGGGGACCCACACTAATCTCTATTTTGGGAGTGTCATTCAGCAAAGGTAGAAGGGGACTGAGGCTTATTTGGAGAACCTGTGCTGTTGCACTGAGTGGTCAATGTCTCAAATAATTGTGATTTATGTCCCAACCTTTAGTGGAATGTGACTCCTATGTGGCTCGACATCCATGTGTGGCATGTATTTGCTTCAGTGATCTGACCTCACGTTCAGGTGCCTTCATATTTATCTGCAGATATTTAGGTATCAAACACATTTGAGAGGCTGGAGATAGAAGCTTCAATAACTCACATGTGCCGTAGCAGTAGAAACCAGGGCAGCTGATGCCCCTGTTTTTTTTATAGGAGCAGCAGCAACACAAACTTTTCCCCACGTTGAGTTTGTCCTTGCTGCAGGAGGCTACAGATAAAAATGATGTATTCTTAGAGGAGGACAATTTTAGCTATTTGAAAACCTTTGGGCCTTGAGCAGAGCAATGAGTTGGACCAGGTGGATAGAAATAGGGGAGTGAGCTGGACGAACATTGAAATATACATTCTAAGACCCTTTGCCATTTGTTTACAGTGCACACCATTTTGAAACAGACAATGGTGGAAAAACAAGACAATTTTATATGATAGAAAGATTACCAGAGTTAAATTCGATCTGAATAATCAAATTAAAATTACTTCTAAAACCAAGTAATATGACATAAATCCAATCTAGACTCGATTGCAGTAGAACCAAGATGACATCTGAACAATGCAGACTGCAGAATTCAACAGAGCACGCCAACAAAAGGAAGCTCTTAATTAGAAAACACTTGCGGTTCCTACTTATTAACCTCAACACTGTGTTAAATTCTTCTGACTGAGCAGCATACATCATCTGTTAAAAGCCTAATATGCACCATTTCTCAAATGTTTCAGAAAACTTTGGATGTCTCCATGTACTCTCGGTGACCTAGGAAAGGCTCTTTTCTGTTTCTTACTGCCACTCAACCTCTCTCAAAGTCTTCCTTTTTCAAACCAAAACTAATGCTCGCTCTTTTGGAAACAAAGTTTCTTGCAGCTGAAGCAAAGTTTGGGGGTTTTCAACAGATCACCATCAAAAAATATGGGTATATTATAAACCTTAGAGTTTATAAAACTATCTAAGCCTCATGTTTGTTGTAAGCTTTCGGACAGCAGTACACCAGCAATACAAATAGATTCACTGCACAGGAACTAAAGATTTCTGATTCCTAATTTTATGAGGAAAAATCCAAAAGAAACATCCAATTAGAAGTGTCAAGGCCATTCACCAACTGTAAATGAACATTTTATCAAGATCTACACAAAGTTATAAATACTATTTCATTATTTCTAAAGGCTCATGTTGTGTTTCCTGAGAATTGACAAAAAAGCTTGCAACGTTAAAGAAAATGAAATAAATCCTTGCATCTAGCCAGGGATCTGGGTCCGCTCCAAATCTAATGGGTACTTCTGGGGCCTTTGCTCCATCCCACCAAGTCTCTTGATAATCAGCTTGGTAGTTTTTGCATAATCCCTCTGAAAGTCAGACAGATAAACAAATGGCACCGAAAACGCAACCTACTTGGCAGATGTAAAAGTGCTTAACCTACTACATTCGAGCTTTGATACCGAGAGCAGATCCAGAGTTTATTTAGGGCGCGATGCCTCCACTCAGACACTGAGACCAGCCCGCTGATCCACATGCTAGCAAGACAAAACATCACCTGCACCAAACGAGGGGGATTATGCATCTTATCTACCTGCAGCATATAAGAATGACAGGCCAAACGACACATGACACATATGGCAGGAGAGGAAGGTAAGGCTGATTGATCTGCTCTTCATCTCTCTAAAACGACTGTTTCCCTCTGACAACATGTGAGGAAGACAACACTCAAACTTGTACAAAGCTCTGCCTCCTCGCCTCGCAAAAACAGCTTTAAGGAGTAAAGAAGGGAAAAGAAAAGGTGTTAGGGATGTGACACAAACTATGTATGCAAGTGCACACGCATCTAAGAGTGTGCAAACACACACCCCGTACCCCCACACACACCTTTGTAGATCTGATTGAATACAGAATCAAAACAAGACAGTTTTTTAAAACGGTGTCTCCCAGACAGCACTTTCTACACCACAAAGAGGGAGGATATACAAAAAGAAAGGAAAAGCTAAATTGAGTTTGAATCCAAGGTCAGCGCGTAGCTCTGAACAAAAGTCGGAGATCTCCCAAAAAATATCTATCAACTTAGGGAGAAGGCGCCCTTGTCGCGACCCCTGCGGAGTTGCTGGAAAGATGGTTTCCTGTAAAAAGTTTATCCAAGGGTATGGAAGATTAACGAGGGTGTTTTCATTGGCTGCTCTCTAGTCGTCTCGCAGTACTTGGAGGTGATAAGATCAGAATATTTATCGAGCCTCCTCTTCAGGTCATTTGCTATGTTAATTTTATGAGCTTGATGTTGCCTTTGTTTGGCGGTTATGTGTTATTCCTGCCGAACCCCCCGAGCAGGGAGAAGAAAGGGGGATTTGTATACTTAGCATGCAGTGTCTTCAAATTAGTCACCCATGCATAATTATTTATGTTGTGCAGGGAGGTGGGGAGGGGGTGCAGTGGAACATCTAACTTGCTCTGTGTGAAAATTAAAATCTATTATTTTTCAATCAGATCAGCGCCGTCTTTTCACACCTTGCTTTATTTGATTGGGATAATGTTTTGTTATGAAGCAAAAGTGTTACCGATATCTCAGGGCAAAGAGGTTGTTTTTAGCCGCTGCATTAACATCCGCCAATGATTTGATTAAAGGCACGTTAATTGCTGTTATCGTTACAAAAATACGCAACCATATGAGACAGCAAATTTTCATTTAGCTAACTGTGTTATAATTCTTTATCTGCTTGGGTAAACGATTCCAATCAGGGAGAAAAAAAATGAAAAAAGCTGATTGAATATTTATGGGAGAAGCTGTATCTTTTTTCAGACCATTGTCAAGTTCATTAAGTGATTGAACTGAATGGATTGAAACCCATCAACCGTTGGCAGACTCCTGTGATCGTAAATCAAAATGGGTGGGTCAGAACATCAGGACAGGTCTAGCGGCATGAGCCAGAGCATCACAACTATGACCTCATCTCACATCCCTATGAAATATCCATAAAAGGCAAACATTTAGCCGAACATAAAGATGATATGATGATGTGAACTCGAGCGTATGTGGCTAACTATTACCTTGATGAAGCTGTCTTCTGCGTGTGTGTGTGCGTGCATGCGTGTGTGTGTGCGTGTGCGCGCGAGAGAGAAAGAGAATTCCCCTCCTTCTGTGACATCTGTGGGTTATTCATGCGAAATTACATGAATCTTTCAAACTGCTTTAAATCACTCCCTCTCTATCCGCCAGCACTCACCATTAATGCCCATATCAACCGCAGGAGCCAATTGTTAAAGAGAGGTTCTAAGTGCACTGCCCGATCGATATTGATAATGTTGAAAATGTGGTAGGAAAGAGAGCGAGAGTGGGGGAGAACGAGAGAAAAAAAAGGAGAGAGGGAGACATAAATCTGAGCATGGTGAATAGGGGAGAGCAGCTGTGGTGGCCTCTGAGTTGTCCCCCCTCACCTCTTTGGAAACATCATCAGCACTAATCAGGGTGCTGCTATAGAAAATGGTCCGGCTTGATTTACACTTACTACCTTCTGCTGTGTAACGCAGAGAATGGCAGAAAGAGAGAGAGAGCGAGGGAGAGAGAGAGAGAAAAAGAGGATGGATGGAAAAGCAGCAAGAAAAAGAAGGACAAGTGGAGGAAAATGATCTGGAAGGCGCTAATAATAGCAGACGTATAAAAGTGGAGAACCACATTCCTTCAAGGTCAACTTCAGGTGAAGCAAAAGGTTGTATAAAGGTCATACTGGATGAGGGTCATGTAGGCCTCAATGGGAGACAATAACACCTCCCAGTCTGCTGTAGACATGTGGGGGTCGCCCCTGCTCTCACATCAATTCGCTAGGCATGGACCGCGGCAATAAAAGAGATGGAGAGAGACTTAGCCAGAGAGAAAGGGTGAGAAAAAAAGAAAATGTACAGGCAGATTGTGAAACAGCTCGCCTTTCAACTACTAACTGCTTTTCATGTAAATGTCTTGGACTGACACTTCTTACACATCCCAGCCTCACCACCCCTCCCTCACCCGCCACCCACCCCCCCGACACACACACACACACACACACACACACACACACACACACACACACACACACACACACACACACACACACACACACACACACACACACACACACACACACACACACACACACACACTCCCTCTCTCTCCATCTCTTTTACTCCAGTATACTCTCTGTCAGCAGAAGAATAAAAGAGACAGGAACGCTAAGGAAGGGGCAGGAGGAGAGAGTGAGAAGGGAGTGAAGGAGGGAGGGAGAGAGAGAGAAAGAGAGAGAGAGGAAAAAACAGAAACCAGGAGAAATCAGACTCTTGCCGGGGTTGGCGAAAGGTCAGTCCTGACAGGCTCTGAGGTTAAACTGCCGAGTTAAAATACTGTTCATTATCCTCCGCAGCCTCTTCCCAAATTCCCCTCTTTTGTGTCACAGTCAGTGCCCAGCATCAATGTTCCCCAGCCCAGGATTTATTAGACATTGTTGAGCAGCCAGAAAGGGGACCTTTCTGTGCAATAGTAGCAGTGATCCTATGGCAAGGACAATACTGCTGCCAACACAATTACAGAGCTTGGCTTGAGTTATAAGGGTTGTCCGACTGACACTGCAGCGTGTGCGCGAGGTGTGTGTGTGTGTGTGTGTGTGTGTCTGTCTGTCTCTGTGTGTGTGTGTGTGTGTGTCTGTGTGTTTGTAAAAGTACAGTAGTGATAATGAATACAAGCAGCATACGGTACATAAAAACTACTTATGCTGACCTAATCTGCAAAAAAAAGTACACTGAAAAATAAATACAAAAATAATTTACATAAATTGCATCTTATTTAAAGCAACCTTATTCCATTGCTGGAAATTTAATTAGTGCACATGAAGAGAACAAAGCAAGGGAATATATAACATGAATTAAGCTGAATCACATCATTCATTACTCACCAGAGAGCAATGAGATGTGACACATGGCAACAGAACCCTGGCTGAACCGGACAAATTAAAAACACTAGTAATTAGCGCTATGCAAAACATGTTGTAAGTTTATTACCTGATTTATGTGGCTTCCTGTTTATAAGGGCACAGCGAGCCGGCTATTCGTCTTCTGCCTTGCACGCTTAAGATTCAGAATGGGTTTAAATGATTTATTAAATGAATAAACAAATAAATCACCTCACACCTAATTTCCCTAATGATATTAGAAATGACTAACTACACAAATTGTGCAAAATAGAAGCTACTATTAACCTGGAGCACCTTTAATTTTAGGGGTTCAAAACGTCCATCCATTTTCATTTGTGCAAAAACAAAAACATGATTTAAGATTCGACTCCTGACATGGATTCCACAAATAAAACACTCCGCTCTCTCTTTGCTTAATAAAAGAGGGTCACACACCCACTGTTGTCAGCGATATGTCAAAGCCGCCCTGCACAACAGCCGCTTCCATATGAGCCAGAGAGAAGTTTACCCCAACAAAACAAACCACCTAAAGCCTGCACACATCCACCCACCCCACCCCAGCCGCTCCAAACTTTCTTCTCACTCTCTTCTTTTTCATTGCTGCATTCTGAATCACCCCGACCACCGTCTGAATTGTATATTTCTATTTAAAGAGACATATTTTTTCATCTTTTGCCCCTCTACTCCTCAGGGGAATGAGTGAAATATAAAAAGCGAGACTTTAAATAACAAGAGACTGCCATCAGTTCCCCTGCTAGTCCGCACATTAGCCTCGTCTGTGAGTGAGCGCCTGACACCTACTAAAATGTTTCAGCTCTATGTGCGCATAAGAGCATAAATAATTCAAAATTAATCCCTGCTGAGGGGGACTATGGGAATCATAAATTATCTGAATGTAGTCCCCGGTGCAGTCCCGGGATTGGAACACCTATGGTAACAATCGAGCAGAGGTGCTCATTACACTCTGCGAAGAGATATCTTAACCTTTGAATATTAATTTCTTTGAATTGTTGGGATTGGTGCACGCATTAGTAACTCAACATGTGACTGACTGAATATTTAAAAGATTACATACATATGCAGGTATATGATATGACAGAGTAATTCTGAATACACGCACGAGTACATCCAAACAGTATGTTTTACAGCTTGTACTAGATTAAGTGAGAGACTCTTTGGAGGCGTCACGTGATTAAAGCAGCCGGTAAAGAGCAGTGGCGTGAAGAGAATCCAGGACACCCGTGGAGATGTTTTGTTGACATTTACAAGAAGTTCCTGAAAAGATTTGCCCATCACTCCGGAGGAGGCAGTGATGGATGGGCAGCAGACTCAACAGTTAATCAACCTCAGCAGGGATGGAAATATTAACGGCTGGTAATTGAGAGAACAATCATATACAGAAGGTAGATTTGGACCCGACTGACAGCTGGACTTTTATACATGAAAGGAATTGGTTAAAAGCAGAATACAGCTAGTGTTTCACTCACTGATAATGTAATAAAAGTCCGCTTTCAGATGAGTGGAAGCGTTAAAAAAAGAAAGAAAAAAGAAAAAGGGGGACAAAAGTACACGATCTGGCAGTAAATCACCTTGTATGTATTTATGAGATGAAAGACTTAAAAGACAAACAAGCACACGTAGACATGAAAATGCCAGTCTACGGCATATCAAAGCTGTATCAGATCCTCTCGTGTAGTTAAAACACAAACTGATGCTCAGTAAAAAACAACAACAACAAAAAAAAAAAGGACTACAGTGGCGGGTAAAAGAGAGTGGCATTTGGTGAGGGGGGGGGAAAAATATCCGATTTAGAAAGTGGTTGGGAATATACATATCAAAGGAAAGACATGGAGATTTCCTTTGCCTGTGCATCCTATCAATGTACCCCCCCCCCACCTTCCTCTTTCTCCTTGAGTGAGATGAGAAGGGGTCTGTTGCAAATTCTCAGGTAAGAGAGCCAGAAACCTACTTAGGATGCGCTGCTGTTCATAATCCATAGGTTCTATCAGCAGATTACTAGAAATAAAGTGTTGGGAGAGACATAAAGTAGGACTCAGTACGCCGGATGAGACAATGCAGGTTTCAGTCTGCACTTCACTCCGATGTACATAATTAACAGCTTGTGTTCAGCTAGGGCAAAGACAAAAAATGCGGAGGAGGAACAGTTAACATGTTCCCAGCAGGATATGGCAATAAGTATTTCATGTTACAATGTGTCATAAATATCCCTCGCATCAGGAATGGGGCCAAGAGGAAAAACAAAAGCATATGATTATGGGAGACATCTTTGAATCATTAAAAGTATATCACCACATTTAATGGCTTGATCTCTCTTAACTCTCACAGCCTGCCTCTCATTTCCTCTGTTTTCTTGACTTCCCAACCTATTTAGTGCACCACTGGATATGTGTCGGGCAATTCATTCGTCACACGGCTTTATCCATTAGAGGCGGACTGCTAAATGCTTCACCTTTTGATTTTGAGGAGGAGTACAGGATTTGTCAGGGGAAATGGGAAGGTGCTTTATTGCTCCAAATTTCATCACAATAAAGGCTTATGGGTAAGGTGGCATAATCGTTGCCCTATAAATGTCTCTGTGTTGATTACATGCTTCTTGCCCAGCTAATCCTAGTAATTGATGAACTTCTATGCTGATGTATTTTTTTTTTAAATATTATTTTGTAATTTGTTTATTAATTAAGATAACACTTATTTTGGGACCTCGACCAAGAGAACACGATTATGTGCTCTGCGGGGTGAGTGTTCAGTGTGCTGACGTTCCCAAAGCAGCGAGCTGGCTGGCTGGCACGCCGCTGCTGCCAGGAAATGTCTAATGGTCTTCCACTGAGAAGTTTAATTCATTTGCCATAAAGCTAAAAATAAACACAGTCACACTTAATTGGGCTCTGAATGTGAGCATTATGAAGTTGTTGGAAAAAAGCAAGACCACAAATTATAACCAAGGACTTTACGTTTAACAGCTGAAGTGCCGCGTGGAGCACATGCATTTGAATTTCGGGAGTATTATTTATTTTAAAAGGAGGAAATGCAGCTAAATACTTTAAAACTATGTATAAACAACTTCAAAATTGATGATGGGAAAGCAGTGACTGTAGTTGACTACAAAGATTCTATGATATATTGCCGTACATGAAACACTTTTATTCATTGAAACACACTTAAGTGTTAAGATAAGACATATTTGGAGTATTTGTCAAACTAAGATTACATTAAAGTTTAGTTCACGAGAAACTTCAAAAAGGTTTTCTATCGCGGGTTCCAGTCCTGGGATGAAACATTTGTGTATCATTCAAGTTTATGATGCAGAGAGACTTTGAGGCAGGACGGGGGAGGGTTAGGATGAGAGAGAGAAGGAAATCAAAAAGATTTCCATAAAAAAGTGGAATAAATAAGTGCCTGAGATACAACAATTTGGATTTACATACATTATCCAGCTCTATCTCTTTGGGATATGTTACGGTGCTGATATGCAAGAGGGGAGCCGAGAGATAAACTAAATATGACCTATGCTCTGCAGGCTCAGCCATAAAGAGCAGATGCCTGTAAGAATACTCAAGGAGCAGAGAAAAGGTTGAGAGGATGAGGACAAAAAAAGCCAAGGGAAGGAAGAAAAATGACACTAAAAGGCAGCCGCCAACTGATTGATGCTCTGCTGTATTTGAAGATCAGTGGCAGCCTTGTGGTAGCAAGCACAGAGGTCAGTGAGTGAGTGAGTGTGTGTGTGTGTGTGTTTGTGTGTGTGTGTGTGTGTGTACAAGCATCCTATTAACTATATTTGTGGGGTCCAAAAAAACTGAGAGCCCACTATACTTGTGGGTTTTTTAAGTGCTTTGTGGGACAAAATGATGGACCCTGCCACTTTAAATGGCTGACTGAGGGTTAAGTCTTGTTTCAGGGTTAGGAGGAGCTATTGAGGGGCGATGGTCAAGGTTAGGGTAGGTGGCTTTAGGGAACGCATATGAACCATGACAGTTCCCCCTAAAGACAGCAGCGTCTAATTTGTGAGTGAGTGACAGAGAGTGTGTTTGTATGTGTATGTCCATGCTTGCTTATAAAGGCTTTTTTTTTTTAAGTGGCTTTGTCCAAATGTGTGTGTGTGTGTGTGTGTGTGTGTGTGCATGGTCTCTCTCTCTCTATCTCTCTCTCCATTGCAGGAGAACAGACACCCCAGTCACTGGGTGGCTGGGGGAAATCAGATGTGAGCAGAGAATAACATGCTCGATTTGGTCTGGGAGTGGAGCCGAGGCTGGAGGAGAGGGGAGCACCGTGATGTATCGAGCTGTTTGCCAGGTGGACGAGGCGGATGGGGCACATAGTGGCCGCCCTCACTCTGCCTGTCAGCAAATACACATTTTTCACCCAGCAGGAGTAGAGGGAACGTCCTGTGTGTATCTGTCTGCAGAGAGAAACATGTGCCTGTTTTTGTAAGAGAAGAAAAGCTTGTGAGACACACTAGTGGTGTTTACTTGCATTTGGTGTGACATATGAATGTCTGTTCAAACAGTGTAGGTTATGTGTGTACAGAATGTGTGTGTGTGTGTGTGTGTGTTTAACTAGAAATTGGGAGGGTCTGAGCAGCCCGTTGCAAGCACAGCTGTTGCATCACAAAGAAGAACGGAAGCAGGCTGTTTCATCTCCTCACGGCTTCCACCTCTAACAGACAATTCCACAGGAGGAACAAGTGTTTCTGACAAGCATCGTTATTCTGCGTGTGTAAGTGTGTGTGTGTGTGTGTGTGAGACCTCACACATTCAGCAGATATAACTTAGGTTATTCTCATTAAGAGGTCACAGGGACCAGAGAGCAAACTGGAACCAGGGGCAGGCAGTAGAGATTGTTGTCCGACTCAAGGCCCATGGAAACGGTGATAATAAAATGTACAAAGTCTAAATAATTGTGCTTATAATAGGAAATATGAGTGAAACATGATCCAGAATCACCTCTGCCTCCTCCTCTGAATCACCTGAACGCTCTCTCCACCTGTAATGCTCAAAAACTCTTGTGCATCAAAAGAAATCGCACGCAAGATATCAGACCGGTTTAAAATTTTCCATTAACTGTTTGACAATCAGTGTCCTCAAATCTAAACCTAGGGGCTATTGCTGAGCGTCCCAAGCTAAACTGGGTGTAGTTTCAGTGACTAAAAGTGTGTGAACAAAAACATTTGCACCTTAATTTTTGCTCCCCACATCAGAGCATTCAACCCTAACAAGCTTTTACTTCCAGGTTCATTTTACCATGTTGATTTGTATTTATGCACCTTTTCTCCCACACCATCATTCATCAGACTCTCTGTCTGTCTGTCTGTCTGTCTGTCTGTCTCTCTCTCTCTCTGTCTGTCTCTCTCTGAGTTTATTTTATTTCCTGTTGCTCGTCATGGTCATTAGCTGACGGGGCACTGAATGGCTGCCATTTAGAAATGAGATGTATGAAACTGAGAAAGATTTTTTAAAACCACTTACTGTACAGCCCTAATGTCCCTCAAAGTGTCTGCATTAAGACTTAATGTTCATCTCAGTTGCTAAACATTTCCTACACATTTTACCCTTTGATGAATTTGTCTGTATGGCTGGCAAAAAATAAATAAAATAAAAAAAATAAGACGACCTGAAGTGATTGTCAGGCGTTATGGAATAAATATTTGAAAGTGGTAATGTGATTTTTTTTGAATATCTTTTTTTTTGGGGGGGCATTAAATCATAATGAGGTGTTGTTGGAATTTATTGGATGTTGCAAAGTCATACTTAGAAAATTGTCCACTAGCTGCCTCTACACGCTGGATCTACACCAAATGTACCACGCAGCTGTCAACTGCTGCCCACTCGCCTCAATTAACCTGCAGCGTCTTTGTTAAACTACTGCCTAGCAGTGCTGCTTTCAAGAATCTACTATTTTAATTGTTGGATGAGAAGAAAAATCAGGAGGGGAAAAAATAATCAAAGGGGGAAAAAAATACAGAGATAAAAATATCTTTTATAAGGAAAATACACCAAATTTTTCCCTCTTCATTCTTTTCTAAGCACAGAGAGTTTCAGTTGAAGCTGCGGAACCTGGTTTTGCCATCTTGTACAATGTATTGGCAGCAGACAAGGCAGCCTGAAGGTTTCAGTGAAACACATTTACACAAGCACAATCCTCCGCACTAAAGACCTCTTTTCAGCTCGCGTTGAGGGAAGTGGGCTGGGGAGGCCCTTTGATGTGGGAACACCGAGGTCAGAGAGAACAGTCTGTGCAGCGCTAAATTCCATCCCCCACAACAGTTCCTTTTCACTTTGCTACTGGCATCAGTTTGTGAAGCCTATCTTCAAAACAAGTTTAGAAAAAAAAAATGTAGCAGAGTCTGAATATGCAGGGGTGTAGAATGGATAAATGCCATGTTTCAGGCTGGAGTCACCACACTCCCCTTAAAAGTCTGTGTTGCATTTAAAATTTTCTCCATCATACTCTTATTGGCCTTTTGTTTCTTGAACCGGGAGGAAGGCAAAAGGTCTAACCAGCACATAAACTAATCTTAAATGTCACGTCTTATTAGATGCAAATGGAAGAAAACGTTTGGCTCACTCACCCTGCACAGTCAATGAATTTGTCAAAATTTTATGATAATTCATTCAATTACTCTTTAGACATTTAAATGATGTGGGGAGTTGAGGGAGGAGGTGAGGAGGGTCAGCTGAAGAGGAGAGGGGAAAGCGGGGGAGTGGTAGGGGGGTAGAAGAGGGATTGGGGAATAATCCTGCTCTTGATATTACACTCCCTCCAGAGGCCTTTTAAGGGCTCCATATCACAGTGTGAGGCCTCTGGAACTTCTCTCCCTCTCCCCTCCAAACTCAGCAGCCTGCCTGCTCGCTCCAAACGGCCTTGATTTAAACTTATTTGCCTCGCACACACGGTCTGCAACACCGAGCTTGATAAATAATACATAAAGCAGAGGTATTTGTGTAAAAAAAAAAAAAAACAAAACGCTTGAAGAGGACTCAAAGATGATGGACACACTCACACAAATACGCTTTTTGACCACGAATCTGCTCTAACACACACACACACACACACACACACACTCACACAAATGCTTCCCCTTTCGTTCCTGGGAGAATGACAATAAAAAGGCCCGCCGCTCTTCTCGACCCTTGACCTCTGATCCCTGGAGGTCTCCCACTGCCTGTGTTGGTGGGGGTGGGGGGGTGGGGGGTCTAGATGGAGGGGTGATAAAAGGCATGGATGTGGTGGGGCCCTGAGAACAGCTCCCTCTGTCAGACCAGCTCAGGCTGCTTCATGGGTAAGCTCCCCCTCTAGTGTTCAGCAGCCTCTCTTGTGTGTTTTGCTGCTCCCAGTGAAAGAAACGCCTTCATTCACTCTCCTAATCGATTGTAAATTCAGAACCAGAGAGTAATCGCAAATTTAAATACCAGCCATCTGCTTGCAGTCTAATATCAAGAACACGGCTGCCTAATAGGTGCCCAAGTGTTCTTCAGTGACTGAAGTTAAGCCTCAGTCTTCTTGTCCTTCGATCATTCCATACTAATCATTAGAAATTAACCTAAGATTATTCTTTTGTTTAACTGAATATAATGCATATGATTAACATCTACTCCTGTGTAACAGTATGATTACTAGAAATCAATAATAAAATAACTCCTGAGGTTTGACTGTTAGCATACGATTAGCATCAGGTCATAATGATATTTACGGTGACGTTGCCTTGGCAGCGTCTTGCTTTCACACGATTGGCTTTTGCGGTGAGAACAGTGACAGCATCTGGTCGCTATTGCCTCCAATCCAAGCACGGTCTTTCCCATTTACATCTGAGCCATGCTAGTGCCTCCTATTCTAGCCTAGCCACGCCTGAGGGCATGCTAATTACCTTCTCGCTCTACCCAACTTTCACTGGGACTCTGTCGCCACTTTCAATCCGTCGTTGATACCAGACTGAGAGGAGGGAATGAGTAGGAGAGAGAGGGAGAGAGAGGGAGAGAGAGAGAGAGAGAGGGAGGGAGAAGCAAGGAAAGGAAGGAGGAGCGAAGGGTGAAAATAGAAACAAACCAATAATCTTCTACATTGCCTCCTAAATGAGAGCCACTCTGTCCCTAATGTAGACAAGTCATTTTGTACAAGCCGTTAAAGCCCACTGGGCCAAACGAGCATGCAGTGCAGCGCTGCCTGTTTCAAAGATCTTTTGCAATCAGTTACACAATGGACCCCCTCATTTTATGCTGCTACATCATAAAAGTGCTCCTTTTGTTACATTTCCATCCTTAAAAGGGTCTTAATCCCCATCCTTTCAGGCCGGTCTATGGCAAATTCCACAGGGACATCCCATTCGCTGCAAGGGCTGGAGTGACCCACTCAGAAACCAGCATGCAGGGCTTTGAGCTTTTCTTCTGCTGCCACTCTCCAGAGAACATTAAATCGTACTTTTCATCCCCCTCACCATAGGGGGAAGCCCCTTAATGATGACAGAGAAAGAGAAATTCCTCCACTCGGTCCTATGACACCATTCTGCTGTCAAGCAGGCGTCTCGGCGGACAGAGAATCAAACATGGCTTCCTGCAGGTGGAACGCCAATGAAGGTCACGGTACAGTCCGGAGAGGAGAGAAAAGAGAAGGAGGGAGAGGATGAAAGAGAGAGGGACAGCGAGGAAGGAAGGAGGCTCTTCAGAGGGAGACCAGCTTTTCCTGTGCAAATTAAGTCATCCGCTGGAAAGAAAAAAAAAAGCGTGCAGCTTTCATTCCATCACATTGACTCAGATGTTTCTAGATTTCGTCCTAATCTTTGCCACAGCTCTGCTTCTCCTATAGCATATATCCAGCAGCTCTATATGCCCCCACAAACTCTCCTTTTACCTATAACACCGCCGCTTTCTGTTTTTACATCTCTTCTTTTTGTCTCACTGCTTCTAGCTGTTAGGGTTTGTCTGTGCCTGCCTTTGTGAAGCCATCTCTCCGAGAGGGTGGATTTAATCAGATTGAAACCTCTGCCGTCCAACCCCCCTACCCCGCTTCACACCGGACCCCTCAATGAGAACATTGTACCAAAATAAAACACGTGTCAATCAAGAGCCAAATATTCACCTCAGCCAGTCAGCATTCAGGCTCCGTTACATCCTCGAACTCCTAATGCTGAAAGCAGTTGGAGTACTTCAGCCTGTTATTGATGGATACAGAGATCGTGTAGATATAGACAAATTGTAAATAAGATGGAAAAATGTCACGTAACAGACACAAAAAATGACCACATTTAGATAACGAAGGCAATTAATAAGGAAAACAGCAGGCCTAAAGCCTAAACAATCCAATATAAACGAATCATATCATTGGACTGTTAATTCTCGCTATACCATTGTTGGGAACCATGTTGTAATCTCTCGCTCTGTGGCATCTGAGTTGGTGCCTTTATTGTGCAGGTCAGTCCGCTGTGAGGCTAATGCTGTAGGATTTGACCGGGTGAGAATGTCAGTGATGATTTCCAGCATGAGACACAGACTTCAATAATCCATAATCCTCCAGCTACAAGTGTCACCCCTCTGTAATGGCTTTTCAGACCACTTGGCTTATAGGCCGACACAAAAGTCATGGAAATGTGTGCATGGAGGTACAAAGACACCTCAAGAACTCGGCGGTATCATGAGGTCCTGAGGTGAGTCCTCACAGTAGGAAGTTCTGTTCTCCCTCACTGTTTTTCCACATCAAGTCTGTCCTTGTGTTTTGTTTTTCTTTTGAATACATGCATGTGTCACAGTTTGTACGTCTGTAAATGGAGCATGATTCCTGGCTGAACTCAGCGCAAAAAAATACTCAGAAAAAGCCATCAAAAGCAATAATTACATGCAGTGTGTGTGTGTGTGTGTGTGTGTGTGTGTGTGTGTGTGTGTGTGTGTGTGTGTGTGTGTGTGTGTGTGTGAAGGGTGGTGGTCGGGGCGGTGGGGGTTGTATGAACCAATAATCACAACCAGCACCAACGCTAGAATCTGATTAAACTACTAATGACCTGTCACTCAAGAGTGGGGCAGATGTTTATAGATGCCCAGTACCAACCGCACAGCTCATCAGTCAGAGTCAGAGCCTTGGCAGCCATGTCACCTACCACACCCACCCACTTAGCATTGCTACCGCCACACGCCACTGTGGAAAACTCAGGAGCAGCACTTCTTTTCAGAGGCGTTATCATGCAGTAATCAGACTAAAGCCTGTTTTTGAATTTATTCTGTTTGTTGTTTTTTTTAAGGTGGGAAGAAAAAAGTCTTGCTATGGTCACATTTCAACCCCACTGTCACCTCTCCTGAGCCACTGGCCCGTCTGTTCGCCCATTTGTGATGTGGAAGCAGCCATTTTCTTGTGGTGACTTCCTCAGCTTTCACCCTGACGCGTGACACTCATGACAAATTGGGTGTGGAAGTGAAGGTGATGGGCTGTGAAAGCAATGTCCCTGCCCCCACAGTACACACACTGCACACACAGAGGCAGACACACATACACACACGTACTGTTTTGTGTGTGTGTGTGTGTGTGTAGACAATCTCACACACTATGGCCACGCAGGCCTGCTTTGACACAAAGCAATAGGTTGTGTTGTAAACAGGGTGACGACCTGGATGTAAAGCATACAAAGAAAAGAAAACAGGAAATGGAAATCCCGACATCGCTTGACTCTTAACTTTGAATGCAACATGTGATTCTTGACAACCTCATTTATCCCAACTGTAAATAATCTGCGGTGCAGCTTTGTGTGACCTATGCACATATTTGCTCATCCTCAGGTTTTTATTAATGTTATTTAAGCTTTTATTCAGGTTACATTTACAATATCATATCCCGCAAATTCCCTCTGTTTGTTAAGT
Source organism: Aulostomus chinensis (assembly GCF_037954235.1). Lineage (NCBI taxonomy): Eukaryota > Metazoa > Chordata > Actinopteri > Syngnathiformes > Aulostomidae > Aulostomus > Aulostomus chinensis. The sequence goes on from NC_141325.1 coordinate 4,303,383, forward strand.
ATCTTTGCAACAATTCATCGACCAATTAAATTATTATTTTTTCTAAATCACCTTTCTGTGTCTGAGCAATTTTAGTCAAGAGAAAATTATTATGTTGAATTGTAGAGCAATTATCATAGAAATACACTAATTCCCCTACAAGTATTTAAATTATATGGCTGGTTGATTGCATGATGAATTAAAGAGTCGGGTTTTTTTTTCTTTTTTTTTTCCTGACGCAAAACCTCATCTAACACTGATCATGAAGGGGCCTCTAAGGCACAGAGCAGACAGGCCAGGAGCTGTTCAGGCTAATACAGTTGTCATGGTTTTATATCATCATTCCACTACCAGTCCGTCCTGTTAGTAACGAGTCATTAATACCCTTAGAAAACAACAGCATGCTCCAACCTGTTGAAAAACAATAGGCAAGGCAAGGCAATTTTATTTTCACAAACACATTTTTTTGTTTTCACCAACAGTTTGTCTCAAAGGGCTTCACATGGCATCATAACAACATCCTCCGCCCTCAGACCCTCACATCGACTGAGGAAAAACTCCATAGAAAACCCTTTGAACAGGGAAAAATCTGAGAAACCTCAGGGTGAGCAACAGAGGAGGGATCCCTCACCCAGGACGGACAGACGTGCAGTAGATGTTGTTACAGACAAGAATACACGTCCCTAAAAGTGTGAGTTCTTTGACTTACCAAATCTGCTGGAATGTCACATGTTGAATTGTTATTCTGTTTCTTTCCTGGTTTCACCACTAAATATTTTCTAGCTGTGATTTAAATGGAGAGAGGTAAAATGAGTGTTTCTACAAGCAATTAAAACTTTTTTTTTCAGATTTTGCAGTTAAATTGAGTTTGTTTGTGCTGCAATGCAGTCAAAATGATTAATCGTAACAAGGATAAGATGATGAACACGTCTGAGGTGAAAAAGAAACAACAACAAAAAAAACGTGTGGATGCATCTTCCTTATTTCACCGAAGACTGAGAATTTTAAACAGAACAAGTACAACTGGATACAGAGTCAAGCTGCTTTGCAATCCGAGAGGACAGGAGTGATAGGAGAGTTAATGCAGTTTGGACCTGCAGCAGTCGAGCACAGATTAAAGACTTCCTGCATGAGAAGCGTTGCACCAGTTACCGACGTTATCGGGGGCAAAATGGCGTAGAGGGAAAGTTGCATGGCCTTGCACGACTTTCTAGTATTTACACCCATGCAATAGTGTCCTTTAGCTGCTATCCTAATTATGAATTTCAATGGAGAAAATCAGCGTTTCCTCATCGAGAGGAGGTCGAGGTAGACGGATGGGTAAAAAATAAATGCCAGTGTTCACTTCCTGTTTCCAACCATGAATCAAAACTGTCATTTAAAAAGCCATGATAAAAACCACGTGGCTATTATGACAACGAAAGTCACGTAACCTAAAGGAAGTAAGGAGCTGAAGCCAAGCCACAGTGTTTTCCTGTTCCAACCAAGTGATTCCTGTGCCGAAACCTAACCAGACCGTCAGCATAGTGCTGAAGCATCATAAAACCACAGTATTTTTAGAGGCTGGTCTGGTAGCTTTTGGAGTGCAGTTACTTGCTGTAAACCAATAATAATAATAATAATAATAATAATAGAAAATGATGATGATGATGATGATGATGAGGATGATGATGATATGCATCTTCTGGCCCACTTACAATTTGCTCCTACCAGGAAAACGCTGAAGAAAATACCAGCTGAAAACAGCCATAATGGGTTGCAGGAGTGTGTTGTGGGCTTTAATCCCAATCTACACATTCAGGATACACACTCTTCTCACTCGCCACAAACTAGGTACATATAGGAGTAGATCACAAACCACACAGAGGAAAGCAGTCGGCTAAAATACGACATTATCCAGGATGTTGGCCAGGAAGGTATAAAAGACAGTCTAACATGATCTATCTATTTCACATATGTTGACCCAAAAGAACCAACGGCAGGTCGTAGGTTAAGGAAAAAAAGAAGTCCTCCTTCGCAATCAAACACTCAAATGAGCATATCAGCGCATGAGTAACTCTGGGTCTGCGTCTCCACAACAGGAAAGTTCTAGGCTGAAAAGGCCATTCATAATGTGATTAAAACATTGCTGAGCTCAGCAGAAATTAATCTCCTGAACACAACCTGAACTGTATGACAATTTTACAATTACAATACTTCTTTTACACGGTAACAAGGCCATCACCTCGCAAAGACTTCAATACATACTAATGAGAAGGATGGAATTATTATTAGATTACTAAGGTGAATGTGATTAGCAAGAACTATAGCTTTGCTTCTTGAAAACAGAAATGTACTGCACATTAAGCTGCAGGCTCACATTATCAAAGTTGTATCAAGCAACTGACAAGGCTTTTATAATTAGGCATGGTGTTGGGAGACGAAGAAGAAATCTCAGCCAGACAATGCACAGCAGGCTATATATTCACTTACAACCCCTACAGGCATCAGAGCACAGCCTTGTTGCCTTTGATCCCTCAACTCAATTGTTTATAGAGGTTGTAGAGGTCCCCCAACCCTTTTATATTAAGCACAACTTCAATTGTTGAGCCAAAATACCAGAAAAGATGAAAACGGCGCTCGAGATGCACGCTCTCACCAAACAATTCAGCTGGTGTACACGTAGTCATGACCGGCTGGAGGTACGTCCTCATGTTTGTGAACGTGTGCAGTGTTTTGAAAAGCGAATACTTGTAAATACTGATATTTTTATTGTCATTATCATTATAATTTTTGCTTGATGTATGAATTAATTAATCATCTACCTACTGTATGCGGAGACGTTTCAAGCTCAGGGTTCTGTGCTATTGTGCTTGTCACCAGGTTGCCGGGAAGGTAATTGTGCTGAGTTCCTCTTTATTTTATGTACAACATGCTAATTTCCTACGAAGTATGGATTTTTCCTGACAGGTGCCATTCACGGCCCACAACTGCGCACTTAAATACAGCAAAATAAAACCAGTTAATTCTTTCAAAGCTTTATAGCATAATAGTTCCATTATGCTAAAACTGCAGACTCAATAAGAAAATTCTTCTCTCAATTGATATGAGCCTGATTTTATCAATAGCACCAGTCATAACAGCTTCTTTTTCATATTTATAAATATATTTTCTATACGACACTAGCCATCACAAAGCTATAGGCCCTGTCTGTGCACGGTGGCCATTGTGTGCACATCAGGCGAGGGCTTTTTGTGCCTTTGTGTTCAGTGACAGGCTGAATGAGAGGGAGTGTTTCTCAGTACCAGGATATGTGGGAGACACCTGCTGGGCCGGGCCGCACCGGCCTGCTCTGCTCCACCATTAAAACATGTAGTGCTGGGGGCTCTTTTGTTAGGCAGGAGCTGTTAGTGGCGACATGTTTGATGTGTCAAAAGTGTCAGTCTTTATTAGATTCAGAATGATATTAGAGGATGGAGGAGAATGGTTAGACAAGGAAAGATGGATTGGAAAAAAGAAACCTTCTTAAGCCAGGTTTGTCTGAAGATAATCACCTGGAAAATGCTGGAAACTTGCTAAGGCTACCAAGGAGGATTGTGGGATTATCACTTTATCTCCTCTGTGAGTTTGTAGAGAAATCGCCTCTAGTTTTTTTTTTCCCCACCAAAAAAGCTTATAAGACATAATAAAAATTCCTGATTCAAATATATTACACAGATGAGTGAGAGCAACACACTGAAGCAGTATTTCCATTTGTCATACACAGTACATATATTTAAAAAATTAAACTACTAATAAAAAAAGACTACCGTAAACAATTAAAAATGATTCAACAAAGTATTTTGAGGGTGTGTACACTTGTGCAGCCAGGCTACTAGCAGACCACACCTTTTTTTTCTTGTTTTTCTTTTTATATTCAAATTTGGTAGATTGCAGTTTCATATCTAAGGGGGGGAAAGGTTGTGACGTAACATGATTAACGACGCCAAGGCTGCTGTTTTTGGTGCAGTCTTTCAGCAATATTAAGAAAAACTGAAAGCCGTGAAACTTGGTGATGTGAGACAAAGACAAATTCCAAATCATATGGTCCATATAAAATGTGTCTATTCTTTTCTTTAGCATGGAGAGAGAGAGGGGAGTTTATTGATGCAAGTTCAGAGGCTGAAGTGGGTGATGCCACACAGAGTGAGAGACCTCTGCCTTTAACTTCTGTTTTACCTCTGACGAAGAACTGGATCAAAAGTAAAACCGTTCTCAAAAATGTTTGTTTAAATCTTCACAGCTGCAATTTTTGTGAACTGCAAGGAACAAAAGGATAGATTTGTATATTTTTTTTCACCGAAAATGCAACTGTCAAAGCGAAATCACGCATCTCTAAACACTGTTGTGTCCCACGCGCTTTTAGAGCCGTTTCCCGTTTGAGCTTCACCAGTCAATACAACTGCACATGCAAACACATGGATTTACTCATGTACTCCAGAAGTATTTACATGGGAACACATGTATATTACATACTTCACATCGTTAACACAATACACATTCAACAGTTGATTCACACAATAGTGACGGGGATGAAAACATAAATGTAGGTATGTATATAAGTGCCAGTGAAAATGTTTACATAGGTGAAAGGGTAGCATGTACACATTACTCTCTACGCTGCTGCCAGTAAGATTCATTAGCTGCAGAGGTAATGAAGCATTGTTTTACTATGTTTTCATTAGCATACTTTCTCACTGATTCACAACATTCGCACTGTGTGTCTGCACAAGTCTGCATGCATTTCCAAAATAACTATTGAACACAGAGGAGATCATGGGGGGGGGGGGGGGGGGGGTTGTTGCTGCAGTACAAATACTGAGGTTGCTAGAAGCACACATCGATTGACATCTGCTCAAATGTTTATTGACAAAAAGGAGAAACAGTGAGAAAAAGTGTGAGGGAGAGAGAGGGAGAGAGAGAGAAAAGAGAGAGAGGTCCTGAGAGGGGAAGAAAAACCATAATTGCTCTCATCGCCATATGATTTTCTGCAGGCAATTTTCAGGGAGCACACATTGACCTTTGCCTACTTAATTCCTGTGCAGTAAAGAAACAGAGAGATGATCAGCGAGGCACATAATTACACCCTCATCGATACATGGATCTATGGGATGGGCAATGAATGCAACCCAGGGATGAAAGGACAATACACATTACCCTCACACACACAGTACAAGAATGTACTCAGACCACTTGCAAGACAACACATGCCCCCACACATACACACCACCATTATACGTAGTGGCGTATATTTCTTTCTGGATGCAAAGTCAATGTGAAATGTGTGCATGGTGGGTAATGATGATGTGAAGGTTTGAAGCTGTGAGCTGCATGGAGGAGCCCCATATGGCTCTCTCCGTCCGTGTCATTACCTTGTTACGCCTCTGACTTCCATTCAAAGAGAGAGAGAGAGAGACAAAGGCGGTGGGAGACGGAGAGAGAGAGAGCCTGGATCACCCAAGACCACGCCACAACTGAAATTGTCTGGGGTCAACAGTGCCATAATTACTTTAAAATGTCAGCCTGCAATAAAATACAACAGTTCATCTGGCAGAAAGCAAATTAGCTTTGACCATGCCGTAATTACCCTTTCCTGCAGAACCATTAGAAGAGATCAAATCTTCACATTCTCTGTTTGAGGAAAGGCCATCAGAGTACACTCCACCTGACAAGGATGCACATTTGCCATTTTGCAGGGGTAATTAATTGTCCTTATAATAGAAATTTTATATTGGACTTTCAAATGGAAAAAAGTGTAATAACCTGCCAGTTTTATCTTAACCATTTGCTAACACCCAGTGCCTCTTGGTCTCTCCACTTTGCTTCTTCCTTGCATTTGATTGTTGCATCTGACTGGTTCATTCACGGTTAAAATCCCTCCTTCACGGATTTCCTGCTATCAAAACAACTCAGGCAGGATCTCAGAATCATGCTGGAGTTTAGCTTGAATTGCTAACGAGAGATGGGACTACTTCTCAACCAGAACTACACAGGTTCATCATCACCTGACCATGACACGCATCTGCTCACTCTAAGGATCAAGTCACTTCTGAAATCTTTAAAGAATTGAAATAAAATTCATCAGTCTTTCGAGAAAGCTACAGTTTGGTGACGTAACCCCTTGTCAATCCCTGCCAGCGTGCAGAGACACAAACAGCGAAACAAACGGAGGGAAATACTGTTCCAAATCCTGTTGGTCAACTTGAGGAACATTTTAACAAGACTACAAGTGTGGAAGTGCTGCTCCCTGCACCCCTGGAGGCCGAGCTGGGCTTTTATCGAGTGACTGACCTACTTATAAGCCTGCCGAATACTGTCTAACTTCCCTGAACACAATTATACCAACATAGCAGTAATGCTGTCCTCTACTAATATGTGTGGTACTCGGATAAAGCAGTTTGTACAAACTTTGGTACCTTCAAATGCAATCTTCTCTGACCAGTTTCAACAACTGTAATTGAATGAATATTCTCTGTACTGACATGCATGAATATCACAACCGTACAGCCAGTAAACAGATGAAAGCGTACCGGTTTTACTACGTAACGACACCACCGAGGTCCGTACAGCGGCCCCAGTGTGTTTTGTGACACACGCGTCATGTTTTGTCGGTGATTATTATAATGTTGTATTCTATTTTTCTTTTGAGCTCCCACTTATTTAGACCGCTAGTGATTAGCATCTGAGAGAGAGTGAGATGTTTCCTCTGCTGCCAAGCTAACTGAATAGGGATTAGTTGAGGAATCGCCGGGCGAATACACCGAAGTCCCGAGTTGTCAATTGGCACTGTATGTCAGGTAGCTGTGCAAGATGTGTGCAATACTGCTGCTGTGCTGCTACTGCTGCTGAATCTGAATCTCAGATTAAGAGTATTGTAACCTTATCAAATTAGCTTTGGGCCCAGTCTGTCAGCCAGTGCTGCTGGGTTGGCAGCCACCACCATGATTAGTCATATTGAATTATACATTCAGAGCATGTACGCCACCTTCCACGTCAACACAATACATAGAGAGAGAGAGAGACACACACACACACGCAGAACCACAGACCTAACTCACACAGTGATGAAAACACACATATGCATGTACACGCATGCACACGCAGACAAATAAACACACACACAGGTTTGGGTTTTGGAACAGGGTGATGCGGATGTGCGTAAACAGGATTAAGAGAGATGGTTCCACTGTCACACAGACCTCCAGATTGAAATTCTCATGCCTCTCTGACAGCTTGGCACTGCACTAAGTCACCTAACGTTTGCCTTGACATGAAATGCAGACCTGGGCACAGATGAGGTTATCAGTGGGGGTAGATGAGTGGGAGGAAACGCGTCTACTCCTATTGGGAGAGCTGTTTGGTACTAATGCTAAGGCTCGGTTGACTGAAGGGACTGAGGGGGCAGGAGGAGAATGGCACAGGGTAAGAAAAATATCCATGATTAACTGCCATTGGCATAGCTACTCTTATTGCTGAGATTTAGATTGAGTTCTCCTCATACACGTGAGAAACCTATCTGAAAGTAGCTGTATGATTACAATCCTCTTCATTAAATTTATCTCCTACGACATAAACTTTTAATATGCACACCAGCAGTGTGTATGGGACTTCCAGGGCAGCTTAAATGACTGCAACCTGTAATTACTGCTCCAGCACTTGATTAGAATAATCTGATTGCAATTATTCAGTGACTTTAAAATACAAGCCCCGAGCTACAGAACAATAATTCAAGGGCAGCGATTGGGAACGTGTTTCTTTTTTGGCTGTAAAATGACGTTTTAATCGACACAGACTGGAAGAGGTTCCCTACTAAGGACCTGGCTCCCTCAATTAAAGCCCATTTATGCAGTGAGGGGGAAGACGTTGTGCTGTGATGTGGAGTTAATCACCAGCCAGACACTTACAGAGTTTTCATGGATCAGGGAACTAACCCCTCAAATAGGTAAACAGGCAGAATGCAGCCTTCTTCACACACACGCACACGCACACACACACACACACAGGCACCCACACAAACACCAACATTTGTGTTAGTGTGTGGCATGTCTCCCCTCAAGTAATTAGCTTAGGAATCTTAAAATGTATCAAACTTTGAATCAGAATTCTTCTGTAGTTATTCATAAGAGGAGAAAGACATGTCAATTACCTGCAATATTCTGCTGCAACAAAGCTAGATAATTGATTGCATTTAATAGACAACTCTAATGTATCTCATCACTCTAAGGAGCCTGGTGTAAATTAATTTAAAAAGTAATACAACGTGAGCGAGGAGGTTTACCTCGCTGGCAATGATTCCACGGTCACACTGAAGGGCATTTTTAGACTATAATGGCTTCCTCCGCCTGTCATTTGCAGGGCTTTATTTCCTAATTCCGATTTACCTGAGGAGAAGCTATTTTTGTCACAGCCCTACAGGATGACCCACCCTGGGTGGTTTTAAAATTAGGATGGATTGTTTGATACTTTGCTTGAGTACGAACCCTCTCTGTATCGAGTGTGCTTGTGTGTATATACACACTCTCAGCAACGGGGCAAAAATACCACAAAAAAAACCCAACCTGTTTTCATCCTCTAAAGAGCAGTCCACTTGAGTGTTTGGTAGAATAGTAGGGCTGCAAAGATTATAATCATTCTCTATCACTGGGTCATTTTATTTCATACTTAATCAATGAATCCTTTTGTCTAAAATGCTCCTAATTTTCCAGAGCGCCATGTGAGATGTTAAAACTGCTTATTTTCTCCATCTAGCATAAAACCAGACTTTTCATTTTAGTCACAATTGACAACAAAGCAGCAAATCCTTTTCTTCAAGAGTCTGGACCGGCAAATGTTTCATATTTTTGCATCAAAAGATACCGAAACAATTAATCAGTAATCAAATATGGTGGAAATTGGTCAACTACTTAATTGTTGCAGCTCTTGATAACATACGTCCCAAGTACTGTGAACTCAAACGCACACAGAATACACTCAAAAACACCTGTTCAGGAAAACATGAGTATGATTGGTGCTCTGTGCCCAAGTTACACTCATTAAATCAAACTGGACTTTGGGCCTGATTGTCCTCAGATCCTGGCCCAGGACCCTGATATGAAAGCCCTCTCACAGAGATGATTAATCCACACACACAGGTTGGATTTGTCCTTCGGTGGTTGTAAACATAGTCGCTCCAGTGTGAATACATACAGTACGTTCAGGATTAATACAGATGGAGAGCTATACACTTGAGTTGAAATCACATTTGATGCCCATTGCGTCTTTAAAAGCTTGATTGTTACCATCCTCAATTATTCTGTTTCATAATTGACTGTACATTATTAACAAAACGCGCTACCAAGAACGCATTAATCAGGATTACTCTGCCTTAACCTCAGTAAGTGGCACAATAAGAGACATGCCCTTTCTAATCAGCTTCATTGTGTTCCATCACCTCCGCTCTAACTCTATCACCGAGAGTTCAAAGACCTCACACTACATGTTATTGCTGAAACCATCTTTAATCAGCAGCATTGGTCTTTGTTAGATCACGGAGGTCTACGTTGTAATGAAAACGCCAGCTACCTCTGATAGCAGCCTAATTGGGAGATAATGAGCCAATAACATCAATGGCTAATGACACACCAAGTCTAAGTCACACCCCCCTCAGGCCAGACAGAGGCTCATTCACCGCTGATGGAGTGCAGAGCTGGGAAGTCTGACAGAGCCAGGCCATTCTCTGTACAAACAGGCTGTCATGATGGCTTCATTAGGCTAATGAAAGGCGGTGCTTGACGCTTAAAAATGGTGATATAAAGGAGCACATACCCACACCTGATCTCTTGTGCCTAATGTACCTCCTTTTGGTACAGTAATGTCCAGATTATTATTGATTTTACACAAATACATATGACAACTGCTATAATTTTAACAGAAAATATGTCTTCCGCCTCTGGGTTCCAGGACAGTTTGTACAGGTGGATATGCGGTGTATTTTGTTTGTGAGAGGATGAACACCGAGGTTGACAGTTTAATACGGAATGAGTGTGTGGGTTGAAGGGGGCTGAACTTTTGTCAGGTACCAACAATGAACTACCTCATAGTAAACAAGCTTGATGATCCATAATCACATTAGGAGAGGCACCAAGCATGGAGGAACGACCCTGCTAATCCACACCGTGCCATAACCTGCACATAATCCTAATAAGAGAGAGAGTGAGGTTAAGAGGAAGAGAGAAGAAGAAGAAGTAAGAGGAGGACCAGTGGAAGAGAATTACTCGACGTGGAAGCTTTAGGCTAATTAACCAGGTGTTTCAAATCCCTAACATGTTGTAGCTTGTGTTTTGTTTTTTGCTTCTTCTGTATAGCACTCAGTGATGCGTGGAGTTAAATGAAGCAGAGAGCACATGACGTGTCCCAGTTGATGCTGGGAGTCTGAGCAAAGCTAAGCATTGCTACTAAGCTGGAAATCTGCTTGTATCAACTTTCGTCTAACATGAAACAAGGAAATCCTTTGATTGACATCGGTGTTAATGGTTCAATGTGTTCTCAGACCCAACACCAAGACTGACCTTTTACCAGGGTTCAACATGGGTGTGTAACTGCAGAGCTTTGGCAGAGTTGAGCAGATATAATGTCATCTATATGTGTAATTACAACACTGTTAAACTATGCTATATCTACAACTTCATTTCAGGAGAATGCCTGCAATCTAGGCCTCAAATTCAGTTTCTCTCAACCACAAAAATCCAAATCGCTTATCCATCTTAAAAATACACTTGGTTCATTCTAATATTCATGAGATTTGGTTCTAATGTACCCAAAGTGTGCCAAGAATTTATACCCCTCACTGTTACAGCCTGAATCGTTGACACGAGGCAGGTTGGATCCACTCGCACCCCAGGAAGACTAGCTGGCTGCTACAGCACCAGAAAATGGGGGTCCTGATTCAAATCCCGCATTCACGGTGTTTACAGTAAATCTGACCGTCTGAACATTGCAGCAGAACTCAACACCCATCAGACCGGGTGTTCGTCATCAGTTTCCTCTCCTTAGCTCAGTCTTCTCCTGCAGCAGCTCATCTTTAGCCGCCTGATTTCAGACGCCGTGCATCGAAGGTTGCTCTTCTACTAACTCTGGCTGTAACGAGGACACTCTGAGATGCCTTTCCGTCGGCTCGAAGCCGTCTCGCTGTTCTCCTCTCATCTCTGCCATCAACGAGAAAGGTTTGCCCAGACAGCAATCACACACCGGAGTTGGTTGTGAGCGTAATTTCTTGCAGATCGTGAGTTTCTGAAACACTCAAACCAGCTCATGAAACCAACAACCAACTCCACTCTCCTCCCTATTGTGATGCACATTTCAGACTTAAACGAATCCCCTTGACCGGGCTGCCACATCTGTCAGGTGACTGGCTGATTAGATGAGCGCTTGATTTAGTGACATCAGACGGCGACCTTTCCAGTTAAAGATACTTGGCTACAATCATCACTGCTAACCCCAGAGATGTGAAATGTCCTATGGATGAACAAGTAAAAAACAAACACCGCAACCCATTTCCTTAGAAAGCTTCATTCATTTAGAATATAAACAAGTGATGAGGAGGGAGGAGAAACGACTGCGTCTCATGGAGTTGAACTTGCACTAATATCATAAGAAGCACTATCTTCCACTTTACTTTCAAAACTTTGCTGAACAAACTTTTTCTGCCAACTCCTGTACAGCTGAGGGAAATTCATCATTATCAGCCACTGGATCAAAAATGGAGAGGGGGTGAAAATGACAGATACAGCAAAAGTAAAGAAGAGGAAGGTGGGTGGAGATGATGTGGGGAATGAGGATACAGAGCGATTGGAGCCAGACAATGAGCAATGGTGGAGAGTGTCACTGTGTGTGTGTGTGTGTGTGTGTGTGTGTGTGTGTGTTGGGGGGGGGGGGTAGTGCGTGAGTGTGTAGAAAGGGGTTTGCCTGCTGATTCACTCTTTCTAGCATTGTTCGTTTACTTCATTGCCTTCTTCTTTCCTTACTCTTTGACATCTTTTGAACCACCAATTTCTCTCTATAAAATAACAAATTGCATATAATTATCGAAAAACACCTTTTATCAAACAACATCTCCCGTATGGAATGAAAATGACAATCACATAGTTCTGAAATACCCGTCTGGCATCACTGTACGTCACTCCTTCAAACTTAGAGAGCCAAAGCTTGTGGCCTTCTTGGATGTTTGATGAATATTTCAGGAGCTTAAACTCAACACCTGAAATTATAAAACGCTATTAATTCTCCTTGAAAGAGCATTTACTGGAAGTGAGGATTTTATTGTTTTTGTTGGTGAGATATAATCATCGCTTCCCTTCTGAGCAGCACATAACTGGCTCAAACCGCCAAAAATGGAACCCAGAAATAATCATAATCCTCCCTGGTTGGCGTTCTTTTCACCGTCAAACTCAAAATCCTCACCTACAGATGGTTTCTCCTCCGGTCCAGACCAGCGGCTGAACCCTGAACCGTGATTGCACAGTACTGGCTGTACATCCAGGGGAGGTCAAGAACTGTCACTGGTGTCCTTCCTACTGTTCAGCACTCATGCAGTGTGTCTCCACACTCAAAGCACCTATAACCTCTCACACATGTCCGGCTAACACAGCTGAAAGTGAGCTCGTGTGTTTCAGCAGTATTTTGGTCAATATGGCTCTGAAATGCTCTGCCTCAGCGCACACACACGCGCGCACACACACTTATCATAACCCACGACTGCACAGTGACAGCGTCTATAGAACTCCATCACTGAAAACTGATATTGGTATCGAAATGATGATCAGAATTTGGTGAGGTTGTGTGATAGGAGTCACAAAGACTGAGGAATCCTCCAGAATAAAATGATAGATAAAGCAGTGATGATCCATCAATGCTACTCTATAATCAATGACGACACATCAGTGGTGTGTTTGCCATGGTCGTGTCCACCCACAGTAAGCAGACTGCATCAAAATCATTACTGTTTTGGAGAAATACGCCTCTCAGGCCACAAGCAGAGGAATTTCTGTTGTCATGAATTCAATTTAATGTGCTAGGCCATGTTGTGAAACACAGCACAACAACAAATAGATGGCATGAGTGTGTGTGCGAAAACTCAACAACATTGTGAAGGAGTTGGGCATTCCTGGAGTTGTATATGTTAAGAAGTGTCATTGAAATAGTGTCATTAAGAAGTGTCGGTGAATTCCATGGTGTGTCGTCGACACAACATGGAATTCAAATACAGCTTTGTTTCATGGTTTTGCTCAAACACCACCCATAAGAGCAAACCAGCGAACAAAAACGCTGTAGTCGTGTATCACTGTATCAAGGGCCTGAACCTGGCCAGCGAATTCTTAGAAAAGTTATTTTCCACACAGCAGGAAGAGAAACAAATGCCTGGTAACACCTAAAAAAAGGAGGGGAGGCAAAGAACAGATAGAGGTGAAGATAAATCAATTTGACTAAGTGATGAATTATGGATAAAAAAAAACAGTGGGTGGAGTTTTAGTGTCTACACCTAACTGGCTTGTTTCCAAATAATTAATGAAAAAAAAAAGGTCCCTGAGAGCAAGTTTCAGACTGTAGCACACAAAGAGGACCAGCAAAAGGATGAGAAGGGTGGTTGCACCGTAATGCCCCACTTAAATTGTACTTTCAATTGACTGAATGTGTTATTTGACTTGGCAAAGGTGTTGGTATGTCCCATGAAGCAGCAGGGAGTCGAACAAGGTCTTTGCCAAGTTTGCTGCAGCCCAGCTGAACAGCCTTTGCCTTGGCTAGCTGGTGACCTTACACTTAGTGGGTGGTTTGACTCAACGGTGAAGAAAAAAGAAGGAAAAACTCAGAGAAAGGAAAAAATAAGGAATAAGCATAACCTCTAGTGGTTGATGCTCAGCCTTTAATTTCAAACCTCTCCTCATGAGTACATGACTCTATCTAGGAAAAATGGAAAAGAGAAGAAAATACAATTTCTAGCATAAACTGAGTGAAAAGAGGAAAAAGTCTGGCCGGCTCCGGCCCAGAGATCTGTCAGTATAATGTGACAAGCAGGAATGGAAAATATTTTGTGTTTGCCTTGGGAATGACAGAAAAGACCACGAGAACAACTTTGTAGTATATACTGTACAGTGAACCCAAAATAATACAAAGTTATTAGAGGAATGGAAAAATCCAATAAAACCACTCAATGATTGGCCTAAGACAGAAAACCTATTATTTCACTTTTCAAATACAATAAATCTGCGGTTATTATGGGGACTTGTCAACTGAGATTATTTTCTAAATTCAAAAGCTATATATTCAACACAAGCAATTAAAGTTGATCCCGCATTTGGCTTTAAGATTCGCAAACAATAAACTGCTCCGGCTAAATAAAAAATGGCTTTGTATTTTGTAATACTTGCCAATGCTCTTTAAAACATTTTGTGCAGCAAAGCTTACGAAATTCTTTATTTGTCGCCTTCCATTAAATGAGAGATGTTGTGCTCGTGTATTGTTTCATTTACAGTTCAATCTGAGGTCAGCAGTACAAAAACACTCGAAACCCTGGAAATAAACGAGACCTTGTATGTGTTTGAGCGATCCAGGCTCAGGGGGGACCAAGCTATGCCAACCCAGAGAAGGAGCCATCCTTGGTTGCCAGAACGATAAACCAGCAAACCTGCAACACTTCAAAACAATCTTGAAGTGAAAGGAATCTGAAAGATGAGTCACCTCTCAACATCCTCCCTGTGGCCCCCATCGGTAAAATCTTAGTGAAACACAGCAAGATTGTTTTGAGGAGGACGGGAGGAAAGATTGAGGAATTAGTCGAGGGTCTGAAGATTCATTTTGAGGTTGGAATTAGAGAAACTATGTCTGGCAACATGTGTGAGGTCAAGCCCTGTAGGCCTGGAGCATGAGCAACCATCTTGGCAGCGAGCAGGGATTGCTTTACAAGGTACATCGGTCTGCAGGGACTCACCATTTCCTCTTTCCCACTGATGCTCTAATGCAACTTCTATTTTTCTTTTGTAACAGTTTATCTTTGATCAGAAACAAAGTGCTCAACTGACAAGCAGTGTAAACACACACACATAATTTGAAGCAGAAGCCATTATTTCCTGTAGTTATATTTACTATTATGATGATGATACTCAGAGGGGAATAGGTAATCAAGGCATCAGGAGATGTGTGCCGCCCCCCCCCCCGCCCCCCCCCCCCCACAAGGACACACAGCCTCCTTTCTCTCCCTTTCTTTTTCTTTTGTGAATATTTTTGGAATGTAAGGATCAACTCTGGAATCAGCCATTTTCAATAAACAAGGGAATTCAAATAATCATTGGGGCATATTTGCCCATTCGCTCCCACACACACACACACACACACACACACACACACTGCAGTCTCGCTCTCCACGGCCTCTTACATGGGAAAAAAATAGACTGGCCCTGAAAGGCATACGGTGTTGATCCGCCTGATAAGCTGACCAATTGCGTTCATTTATCAAGGAAAACCTTTGCTCGAATGGGATCCCTTTGTATGATGGAAAGCCTTCTGACAACTCGATCCCATCTACGTCTGTGTGGTTCTTGGCGTGGTCGCCCAGCAGAAACACTAGCAGTGTTATTACAGATCTTTAGCGGTCTACAGCAGGACATAGGTTAAAACAAATATGTAAATCTGGGGAAGAAAGAGACCAGGGAGAGTCGGGATGATGTATGCCAGATAAAAATACATCTTGGAAGACAGAGGAACAACCTCAACTGTCTTCACGTCAAACCCAGTACGAAAATTAAGAAAACCAGCTGATCAGAGACACACAAAATAAAACCCATCTGGAAAGCCTTTCTGTCCCTCTTCTGTACACGCTGAAAGCCAATATTCATATCAGATCTGAACGCCGTGCAGAGATAATAGCTGAATATTCATTTTGGTGCCAGCGGAAGACAAACATTCCCGTCCTTAATGACATCTCCTGGGAGGAAGTTCATTACACAAGGTTGTTACGCAACAAAACCCTGTCACTTTGAGAGGTCAGAGGAGGTTCACTTTGCTAACAAACCCAATGGCAACTAGGTTGGTGACACTTCCTGCATGAAATAAAAAAAAAGACACAAGTAATATCAATTCTCCAGGTCGACATGAGAAGACTGCTCTGAACTGGCCTACTTTGAGGAAGGCAGCATCAGGACACACAAAACTTAGTGCTCCTTAACTAGGAAAGGCTCGTTGGTATGTCAGGATGATTATTAACCATTAGCCCACCTTTTTCCTTAAAGATACAGCAACAGCAACAAAAAAAGCTGTTTTCAACGTAAACGGTAAGCTGACAACGGTGAAAGTTTGAAGACGCGTCTGCTTTTGCTTTCATCAGCACATGCGGGATATCTTGAAAACTCAAGGACTGATTTCACTGAAGTATGAAGGACAGATGGGTAATATTCCAAGGGTGTGAAGGGGGTCTGGATCAGATCATCAATCCTGGACTCTAAAGACTGTTCTAGGCCACTGGCGGGATATCAGTGGTGTCATTACAGACTCGTGTCATACATACTTGGATACATTTCCGTGAGTGAAATGGTTGAACTTTTTTGACTGCCACGACTACTTTTTTTTTTTATATGTTGGTGGATTTTGGGGCAAATTTTAGATACATTTTCTTGAAATTTGTCCAGGCCATGCATTTTGATTAGAGCGGTGAGTATTAAGCTCCAGGAAGTCACAATATGTATCCTGTTTTGGATCCATGAACTGGAAGAGCTATTTTCTTGCTTGGCAAGCCAATATGAACTGATTTTGATGATACTATATTCTTATTCTATAGCCAGAGCTCTCTGGGTGTTTTTGTTTTGTTTTTTTCCCCACTCGCTCTTAGCCAGTTACATCCTGTGTGCTGGAGAAGGTGAAGAAATATAGCATTTTTCCTGGAGAACGTTGCTTACGATAGCAAAAATCTAATGTTCAGCACAACAGGATATAAATTATGGCAACGTCAGTAAACACCATTCAATCTGAAAACAATTTTGAAACAGTCACTGATTCCCAGTGGAAACTGATATGAGTCGGCCATATTTTTTGAAAACTTGAGTGCTTTTACATTTCAAAAATATCACAGTGTCAGAAGTAGAGCTGGCATTTATGTCCTATGTTAAATGTAACACAAAAACATTATGATTACAAGGCACTCTTTCAAATAAGAGTTGTGGAATGATTGCTGACAGTAACAGGCATGTGTACTGTAGATACATTCCCAATGGAAACCGTGAATGTGTGTGTGTGTGTGTGTGGGGGGGGGGGGGGTCTGGAAAAACAGTGTAGCAGCACACTGTTGGTGTGTCGATTGGACTCATAGCACATGGGCAAACACAAGATGGAAGTCTATGGAACTCTTCAGTACAAAGAATAGCAAGACGCCACATACAGTACACACACACACACACACACACACACACACACACACACACAGAGTGCTGGAGCTGCGCACTTGTACACACCACACCCACAGATCCACTTCCCCACCTCCAGTGCTTGAAGATCTACCTGCCAGCTGCTGCCAGTCGCAGGGAAAGATGGGCTTTGTTGGTTTTGTGAAGCCCACCGACAAGACCCCCCTGGAGACTGCAGGTCTCCAGCAGCACAAGCCTCAGCCTTATCCACTCCGCCGCACAGGCAATCTGTTTTCTATATTACCAGCCTGTATCACTCTACTATGCACTATAGAACAGCAATTGAGCAGGAAATTAAGTTAGGGGATCGGTATTTGGCAGAGGAGAACGAGCTGGTGTGGTCCTCCCTCTCCACATACAAGGATCATTAAATATCGCACAAGTTTCTTGATAAATTTCCTCTCCTCTCTCTGTTGTTCCCATCAACTCATTCCCCCCTTCTTCCTCTCTTTTCTTCTCTATCTTTCTCTCCCTTTTCTTTCTTCCTCAATTTCCTTCTCATCATCTGCCCGTTTCTGTCTTGTCTTGCCGTATCTGTAGTGTGTAAGAAACAAAACATCCTAATGGATGTTTGAACAGCTTGATATGTGTCGGCCCGGGAACTACCTCCCTGTGACAGGCAGCTCTGGCAGGGAATTGAGACCATTACAAGGGAAAATGGGGGAAATAGTTCTTTCTTTTTCTCTTTGTTTATTTCTTTTCCCCTCTCTGAGTCTTTCTCTCTGTAGCCCCTCCTCACTTCTCTGTCTTTTTTCACTCATTATTTCTCTGTGCACACAAACAGAGGATGGGGTCTAAGCTCTTTTTTGGGATCAGCAGATGTGGAGGATTTCTTTTTTCCCTTGTTTTGCCTACTCCTCCTCCCTCCCTCTGTCCCCTCTCCTATTCGTCTGTACTCTACCCTTACCTTTGCTCGGGGAGTGACTGTGAGAGTGTAGCTGAGCGTCAGTGAGGGAGAGGAGGAGAGCTAGGTCAGGACGTAACTATTCCAAACTCTAACTTTCATCCAAGCAGTGGCAGACTGTCAAAAGTTATCCTTTGAATTCGCAGATTTATTTTCTGGCACAAAATGACATTTTTTTTTGTGTTTCTTTTATTAACTTCTTAATCATAAACCTCATTATCAAACTAATAATTAACTTATGTTTCAAATTACTTTTAGGTTAATTTTGGGTATTCAGATGCCCCAGATCTCACTGGATTAATGAAATGTATATTCATAGAGGACATTGATTCCATTGCTTGTTCTCTCACTTCTTCCAAAATCTATATTTAGAATGTTCAAGTGGACAAGAGAACCGTTTAGCACCGGACACATTAATACAGTTTAATCATATTAATATGAATGTGAATTGGTAGTAAAGCGTGGTGTTAATAAATGAGCTTGTGTGGTTTTATATCTAAAAGTATTAATATTAAATGAGACCGAATGCCTAAAAGCTTTCTACCTTATGCAATGCTATGAGTCATATGGAAACATTTATCCCAATTCATTGACAGACACTTTGAGGTTCTTCATCAGAAGGAAAAGAAAAGAGGGTTGTTGGTTTTTTTTTTTTTTGTGCACAAACCTGAAAGCAGACACTGGCCTCCATGGATCCAGACAGAAGTACTGCAGCAGACAAAGAGGTTTCACTGCGACACTATCAGGTCAATCAGTGGTGTTGACAGCTGGATTAACAAGCGCTAGACTTTACATTTGGCTCCTGAGCATGTAACAGTGGGTATACACAGAGACGTCAGACAGGTGATCAAATAAATCAGTTTCTGTGAATAAGCAAATGAAAATATCTTTGATTCGCGACCATCACGGGCCAGATGGAACACACATGCCACTCAAGGCCTGTGCGGTGGTCAGGCTAGCAGGAGGCAGTTAGAGAGATAAGGCGCCAAACAGGTCTAAATCCCTCCTGAAGCAGTCTTGATGGACAGACAGGCCGCCATTAACAATGTGGTGGCTTGTGAGAGCAGCAGCTGATGGAAAGATACCCTGGCATTTTGCTGTGTTAAGAAGTGGCCCTTAAAGATTTCGCACTTCCAATTTCTTTGAATTATCTGCCATCTCCAACCTGTCGCTCAGTCGAACAATCTCAGATTCCTGCTCACTGAGGCGCCGGGCTGCTTATTGACAAAGCAATCTGCAGTGATACAGCGGCGCCCAATAAAACATTAGTAAAACAACAAACTCCCACATGAGCACTTCATTGGTACCCTGTCTTATTTCATACATGTTTTCCTCTTGGTCATTCTATTGCACTGCACTAGTGTTCTTAGCATCTTAGCATGGAGTGAGCTCAAATGTTTCTGTGGCTTTGTACAGCATTGATGATCTGGTGCGACTTGATACCTGCTGGACAAAGCAGCAGAGAATCTCCTCTGTGTTTGCTAGCATACGCGGCTAAACGGATTTGTTAGGGTTCACCTAAGTGATGGAGGCCAGCGCTGTGATGACACTGAACTGACTGGCTTATCAGTTCTTTGACTCACTAGCTCCTCCAGACAGACCATGATAGAAATATCACAACATCCCCATTACCCTCAGCATTGTGCACAGGCCGTGCTTTCTATGAATTATTAAAAGCGACAGATTACGCTGCAAGGCTGGAAGTCTGGAGGCATGCTACAGATGCTGCTGAGCAAAACATCAGAAGTGGGTTTTTGTTCTTTTTTTAGAGGAGCTTTTTTTTATTTCTTTAGGATGGTTTGACGTAGAGGTTTGGACATACGTGAGTGTATGTGGGTGTTGTAGAGGATGGGGGGGGGGTGAAGGGCATAGTGTCAGGGCTTGTCTGACATGTGGCCTAGTGGGTTGGCTGGATGGTTGGTTTGCTGTCTAGATGGCTGGTTGGGTGCATCCCAGCTCAAGCCTGGCAACTCTCTCTCTGTTGCTCTCTCTCTCTCTCTCTCTCTCTCTCTCTCTCTCTCTCTCCATCTCTCTCTCCCTCCCTGGAGTGACGGGCTGAGACATTAAGACAGGCGTTTTAATTAACTGTGCCACTCTTCCACCTGCTGCCCTCAATATGCTCCGGCCCAGGCAAGCTGTCTCTCATATCACTGACTCTCTTGCTCTCTTTTTTTTTTTGTTCAATCTTTCCCATCTCTCCTTCATTTTTCCACACTTTTCCCATCTTTTTCCCTTCCTTTCTTTCCAATTTTCAAATCTCACCCTTCATCACTCGGACGTGCTCTCCTCTAACCCCTCTTTCGATCCCATGTGCATCTTTCAGCAGTTTGACCTCGATAGATGAAGCCAGATAGATCGGAGAGGCGATTCCATGAGGCTCAGATGACAGAATTAGCCAATTTCTTTTTTAAACTTGGAGTGAATTAATTTCTACATGTGTCCTGTTCTACTGACCCTCTAACTACCCCCCATGAATCCCACCCTCATGCAACACACACACACACACACACACACACACACACACTGGTGCTCTTCAAATCTAACTGGTAATTCAGTTCTGCCTGACACTCATCAGGCTATTCATTAAGGCCTGATTGGAGATGGATATTTCTGTTCCCTCATGACAGAACGGAGCTGGGGATCAAACTGGGGACATTACGGGATTTGAAGAGCAAATGCAATACAGCTGCAGATTTGTGAAGTTGGACACGTCTGCGTGAATATGCTCGTAAATGGTTACATTAATATGTGTAAATGTATGCTTGGTCATTTAGGACACTGTTCCTCCTATAGTTTAGACATTCAGATCATGAATTGAGAATTAATTCTAACAGAACAGAGCAACAAATGATCCACTTTTAGCACTCTACTTAAATTGTATTACACTTTTAATGGGGTTAATAATAGATGGTATTAGCAACACAGGAAAACGGTTCTACAAAGTGTTGTGTTAAAAGGATTAATGTCCTCCCTTCAGAATTGAAGCCAAGTCTTGGAGATACAGCTAAACCTAACAAATGACCAAGCTCCGGCTCTGTGATGGGAACCGCCATACTACGGTGAGAAGACAGCAACTGGGGCCCATATATCAGCAGGCTTACAGGGAGCATTCATCTGCTGTGTAAGGAGAAGTGACTTTGAAGTGCTCCGCGGTAAGGTGAAAGAGCAGCAGTGGCCTCAACCTCAGTGTTTATGTAGCCGTGCTAACCCTGGGAGAGCTCTTAATGAATGATGTGGATAGATGGACACCACAGATAAAAGCATACAGTCACACGTCTGTGTGAGGGCCAAGACATACACCAAGGATTTACGCATACTTTCTGTTGAGGTTGTGGACATGTCGGCGTATACATGTAAGCTTTAGCTGTGCGTCTGCATTTAGAGTAGCCCGAGCAGAAAAAATCGAGTGCAGCGTGCAGGAGGTATATGTCTGAGCTTCTCTAACAGGTTTCAGACATTAACATGAGACTGACCTGTTAGCAGCAGGCTGTGCCAACATCCTGCTGCAAGGTCCTTCACTGGTGAAGCTGGCAGCGTCACTTCTTCTGGGTAGAGGACGTTCGTCTTTGTGTTTCCACAGGCGCGTCCGCAGCCCCACTGAAGCAACCTCGCATCACCTGCGCCAGGCAGTTGAGCAAAAAAATAGAATTTGAGCAATTGCGTCCTCGACATTTTATTTCTGTTAATAAAATACACCACTTTAAATTTCTTTTTCAGATCATAAATGCAGAAGCATCACCCGGCTATTTGACATGTTCAGACCGGACCTCGTGTGTTTGTCGGGTTAATAAAGCAGGGGCTTCTCACCCCTTGCAGCTCATGGTGCATGCTATCTTCAGAACACCTCTTGGAGCATGTTGTCCTTGTTGTGTTGCTGCTGCATGGGGCCTCCGGTGATAAATTATGGATGCAACGCAAAAGCTGTAAAATTTGTTGTATCTTCTATTATCTTCATGTTAAAGGCCACAAAAGCTCTTCAGTGAAGTCAGCCATTAAGAAATGACAGGTATTGCTATCAGGCTTCTTTATAGCCTATTACCTGCGATGACAGCAGCTGCTGCTGCACCACTGTACGGCCTATCACATTATTTGCAGCTAAAGTCAGCTACTGTGTCATTTCGCCTCATTTTCTTGACAGTGCTATCATAAATCCATTGGGCTGCAGGGGAAACTGTCGACTACCTCGATTATCTTCATAGCCTGAATGAATTCTAAAATGTATGTAACAGGCAATGACTGTTATGGATCAGGAGCCACGGCCATATTCTCCCTCACTTTCTCTCTCCACTTCCTTGTCTCTCTCTCAGGTGATGTGTCGATTGAGGGCTCGAGGGCTCCGATAGTCACATAAAACTGAGTAAAATAGGTGAACTTTAAAGCACGTAGTGACAGCTCGTGCCTAAGGACGCACTGAAATTCTGGAGGGATCTTTAAAATAATCGGGTAGCCTATGCAGATAAGCTATTTTTTTTATTACTGCTTTTGTTTCTTGTTATTTATTCCCATTTTGTGCCAAGAAATTGTATTTTCAAAAAATAGCTAAAGTGTGTAAATGTCGCTCAGCCCTTCATCACGCTATCTTTGAAAGAGCATACATTCAAATCATTCAAACAACCTTTTAACGGAACCTTCTTTCATACCAACAGATAAACATTCGGCCACTACCACCGCTGAATGTCATCTTCTTTTGCAGATATGCTAATGCCGGTCCAGGAATATCTGATGGAAGCAGGTGCACGCCGACTCACTATTTATCCACCACGTTGTAAAGATTTTTGCTGATTCATTGTCAAAGAAAAATGAATTTACAGGGTCCTGATATTTGGCTACTTTGGCCATTTGATTTCACCTTCACGTCCAGAAAGGATGAGAACTGTCACTTTTTTTTAATCATCATTATGATTTATGTATTTATTTATTTTTTCACAGTTTTTTAAGATAGGATGGTAAAAAAACAAAAAACAAAACACAGATTGGAATGGGATTTAATCTGGAACTTTTGCAAAAAAAAAATATATAAATAAAAAAAAAAGTCAGTCAAACTGTATTTCTGTACCTGTCAGTGCAAGACTGTGGTTAGCCCCGCATGTGACCTTTGACACATGGTCAACACACTCCACAAAGCGAGGGATGATCACATTTTCATTAGAACCGCTGCCAATTTGTCCATAATCATTCTGCCTGAGGGGAGAAGAGTATAAACACATAATTGAAAACATAATTAATTACCTGCGGGCATCATCTTCACATTGTTTTATCACATTTTATATTATATACAACCCCATTTCAAGGTATTAAAATACTGCACATCTTCCAATTTCTATAGGAGTAAAATAAATAATCAAATCAATTAAACTATTGCAGTGAACAGGTTCCACTGGGGACCGCGGTGGAACATATGCGTCTCCTTCCATTTCTTTGTGACAATAACGAGACACAGCCCTATCAGAAGTGAAACACCTCACTAACTAATTAGACTCTCAGGCTGCATTCTGACAAAATAAAAAGAGAAAAGTGCTTGAAGGAAGACTTGCTCTCCTGCAATTTGCATCTGCCACTTTTTACTGCATCTGTTCCAAGTGCCATTCAATGTTCTCTTCCTCCTTTTGTTGGGAAGTGTTGAGCCCTAACTATTTAAGCTCACCTCCTACCTACCCAGAGCTTTGTTCCTGCTCCTCTGCAGACCAGTAATGAGCCAACTGCCACAAAACCGCTAGGAAATTAATGACTCATTACGTACGGGGCCTAGACCGCTCCACAGCCTCTCCCACTCCCCCGCTTCACCACACATGCCTGCGTGTAATCCTCTCTCTCTCTCTCTCTCTCTCTCTCTCTCTCTCTGACTCTCTACCTCTTTCTCTCTCTCACTCTCATCCCTTCAGCCCATACAGAAAGACCCCGACACCTCCCTATAAATTAGAGCCTATTACAGGGCTCCCATGCTAGCAGGGCAAAGAAAGAGGGCCTTCACAGCTCAAGAGTGTGCGCAGGAGAGATTGGGAGAGTTGAATGTGGAGCCTTAAGGTGCTCCTTTCACACCCTTACCCTTATCCATTATGCCAGTGTGTAGAGCCCCTCAGAGAAACATGCAACCCCAAAAAAGACTTGTGGATGAAAATAAGTCATGGGAGGGATTCTCGGTCACACCTTGTCCCCTTCCTGCTTCTACTTCAGTGTCAGATTATATCATAACTAGTCCTTCAAGCGAGGCAACATGGTCACAGTGCTCCTCCTTCAGAGAGTGCAAAGATGCTGAGATTATATCTAATCACACCACCTGTGTATGGATGGATGGACAGACAAAGAAAGATATTAACCAGATAAAGCAAATGGTGGACAAGCACCTACACATGAAAATTCATGTGGTTATTGATTTCGTTTCACTCCCTTTTACCCTCCACTGCATTCCCCCAAGGCAAGAACTAATTATTCATGGGTCTGTTGGTCTTTGTTCAGAGCAAAAAATACTGTTCTACATTGCCAGCATTTTAGAATATCGTTTCTTTTTTTCCCTTCGCTGGTAGGATATGTATCAGGTTTTCATTCAAGCATGCTATGCTCATTGGCTTTTGAAGCTACGGTGTATTTCAAGGCAATCCCTCTGAGAATGAATGGGTGAGATCACATGGGTTTGAGATGGTTTAGAATGGCAAATCCTGCTGAAAGTGTCATTTCCAGTCGGAGACATCAATTTGGTGTGTGAAACAGGGCCCCAGGAGAGCCCAATAGCCTGGGAGATTCCTGACAAGAGCAAAGGGCCTGGGGATCAACTCCTACTCACCTGGATAAGACGGGAATTTCACAAAGCCCTTCAAATACACGGAGCAAAGCGAGAAAGGAGGAAGAGTGAAAGAAACATGATAGACAACTTAGGAAAAAAAAAGTGCTGAGAGAATTTATAAAGAGAGGAGTGATATCTTTGACAGTGTATAATGAGACCTTGTGTAGTACACAACACATTATAGTGGGTTTTTTTCCTCGTTTTTGTCCTTTTTGACTTTGATATTATTATGAACATTAATAAAAGAGGAAAAAATACACAAAAAGAGGAACTGATCAATGACCCCCATCTGGGAAAGGTTGTCAAAGCTCATAAGTATGGTTGATAGGGAGATATTAAAACACTGACATGTGCAAATTAAAAATCTGAATTATTGTCACCACTGTTTCTGCTGGCCAAACATTTTGGTAACTGTAAAACAGTAAACATAGGCAGTGGTA
This sequence comes from Aulostomus chinensis, assembly GCF_037954235.1. Lineage (NCBI taxonomy): Eukaryota > Metazoa > Chordata > Actinopteri > Syngnathiformes > Aulostomidae > Aulostomus > Aulostomus chinensis. The sequence continues at coordinate 4,328,931 of NC_141325.1, forward strand.
TAAACTCTAATATAAAGCCTCAATTAGCTTAAGTGAGAGCAAAATGGCTGATAATTATTGCGCCAGCTCATTAGACTTGTTTTGACACTAACGCCACTTAAATCACTGCACAGACATATACATAAGCACAGATGCACATACACACATGCAGATGTTAGAGTTTATTCCCATCATAATGAGGCATACACTGTACAGGTTGGGTTTTACTTGTTTAGTCGCAAAAGCTAAACACTTCAAACTAGATTTAATAGGTTATTAGCATGAAAATACAAACACTTCATGAACCCAATCATCCACAGACTGATTTATGAACTACTTTGACAAAAATAAATGGTATACATTGTCACTCAGAGCAACACTGAAGGCCTGATGGTGAGTTGAAGAAACATGGCAACTTGTGTTTTTGTTACAGCTTGCGCCTCAAAAGAGAAGCTTCTGGAGGAAGTCAAGAAGCCAGTCAATTCTCCGAGACAAGTCCTAAATAAATCAAGACAGCTGACTGGTGATTTTGTGAAAATATTATGTATGAAATAATGAATAGTACAAAAGCAAGCCATTCATACTCAGGACCTGCAGAACGTCTTGTCTAATAATGACACAGACTCCTATAAGGAATAAAATCCTTGGGGCCGGCCATGAAAGTTTAAGATTCAATGCGGTAAAATACAATGTGCCATAAAATATTAATGTATGTGGTAAAATTATGCTGGCGGTAATATTTTAGATTGCTGCTGTCTGTAAAAGAGGCATATCTGTATTTATTTACAAGCAGGGATAGTGGATGGGGGTTTTGTTTGAAGCCATGTTTATGAATATCGACTCAGGCTCCTAGGTAAGTGGCTATAAATCTGGGAGAGGATCTTTGTGAAGTTCCCTTGGAGGACATAACTTCAGGCCTAACTGCCTCCTTCCTTCACTTGACTTTTAAACATTTAGATGTAGCCTAGCCAGCAGCACTGAGAACAGATTCTAAATTATAAAGGTTTGAGTGTCCAAGTGTTAGCAAATCAAAGGAGATAAATTGTGGTGAAGGATTTCTCAGAGATAGAAATAGAGATGTGCTTGGCCCCTTGATCTGGAGTGTTTATGAATTCGGGGACGGCTAAAATCTCTGCACCGGCTGCCACGTTCCAGATGTTGACATCTGATGCTGCATGGTTTCAGTGGAAGAGCCCATTTTTGCTTTTAACCATGAATGGAACATTTTACTTTTCAGCCTAAACTTTCCATGCTCTTTGGGGAAGAAGATGAAATGTGTGAACTACTTGAAGCCAAAAGCGTGACCTGTGCTAATGGAGAGGCATGACTTGATGATCAAAACGATCTCGTACCACTAACTCGCATCACCTTAGGCGATCAAGACCAGCTGGACGACTTCTATAGGTCCAGTATGGATGAACCTTTCACGGATGACTCATTCACAACTTCTTCTTCTGCCATATCTTTGACATATTTATCTATTTATTTTTGTTCAAGGTGAAGTTCAAATGGCCGGGGTGATTGCGTTTGTAATGATGGTGGTGATGGACACAGAGGCTTGTATCCCGGGGCTACAGTGATCACATAGGAAGCCAGGATTAAAAGAACAGATTTCTTTCCTGCTGGAGTTCAAAGGGCTGAATCGTGGCTGAACTCCAGCACCTCGCTTTAAACGCAAAATTAACTCACAAGTGGTGATAAGGTTGAGCCCTGTGAAAATACCGTTTTTGGCTTTTCTTAGAGATGAGCTCAGCAACAGCTGATGCCTTGATAAATGTCCGGAGAGCCATAGCTTCCTCCCAAAACCTCCTTGCCGCCTTACAAGTGTGCTTCTTGTGGTCACGGGGCAAATCCTCCTGGCCTCTTTGATTACGTCGGCTTCGGCTATCTGTCTCGCACGATTTTGTCCCTGACATTAGCTGACACACACCCACACACACACCCCACCCACAGACAGAGGTCCTAAACAAGGAGTTGGGGACACGTTAAAGCCCACTTAAAGAGCTCTGAAGTGGTGATATTACATACCGAGAAAAAAATAAACCCTAAAATGCATCTAATATCAAAGTTTTAGGGAAAAACACTTGCTACTATCAAACAACTGTTTTGGTCATACTGCGCATAAGCCGACTCAGCTAAAACCAGCTCCTCACAATCTGTTATGGTAAGATATCTGTACTCCTTATTCCAAACATAATGCCCACAATTTTAAAGCCCTCTTTTGCACTTGAAGTGGTAAATATTTCCTCTACTGAGATATTTCTGAGAGACCAAGCATATTTGCAGTAATGGCGGTTTATAGCGTACTTCTGAGATCTAATGCAATTAGGCTATGTTCAGAGCTTAATCAGTCTTTATTACCTGTTGCACGTTGCAAATGGGCAGCCTCCCAGCTCTTGGCAATATGGAGATTGATTTACACTAATTAAAAGTGATTCAGAAATGAGAAAGGAGAAAAATGTAACAAGAGGAAAACTGCTAAAAATATATTGTGTAATTTGTTCCTGTACACAAGCAGAGGCTGTGATGCGTTGTGAGAAACCAGGGAGCATCTGCACTCTTCCTCTCTCTGACATACTTGACTTGAACCTGTACAAACACACTGCGCTGTAATAGGTCTCAAGAGTTAAGAGAGGATTGGGAGAAGCTGGTTGTGGCAGCGTGTGCCAAGAAAAAAAACAAAAAAACATCGGGTTTATGGGCGAATGATTGACTGAATGAATCAAAATGGTTGAAAAGATGGCTCCACATTCAACTACTTAAAAGCTGCCCATGTCCCTAAAGTTCGTGCAGTCATACAGTAGGTTTCTCACCTCCTCTCACTTCCGATTTTGTGACCGAAAATCGAGCAGAGCCCACACCACTTTAAGCCAGTATTTACAGTTACGATCTGGCTGTTGTTTTTCAAGGAGCCTGGCAGTGCTTCCACTTTTTTTTTTTTTTTTTTTTAATTCATTTAGCTGTAAGGCAGAATGTGATAAGACAGAACGAAGACTTCCCTCATAAGGCGGCACATGCCAAGTCTGACATAATCCAATCTGGTCCATTTTCATCAGCTTTTGTCTTGTGTTTTTTGCTTCTCTTTTGGACTTTCCTTTGGTTCCAACGATGGCTCAAAAACCTGAAATGACACAATTCGGTCGCACTTGTATGGCGGCGAGGCTGCGATCCAAACGGCTTTTCTGCAGAAAAATCCTTGAAGACCCACACACATTTAAATCTGGCCCTGGGGGCAACAGGCTCTAAACCACTGAGATAAAAAAAAAAAAAAAAAAAACATCCAGGCCAAAAGCAAAAATATATATTTTAAGGGAGGGCTTACCATGGCAACAAAAAGGCATGTCAAACTTGTGGAAAGGAGGCATTCTGACTGAGGAGTAAACACAGACCAGTGTGCCCGTAGGAAAGCCTAGAAAAAGCTCTCCGCATATTAAAGGGCCCAGCCTCACACATGTTTGTGACAGAAAGAGAGACAATGGCAGTAATAACAGGCGAGGCGTCAGGGTACAGAAAAGACGGTTAAACGGTCATTTGTGAGAAGAAACATAACAGGGCCTAATAGAGGCTGCGCCACAAGCAGGGGCTTCGCAGAGAGAGCAAAATAGGGGCTGTAGGCTGTAGGTTGTCCCTTTAAGACCCGAGCCAGCGTTTGCATGGGTCTCCTATCGTGACCTGATTTAACGATCACATCTCTTTTGGTGTCACTTATCAATTTAAAAAAAAAAAAAAAGATATCTAATGAGCAGTAGGGCATAGAGGAGTCTTTCTATACAGAGAGCAAATTTTACACTCTTTTTATTCCATGTTTCTGTCTGCTCTGGAAGCGGAGAAGTAAAGGACATTAGCAATTCTATCAAGTTTTTCAGAAAAGCATCGGCGTTTTAGGGTGAGCGGGTTTTTAAAGACACTTTTGGGTCTGGAAAGGTGGATCAGCATATGTGGTTCAAAATGAACATCAGGTTAGAGGAAGAGAGAACTGGAGAAAGGCACGAATGGAGGGGGAGGCGGCTCATGATCCACCAGATCGACTATAATGTCCAAATGTGCCACCATAATAAAACAAATAAATAAAGACAAGGAGAAGTCGGACGCCTTCACACTCTCTTCCGTGCTAACAAACCCCTGATTTGCTATGAGGGTACATTGAACCGTCAATAACATCCAATAACAGCTTAAACCAACTTAACAAAGAAGTGTAAGAAGGGAACAAGAAAGAGTGGGAGTCTGATGAATAGAAACCTTGCTATATTCTCTTTAGCAGTTCACACGTATGCCTTAAATGCTTATATCTACAGTGTAAACGTAATCAGCGGCGTGCAGGAATGATGAAAAGGCATTACTCTTATTATGGGGGGGAAAATAACAAGCTCTCATGAAGGGATTGATTGTTTTCAAATCGTACATCTTTGTAAGAGGAGTGTAAAGTAGAGCTAAGTCGCCATTATAGTACGCTGCTGCGACATTGCTTTTGATTTTCTGTCAACATCCCTCTTACCAACCAGGCACTGTATTTGCTAAATGCATCTGGGCCAAGAAATGGATTGAACATATTGTTCATCTTCTGCAATCCAAATTGTGTCACCCAGTCGGAGGTATTGCAGGTCTATTACTTTGTGTGTCACTCTGCCAATGTTTATAGATACTGTAGGACTCTTCTGAATAGTTGACTGCACAATATGGGGTGTAGTTAATGCAACAAAACCAAACATAAATTAACCGTGAACCATGCAAGCTGGCGACTCACTCCTGCAAAGCTCCTCTGTTTTTTTTTTCTCTCATGCCAAGATTATATACACAGAAAAGAGTCTCAAACTCTTCACCGTACAAATCAATGCCTGTCGCTGCCATTTCACAAGTCTCATATTTTAATGGTTTTACACCCAAACACTCTTTTTATGATGGTAATGATTTTGGAAACGTTTTTGGTTTTTTTTTTAATTTTTCAACAATTTCACTTTATAAAAGAGGATCTCGAAAGTGTCGACGCCTTGTTCTTCCTACTGTCTGTTTACAAGAAAGGGAGTCACTCAAGGCTAACGCTACGCCACCATAACAATGAGGCCTCTACTGGAGCAGTGAGGATAAACAGAGGCATTACAAGGGGATTAATCAAGACAGTTGATCTCCTCAACCTCCATCGCAAATTTAAAAAAAAACAAACCGCGAAACGTGTTCACGTATACGCGACGTAAACACAGGCTGGTGTCTTTGGTCGGCGTCGAAGCTTCTCAACCTCGCTGTCTATTACAAGTCAGTCATCTGCACCGTTCTCCTCTACCTCAGAGTCACGGCCTCTCTGTCCCCTCTAAGTACCCCAATAAATTCAAATGTAATGCTCCTAAATGAGATCACTTACATGTGCCATTTCTCTTCAACTATATTTATCATCTCACACTTTGGCCTTCATTAACAAATGGCACTCAAGGAGGTGGCGAAGGGTGATTCCTCATCCCCACACAGGATGGAGGGAGAGCGAGAGAGAGAGAGAGAGAGAGAGAAGGCTGTCACAGGATGACACAAACTGAACGAGGCTGGATTTAACACTTCACTTTGTGGCTTAATCCAAAGCGTTTCATTAGGTCTCCTAAATTACCAGGCAAAAGAAATAGAGAAAGTAAGAAAGGCAAAGCTGCACTTAATATCTTGACATTCAAATCGTTTTCTCCGCTCAAATGAAGTACAATGTGTACAGTAACACGGCTGAAACACAAGCCAGGATGCCAAGGATAAAAAAGATGACTCATTGCTGCATAATTTCAACCTGGAGCGAAGCACAAACACACACACAAACACGATTCCTCCATAACAACGCTATCAAACACCAAAATCCCGAGGCCACCCACTGTCCAATGAGCATCGGCCAACTAGTTCGGTCATTTACATCGATGGTTTTAATTGGCTGTCACCTCCAGCATTGTGTACAGTCCTTTTGTTTCTGTCAACTACAGTACTATTACACACTGTTCATCACTTAAGGTTACCTGTTGTTACATTTAGAGTACAACTACTCCTCTTGGCCTGGCACCGGTTCCTCATCTGCATTGGCAAAGAAAACACTCAGTTTAGCTATTAATTACCACAACAATGCAAAGATGCACAAAGCAAGGGTAACCCCCTTTTTTATTTCCTTGATAAACATTTTAAAACAGCTTCATTATAATAATGTATTTTGATTAACGATGTTTACCACAGTGCTGCTTGTGAAAATTGCTTCCCCATAAATTAAACCAATAAAAGTTAGCTTATGAATAATTGCCTAAATGTAAAATGTTACAGTCTGATTCCCTCACAGCAGCTCCCCTCCGTACATACCAGAAAATCTACATATACAGAAAATAATAAACATAATTAATTTGATTTTAGAACAACTACACATAAAAATCTTTTTTTTTTTTTTAAATTTTCTTTCATTTCCAAATAGTCATAGTTTCTGTTCTAAATTAATGCAAATAAAAATACAAGATGTTTCTGGTGCCACATTGTACTGTGTGATTACTGAACATGTTAGAACAAGTGGGAGAAAACTTTAATGGCAAAGTTCATGGTAAAGCAGAGCGATGAATAATCCAGTGGGCCAGACTGAAATGTTACACGAGTGGAATTCTTGAGCCGTGTATGAATTTACACACTAAACGTGAACTGATACAGAAGTCAGCCCTGACAGATGGAAGCTCTACAGTTTAATGCCAATTGAATTGTTTCCATTAACTCGTTTGTATATTTAATGCAAGAATAAAATGTATATTTCTGTCACAAACAGCCTGATTCACAGTGTAATTCATGAATCCCTTTAATATTGTTTTAAACTGTGCATCAAATGCTAAGCTTTCAAAACAGTAGCTCACTGCATGTCGTGAAATAATACACATTTGTCAAATAGCTTGAATCAGATTTTCACTCACTGGTCTGGCATTTCATGTAATCAAAAATTCAAACTCAATTGTTCAGTCAGAGAGACAAAAAATAACCGGGCTCGTGTATGAGGGGTGGTTAGATTGTGTCTTTCGCTTAAAACTGGTGAATCCTGACTAATTGTACTCATGTAAATGTACTTTCCTAAAAGACATTATGCAGAGTACGCTGCTGATATATTGATGGGAAACACGTCGAGTCAAATCAAATAGAAAGAATGCTATTTTTTCCTGCAGAAATGAATTTTTACTCCTGTCTCATTTTTTCATTTTCCCATTCAAATGACATTAAAAGAAAATAAATACATTTTTATCATAGCCTCTCTCTGTTCTCCTCTGATAACTCCTTGTTCATGCTGATTTCAGCTGTGCTTTGCGTGGCTCTTGTATTCAGTAAAAGGCTGTGTTCCCTCAAGGTAAATTTACTATCTCTAAAAAAAAAGAAAAAAAAAGGGAAAAGAGAGTGAGGGAGAGAGAGAGAGAGAAAGAGAGAAAAAAGGCAGGAAAAAGGGAAGCTTTGTGGGGCAAGTCTAACATTTTAACATCTCTCTGTTTCATCTAAATCACTGACAACAAAATAGCCTCTAGCATGATTCTCTCTCTCTTCCTCCCTCAAAGTTAACTATGACATCTGGCATGGGCTCTGAACACCATGACAACAGACACCACAGCAGCACACAACTGCACAGCAAGAAAAGAGACAGTGAGGAAGAGAGGTGGAGACACACAGCTTGTTAATGGGAGAGAATGCAATGTAAAGAGATTGGTAATTACCACTATTTAAACAACACCCAATAACAAGTGGATTATGCAGAGCCTAGCTATTGTCAAGACAAGGATCATTTTAATGTTTCAGAGTAAATCTGTTTTTTGTAAATGTAAAAGTCTTGGGGGGTACTGTCTTCGCAAAAAAAAAAAAGAAAAAAAAAAGAAGAAGACGAAAAAACCCCTTCGTGCCAGTGGTGGGGAAATGCACAGTAAAATACATCATTTGTGCTAAGCTAATAAGCGGGGACACACACTCATTTTACAGTGACTATTTGTATTATTCATTTAAGCATGAAGGATCCAGAGGAGATGGTACATGAGCCCCTCTGTATGCCCTTGGGCTATTGTCATGGTGGGCATAATGGGAGGGGATTGTAGTGCAAATGTTGTCGTCTGTATATTTTAACGCTGCAATTTAGGGAGGAACCCTGTACAGTAGAGATGAGGAAAGACGGGAGGGAAAGACAGTGTGACCCATATGATGGAGGGATTCTTGTCTTCGGAGATTGAAGGAGCAGGTTATACTCTGGACTCCTCCACTTGCTTTCTCAATTGGACCAGAATATCCAGTAATAGACATTCACTAACATTAATTATTTCACTCCCCCCCGTATCAGCCAAGACCCCTCTCCATTCAGATTTATCTCTGAAACACAATTTTTGTCAGGAAAAATGAAGAGGAAGAGTGAAGTCAATTTTGCTTGATGTCACTGACAGCTTAGCATGTAATTACTGTCACACAAGCACAATAGCAGCACTTGCAGAAGTGCAAGGACAATCAATTTAACTTTCAGGATGGCAACTTAAATACATAACTTTTTTGAAAGAGTAATAGTGGAGTTTTTTAATGTGAATCTATTTTTTTTTTTAAATGTAATGTTTTGGATCCCCCCCCTCCTCTTCTGGTTAATGCTCTGGTATGGACTGTACAGCAGCACCCTCTTGTGGAGCCTAAGTAAAATGCAGCCTACATTCACTGCTGCAGCCTGTGTCTGCTCCAGTCCTCTTTCTGCATCCTGCTGCAGCACTCCTCCTCTAGATCGTCCCTCCAGCCTCTTCCTGTCGGAGACGCCTAGCCTCTTCCCTGTTTCTCTCGCATCGTGTCCCTGCTTTTCCCGTTCGGGCCTGGCACCATCTCGGTGACCTCCAAGTCAAATATTTAGATGTTCGATTTCAACCCTTTTAAGGAACTGCCTCGCCACCTCTCCCCATACAGAAATCAATAGGATGAGTTCAAATGCCACAGAAAAAAAAAAATGTTCAAACATAAATAGATTCAATGGGAGGCTGCGGGGAGGACTGTTTGGCAGAGGTAGGATTGAGGAGGTGGGGGCAGAGGGTGGGTGGGGGTCTGATGAAAATGTATGCACAGCCATAGAGTAGCTATACATATGCATACGGTTAGAGAGGGATTACACAGAGGGATGAGCAGAGACACTGAGAGGGTTTAAAAAGAGGGTGAACGCTCAAGACACAATGAGGCAAGGCAGGGCATTTATGTTTACCAGCTGAGGGGTGAGAGGAGCGGATGGGGGGAGAAAAAAGGAAGGAGCTTTGCCTCTAAAACCAGTGACCTCCAGTCTGGGCCTTGGTGTAAGCGAGTGTGTGGAGTGTATGGTAGTTAGAGCGGCAGCATCTTACTGTTCTCTTCTGGGAGCGGCACTGCACCAAATAGCGCGGACAAACCAGGGCACTAATATCCTCACACTAACCCCCCTGACAATATCCCATTATGTATGTACGCCTCTGTACCTTACACACCTTGAACTAGAAACAATCGCACCCTTTTTCTTTCTCTCCCCTCAGCACTTGAACCACTGCCAAGAAATGCAGTGAGCACATTTCATTATTTTTTTTTTAATTTCATAGGCAAAAAAGGGGGTACACACACACACACACACACACACACCATCGCTGTGTTCTTTACATAATCAGTTACATTGTGACACCTACCTTTGCAGCAAATGACTGTTTGCCTTTTATTCTGCTGTGTTTTCTCTCTATCTCTCCCTTCCAGCCATGTGTATCATCTATAATTACAATTCACACTGATTCTAGCCCTCCGTGCTAAAACCCAGCCTACAGTAGAAAATAAGAAAGCAGCTTGTAAGGTGCAAAGGGAGAACTTGACAACCACAAGACACAAGGGAGGGGGGGTAAAGGGAAAAAAAATCTAAACACAAGCTCTGACTGTGGGGTAACAGCATCAGCACAGTATTATTATGTTTCCAAATGGGGGAGCGTGTCACATGACGCGGGTCCCTGTCCAGATATCGATTGCTCCTGTGGCTGCAACACTAACAGCAGTAGAGAACCATTGAACTTTAAAGCAAATAGTCCTTCTCCCCCTCTCAGCGTCCTCTCACAGGCGATCAATACAGGTCGGCCCAGCACGGCTAACACCTCTATCTTGAATAATGGCCTTCCTATTCTACTTACTGACCAGGAAGAGATAGTAGGCAGGCTGCTAGTGCTGAGGATTCAACGCTGGACAAATGTGAAAATACAGGATTAAACATTCATCATTTTACGCTTAAAAAAAAAAAAGTAAAATACCAGTGAGGATGGACATAAAACAGTCGGTTTCAAGGATTCACGCATGAATCAATTCATAAATGTGGAAACATTAAATTCAAAATAACCGCAATTGCTCTAAGACTAGCAGCAAGTAAGGAAATGTTATGATATATTGTGAGCAGTTGAGACAGCAGTAAAACCGCTGGTGCTTGGACACTCCCTGCCCATCGTCTTTTAACAGTCTTCCATTTACTTGCATGCATAATACTGAGAGGTGGGCCGAGCAACTCTTTGATCCCCATTAGCCCTGTATTAGCCACAGTGACCCAAATGTTCCCCACTCCATTACCCTGCTGTAGGGTGAGAGGGGGAGATGATGCTCTTAGAGGAGAGCAAGGCCAAGGGGGTTCAGCATGGCTGGGCAGAGATCAAGTGTGAACGCAGAGAAACGCCTATCGTCTATTCTGGATCACTCTGGAACCTCCCGGGTCCCCCAGAGGGATACACCCTGTATTCACGTTGGGCCTGTCCAACACACCCGACAACATGATATGAAGCACCCTCAATTGTGTACAATGCATGTATTCGTAGTAGCTGGTATGTGGGTGCCATTTAAAATTTAAGAGAAACAAAACAGTTTGTCAGTTAAACTAATAAATGTATCACAGATGCACAGCAAAGGTTTCTCCAACCTTTTCTTTCTTCTTTTTTAAAGGAATTCCAAAAGTAGCACTGTAAAACTATACTCTTAATATGACTGTGAAACAGGCAACTGCATAATAATAGGGTTCAAAGCAATATGCATAATGTCTTTCCAGCTGAAATCATCTGATCTCTTCCGTGCCTGAATCTGCTTCAGCTGGAAGCCAGATCTGAAGTAAAGAAAATGAAAGAGAGAGAGTGTGAGAGAAATTCAAGAGAATGCAGTGCATAGCGGAGATGGCTGATGTCACAAGTCAGAGAGAGGCAGTTCTTGGCGTCAGGAGTCGGGAGTGAAGCGAATCGTGTGGCCAAGGCAGAGGCCAAGCTGAACATGGAACATGTTACAGAAGCCTCAAATATGGCGGCACTGAAAGTCAAAATCTCTTGGCTGGTGCATTTCTGCAGCAGCAAGCTACTGTGTAGGGAAGTGCTGACTGCTGACTGGGAATTTCACTTCTAACTGAGGATTAGATGGAGATCCATCGTGACAAAAAGTCCCTCATTAAAGGCTCAGGCAGACTGTGACCAAGATTACAGCAAACTTGTTTGTTCGCAGCGTTCATCAAGTCATGCAAGAGTCCAGGCGAAAATCATTTACTCTGCAAACTCTGCAGAACATTGTAGTGGAGACACAGTTCAAAAAAACTACTGCCCTGGAATATCTGCGAGAAAGCATTATGCAAGGCTCACAATTCCCCATAAGCATAAAAAAAAGAGTCTTATCCAATGACATCATCCACAAAAATGAAGAGCCTATTTGAATGTCAAAAGTATAGCTCCCAAAGGTTCAGCCTTCCCACTTCTTAATTGTACCATAACTAGTCTTGCCGATTCTAATGGGTAGAGGTGGGCTGGTCCTCTATGTGAACTCCATTAGCCCAGTATTAGCCATATTGACCGTAATGTCCCCTGTCATTATTCTGTTGCTAGGAGAGAGGAGATGATGGCCCTGAGAGGACACGAAGGCGAAGGTTCAGCATGGCTGGGCAGAGCTCGAGTGTGAACAGAAGAAACGCCCCTTTGCCCATTCTACAAGTCCCAAAGTCCCCCTGAGAGCTCAAGACGGGCAGCCGCCTGTATTCAGCGCAACTCCGTCCGATATAGTTCACTCGCACAAAAGGGTCAGGAGTTACGAATTACTCTTTTGCCAGTAATCCCTCCCCTCTCACGCATCAGGACCCTTCAACTTAGCTCGGTCCAGTAGATAGCAGTAAACTGACAGAAACCCTTTATTATTTATGGACTGACACTCACATCATTCATTCATAGATTTTCATAGGATAATGTTTATCTAACCACTCCAACATGTGCTTGGTATGCCACAGCTTTTGTTACTGACCCCTCCCCTCCTGTTTTTCTAGTAATTCCCAAAGTTATTAGGTCCAATTGCACTAATTGCTGCGAGGAGTGGCCAAAGGGCATCTGTAACAGGCTGCCTTTGACAGCCGTGAGTTGTGCATGTGTGGAGAAGTCAGAAACAAGTGGCACTGTCCTACAGTTGAACCCAGGAACGGCTCTTTCACGTCTCACCTTTCATCCCGTGACCCCATTATTTCTCCTTCCACTGTAACCTCACCAAGCAGAACATGTTTGATTGCCCCAGCCCTCCGATCTCTCTCGCTCTCATAATGTTATCTTAAGAAATGTGGAAACGATTGAACCTCCATTTGATTTTGGCGGCCAAAATGACTACCACATTGGCATCCTCTGTGTGTGTGTGTGTGTGTGTGTGTGTGTGTGTGTGTGTTTGAGTTTCAGAATGAACACCCCCCCCCCCCCCCCCCCCAGAGAATCCACCGAGGGATTCCGGGGGTTGTGTGATCCAATGCCTCTCATCATGGCAAATTGACCATGTGCACTTGACGGCCAGCTGAGTAATCTCCCAACACGTCGGCTTTAACACACCACTACGCAATCACAGAAAGAAAAATAACTTTGGGGAAGAAAAGTCATAAATAACCTGGTAGAGAGGGAGCCTCACTCTCTCCTTGCCCTCTGAACCTGGTTGAGAAAACAGTCAATAAGTGAGGAGCCACATGATTTTCACTGAGTTATGTGGTTGTAATCATTAGGAGAGCCATTATATCCCCACAAGTGGAACTCTAACTGTGAAAACTGAATATGTCATCAATAACAGAAAATCGTAGCTTGGGTTCTTGTGACGAGGGTTATAGCAACTTTTAATGTGCAAAATAAACAGCTGTGGTGCTGCTGTAGTAGTTAGCACGTCAACCTCATGACAAAAATTTCGAGGTTTGCTGGGACCTCTCCTTGTGCCGGCGTGGGTTCTCCGCAGATGCACAAGCTTCCTCCTACAGACCGAAACATGCAAGTTTGTTTAATTGGAGACTCTAAATTGCACGAAGAACTGAAGTTGAGAGTGCGTGTCAGCCCTGTGATTGACTGGCGACCTGTCCACCTCTCGCCCAGCTGGGCTTGGCTCCAGCTCCTGGGAAACTTGTACAGAAAAAAAACAATATAGATGGAGAATGAAAAACTGTTGTGACGAAGAGGGGTTTACAGTCGACTACGACCACTACTGGACTTTTGGGGTGGGTGCCAACGTTGCTTTTTGGCAAAAATAAAGACAATGATTATAAGCCAATATTCTGTACAAAGTTAAGGTTCCATTATGGAAAATGGTCAAATGTGATAGTATTTCACTGATCCAGGACAGGGTAATATGGAAAAATAATGATGAATGATGAACAAGCTCATTTTGGAATATGGAAAGTGTGATACAATCAAAACCACAAAACTGTCAAGAAATGAAACTCATTTGCTTTTTAGCACAGGTTTATTCTGCAAAACACTGTTTCGCCTGTGTTTTAGTTAGAGAAAATTCATGACACAACAGTTCAACCCTTTGTGTCATCATCGATTACTCAGCCTTACATTTATTATATAGATTTAATAAATCTCTGAAATGCAGATGTGAGCAGGATTTTAAATGTGCTAATTTCAACACGTGACACCGAATTATTGTGAAATTCTGACCCGAAAATTTTTTCATCATGGTGTTACTGGGTGAACATGTAAACGGATATCAGCTGATGGAATCGGCCGACTGATAATATCAGTCTGGCTCTGGTCCTAACAGGAAAATATTGACACTCGCAGCAACTAGCAAGATTATTCTACGAAAAACAAAAACCCTGCTGGGATGGAGAGAAGCTGCAGTTGCGTCACTATCTGCAATAAACTGAAGAGTATAGGACAGCGAACGTGTGACAGCTTCAAGAAAACACAGAATGATAAAGACAGAGGACAGGGACACTGCCAGAGGCTGTCATTCCTCATTGGTGATGTGAGCAAGAAGTGGTTTGGAGCCAGGAAGATGTAGGTAATGTTCTTTAGTGGGGGGATTATACTTGGCTTCAGTGTGACAGTGGACACAGTAACACTCAGCGACCTCTCGGCTCCCACATCTGTCACCGGAGTCCATCAGAAGAGGCTCTCCAAAATGAAAAAGTCTGCTGCCATCCTAAGGGGTGATAGGTGGGAGTGATGATGCCGGTGGGGGGTGGTATAGAAAATGTGTACGTTCGTGTGGGTTCTACCCACCACTCAGCCACAGACCTGTCTAAGAATGCATTTGTCCGTGTGTAACAACGTGCACTCACAAGAGCGGTAGTGAGGAGGGGAGTAAGCGAGTAAAAGAGAGGGAGGGCAGTTGAAGGGTTTAGGGGAAAATGTGGTCATCAATTGCTGGCAGCAGATCCAGGGAGAAGATTATTGGACGGTAACCCAGTGGCAGATGTCTGATGAGTATCTATTAACCTGCTTCCTACATCTCGCAGGCCGTGTTGCTGATGAATTCAGACCGGGAGGCCTTGTCCCGCCCAATAGGAGGGGTTGGTAATCCCTCTCCAGGAAATAGCTGCCAGAGACCTCCGGACCTGATTGGCTGTGTGCGAGCTGCACTGGCACGGCTAACAGGCGCAGAATGCCATTGAGGAGATACAAGTCAACCCCTGCTGCTTCTTGTCAGTTGCTTCTCTATCATCACGTCGCCCTGCACTTTTATGCCTCTCTTTGTTTCTTTTCGCCTTCTGTCTTGTTTCTATGTTTAGATCAATCAGTCCATCCACTGACTCATTATTTGTCCATCAACTTTCCTTCCTTCCCTCTGCAAATGTCTTGGCTAATTCAATGTATTCTTTCTTTATCTGGTCAACAACTCCTTACCCCACTATGTGTTAACAGTGGTGGTGCTCAGTACCCCAGAACCTGACCTTGACCTTCTTTTGAGAAACCCACAAGGGCATTAGCTTAGTGACAGTGAAGGTTCAACCTCCCTGTAATAAACCACAATTAGCATCTTGGCCCTGAATCATCTGAACACCATATATGCGGTTTGGATGCAGGAGTTCTTGACTGGAGTATGACTGGCACAGCTCCTCTCCCTCATCACCACTGGTTCAGGTCCAACAAATTACTACACGGACATGGCAGAGTGTCTCCCACCTGCTCCCTGTCAGGCACCTACATGGACATAACCCTAGCAGAGAGTGTGTGAGACCACTAAAATCTCTCTACGAAAGGGTCTCATCACTGTTGAACATTTCATATTTGGTTAGGCAACCTTATTTAGGCCATAGCAGTTTATTTTGGCAAATGTTGTGCATAAATATTCCGTTATACAGGGTTTATATTTCTCTAAACCTTTTGTGTCTGCAAATGATGGCACATCTCCAAAGGCTGGTTTCGTATCACCTGCCAGAAACGTGTTTTTTTCCTGTCACTGCCTCATCTTCTTCACCATCCAACCATCTTAACATGCCAGTTAGCTTCCATTAAACCTGACTAACTAGCAGCACACTGTGCCTGGCCCAGGACATGGCTAGCTGGAGGCAGAGAGTAGGGTAAAGGGAATAAGGGAAGAGAGCTCAGGGCCTATGCTCCACATCTGTTCCTGTATTAAAGGCATATGGGCCGGGCCGGGCCAACGGCTCATGAGCATGCATGGACCCCCATCCTGAGCCCAATCAGTCTTGATGGGGGTGATGTAATGGACCTGCCTTGGCCTCCCTTGTCCTTTCAAGCACAGCGCAACCGCAGAATCCTGCATAGTAGGCCTGACAACTTGCCAGCTCGCTGTCAACACCTGCCCCTCAAACACTGCTGGGATGAAGGGACACATGCAGAGGGAGCAAAGGGATGGAGAGGGGCATGGAAGAGGTAGAGACATGGAGGGAGAAGGAAAAGATGGCCTATGGGAGCACTGGAATCACATAAGGCTGTAGAGAAAATCGGGATAAATGGAGCAGAAAGGGCTCGAGCAGGGGGTAAAAGAATTAATGGTTGTTTTAGAGACCTCTGCCCCAACGATCATTTAGAATAGAAATAACCACACGTCAGCATGTTCTTATTGAGATCAATTGCATTGATTAGTATAAATTTAATGTGGTTGAGCACTGAGCACTTTTTTTTTTACTATATTGTTATCACAATGCTATTTAAAATCAATTATTGTGTAGCTTTATTAGCAATTTAGCTCGTATCAACTCGATGCAACCAGTTTGATCTTCAATATGGATGATCAGACAGACTGTGTGGGAGGAGTGTGTGCAGCCATACAGTAAACCAGAAGGCGCCGGCTACTCTAACTGCCCACTGCCAGAAAATTAGGAGCCTGTGCAGCAACATGCCCCCTCTACATTTATCAGTGACACCACCGTGCCTGGACCTGCACAATTGTCTTTTCATCTGCCTGAACAAATGGCTATTCTTCTTGGCTGTGGTGTAATGGAGGAGAAGTTAAAGGAAGGGAACAGGATCAAGGAATCGTATGCTTTGGTGAACAGGTATGGAAGTGAGGAAGGGGTGGCCTGAACGACTGACTTGGTTGACTGGCTGGCGGACTTTGGTCCATGTTCTGCTGCTTGGCTTCTCAGAAGGATAAGGTGTAGTCACTCTGTGGTGACCCATGGGCTTGTCAAAGGGGATGTAATGAGGTCAGATTACAGGCTAGTCCATAGACTGGCTGCAAAAGGTTGGCCCGTAATCCCACAGTCATTAAAGGAATGCTTTGTTAAAAGAGGATGGAAGAGAGGAAAAAAAGACTGAGAGAACGAATAAGAGAGGGGGAATGTAAGAGGTGTGTGGGGGAACTCAATAACACTTGATTCGATATGAAAAGCCTCTTGTTGCCACCCAGGAGAAGGCCGGCTAGGAAGGATGTGAGGGAAGACAGCCGAGGGACTCCTACAAACAGGAACAAGACATGCCTTGTTCCAGGTTTAAGGAGCAAACAGATTAAGATGAATTGATGCAAGCTTAGTGACTTTGGAGAATGGGGCAGGAAAAAAAACGCCCACAGATCAATAAGGCTTAGGAAGCAAGCAACCAAAGACAGAATCTCCACTCACATTCAGGGGATAACACTAGGAAAGGGTCTCAGATCTCATATATCCCTACTTTGCGCAGTTTAGTTTTTTTTTTTTTTTTTTTTTAAGAGCTTTAAGGGTTGAATAACAAAATTTTTAAAAATCTGAAGAAGCTGGATTTTTTGGGGGGGATTTAAATGTTAAGGTTTCTTGAAAAATGGCATTTTAAATATTGATTTTAAAGCACGCTGGAGATGAGAAAACAAAATTTAAAAGGACGCAAAGCATCATGAATTTTATAACATGAACAATGAAGCAAGGTTTCACAATTCATACTTTAGAATAGAGGTTTGAAAATGCAAATGCCTTTACTGACTGTGTGCAGTGAAACACAAGGGGTTTAAAATAAAGCATATGCAGATCACACCAAAAGTCATATTGCTAGCAAGCTACATGCATCCAGTGTCCCACAGTGCACTGTGACAGATCCGTGCCTAAGCCAGCCTGGCGAGGCCTGCGCCCTGATGTTTGCAGAGATCAGAGAGAATCATCTGGGTTAACATGGTAATTATACAGCAAAGCCTCGCTATCTCGGGTTGGATCTGATACTGTTTTTCTCCTCTCTACTCAGAGATCTCAGGCCTCCAGTCAGGAGGAGCGACAGCCATCTTCCAGCTAAATCCTCAAGAGGTGTTCCGCCAATGTCAACCTCATAAAAATGAGTACACTGTGAGCGTGTGCTTTTGATTACACAAATAAGAGAACTAGGGTACTAAGACTGGGTCTTACAGTTCTACCACACCACTGCAATCTGCTGAGTTAATATTGACAGGCTTTCCTGAATACCAAATAGTTGTTATGTGTCCTGAATTAGATCTTTAAAAGTTCGTTACTGATCATTTTTACAATGAATTCACTGCAAGGCATAAATTCAAGAGCTGTGACGATACACTACCTTCTGATTCCATAGCATTCCAACACTTGGGTACTGATGGGGATTTAAATGGTGATTACACAAGCATCGCCTTTCAGTATTAAAATTAACCATATATATATATATATATATATGTCTTCTTTCAAAAACTGATGGGAAAAAGTTGAATCTATATTTCTGGAGACAATACAGGTTTAAATATTTTTGCAAATGGACTTTAATATTAATGCTGCTCTTGCAAAACATGAAGGGATATTTTAACATGGTAAAAATCAAGAAATGTTTACAGATTTTTTTGATAGAAACACAAATGTCAGCCATTAATGATCTTAAAGCTGGTGTTTGAGTGTTTGTCAGGATTCTTGAGCAAAAAACACTTTGACAAGCAGAACATGAAGCAATTGAATAACAGCTTGAGTTCATTTTCAATATTCAGGGGGAAAAAATGTATTCGTGATATTTAAAAAAAATCCCTAATACCTGAAGATGCAAAATACTGGATTTTTTTGCTGATATTTTTAAAATCGATTTGTCAGATACTCCAAATTCATCAACATTATCTGTATATTAACAAGTTTAAGATGACGATGATGATATAAAAATGAGCAGTATGTGACCATCAGCACTGTCCCGTGCTGAACTGCCAATAATGATACTAATAATACTAATAATCATGATACGCTGAGGTGAATGGACTTGTTCCTCTCACCCACAGTGAATTCACACAAAAAATCCATCTCTCTGTTGCAACATTTGTGATCAAGTTCTGCATCTTGGAGAATTTCTGATCATCATTCACTTACCACAGTTGTTGAGCTGATGACCCCGTGGGCATTCCTGAACATAGGTCAGGTGACTCTCTTAAAGCGTATAACAATTTATAAATGTCTCAAGGGAAACCTTAGTGTGGAGCAATTAGGGAGAGGGCATAAGGAACACTGTGTATTTTTTTCTAATAACAAGGTGAATGGTGAGGACAATATCATGTTTTGTGGGAGCTGACAAGTTTCCTGTGTAGATAGGGAGCTTCTGTTGACCTTTCATCCATTTCAAAATGGAAAGATAGTTACTATTGCTTGACCTGTAATACAATGCAACAATATTGCCACTGTATTAGTTCAAGCTAACAAAAAAAAAATGCATACATGAGGGAGAAAGAGGACTTTCTAACTATGACTGTTATTTCCCAATATGTTTGTTTATGTTATTCTGTATTTTTTGTATTGTGCATCATTTCTGTGACCGCAGGTGTGCCCTTTAACCCCAAAGTCATTAGCTTTTCCAGTGTGGGTCTCTGAACTGCACCACACTGGTGGAAAACACGTGCAGAGAAAGAGAGAGAAACAGAGAGAAAAGGAGAGAGCTGGAAGAGGAAGAAGGCTCCAGGGCCAATTACAGACCCAAGAAAACAAAGGGCTATATTTCAATGATTCCTCCAGCTGTGCTGTTTATGAGCTGTGTGCTTAGTCGCTCTGTGACCTTCACCTCCACACTTGCCCTCTCTGAGGGAAAACAAGCTAAAATGGCCTGATGCTCAATCTTTCATTTCCCCTTGTTTTTCTACAATTTCCACTTTTTTTTCGTTCCTTCAGTTGGTGGATGGAAACCTATCACGTGTTCCATTCAGGGCTCGGTTTATTGATATTATTAAGATGTGTTATTTCACAGTTTTTCATTTTGTAGCACTTTTAGTGTCACCTTGACATCCTATTGTGTTGTGTATGAAATAGCCTTAGATGTAAAAAGAAAGAAAAAATATGGACTAATCTAAAGCTTAATGGCAAGGTGTGTGTCATATGTAACCTTTATAACTCGGCTTGTCACTCAGCGCCTCATCCACACATACACACACCTGCACACCCATTACAGACCTCATAAGCAGAGTCTGGGTATCAGTCACTGTGGCCCTTTGACAGGTCTAACCTTCCCAAGCGGCAGGATACACCATCTTCACCGCGGTCCTATTGACCAGAGCAATAAGCCATTCTATATGGTGTATTAAAGTCATTTTCCACATGCTACCTCAGCACGATCCATTGTTCATGCAAGCTCCTGCTGACCATGAAGAGAGGCGGAAGGGGAAAAAAAAAAAAGAAAAAAAAAAAAACTTCCATGTGCTCCCAGGCTAAATTACAACAGTTTGCATGGTTTACATCAATTGAAGAGTGTCCTCAACCTGTAAGGGAAGGGCTTTTTTTTCCCCCTTTCCTGACTTAAAAGGTGTAGTCATTATCACAGTCACTTGTGAGGCAATTTTGGGCTGTCAAAGGGAGACAAAGGTTCCAGAAATGGTTCTCCGCTTGGAGGCATATGTCCTGACAACCCAGAGAGCATGCTCCATTTATGTTCTCAATCCAGTCTCCCATTTCATTCCCCTTAAATTTGCAAGCAAAAAAAGGGAAAAGGAGGAGGGCCGGGCTTTTGTTGGCAAGCAGTGGCTATGTAATATGTTAGGGCCATCTGCGTAGTCCGGTGGCTGCTCTCCCCTGCTCCTTGTGTCAGAGGTGGTGTTGGAACCACTATGTACCTCATTCTGGCCTCTGCTGAAATCAGCTCCAGTCCAGGACCGTGTGACAAATGATTCCAATCTAGGCTGAGCGCCCTTGACTTGACCCTGACCGCTGTAGACAATAAGGGCAAGCTCAGTCACTGGAAAAGATGTTCTGCGCTAATAAACCCGAGTGTGGACCACGGGTAGCGGTGAACAGAGGCACAGCTGGGGAGGGTTTGGAGAGGGGTGGGGGGAGTTCAGGTTCTGACCTCTCAGGTGCAGGTTGATAATGAGTCTCCCTGTTTGCTCTGTGAAAATGACCTCAGAGAGATGAAAGCAGCCAGAGCACAACAAAGAGCCCTGTTCTCTGCTCCTCTGAAATGGGATCATTCTTGAGGATTGGCTTATGAATGCACTTTCTATTTCATTGCTTTTAAAGGGCAATTAAGCCAAAATACAAACATGTAAAAGTAGCTGGACGAGATGCCGCCACACAAGCCACTGAAACCGAGCGCACCTCCTCGGAGACCCCCCGCATGCAAGCAAAACAGCCAAACACACAAATAAAAACAGATGCTTGCTTGCACAGACACATACATGCAAGCACAAACGTACAAAGACACACACCGACAATATCCCAAATCCTGCTTGTGCCTCCCCTTGTCTCCTTAATAAACCCTATAAAATGAGTGTGCTCTTGCCAAGCATGGTGCCGTAAACATGCCACTCCAGAAAGGTTCTGGGCATCCCGCTAGTTATGCTAATGAAACCCCCACCCTCCTCTGTTTTTCACTCTCTTATCCTGCTGGCACAGCCTTCAGTCTTCTGCAGTACACCACT
Organism: Aulostomus chinensis; assembly: GCF_037954235.1. Lineage (NCBI taxonomy): Eukaryota > Metazoa > Chordata > Actinopteri > Syngnathiformes > Aulostomidae > Aulostomus > Aulostomus chinensis. Next base: position 4,350,402 of record NC_141325.1, read on the forward strand.
CCATTGTCATCCCCTGCCCCTGTTCTGCTGGCATCAGACTAGATAATACACAGCAAAACGAAGATCCAAGAACCCTTGTAAAAAACATGGCAAGAGAATAATATGGTTATTATTTCTTTGAACTCAAAACCAGGCCATTGTTCTTTATTTTTGTGTCCCAATTTGTAGCAAAATGTGGTACAAAATATGATTATCTTAAAGATGTGTATGCATGCATGGCTAATTAAAATGATATAAGCATTTCAAAGGTAAGCAACAAGAAAGAAACAAAAGGAGATCATTATATATTGAACAAACTAACCTTCACTCTTAGGCTCTGAGTAGGGGAAGTTGTTGACAGCCAGGAAGTCAAGGCATGACTTCTCGTAGTGCTGATTCTGGCAGAGAGGAGCGTATGAGCAGGTTCTTTGTTACGGGGACTTAGAGGAACTTAGGGGGGAAAGTGCTGGGCACAACAGGAACTGGTGAAGTCTGCTGAACTCTGCTGAGTGTCAGTGTTGTAGCCAGGATTAGACCCTCCATCCTTGGGCTCCCAAATACATAAACCGGTTGTCGCTGCAGCCTAGAATTTTGCCCGTGTGACGAAGTATGAAAATATATTTGTGGCTCTCTACGTGTGTGTGTGTGTGTGTGTGTGTGTGTGTGTGTGTGTGTGTGTGTGTGTGTGTGATGCATCTTTAAGTTCCTCTGTGCATGCATCTTTCTCAGACTTGTTCAGTAGGCCAGGACTCTGACATATGGATTTGTGGCTTGACTGCAGAGCAGTGTATCACAGATAATTACGCAAGAATGTGCTGGAAGAGGAACAAACCATGGACAGTCTGGCCTGGCAGATGCTGAGCCTCGGCCTACACAGAGCCCCATGCTCCCCTGCACTAACACACTCCAGCCCCCACTGGGCCTCTCTAAGCATGAAAGGGCAGCAGGGAAAACACTGAAATACCGCAGTGCCCCCAAACCTTTTATTTCTCACCCCGCAGCCTCCTAACCTGTCTTTCATCTGCTGTACCTTTATCACATTTAACAAAGCAGTCAGGATATTCAACTTAGAAATAGGCAGAAAATGTGGAGTTATGAATTAAAATAAGAATACTTTGATTTTAATATTCGTGGATGAAAACCTTATGAATGCTGGTGAGTTTTTATTTCTTATTCCAGTGTTCAACATGAAAGTGGGCTGATATTTCAGTAAAACAAAGAGTGGCAGGACAGAGAAGGTTGAATGACAGCATACTCGTTCTCTAGTTACCCCACAGCTATGAGTCATCTTAAAGGGTCCCCATGTCTGCTCAGTTGCACAAATAATAAAACATATCCAGCAACCAAAAAAAGAAAGCGGTGCACTACAACCATAACCATAATTGAATGATCTATCACCAAGATAAAACATCCAAAGATAAACTCTGGTTTGTCATCAGCACACTCGCTCAGACGTAAAGACCACCACCAGGAAATTCACTTCCAGGGATGTGCACACTAGAGGAGCAGGTAGAGGAAGCACTTTAATGGTTTATTCTGTATTATGAAGGCAACCAAGAGTCCAGGGACCATTGAGATCCGCCTCTTCTACTCCGCCATTAGATGGAAATGATTTCTGATCACTACCCAGCAGCCCCTGAATCGAATGAGTGACCCCAAGGTGAACATGGTACTATACAGCCCTATTGCAGGCTCATTCAGCCATTCATTCACTGTAGACATCATTACTTCCATATTTTACAGGTGTCAAATGTGATATGGCTGTATACATGTGTGCCAGAGTGTGTGTGTGTGTGCGCGCGCGTGCGTGTGTGTGTCAGTGAGAGAGCGTGAGAGAGACTGTAGGGTGCTGAAAGGAAGGAGGAAAGATGAAGGGTAAAACGGGTAAAGGAACAGATTTCATTGAAAAATAGACATCTGAGATATTTTAATTATAGCATCCTTAAATAGATCGGTGTGCTAGAAGAAATTGTTGGGTCACATTTCCTTGTTGATTGAATTTAATTTGCCTGATGAATCATTTCGTTTGTAATTAAAAGTCAACAACCACGAAAACAACAAAGTTCTCTTATTTTTAAAGTGATGTTTCAACCAAAAATGATCATTAATATATCAGTTGCTCACTCTTAGAGAAGAAATATTTTCTTTTTCCCCTGCGCGTCTTTTTGGTGAATTGCTAATTCAGAAAATGCTAGCCACGTACTTGTAGCTTAAAGATTAACAACAAAACTATAAAAAGTCTGTTTACACATGGCACTGACGTTACGCTGCACGTCTTGTACATGCATCCATCTATCCAGCGCTTCAGCTGAACGCACAAGCCAAGTTCAAACACACGTTAATGGTCACGCATGTCTAAGAAGCAGTTTTAGTAAGGAAGCTTTTCGCTCAAATCAAAGTGTTGGTGAATTATTGAGCATATCGCTCTGATGTGTTTGAGACATTTTGTAGTTTTGCTGGCTCTGGCTATCATTTTCTGGATTCCTCAAGAGGTCACGCAGGAGAAAAAAATACGAATGAATTCCAAATATCTAGAAGTGCAATTGATAAATGACACTTTGGCTGAAGTTTTGCTTCAACATGTAACAAATGCAAAAAAAAAAAAAAATACTGGAGGCTAAAATCGAGTGTCCAAGTGTCTCCCTTCAGCAATGTGTGTGTGTGCGTGTTTGTGTGTGTGTGTGTGCGCGCGTGTGTGTGTGGTGGTGATGCCTCATCACAGTAGGTGTGGTGTGTGTGTGCGTGCGTGTGTATGTGTGGGCTGGCGTACTGAATTGGAAATGGAAGTTTATAAGGTCGCTGGCAAAAAAACTCTCCTCTGCTCTCTTAAGATAATGAAAAACAGCCAAGCTAAAATCTGACCATTGCAAAACTGAAACTGCATCAAGGTAGAAAGACGAATAACCTTGAGTCCCACCCAACTGAATCCTGGGTATCAATGTATTTTCAATTTGCTTACTTTTTTGTAATCATCAAGGTCAAAAGGCAATTTCTGCAACCTCAAAAGAGGGAGAAAGAAACAGGTTGGCAGTAAATCAAATAGAAAGGGTACCAAAGTCATGCTCCCAGCTATAGGAAAAGAAAAGTCAAGAGAAGAAAATCCCACATAAGCTTATTTTAGATAACATAACGCCGTGCTATTTGACTAATTGGAATACACATTATTCTTCATACAGAAATGCCATTAGCATTGTGAAAGGTTTTTGTTGTGCAAAGCATTTTCGTGACTTGATCCGAAATGGAGTGGGTGAGTGTGGATGATGAATACAACTGAATTAGATGTATACTTCAGCTGCTCTTCCACCCTTCGAAAGAGCAGACCGGGAGGTTGTAGTTTCTCCTGCTGCGATCTCACAAGGTGGACACCATTGTGTCTCTTAAATATCCCCATGGATCTATGTGACATGTGCACGTGCTTGAAGGATTTCTGAAAATCTTTCATCACTAACAAATACCTGGTATTAAATCCTTCTTCGAGCACCAGTCATCAAATGTAGTGAAAAAATAATCTAAATGAATGAATATTGATAAAAAAAAATCTTAGGGTGTACGGAAGACCCTTTTGTTGATAATATTCTATCAAATGTGAGTTTGGGTTACATGAAGTGTTTCACTGAAATTATAGTCGTCTTTGGTCCCGTACACTCGTGCACCTGAGGGATCGCATTGCTTTTGCCTGCGTTATAAAATATCTATCCTAATATTTTAAGTTTTCTTTTCAAAGTCTTGAACTAAAGAAGTGAACTTAATTTTTTTTTTTTTAAATGATTGGAAAAAAACAGAGCTGTGAATTTACTGGCTCCAAAATCAAGGTCCTCGTGTGAAGTTTAATACCGTTTTTTGTTGTTGTTGCTGCTGCTGTTGTTGTTTTTTTTTTTTTGCTGAGAAGCACGAATCAAGTCAGTAATGGCCAGAATTTTGATGATAGCCAGCAATAGACTCTACAAACTATCATTTGAATGAAAATTTTAAAAAATGCAGCATGTTGTTGGTGTTGGGAAGTGTATTCCTTTCCCGACCTCCAGACGTCTCTTATTTGTAGGGGACAGTTTCCTCCTGGCGAGCAGAGACGACACCGAAATGCGGCCTCATTTTAGAGCCCTGATCCTGCATTTCTGGTATATTCTGATTCATATCTCTCTGTCTCTCTCTCACCTATTTTATATATATATATATATATATATATATATATATATATATAAACAGAGTAGCATAGTTTGTTGTTGGAGCGTCCACATAAGAGCAAAGCAAGCACTCACAGGTAAAAGAGTAATGATATGCTTTAGGGCAACATTTTACACAATGATGCATTTTGGGAGGCACACCTCTACAGGGTACGTGTGAAACAATGGGTGTCATAACTGCCCTGTGCTGTTTATTAATCTTCCTTTGCCCTCTAATCAATCTGGTTTTCCTCTTGCAAACACTGGTTACATTCCACTGTTAAACGAAAGACCATCTTTCACCGTGGCACAATAAGGAGGCCCAAGGAAGCGATGCGTAACTGCACAAAACAACTTCCTCTGGATGTTTTTAGATAAATGGAGGTGAGATGAAGCAGGGAAACTCTTACAAAGCTCTAATGTGTTGTCACGGAGTAGCAGGGACTCACAGGATATGGCTGATTTAAATGAATCCGCGAAGATGCCAGACGTAACTGAAGTGTCAGGCTTTGATTCTTTGTCTTCAAAAGCCAATAGAAAAATGGCTGATTACATGTAAACTACCTGAATTATAGTTTTCAATGTCAAAACTTAAAGAGGCGCATTTTGAAGCTGTGACATCATAGCCTCTTGTGTCATTATCAAATCTAGGCAGGGTTTTATTAGGCATGGCCAATGAAACAAATGCCTACAACTGGAAACCATTTGAGAGGTATGTTGTGAAGTCATACTGTAGTACTCAGCTAAAATTATTCGACATATGACAGTGAGAGGAAGTAGCCACTATTCTTGTTATTCCCCACTGTAAAGTCATACTGCAGCAATTATTCACAATCTTTGATCATCCTCACAGAGGCAATGCAATCATGGCTGAAAATCAATTTCAAGGACATCAGGAAAAATCAAAACGCTAGCACTGTGCCAACAGGGCCAAGGGCCTCTGTGAGAGAAAAGGGGATTTTTTTCTCATCATCCTTGCAGTGTTTTTTTTTTTTTTTTCTCTCCTTTCCATTGCAAAAGGGTAATCAGCCAGCAACACCAGAGAGCTTGCTGTTGGCCAGAGCCAGATCCCAATCCTGTTCAGAGCTGCTAGTGATGTAGCGCCAGGTAGCATCCAATTAGCGCTTACTGTAACTTAATGCAAAGTGCTGGCATTCGGCTCGCTGAATCCAACTAGTTGTCATAGAATTTCCACGCTTCTGCTGTCAAATTCATGAACATTTGCTGATTTGCTTTGCTTTCTCAAAGCACCATGAACTTGAAAAAACATTCCCATCAATGCTGCGTCGTATATGGCCATTTTCTGCTAAAACAGATTGGCCTGATTACTGTTGAGACAGCAGGCACATCAGCAATGGCTGCTTGATGCTTATTGACAACTGTGTTGCCTTAGAACCACGTTCACTCATTTTACGTATAGAGCAATTTGTAATGGCACACGTTCTAAATCTGTATAATGGATGTAAATCCAATATGATAAACCACAAGTGTGTGCCATTTTTAGTAAACAAAGCTGGTCGAACATTCCTCACTTTATCTTCAATTAAGGCGAACCCCATCCAAATCAATCCATTCAGATTAAGGTTCTACAGATTATCGATATGGTCGATTAGTGGGTCAGATATGGAGCAATTTTTAGATTATGACATCTGTTTTTTCTTTAGTTTTTTTTTTTGTTCTTGGTTTTCCATAATAAAACAGATACGTCTGAAAATGTGCGACTTTGATCTCCTGCAGGAGCCTCTCCACTCTTAGTTTTCTGCCCCAAAATACGGAGCTGCTCGTTTCAGAACATTACTTGCATTATTTATTTTGTCTGATTGCTTAATAAAAGAGCTTTATTTTTTTTTTAGCTCATTTAATTTTTTTAGTCAATCTTAAAAAAAATAATAATAATCTGCTGGGATTTTCTTATGGTTTTTCTCAATGATAAATTTAACTGATTTTAGGTTTTCACCAAAGTTTTGTGTTGGAGTTCATGTGACACCAAGATTTCAATAGCTTCTGCAAATATCAGATACTATATCAGTCCGAAATGACACCACATGGATGCTGCAGTCTGGAATCTAAACTGGGTGAAGGTGTGAGTGTGAGTGGTTGTCTGTGTCTGTATATCAGTCATGTGATGGACTGGTGACCTGTCCAGGGTGTATTCCACCTCTCAGCCAATGACAGTTGGGATACCAGGTAAAATATCATCCTCATCACAGCCTGGGATGATGGGTAATCTTCTGTTGGCCCTCAAGTCATGTCTGTTTCATCCTTTCACCCCAACTCGCTCTGACAGAAGACAGACAAGCGAGTTTTGGATATGTGGCATGGAAAGAGAACCCCCCCCTCTCCATCGGGGCTCCATGGGCGGCCTGCCCACTCTTTCATGACAGCAATAGCAGACACCATGCAGCATAACAGTGGAAAATCCAGTCCACCATGTTTCCTCATCAGTGATGTCTTCTGTCTGACCTCCACCTCAGTTTTAGTGACTCATATGAATATGGAAGATGAATATGGGCCAACTTCTGAGGTTTTGCCAAATTCAACAAGAGACAATCTTGTCAACCGTGAAATCGTCTTCACAGAGGTGGCGTGGACAAATGTGGATTGGTTGGAGGCACTTCATCCCTGGGAAATTTGCTGACCTTTATTTTATGTTCGAGACCATAAAGATCAGGTAAAACGCTATCAAAACAAGCAGCGTGGAGGAAAAGTGCTCCGTGATCCTCTATAATGCCTCTGTGGACATCTATCATCATTCATCCTTTATTCAGGCAGCACAGCCGTCATCACAGGACACTCCCATACTGGTGCAACCACTCTCCTCTCTGCCCTCTTTTAGTACTTCCTCTGGTGACATACTTGCCTCAGCACCCTTCCACAAACACTAACACACACTGCTGCTGCTTGACCTCTGAGGTTCAGGGAGAGCATTAAATACCCGCTAGTGTTGGGATGGGCCAAGTCTCAAGTTGTAGTGAGGCCTAGAGAAGGCCTGAGGGAAGCAGCTTATTGGTCCCCGGGCAAGATGTGTGTATGTATGTGTGAGTAGTGCCAGAGTGAGGCAGCAGGTACATTAGTGAGTGTGTTTGTGCAGGTTTAAGACATCAATAACAGAGCCAGACCCCTATAGACAAATTCCTACATCAGACACACACAGCACATCTGGATATTTTATTCAGTGTCCCTCATGTAGATCTCTGTGAGAAATGGAGTTCCTGGCTCCATTTATTTTCTATTACCTCATAGCTTAAAGATTTCTGCCTGAAATTACATTGTAAAATTATTATAATTTTCTGCAAGAATGAGATGCTTTGACACGTGTGTACAAATAGTCAAATATGAATCCTCATCTTGTAAGACTTGAAACATTTAAATGGTTAAAACTGGTGCAATGTGACTTTGTTGGACTTGGAAAAGGACAGTTGACTGGGAACAACTTTAAACTGGCAAGAGAAGACAAAACATTCAGAACATACAGCTGATATGTAGCAAACTGCTAAACAATCAAATGGAAAGGTGACTTTTATGAGAGTCCAGCTTTGACAGACCCTCTGCAGTGATAGAACATAGTGGGACAGCGGAGAGTTACTAAAGATGGAACAATTTCACATTGGGAGGTCAAGCTAACAGTCATTCACAGCTCCATTAGTCTCACATAGTCAAACCAATCTCCACAGCACCGCCCCAGAAATGTGAATGAGTCCAGAGAGCCGGTGGGGCAGTTAGCAATTTAAATGTGTAAAAAAAAAACAAACCAAAACAAAACAAAAAAAACTGCTTTCCAAATTACTACAAACTAAACATTGCACTTTCTTGGGACCTCAGCAATAAATCCAGGAAGTTTGAAGCAGATTAAATGAGCAGTTGTCAAGAAAAACAAAGAACACACACTTGTTTCACAAATAGAAATTCATTCTCTGCCTCTGTGCACATTGCAACAATTCTATCAACGAAGCCTGTGAGAAGGTTTCTTTCTTCTTTCATTCCAACTTTCATTTGAGTCACATGGGTGTATGCTGTAATAACTGTACTGCTGTTTTATGTTCAAAATAAAACAGCAATACAGAAGAAAGAATATTAGCAAATGCTCTGAAGGCAACCCTCTGAGAAATATCCGTTCTCAGCAATGAATCTTGAGATGTGTGATGATGTGCTGTGGTTATCTGGTGGTTTCAGAGTCATGCCCTTTACTGTTCCTCTGTTATTTACCCACCAGACACACACAGCATGATAAATGCTTTGTCTGACCTTCTAAATTTGTTTTCCTTCCTCTTAACTGTGATTTTATTTCCCTTGGACAAGCCTGTGAGTGTGTGTGTGTGTGTGTGTGTGTGTGTGTGTGTGTGTGTGATGTGTGTAGCATGCCTTTCTGCAAAGAAAAAGCAAGGTCTATATCCAGAAAGATAAAATCTATCCTTTTCTTATTGCAAATTGTTTCCATCGGTTACTCATTCAAATAAACAAACTGTTGAACAAGCAAAAGAAATTGAAACAATTACAAATAGAAGTGCTGTAACAACTACTGACCATCCATCTGAGTGTGTCTGCTTCGGTCTGGAAATGGTTAAGGTCGCCACAGGCCAGAGCAGAGTCAACATCGGCCACAGCTCGGCTGGCCTGCACTGCCAGATCAATATCTGCAAATAATAAATTAGCTCCCCAGAGGGGTCGCACTAAACCTTCAGTAGCACTGCCCTGGAAAAGTCCACAATTGGTGTGTGTGAGACTCAATAAGCCAGGTGAATGACTGTGCAGGGGCACATCTTTAGCACTCTATAATAGAAAATTAATGGTGCTCAAATCAGTGCTGAGGGCACCCTGAGGGTTACCTAATAGGCCTAGTTAGAACTGTCATCCCTCCCAGAGTCGCCTAAAATATCACATGCAAACACACGGAGCCAAGAAGAGAGGGAGAAGTGTGTGCGTGTGTGTGTGTGTGTGTGCACGCACGCATGCGTTTACAGGAAAAGGTGATATCAACGCAGGGAACAAGGGAATTGAGGGTGATGCAACAACAAATAAGAACAGGTAACAAGGATTACCATCTTTGTGTATTACCTTTTGAATTTGGAGTAATTATAGAAAGTATATAGCTGATATAATTTCAGTCCAAGTCATAGAGCTACCGAATACACACACAGTATTTTTGTGCGATGGATTGTGGCGTGACTCCGTGTCACAGCTGTTTGAAGTAGCCTGCTAGCTTGTTGGCTTGTTTTAGAAACAGAGGACAGTCAGGAGAATTACACCCATCTGACTCCCTTTGGAAGCCAAATTTCTATTTGAATAAATGTAAAGTTCATTGAAAGACACATCTAAAAAAAAATAATATCAATGGACTGAATCACTACACCCTGGGTTCCTGTTTGGAAATGCAGTTTTGCTTTAACCATTTGCATTTTATTCCACTTAAACTGACATTAAACAAATATCCTAAAGTATGTCAGATTTAGTACAGCAACCTGATGATCGATCCATCCTGATTTTGTCAGAATCACTGACAGCCACAGTCGCACAAACATTGCCGTATCAGTTATGGTGAATAAAATAGATTTGATTGGGTGTAAATTTTCGAAAATGTCCTGCTGACTTTCTTAACCCCTAGACAGCTATAAAATAAGATCAAATTACTACAGATTCAAGTTTCACATCAATTCTGTTATTACTTTTTGCTGATGTTATAAATAGTGTGGGATTATTATTTCAATTGCCCTCAAACCAAAGTATATTTCTTAGCTTTCTTTTCAGCATTATTTTGAAAATGTTTTAAAATATGATGAGCACATCCATAAATATGTCCCCCCGTAGAAAAAGAAATGCGTGAGTGAAAAGGGCAATTTAAAAGAATGTGCATGATCAAATGTGACAAACTACAGGATTTAATTTGTGTCTTTGTTCCAGCATAAACTTTTCTAATCCAGCGCGTGCTGTGAGAAGCAGATCTATATGCCCAAGAGGCTGGTAATGAGCCTTAAAGCACATCTGATCACTTATTCCAGTTGGTTTATTCCTCTTCTCCACAAACACAACTACTGGATTCAATAAACACACTCCATATTGATCTGGAGCCAACCGCCAGCACAGACACCTCTCTTTTACGCACACACGCAACAAGATTTATTACAACTTTGCATTAAAAAGCAGACACACCAACACAAGTGTGTGCAGTTGCAGGAACATTCACTCATACCCAAAGAAAATGTGAAGTTTAGATGCTGTCTCAGACACCAGACACAACTGTTCACGCTCCGATTTTTCCCGTGTCCTTAATTTTCCTATGCAGTAATATCAGGAGGGTGCGGGGAGGGGTTTATCTACTCATCTTTTCTCCTACCCCCTCTCAGGTCTGGACTCTGGCAAACTGTCTACAGCGTTGACTCAGAACTTACCCACATGCCGCCACTCTGCCGTCCTCCAGCGCAAACAGCGTGTGTCGCTCTCCGCAGGCCACTTGAGATATTTTCAAAGATGATGGAAGATTCTGGAACAAACGTGGTGCCAGCTGGAAAAGAATAAAGTTCCCAGTGAGGTGAAGAAACAAGTGTATATCTGAGTTGCTGTGTAGTTAAGTTGGTATACTCCATCAGCCTGGCAGCCAAGCACAGCTCCAGCAAGATCCTCTTAGATGCAGACAGAACAACGTGAACAACAGAGGCAACAAGAAAGGAACGGCATACTCCTTCATGGCGCTGAGCTGTGTAGATCTGATGTTTTTTTTTAAGTCCCTGAGTGTATGTCTGTCTGTCTGTCTGTGTGTGTTCATGCCAGTACCACAAAGAAAAAAATGAAACAGCCTATGAGAGGAAAAGAAAACCTGGTTCCTCATCATGCGCTTGTTAGCTTGTCCAATCTATGGCAATCAGCACAGTCCCAGGGGTTGAAAGACACGGGAAGCCGGGGAAAGGGAAGCCGAGGCTGAGAAAAAGATCAATACTGCACTGTGAAACAAGAAGTGTGGGCTATTTACTCTCCATTGATCTGATGATGCTGGAGAAACACCTCACTCTGCTATTAAATTGAGGGTATAAGTGTACTGTGGAGAGCTTTTTTTTCTTCCCCTCTCTCTCTTTTCTTTCCCTCTTTCTTCACCCCAAGGTCAAGAAATAGCTAAAAAACATCCACAAACAAACAAAAATGGATTGCTTGGGCCCAAGAAAGTAATTAATCTACATTAAAATGCCAGAAGAGGCACTAACTACCCATCGTAAGTGAAGTTTTGCTTGGAGAGGCAAAAGACCCGCGGTAGGGTTGACTACCAGAGGACGTCCTGATAAATAGAAATAGACTACAGCCAGCAGAGCAGCACTGCAAAGTCCACCTGCTTATGACAGGAAAGAAAGACTTAACCCTCCCAGCACAGAGGTACTGCAGGCCTTTGTTGAGCAGTGAACATGAAATAGGTTGCTCAGATATAGAAGCCTTGCATGCTACACGGTTCAAGTTCAAGCACAAAAAGCAGTAAATTTCAATTTTAATCCTTCATACCAGTTTGTGACAGACATGACACAATGCACTATTTCCAAGGAAGCAAAAAGCACTGTGTCATATGTAAAACAAAACAAAACTGTCTTGGATTGCTTAGCTTCCGCTGCGTATACCGCTACGTAAAGTCTGAATTCACACTTTGACAGGCCTCAAAAATGAGTTCTTATTAACATCCTATGATCTCTTAAATGAGACGGCGCCCACATTTAGCCCGGGTCTGCTTTGACGTCCATGTTTTCACTGCCGCTGTCCCAGAATTGCTTGTGAACTGCTACCTTTCAAGGAATGTGAAGAGTGTGGTTCTGGAGCTATTCGCTGCTTGTGAAGTATCATGAGATAACCTCTTTTGGGTTTTGTCACTGTAAACTGGTTTAACTTCAAATTAATCTGTGGTAAAAAAATCTTCAATTCGATGAATTGTTTAGATTTTATATTCATTGAATTTGCTCTGAGAATGAGCAGAAGAGAAAGGAACAGAATGACGTCCCTGCAGGGAATAAAGTTCCTGGTTAGTCTGATCTGGTCAAATACTGTGGTGCACAGTATCGGTGCATACAGGAAAGTAGATACTGCAGTAATATCACAAGTGATCTAAGATGCATTTCTCCACTGGCAGAAAAATTACTCAGCAAAAAGGGAAATTTGATTTTTAATCTGAATTATTGCACTGAAAAAAACATTTGCCATTTACATTCCTCCCAACTGAATTCCCAAATCATTCAGTTCTCACTTTTCAATTTCAGTTGACCTTGACAAACGTCCAGTCGCCAAGAATGAGCAATGGAGTGCAGAATCACACACATCAAAGTTCATCCCAATTATATTGAACTGTGCTGACGTGTCAGACGACGTATATTTCATACAAAATCAGATCAAATCTTTTTCGTAAATTATCAAAAAAGATAAATAAAGCCTCCAAAGTCCTCTCTGGTTTTCCAACATGTGCTGACATGGAGATATTTTTCATGGCGTGAAACTCTCTTCCCCTCCATCTCTTTCTTTGCCTTTCTTCTGCTCCTCCGAGGAGTAGCCTTATTGACTGTGTGGCTGTATTACAACAAGCAGTCTCTAATGACTCCCTGAAGACCGCTCTATCCCTACTGCCCACCCTCCTCCTCGCTCGGCCTCCCTCCCTGCGTCTCCCCTTCCCTGCCTGCTCTTCAGGCGCCAGTTCAGCAGCTAATTAACCCTCTCTAATAGCGTAGATTACATTAGCTTTGAGCGGCTCGCACCCTCCACCGGACTCGCACCGCCACACAATGAACCCAGCCTTGCTTTACAAATCTCCTCCTTCACAAGAGCACAATTATGAATTCAAACAACTTCTTATCCACACTCACTCATCCAGGGACAGAAGCCCTCCTCCACAAACCACCCTACTCCTCCCCTGCCACCCACCTTCCATGCCTTCACGCTGAGAGTAATGAGAGAGCTGAAGAGAGGAGACCACACAACGAGATGGTCATGAGGGATATGCAGGGGGGTGGGGAGGAGGAAGGGACCCTTATTGGGTGAATCAGAAAGGTCACTTTAGGTGGTTCATTGGGTGAGCCTACAGAAGCCCGGTGATAACCCTCAATCTTAACATTCCTATTCACAGCTAAATGAAATCTTAATTGGCTGGACAGCGGGAAAAGCGGGAATACTGGGACCAAATTGAGTTTTAGGCTCCAAGTGGTTAAAGAGAGGGAATTAAAAGACAAGAATGGATGACTTAAGCAACTGGAAGTTGTTTTCTATACATCGGCAAAATAAAATGGAAAAATGTACAGTTTATTAAATACGTTTTAATCTGCACACATGGATTATGACTGTCAGATCAGTGAGTCCAGTCAATCTGTGCAGCCTTTAGGGGGGATAGGAGATGATTACACGGTAATCAGCACCTGCTTTTAAAGGGTAAGAAAGTATTATGGTTGGTTAGTCTCCTTTGATGCAATGACGCCGAGCTGCATAGAGTACCAGTGCCATTAAACTGCAGGAGTCCAACCACTGTTCAAACCCATCGAGGAGGAGAAGGGAGGACAGCGACTCAATGAGAATATGTAGTATTTCTTCTATATAATGGAAATTTCTCTCTCCTACAGCACGTAAGGCATTTAGAGGTGTTTTATGAATGATAATAAGATGAGGGGCAGTTTAGAAAAGGTAGAAAAGAAAAAAGTACGCAAGAAATGCATGTAATCTGCTCCGTCTAAATGTAAATTGGTAGATTTGTAATGAAAGGGCATTCTCATGTTTCTTTGTCCCGCTTGCCATAGCAGCATTTTCTGCAGCAGAGCACTCTCCTTTCTATTTCAATAGGACAGCTCATTTACTAGACTCCTAGACTCCCAAACTGCTGACTGGGGTTTTCAAGGCTGTGTACTTTGTGTGTGTGTGTGTGTGTGTGTGTGTGTGTGTGTGTGTGTGTGTGTGTGTGTGTGTCCTTGATTAACTATATTTGTGGGTTCCTACAAATCAAGAGCGCATCATACTCGTGGGTTCAGATGTGGACTTTGAGAGTTAAGATTCGGGCCAGCAGGGAATGGATGGATGGATGGATGGATGGGTGGATGCATGGATGAATGGATGAATGTTAATGACAGGTCCTCACAAAGATAGTAACTCAGTTTGAGGCGGAATGCATGTGCACCAGCTTGTGCTAAAAAAGAGAGAGAATAGGGAGCATGAAAGAAGGTAAAATGGAGAGAAGGAGTGGAGGAGAGAACATATTGTGTCATTAAGGTACTCAGAGATCATTAGATATATAAAGGCTGTGCTATGCAAGGTCAGGGCTGCTGTGTTTTTCTAGGTCGGCAGAGGGGCAGTAAAACCAGTATAATCAGCTGCTTCTCTCCCCCCCTCCTCCATCTAGAGGTGGGGTGGATTACAGCCCAGTTTATCCGCGCTCCTGTATGTATTTACGAACATTATCAAGGCTTATGAGCCAAGGACACAATAACCCACACAAGAGGAAAAGAAACACTTTGAGCTAGATATCGGCCTCATTATGGGCTAAAGTTGTCGGATCTCTGTTTGGCTGAACACTACAAGGCTGCTTTAACAGGTGCCTCTGTATCCCATGTTTCTCATGAAGGCCATGCTTTATAGTGGAGTCGAGTTGGACTGACACTACAGTGTGCGTTTGCTTTTTTTAATAGTTAGTAAACCCCAGCCCTGCTCCAATCACCCCGCAGTGAAAACCGTCAGCTGACTCTGAATCGAGTTAGCTCATCGTGGGTCGTGGTCAGTCAGAACGTTAGCGGAATGAATATTTCCCCGTCTGTTTTGTCTGACAGTAGTGTAACGCTCTAGTTTGATTTTACAAATGTCATATTTTGTCGCCGTTTATCTTCACGGTTTTGTTTAAACTGGATTAAATATTTATTTGAAGGTTACCGCTTCATCAGCTGTTTGTATGGTTTCAAAAAGATGGTTCAATTTCGTTTTCAGATGAATAATGGAACAACCTTAAAACTTGAACGACAGACTTAAACGGGATATCAATAGACGCTCCTCAATACTTGCCCTCTAAAAGGCATGAAAAAACTGGATGTGGATAGAAATCCTGAAAACAAAAAAAACAACAACACCTTTTTACTTTTTGTTTCTCACCACAACAGGATGTGGATAAATGTCCTAAGGGCTATTGCTTTAGTTATATGTGAGGGCTGAATAAGCATCACTTAGGCATAATTCAGAATTTATGAATGCTCTTTGCGACCCTTATTGTAAAGTGGTGAAGTCATACTTCACCCCCTCCTCAGCCTCCTCCATTTTCAGTCCATCTGTGAGGTTAACACCATTAGTTAATTATTACTAGACACATTAATGGATGGTTATTGTAATATATCTTTTTTTACAAAGTAACTGTTTTATCATCGACGTAAGATTTTACGTCAAGATTGGTGGTTACATTTTTTTTTCTTCTTCAAATGGCATCCTGATGTGTAAAAAGAAAGGCTCCGCCCCTCAACATGTGACTGGGGTCCTCATGAGTCCGCTGAAGGACAAACAGCTGCCGGCCCTGGATGGCAGAGAGGAAATGCTGTTGGTAATGTGGCGTGTTCATCAAGATAATGATGGATGGCTTTAAAATGGACCCTTGGCTTTATAGAGATGAATGTCCTGCTTGGCTTCTTACTCAGCACTTTGGCCTTTACCCACTCATTGAGCGCTTTATCACACAAACAACCTCACCCAGCCTACGATGGAGATTAGCAAAGCCTGTCTGGAAAATGGACCCAACTAAAACCTATCAATCAACCGTGCTCCGGGCCAATCAAGAGAGAAAACACACATCCAGAAAGCATCCTGATACACTCTTTATCTTCAAGTGTGAGGTTTTAGAGATAGAGGGAATTTCTGTCTTCCTATCAGACTGAATTAAAAGAGGAAACAGAGTCCAAGAACGCCTCTCAAATATCTCATTTGGCTATATTTTTTCTTTTTTCTTTTTTTTTTTTTAATTCAGAACACTTCAAATGTCAAGGCATTGGTGAATTTAGTGTAAACTTAAATTCCATTACCTGGCAGGCATTAATTGCTAACCGAGCCTAGGGATTTTTCCCCCGGGGCCTCTATGTTTCCCCTCTGTCATCTGGCTAACTATTCTGTCTAGACTAACTTAGAGCACCATAATCCACCATGGGGATCAATAAACTGCACATAATTCAGCTCCAATAATGAGCTTTCACTTCAACACAAGCACCAGCCCACTTCCCAAGGAACCGGCAGGGGCGTAAAATGATAATGTAATTATTAAAAGGACAGACAAAATGAGTAAGCACTTTCACACAGGGAGGGAGGGCGAGCCCGGCCTCAATTAGACACACTTAAAGCTATCATTGTTATTTGAGACAAAGCTAATCAAGGAGAAGATACGGGGGCATCCATTTCAGCAGGTAATAGAATGACGCTCGGTGGCTGGCTCTCCCATTCCCCCAGGCTCACGATGTTATAAAGGCTGCCCTGCAGTCACGCGTTAGTGGGCACTCTTAAATGGAGCGCAATTGATGTGGTTTTATCCACCAATCAGGGATACAGAGGAGGGGACTTGGAACTGAGAAGTTTAAGATTCACACTCCCTAATAGCAACACATAAAAACCATAAGTGCAAGGTATTATTATAAACCTGTTTCCATAAGTGGTGCAGTATGTAATTTTTGAATGTGTAACAGCTACAGAAGAGATGCCCTGGGATTAAATTATTAAAATAATATGTCTGACATTTACAGATCAAACTAGCTTGAGTGATTTGGTGTGACAAAGTAAAGTTTAACCTTGGGGCCTTATCTACTGACTACTCTTTCTCCAATCATACGCATCCTTGAACTCCAACAGAAGCTGGTTTATATGTTTTTTTTGTTTTTTTATACCCAAGTGCTCCTGATTCAACTGCAGGCTACAGGAGGTCCAGGTTGGATTAATCAGGCATTTACGGGAGGCTTGCTCCCACTGTTTATCTGCTGGTGACATTTGCTGCTCAGCCCCAACCGCACCGTAATTACCCCACTTATTCACTAAACAGGAATGGTGCCTGGCAGGAACCCCCCGCCACAAAGGTTGCGGGACTTAAGGCTATATTCTGCCTTCAGACGCCAATGGCCAAGAAAAACGAATCTTCCTCTGACCATCAGTGTGGTTTCATATACCCTCGCCCAGATTAAGATGAGGGCTAAACTGACCTCCCTCTGCAGCAAGAGCCAAGAGCATCATGGCTGATGACAATAACGCATTTCCAGCTGACTGCACACGGTTCCCCGGCACACCTTGGCACACTCCGAATGTCACAGTTCCCATAGAGGACTGGCATTTGGAGTGGATTCTCCTGCCCCTGGATCCAGACCGCTGGGAGTGAAAAGCTGTCCATATCCCAATGAGGTAAAACATCAGGGGAAAATCAAGCAATAATATCTTAAGCATATGTTTGCATGATTCTCGTTTGTCTTCAGCTCGCGTGAATCTTTTACGTATTGCTATTTTAAAGATGATTTTAAATATCTTTGATTCTTGTATTTTTTTCAGCACTTTCTGGGTTCAAAATCAGGTAACCCAGTCACCTGGAAGCTGTCGTTCACATTGGACACATTTCAACTTTTTTGCAATAAAAATACGTTTCATTTCAACATTTCTGGAAAGAGCAAAGTTTGTAAATTACCTGGCTCAGACCTAACCGGGAATGACCGCTAACATTGACACACCATTACACATCAGTATTTTCAAGGGTAGACTTTGTTCCAGGCAGCCTGATGTTCTGGGAGTACTGTACCTGATTGAACGCTGTGTGTTTGTCAACATGTAAACAGACAAAGCGATACTCCTGCAGGATAATATTCAGATGCTTTTGCCCCAAAATTCGTCTTGACTGAGGAACTCCCAATTAAAACAAGACTTCTAGTTTCTCTGCTGCTTGCTAGAAGTTTGCAGTCTAATCTGTTGAAGACATTCAGCACAGATGGATGACGAGCGACAAAGGGATATTTGTTTGAGCTCGTGCCGTAATGAGTATCATGTGACTTCCACGTTCACATTTCAGACTGCTTCTCCTGATCCTAAAGCTGCAATCACAACCGGACCATCTGCAACACTGCAAATTAACATAATTGGTGTACATTACATGCTTATGGAGAGTACATTTGTATCCACTATTCTTCAAGATGAGCTGCGGAGATACTGGGAATGTAACACTGTTGATTAGACACAGATAGCGGGAACAGAGAGCATGAGTTGTAGTCTCGGTGAAAATAAATGAAGTGACAATTACAGTTTGGTGAACGACCAGGTGTGAGGTCCAGAGTGCAAGTAGGCCAGCGTGCCTGGAACACGAGTACCTTCTCTACACCTGGAACTGGGGCCGAGGTGATCGACAGCCTGGCGTTCTTGTCAGACAGCTCGCAGACACTACGCACGCAACACTTAGGCCTCTTCCAGCTGCTCTACCAGAATAAATTGAACTTGATTAGAATTAATCACACTCAACCACATGCAATTTGCAAATATCAGGGAAAATATTCAAGGGAATCTGTTTGGAGGATTGTTGCAGTGAACAAAGGGGGAAAACTTGAGTGAGCATGAGTACCATAGTTTGGGAGAAGTGTTTGCTTTGTACATTCTTTAAAGGTGTGAGCTTTGGAGAGCTCTTTGAGCAGAAATGGAGTCTTATACTCATTATGTTTCATCATTTGTGTATTTCACAAGGGAGTTTAATCTCTGGGCGTAATTCAGTGCAGTTCTGATGGCCGCACTTCATTGGTTACGTTGACATGAACAGCACAGCACCCATATTTAGACTACACTCTGAATAGGATACTGATGTATAAACAGCAGGTTTTTTTTTTTTACGACATTACCAGAATCAGTTTATAGTAGGAGTAGGCAATGATAAGATAAAGACATGGGGCGTGTTGGGATCTTAGGGTAACTGCTTTACGGCACACAGTCACGCGAGCGTTGCAAAATCGGCTTCAGGTGCTTTTTCTTTTTTGCATTGTCAGCAAGAAAATACTCAAAAATCAATGTCATCTCCTTAATAGAAATATTGTCTAATCTAATTAAAGGTTAATAGTCCGATTATTGCCGTCCACGCGGCCGATGGTGAAAACCCTAATCAGAGGATCATGATACATCAAAAGGTTTAAGATCATGAAAATTGTTTTGGGGTTGACGACTTGGAGAGCATTGGTACTTGGAGACTGTACATGAAGTCAACAGTCAATTTGTCGACACCATACCACTCATTCAACAACAACAACTGAAGATAACTCCTTGATATTAGAAGTAATAACTTTACAAATTTGCACACTTGCGAATCTCTCTCTCTTTTTTTTTTTTTTGCAGTGTGTCGGCGGCCGGGAGGCCCACCAGGCTTCCGCACCAGGCTGAAACAGCTGGGATTTTCTTTTTCTAATTGTACTTCAATTATTTTTCAATGCGTAATTCAAGTAGTGACTCATTTCAAGGAATAACTTGCACATCATTAGCAGCTGCCAAAAGAGAAAACGCAAAAAAAAAAAACTTCGCAGTAGCATTACAGCTGTGACTGCAGCAGTGCAGTATGTGTACTGCCAAGTTGGACGGACGCTGAAGGACTGTAAGAATTAGTAACAATGCCAAGAAAGTTTCAGCACTGGTCAAACAAACTGTTTGTACTTGCAGTAAAGTTGTCTTTGTTACAGAGAGTGGGCACTTGATATATTACACACTTAAAAACAACAACAAAAAAACCTCCTGTTGATGTCCTGTAGAAGACACAACCACACAAGAGGCACATGGGTGGGACGCAACAAGCAGCTCCACTGACACTACGCTATTACAGGGCGCATGAAACTATTTCAGATGACCTTAAGATATAAGACAAAACGGTTACGATAGAATCCGTCCACACAAATGAACATTAATTGAATTTATTCAAGATGTAGAAAGGAAGAAAGTCAGCATACGTAAGCTGTCTCCGTCCCCGCGTACACCATGAGAAGATGGAGTATGCAAACTGCCTTTTTTTAAACTTGTATCTAATTGTATCACGTCATGGGTCTGGGCCAGGGCATTGTTGCTTGAAGAATAAATCGGGTAATTCAATTAAAGTGCTTTCCAAAGACACATCATAAGTGATGGAGAATGACTCTAACCCAGGCCTGAACTCCATGCCCCCCTCCCCCCACCCCCCTTCCCCCCCTCGTGCTCCGCTTGCCTGACAAATGGATGGGAGTGTATAATTGAAACACATTGCTGCCAGCGTAGGTCAATAACATCGCTCTCTCTGCTCACCAGCACCAGATTAACAGACTCTATTTTATCTTCCCTCAGCCTGTCCCAGCTTGACAGAGTGGGAGCATCAGCTGCTTATCCATAAAAGAGGCCCCTTATCTTGAAAATAAACAAATACATAAAGTGCAACAGCCTGTTGTCTGTCCAAGCAGTTAAGGGGCTACTTAGTATAAGGCAAACATGTGGACAGTGTTTTATTTAACACATCATCATATGAGATGAGACACAGCTGTCACGTCAGAAAAACCAACACACACATTCACCTCAGATGAGAAAACACACTCAGTGTGGGTTTCTACTGGCCACATTCCAGATTCTCAGGAAAAATACACATTTTTTTTTTTGTTCAGTTTGGTTGTTGTTGACAGATTTAGCTCAACCATTTCTCAGTAAAATGATCCGTGAGTGCCAATGTCAATGTCATTCAATGTCAAATGTTTACCTCAGCCATGGGCAAACAGTGAGGCACTAAATAATTATGAAAACTTAAAAGTCCCTTACTTGTGTAGACATATAATGAAAATCCATCACTGTTTGTGCACGATAAACATTGAGGATTAATTAGCTTAAGCACAAGTGTAATGTGAAGCTAAAATGGGTGATTATATGTATTTAAACCAAAGCAGAACAAATCTGCAGGCTTAAATTAATTTGATAAACAAATGGGAAAAGTAGGGTTAAGGTTCAAGGGTAAAAAATTCAAAAAAATAGAAACGCCATTATCTCCACTCTCTTCACTCTGTGCTTTCATGTAATTATATGTTGGGTTAGACAGAGTTAATTGATTCTGGTCCATTCTATAGTTTAGCCAGAAGGATTTAAAGCAATAATTCCTGACTTTCAACATCAGACTGAATGACTAAGTAAACTCTAAATAAAACCCTATAGTGTGTGTGTGTGTGTGTGTGTTAACTGACAGGAGCATGCATGTGAAAACAAGTCTGTATGTGTTTTTGTACAGGCTTTAAGTGTTGTGTTTTCACATGTTCCCACATGGTACACACACAAATTAGCCATGGACGGATATTCAATTAAATCCTTTGTCAGGGGTCTATGTAGGAGCAGGACAGGATGCAGAGTACAGTAATCCGTGATGCAGAACAAGGTGGCAGCTCCATTGTCTGTCTGACGGATGGAAATTATTTGCAGGCATGCTAGACCAACAGATTAAACCACTGTTGGGGGGCGAGATAAGATGGCAGCCAGTGGTATGGAAAGCACCTCCTCTCCCAGCTCAGACAATGCCTTTAATCCATTCCCTTTCTCCCAATCAGGCTGTTTGACACGACTTTTCAGCATCCCACACACTCCATTCTCTCCGTCTTTCCCCTCACTCACTCCACCTTTCATCAGAGGCTTAAAGCAGAAGAGACTTCATCATGTAAATTAATTTGTACATTATATTAGAAGCCCCAAAGCCAATGTCAAAGAGACGTTCACTGCACCTTTATCAAATGAAGCACAGTTTTACACTGTCTTCATGTCCTATTTGCCTTTCAGTCTAACTCCCCAGCAAGATAAGTTTTATGGCAAAGCACAATATTGTGTTTAATTCATTGCTCACTGCCTGCTTGTCTGCTTGCCGCAAGGCTCTGTCCTTCCTGCCAGTACTGTACTTTTTCATAGCAGTTTATTATTGAATCATGACCTTGGCAGGGTTGCTTTCAGTTGAATGAAATCATAAGTCTAGATTCACACTGCAGAGGACTGACCTTAAAAGCTGTCAAAAGAGGATTTGACAAGTATCCTTTAGACAGTATGGCAGAAAAGTTATAGAGTCCATTGAGAAATTCTCACTGTAAACATATAATATGTTTTGTAACTAAAACAGAAATACGTATCGCTCTGAATGAAGTTCAACTTTCTATCAACTTCTGAGACATCACACATGCTACTTCATTCACGACCGCTTTTCAAGGACTACCTTGTCTGAAAACTCTTCTCGTGAAAATCTAATTCATCTTATGTCTCAAATTCCGCACTTTAAATCATATTTTCAAGTTTAAACAAAGAAACTAAATTATAAACTGGCAAAATTTAGCTGAAGAAGCAGCTCAGAACTCCATGATGGTGTTTATGGAGCGAGCAAGGAAGAGAAAGCAGAAAATAAGACCCTTACTTACTGCTAGCCTCTCAGTCCATATAACACTAGCTGTTAGCAGTAGGTAAGGGTCGTGCTTTCCTCTTTTTCTCTTCCTTGCTTGCTTCATAAACACCTTCTTCCACTCCCTTTCACTCTGAACAAAGCAGAAGAACCTCATGTTAAAACCATATCAGTCCCAGTGTTGTTGTCTCAATCAGTCTCAATTCAAACCGGTAGTGCAGGACTCAGCTAATTCTCAGATGAACAGATGCGAATGCAGCAGCACTGTGTTCTACCACTTGGCTGCAGCTGCTTCACAAAACTACATTACACTGCTTTAGTTCAATGCAGTTTTCTTTATGCATCACATGCACCTGAAGGCTACATGCAGTCAATACTATTTTGGGGGGGGGGGGGGGGGGGTAGAAACAAGCTTGGGCAAGTGTGCGTTGGGTAGGGAAGTGTTCATGTAAGGACCACCTCCTGTAAGCGTTGATCAGCCTCATCCTCAAACATCCACACTATGTTGCCAGAAGGTTCCACCAACAGCTGTTTGTTCTCGAGGCAACTGCCGATTTTAAATTTGCTTAAGTAAAAATGATTATTGCCAATTAGATGCCCATTAATTGTGCAAGCATGGGATGCTGCCAGCTGTTTACATAGGGGAGAAAAATAGCCCTTATTCAATATTTCCCTCAAAGCCAACAGTGCAGTCTTCCTCTGCCAGCCTGAAAATATTTATCAAATAAAAATGTGTACTGTAGGAGTCAGTGGCGGGAGTAGTAGTTTCAAATAAAAGCAAAGTGATTAAACAGGCAACCCATATGCACAGCAACGTGTTAAGAAGGATTTATGTAAGAATATGTAAAATTTTGCTTTCAATGCCTGAGATAATTGCAAAAAAAAGAATGGATCAGCGTTTCTGAAGAGGCTGGACAGCATTTCTGGTTAGGAGTAACAGCCCTAAAGGGAGAATGCTGATTTAATTGGTCCAAAATTGGAGTTTGCTTTTCCTGGACTGACTTTTGGAAAAGAAAAAAAAAAAGGGGAAAAATTAAATTGGCTGAAGACATCTGCAGCATAAAAAGGGAGGAAAATTACTTATGTAAATATATTAAAATAAAAGTCCAGCAACAATTAAAGGGAAACAAAGTTAAACTTTGTCAAAAGCCTTGAGCCTATTTAGACGTTTTCAGCAACACACTGAACTATTTGCTGAATGGGTGATGAATGGTTGTCAGCTGGTCAGGCTGCTTGAACCTGACCCCCCCCCCCCTCCCCCCCCAACTACAGCCCAGGACCCCTGGCTTGTGCCTCAAACCAGCAGAATTGAGTCCTTTGGTTCGTTAGCATCTGATCCCACTGCAATCTGCTCATTCTCAAGGCAGCACACTTTTAGCCAGCCCAAGTTCAGCTTTAGCTTCCAAGATGATGCATTTGTCATCGGTGTTATTAGTTTACCTTTAACCCGTTCTGAGGCGACCCTATTAAAGGAGGAGCGACTGGACACAACCTGGCTCACCCCGAAAGGGTGCTGAGCTAGCTGATGCAGCAACTGTAAGTAGCAAGATAAATAGCATTCAATCTGCCATGCAGAGCACTGCAAAAGACTGCAGAAAAGATAAATGAATGCTGAAATTCAGGAAAATTATTCAGTCATTTACAACCCCTGCTTGCACATCACTGTTATTATATTTGTCTTTTACCACTTAAACTGTAAAATCATACAGAACGCTGTGACCATTTCTCTCTCCGGTTTGTTGCCCCACTTCCAAAAAATAACACATCATTGGACAGATAGCATCAATTCTGCCCACAGTAATCCCAGCACCTCTGGTTGTATCACTCATTCAATTTCAGCCGCCGGCAACAACAAACATTACACACTGCATCAAGATTACCAGAGAGAGGCGGAACGGGGGAGAGAAGAGGGGAAAAAAAAGGCTGTATCCATCATGTCATGATGCCACTGTTATTGTGACAGATCAAATTCAGCACTGTGTGTGTGTGTGTGTGTGTGTGTGTGTGTGTGTGTGTGTGTGTGTCCTATGCCTGGATGCAAACTGTGGTCTCCCAGACTGGTGTGATCAAGATCCGTGTGATGTTGTGAGTGGATTTGTGAGGGTTGCTGACTTCGTTGACCTCCTTAATACAGTAACTGGGACCCTGGCCTTCATGCTTGTTTGAGCTGTAACAATTAACCTTGAGTGGCTATAACCCTGCAACCCCTCCCGCCTGGTAATGGAGAAGAAAGAAAGCTGGCGAGGGCGGTGATTAAAACAACACAGTATGACGCAACAGCGACCAGAGTCAGTTGAGGGACAGGTAAATCTCGTCGTAAAAACATCCAGGAAGAGCTTAACAATACGTGGGAGCCAGAGTATGGATAAGATTGGTGCTTTGGTTGCTTTCTGCCTGATAAGACTGGCCGGCTGCCTGGCTCTTTGGTTGGTTTCCTGTGCCGAGGCTCTCCTCTGGGGGCCATGGGATTGCAGTGCCAGCCTTTGAGAGCAGGGGAGAGAAGATGAAGAGGCAGTGTCAGGCTGCCTTTTAATGGTCAGGAGTGTGGTTAGTTCCACTGACTCAGGCCTCTCCCTCGTGACACCGGGTCCACTCCACATAACTGGCCATAATTCAACTCATTTGGCAGTTTGAGGTCTCAGAGGTCTAGGGATAAAAAGTGTGGAGAAGCCTAATGGCAGACGGAGGGAACAGATGAGGGCACTTCTTACCAGATCTCTGCAGGAAAACATTTCTGGAGCAGACCCTAGAAACCACAACAATCCATTAGCTAGTGAGCAGGAGGAAGAGGCTAGGCTAGAGGAGAGGGACATGGGGACACACGGATCACAGCTATGGTAAAGGTGGATCCTTTTTTTAGTCTGAAAACAAGCTTATCACTGCAGTGTCTGGGCTGTGGTGGAAGAATTGATTTTGAGACATAAGATTGACCATTACACAGTCAAATCAAATCATGTTAACCCTCATATTTAACCACCACCCAAGCGAGCACCCTTCTGAGCCAGAAGCAAATTTCTAAATAATTTGCTGGTGTGAGGCTGTTGTCAGCTGGGAACCGTGGCCACTCACCAACAACTGGCGAGTGGCTTGGCATGCTGACTGTTTCTGCTAGCAGGACATGTCCTGAAACCTGTGACTAGAATCTCAAGTACAGTAGGCTTTATGTCAGTAGACTGTATTTCTATAGCATCTTTTGACCGTGGCGGTATGTTGCAACGTTGTTATATTCACCCATTACCTCACAATGATGGAGAGGACTTTCCTGCAAGGTGCCAACCTACTCATCAGGCTCAGGAAGTGATGTAATTTGAAGTTCAAGTCACGTTTAGTATCTTGCTCAAAGGACACTTCAAAATGATCCCAGAGAAAAAATGAGGATCAAACCAGCAACCTTTCCATTGCTAGACAGCCACTCTGAACCGTGCGTCCCCACATCGCTGTATCCAGATAAAACACCAGCTTCAAGCTTTAAACACCAATTCTGACCTCAAGAAATCTTTCTAAAGTAAAGAAGGAGAATCTCCTGTCCTCTTTTCCAGAAGAAAATACTTGAGCGAATAAACTCAAATGATGCGCTGCCAAACTTGCATCAATTCACATTGATTGTATTTTTGTTGATGAGGACTTAAATTAGTTGTGTGATTGTTCAGTAATATGCTTTAAATTAAACCACTACAGCATCCGTGTCAACATTCATCAGGAGAATCCACCAACACAGCAAGTGTCACAGGCTGCTACGTCTCCTAAGGCTTATTAATTGAGATGCTGAAGGAATAAGCGGCATGAGACTGAGATGGGCCACCGTGTGTGTTTGATAAGAGGAACCATATTTTTGACAAAATCTAGTCTGAACATGTTTGGGTGGGGGGGTGGCAGAAGTGAGAGTGCTTGCAAGAGTGTGTTTGTGCATGTGTGTGTTGATGTGTGTGTTGATGTGTGTCTGTGTAAATGAGTGTCCTGCTGACCCCATGTTAGAGTGTTGCGGCGACAATTAAATGGTGTTGAAGCATGAAAATGAATAATCAATCTGCTTTATTATCACTGATGTGAAAATTACAACACTGGTGAGGACGGCTTGAAAGGTTAGAAAATGTCTTTATCCTCACACGGGCCTATAAAGCACGTAGGTCTCTACTCTATTAGTATCACATATCCGGAATAATTTTAACTTGAGGGGTAAAAAAAAAAAGGGGCACTTTTGTGACATTTCAGACTTTTTGACTTGTTCAAGTGGGGAAAGCAAAGGTGTACCCATTAATGTTAATGATGCTCCGCTAATTGTCCCACTAAGCCATATCACTAATGAGCACGCACATCGCCACAGCCCTATTCCACCTGGCAATTTCCTTCTTTGACATCTCAAATCGTCTGCCATGACAAGGGCCTACAAATATGTGTGCTTGCCCAAAAGCCAAATATTATTGTCTGACTCCAGCACAGTTGAGTATTATGCAGTCAGACATGCCTCAATTTGCTCGTATGCAGGAAGCAAGCATCATCAATGAATCATATCAAGATGGGAGGAAGAGGGAGAAAATTTTGACAAAGACGGAGGTTTTCCAGTCCAAGTGGGTGTAATTTTGGGATTAGGATTCTCTGTTTGCTGGTTAGGTGACATGTATATGATGTGAAGGTTAATCATTGGCCACAGTTTGGCAACGTGAGTCGTCACTGCGCTGCAGTGCAATCAGCCCTGTGAGAAAATAAGTGGGTCAAAATGCCAGACCTTGATTAAAATCACAGTGATTATAGTGTGGCTTCAGCTCTGATTTTGTGGGTTTCCCAACATCTGTCCTCAAGAAGGGGAACACATATGAACAAAAATAGACACACAATGCAGGCGCGGCTGCAGAGATGCTTCGTGCACATGTGCATGCTCCCACTTCATCACCTACACATGTGCATATCCGTGCAGATCTACATTCTGCATCGTGTATTGTTTTCTTTGTTTTGACATACCACACACACACACACACACACACACACACACACACACACACACACACACACTCACTCACAAGTGGCAGGTGTTTCTTCAAATTTCACAATCAAGTATCTCTTCATTATTGAGGCTTATATTCATAAACAGCGAAACAAAACATATAATTACAGTAGTAAGACTGACATCAAGTATTTCTATTTTCAGTGATAATTACAAGGTATAGTGTCACTCGTAGTGATGAACCTGCAGGGAATTTTCACTTTATGGAGCTTTATGGCATATTGCAGTTTAGTTTTAAGCTGCACGCCCAACAACTTCACTGTTTTGGTTCGGGTTTTCAGACAGAAAGCTCCAAAATCCCAGTGAACACCACCTGCTTAGCAACAAACAGCAACACACTCACTGGAAAACACAATGGAGAATTTAGCTGCTAAAAAGCCAAAAATCTCCCTCAGGAGTTGATATACACCACAGCAGAGCTAAAGGAGAGAGCGTGCTCTTACGTTCACCCCCTGAACAGACACGACTCCAAGTGGATGACAAAACCACCCCACGTTCCGCACCGCTTGTTCCTGCTGCCTTCAAGTAGCCAAATCAATGAAGTTTTTTGCAGAATTAAACATATCCACCGCACTCATCAGATGGCGCAAATGTTTACAGGAAGTAGCCCGAAAATCCATGATGTAAAGTATTAGGAGTTGACATGATACTTATGTAAAATGTAAATTTTAAGTGTGCAAAAACAAAAGCAAAAGAAGAAGAGCAGGAGAACGGAACAAAAGAAGTGCATGATGGGGATCTCTTGTCGGTTTTTGATGCACTCTTGATCCAAAGCTACATCAACTCCTGAGTCTTGTTTTGGACCAATCATGATCAAGCCCAGTTTTTTTTTTTTTTTTTTTCTTCTCTTAGAGCTATTCACAACCTCAGAGTTTGTACTGGTCCAGAGCTGAAACTGGTCCTATATGAGCAGTACCTCAGATCAGAACACACACCCTAAAGCACCCTGCACATATCAAATACTCTTTGAGTTTAATGTGTATATATTTTAGTGAGCGTGTGTGTGTGTGGGGGGGGGGGGGTGGGAAAGGAGTTGTGAAAGGTAGAGTTACAGTAAGGTTAAGGGTTTGTTAGGTTTAGGTAAGTGGTGGTTTAAGTAAGTATCCAGGATATGAATGCATGTCATTGTAAATACCCCTGAAATGACCTAAGTAAACGGTTGTGGTTTACCAGAGCAAGATCAGGGAGCGACTCAACTGTTCTCCTCCAGCAAATGCTTGAAGACAATGATGAGACACTACAATTAACGTAGTAGGATCGGCAGTGAAGAAAGGCAACACAAACATGTCTGACCTCGCTCCATCGTTCAACACAGTCATGTAATTGCAATGGACACAAAGCTCAACATAATGAATTGAAAGCTGCATTAAGTGATGGAGTTAACAAGTCAAATAAATGTGTGATTAATCCAGTTTCCCCTTCATTCTCTTATTACTGCCAAGTTTATTGGGAGTCAATGTGAAAAACAAAGTACAGAGTGAGGGAAACAATACTCGTGCCATTTAACGGAAATGTGAAATCAATATATGCTCTGAGATGGCCGGAAAAGAACATCATTGTAAACTACTTATTGACGTGTTAAAGTAATTTACACTTGCTGGTACAAGACAGATCGTGGCAATATTTATTTAGCTGGCAAGCTGGTGGTAGGAAAACGATATGGCAGCTGCAGCTATCACCAGATGCTGGCGTTACAATGTCCGTCCATCATGCCATTCCCCCTCCCCTACCCTCCTCCTTCACTTCCCCAAATGGCGGGCTCCCCTTTCGCTGCAACCTGACAGTCTTAAAACAACTGTATAATTAGAGCTGCATCTGTCACACAGGTTTTCTCGGTTTGGGAGTCGCAGGCAGAGCAACGGGTGGAGCGGACAACACCGCGGTGAGCGAGTACTGCCCGTTTATTTTAATGTAAAAACAAACAAAGAACAAGTTTAATTTTTGTGCTGAAATGCTGTTGCAGACAAATTTGTAAAACTGGGAGAACCCGAAGGCACATCATCAGACAACATGTGAACATTACAAGTGATACACCCCCCTCATTCGAACCACCTCCCGAAAAAAAGGGGGAAAAAAGCCAAAGGGTAGAAAAAAAAAAGGAAGAAATATGCAGCTGTACGGTGAGCTATCAAACTATCAGCTGCTACAATTAGGGAGCACAATGTAAAATGTCACAGTGGATCTGTATCATCGGCAGCCCTGTCACAAGGAAAGGCCAGGAGCGGAGGAGGAGAGGGGAGGCGCCGGGTCTCGTGAGTCTCGTCGGCCGAGCCCGTTTTAGAAACGTGAGGGAGGGACGTTATAGCGGGACAACTCTGGGACTCTATATAGCTCAGAGGCTGTCATGTCACCTCACTGCTATTAGGGAGGGAAAGAGACAGAAAAATATGATTAACTGGCAATACGCATTAGCCTCCTGCAGGATGATGGCACGCAATACCGCAGTGCACTCAAGGAAGGAGCGTGCATGAAGGCTGGCGAGCCTTCACAAATGTTCAAATTATTTTACTTTTATCACCTTCGGAACGTGACTGTGATGAAAATAATGTGAACCAAAAAGAAAATTAAATTACACACGACAAATCTTTGTAGTTTCCAATTCCTTGGCTACCAAAATGTGATTTACTTATATGTCTGTTTCAACTCTTTAGTTAAAGGTTTCAGTAATTTTTTCATTCAAAGCAGTTTTTACAACATGGAAAATAAACACAATTAAACTCTTTATTTATTAGAATGTGATATCCTGTACATGGCAAAGGAGCTTTCCACACTCCATCACAGGACAGTAATTTGTGCGGTGCAATAAAAATGCAAAGATTAATACCCATCCCTAAAATCAGAGTTAATAATTGTAGTTCAATCATGAAGGACAAGCATTTTAATAAGGACTACACCAAACAAAATGTGAATAATGGGTAACATGCGGTCCGCACTTCCTGCTATTAGTTTTATTTTAGAAATTGAGGTTTAATAAATGGCTTTACATTTTACCTCCACTCATGTAAAACCTCCTGAATAATACTGAGAAAAATAGATCAACAAAAAGTAGAAAATGATAAAAAGCAGTGCATAAAATTGAACAAGACAACAACTGTCCTGCCTGAATTACTTTCATGGTCCTACTTTCCGTCTATATTAAGAAAATAATGGTGATGAAAGAGACCCTTTTAATTTTCAGCTCAGCATCATTTTGACATGTGTAACTGATGAATCACCACAGGACATAATACATCATTTGCAGATTTCCTCCTGTTTTTGATCAAGTTGGGATGACCAGACTTCTGCTCGGACTCATTACATTTGGGGAGCGGATTGAAAACACACCCAGGCATGTTTTCCGTTATTGTCATTACACACCCTGCTCAGGCTTCTGAGCAACTGTAGAATTATCACCTCTGCACATGCACACAGATTCACACGAGCAGATATCTGTGTTCTCACATAAACACACGTGAGGCGATTATGCATTTGTTTGAAGTAAAGAGTTTGTCTCCCGTCTCAGTTCGAGGCTGTGATCTCGACGCTGTCACAACATCACTCTGCAGGACAACTGATGACATTAAGGTTCCAGGATGGGAATCGTTCAAAGGACTGAGCAGCCGCTCCAGAGCAGCAGTACACAGCATAATGTAAGCTCCCTCTAGTGGCTGTGGAGCAGATTGCATAAGAGAGAGCCATGTTAAAGGGGAGAGTCCTTTTATTTCTGGCATTACTGAGATTGAACTCAAACTTCTGGTTGGAAATATCAGCTTCATTTAGAAACACTTCAGCTGTAAATTTTACATTTTAAACTGGCCACTGATTTTAATGTGTATTATAAGCAGCATTTTAAACCCGTGTGTGGAAATATCTTAAGTGAATCAAAGTTAACAGCGGGGGCATGGGTATGTGCAAAGTGTGTGTGTGTGTGTTTGTGTGTTGTGCAGGGACAGCTGCCTGCCGAAGGAGACGGTGAAGGTTCACTCACAGTACCACAGAAACCCCCCAGCTGGGCTTGCCACTAAGGAACGGAGAGGCCCAGGGAGAAAGATAAAGAGATGTGGAGAGAGAGTGTGAAAGAGGGAGCCAAAGAAAAAGAGAGGGGGGGGGAGAGGAAGTATATGAGAAAGTGGAGAGTGAGTGTGTGTGTGTGTACTCATATTTTGCCTATTTTGCCACGAGCTCTTCAAAGGCTACATCTTGCCTGCAACACATCTGGGAATGAGAGTGAAAGTTGAAGAGTTCCTCCTGCTCTCTCAAATCCCCCAACCTATTTTGCTGATTCCTCTTTTTCCCCCTCTCTCTCTTCTACATCGCTCTCCTCCCTTTCCCCTTTTTGCACTTAAAACTTTGTCCAAAGCTATTGTCCAGCCACTCTTCGCCTCACTTTCATTTCACCGTTTCTGTTCGAAATGATAAAACAACTCATTTTTGCCATGAACATTTCTATCATTCTACTGTTCTTCTAACATCAGAGGTGTCACTCCTGCATCTGCTGCTCTGTTTGGTTTAAACTGGTGGTAGCATCATTATCAAACTGCAAGAAATTTAAAGAAACATTTCAACCTGGGCTCCATTTCCCTCTGCGCTTGGGTCAGAAAGCCTGATTGCAACCCAGATCATTGGAATTGTTCCAGTACTAAGCAAGAATGCTACGGCTTGAGAAGCGGCTGCATACAGGACAACTGTGCATGTCAAAGTCCACTCAGAAAAAGGCTGCGATTGTTACTGACGCCACTCGACAGAAACTAGGCAAAGACATAAACAAACACTTTTTAAAGTAGTGCTACAAAACCAGAAAAAAACAGAGAGAAGTCCTGTGCTGTTCCTTTTTGCTCAAAAGCTAGAAAACCTACAATAACCACAATGCACGAGGCTCATTGCGAGCTAACACCTTGCTGCCGGTAACTGAAAGAAACCGTCTTCTCCGTATTGATGTGGAGGAAGGAGGAGGAGCCTTCTTTCCAACTCCGGAGTGAAAACCCAGAAGCGTGCAGGCACTACCACCACCATCGTCCTGTCCTCTTCATGTGGAAGCACATTTTGTAACCTCAACAACCAGTCCAGCACCGGCTAAATTCAAACAATGTTCATTTGTACTACCCATATGGTGATGGTGCAAAATACTGTTTTGATGCACTCCCATTAATCTCATTGTATAATTTCAACCATGATGAGCACGACTAGC
Organism: Aulostomus chinensis; assembly: GCF_037954235.1. Classification (NCBI taxonomy): domain Eukaryota; kingdom Metazoa; phylum Chordata; class Actinopteri; order Syngnathiformes; family Aulostomidae; genus Aulostomus; species Aulostomus chinensis. The sequence continues at coordinate 4,383,050 of NC_141325.1, forward strand.
AGCTCAGCAGCAAACAACACGTAACACAAACAGTTTTAGTGAAAGAGACACATATTACACCCAGGAGTAACACACAGAGGCGACTGAATATTGGACTTGCATTTACAAGGAGACAGAGACACGACTCCACAGGAACAAGCAAGTAACCACCAGATTGCAAAGAAAAAGAAAAAGATTTTAACAGTCACGACAACCTGTTTGTTTGACTTTTGTCTGCTGCCGTCAAGTTTCCAAAGAAAATCAGATAGTGCAGCTGAATCTGGTCACGACAGGAACATCAATCGCAACAAAAACACTAAAAAAGGAAAACGTAACTAACGCCGGTGTGAGTCACGCTGTGCAGAAATCACCTGCACTTGCTGTCTAAATACAAGCCTGTCTGGGGCGAGAGATGTCAGCGGCATGTTCAGAAAGTGAATACTGGTGTAGAGCGCCATGATTCCTCTGATGAGGCGTCGTCAGGTTAAGAGGATACTTTTTCCTCTGTATGTTTTCTACTGTTTTAGTCACGGCTGTGTCTTCTTTCAATTTCATTTTTCTCCCCATATCTTCCTTTCTTGCCAAGGTTTATCCCTGAGGTGTCCTCTGGGGCTACCTACTGGATAAGCTATTTGAAATGCATTTTCTAAAGAACCTTCCATTCCATCTTTGAACTGCTGCTATATCTCAAAATGTCCTTAAAAGAAAGTGTACGAGAGAGAACAGTGGTGGATGTTTTCAAGTACTCTTGCTGTACTTTGGCGTGTAGTTTACTCATTTAGAGAGAAGCCATCGTTCCCGAGCAGCAGCGTGATACTGACTTCTGGGATCTGGGCTGGCTGGCGCAGAGAAATGTCGAATCTCTGAGAGAAACCTCCACCGTGCCAGTATTGTACACCTCAGTGGGGGCTGCTGGATGGCCAAGCAGAGAGGAGGAGAGTCAGACTTTGGGCTGAGATCAACCACAGGTAGAGAGGCGCACCTTTAACTTTTCTTCAGCGTTTGATGTTAGTGGTTCAGTTAGTGGTGGATGCAGCGACAGAACATAATCCATTAGCAGCCTATGAATGTTTCCTTGTTAAATTTCTGGCCTTCAACAATTCTGTTGTAAAGTTTCAATTTCTTCTGGGAGCAAATATGCATTGACCTAAAGGTTGCGTGACTACATGCTAAGCTAATGCTGCAGGGGATACAGCAGGAGGAGGCAGAATCCCGCAGCAACTGATAAAAAAAAAAGCTGCAACACTTGTTTTGAAAGTGAATATCTGCTCACAATGTGGAGTTTCTGAAGCATTAGCTGGACAAGCAACTCCACACATGTTAGTAGTTTTCACTTTGAGCTAACGTCTGTAACCATAAGCCAAGAACTGAGGAGCCCCTGTCAACGTTACCGTGCAGGACTGAGAGAATCAGCCGATCTGTGGCAGCTTACACAGAGCCAGGTCATGGAGTCAGTGAGTAAAGCTAGTCGAGTAGCCATCACGCGGGATTTCTCCACTTCTGTGGGACTCAAATGTAACGATGACAGTACACTGTATTACAGAGGACTTTTAGATGTTACCATGCGCTGCAAGAGCTCGTTGTCACACGCTGGCGTTCTGTCTACTGGTATTAATTGATAGAAAACAGTGGCCATGTGCAGTGATATAGAAAATTGAGGATGTGGCACTGAGATGCATCTTGCAATCGATGACATGGACTTGAATCATAATGGTGAGGCTAGTGAAAATTACACCGTCCCTCATTAGATGATGGTGGAACAAAGTTTGATTTTATATCAGAATTATTCCAGATGAAATTGATAACTTGTACAGAGAACTTTTCCAAACATCTCCCGAGCAAATACAACACACCACAGACTGTTTTGCATATTAACTGGCACACTTTCTCGCTCGGTATTTTTAAAAATCTAAAAGGGCAATCTATAGACCTAAAGCCATGATCAGTCAGTTCTCAAAGTGCATCGCTGTGCCACATCGTGAACTGCAGCCTGCTATATCAACCAATTATGCCAATTATAACCAGAACCCCCTGTGGTGTTTTGATAAGACCTTCCACAATTTCTCCCAATGAAGTAATTTGTTCCAGTATTTGTTTACAGAGAGAGGCTGTGACTCGCAGCAAAAATAATATTTGTTATCTCCACTTGCCATCAGAGCAGAGTGAATCCACCACTGGCTAATCTTAACCTGGCTTTCTCATTGAGGTTTAATCTGGTCATGGCTACTTAGCATCTGGTATGAAGAGTGTGTGTTTGTGTGAAGGTGTGTGAAGGTGTGTGTGTGTGTGTGTGTGCTTGTGTGTGCATTTGAGGAGGGCGCAGAGACAGACAAGCCAGTCATCATCCTGCCCCCCCCCCTTCCATGTCAGAAACCAATCACGTGTGAAAACTTGCCTTAACTTCTCTTGCCTGTGTGACTACAGCGTCAGCGAGAGTTTGACAGATCTGTGCGCCACGGAGGCGTCTCCCCGCCATTTGGCATGCCATGCGCGTCTGGTGCGCTGGAGACTGCCTGTCAAATGCCTATGAGTCGGTGGCGCAGTCAGGGACCCTACGGAGCGCCAGATGGGCCATTAAGGTAGTATTAATGTAGATGCCATCGCTTTTCTCCTCTGACTGGGACATGCTCTCTCGAACTGCGAGCAGCTGCTGCCATTTACTAGGACAGCTTCCTGCTAACTTCGGCCAACTGGCATCACCACTGTCTAGCTCTCAATGTAGAGATGGACTTTTTTTCCTTCATACTCTACCAGTGACTTCTGTCTTTCATTTCCCTCTGCTTTCGCTTTTCAGACATTTTAATAGAATAAAGCTTTTCCTGCTTTCAACATCCACGCTCACTGGTGCACATGTAGGCAGTGATTCCCCTCTCCCCATCTCTCTCCCTCTCACACAGACAGACGTAAAAACACCAACACTCTTAATAGGAGTATAGAAACGGAATCCATCTGTACACCCACTCTTAAGCTCATAATCAAGGCATGATATTCAGTAGTGTACGGTTATTTCTGTTTATGCCCTAGTGAGTGCTAATATCATGCTTTAATTGAGAGAAAATTGGCTGTTGGCAAGAAACTGAAAAGAAGGTTACCAAAACCCCTACCATGAATAAGTGTTGCAATCAGTAATATTCTATTTAGTTAAGTAGCCTAAAATTGGATGTTTTGAGATCATTATTCAAATCACATTGACAAAATCCTATTATGAGAATTAGTTTTCCAGAAGGAATGTACAGAATTATTGATGTGTATTAAATGTGCTTTCAGCATAACATACACTAGGGACATATTAGGAAACAGTTGGGTACATGACTCAAACGGAAACAAGGTCACAAAAACCATATTCTCACATTTAGACGGAGAAAATAATGCATGTTTCAAGTACAAACTTTGCATCCGACAGTAAACAGAATGGTAAACAATGACAAAATGCCTACAGTAAATTCCAGAGTGCAGCAGAAGTCATGATAGAGAACTGTTTCAACACCGTGGCCCTAAACAAGTCAGAGCAGGGAGGGAGGGAGTATTTAGAGAGATTGGTTTGGCTTGGTTGTTTTGAAAAGACGCAAAATCTCCAGAGGGGCAGGTTAGCCTTCCTACACAGCCGAGACTATTCCCCCTCTCTCACTTGCCTTGCCTCTTATTTCTCAGCAGAGCCCAAGGCCTGAGAGGAGGAACAGAACAAGCATGCTTTGAGGTGCCCCAAGGGAAGATGGGTATAGTAGTTTAGGTCGCTGTACTCCCACACTAAGTTCCCACGTACTGCATAGCCTGGAACTGCGGTGTAACAATAGGCAAGTTGTAGAGGTATACACTATACATCAACTTTACTGTCTCTTCCAGCCTCTCACTTACTTTCTCTCTCTCTCTCTCTCTCTCTCAGTGGCATCAGTCTAAAGTGAAACGTGGGGGAGGACTGCGAGTCTCAAGAGGCAGCTGAGATGAGGACAACAGGGTGGGCATCACCGGTGGTCAGCGTTGAAATCAAACGCACCGTCACCGAAGCGCAGCGAACACTTCTGCTCCCGCACAGCCGTTAGCGTACGCGTGGTATCAAACTGACACCTTCTCCCTTGGCTGCTCCTGACAAGGAATTTCCTCGTCTAAAAATTAGCTGTACTGTGCCAAGAGCACAGCAGCAATTTGTACAGTTGTGAATAGATTTGATTCTGAGTAGATGAGATAAACGTTTATCGTGTTGAATAACAATGTAGAGGCCCGGAGGACATGAATGCATGGCACTCGTACTGTACAAATTATGATCAAAAACCGTATTGTTTATTGCTGATCCTACGGCATCGAAGGGATTTTTCACCAGCTGTCCGTCAAAAAATGTGTAATATTTGAGGAGTCACTAATCAAGTTCTTCCAACCAGAAAACACAATTTCATTAGAAGTGATTGTGAACAGCTATTTTGGAGTCAGTGAATAGGACGAGCTTTCTATCTGGTTATCTACATATTGGAAAAAGAGGCGAACTGGCTCTAATCAGCGAGAGAGCGGCATACATTGTGTGTCTGCCTGACAAAATGACAGACGCACAAGATAAAGTAAAGTTGAGGATGAGAAATCTCGCCGTCTATCAATGCACGATGATGCAGGGATCCGTTTCCCACAGCTTTATCCAGGAAATCCAACCTGCGCTGAACAGGATCAATTCCTTTATTTACAAAGTTCATGTTACTGCTTTGCCATGCAAATGCTTTCAAAAGCAGAGTAATGCCATCCCGCCATTGTGAGGGAATGATCACGGCACCAGGACAAGCACGCCAGGCTTTGATGGGTGCAGAATAACGGTGTTAAAGAGCTAAAGCAGTGTGTGTATGTGTGGGTGTGCTGCAAATAGGTTATTTTGGATGGGATTCTTTTTTTTTTTTTTTAGAAGAAAGGAGGCATTACTGGGGCCTATTGGTGCACCGAGGTATACTTCCAACCAAGGCGATTAACGTGAAAGGAAATATCTAATGTTATTTTCCACTGCTGTGAGGAGAGAAGCAGAGAAAAGCCTGTAATCACATTATTATTTGTGTTGGAGATCAAGATCAATCAGGGTTAAAGCGTGTCGCAGTGTTTCACAATAACAATGGATTGTTGTTTGTGTGGGAGATGAGCACAAAACTGGATATGGGATACACAGGATGGAGGGATGACGGCTACGGAGGATTGCGTTTCTATTATTTTTGCTACTTTTTGAACATGTATTTCATATTATTTTAATTTGACACAAGTACAGTGAAGGAACTCGGTCCCGAGAACCGGGACTCGTGTTTCCCTATACTATGTACAAGTTGAAGGAGGAGGCACCACTGGAAAATAAGTGTGGGGGAGAGGTTTCACTCCCTTCAGAGGTCTGTAGCGGCAACAAGGCAGCATCTCAATGCCTGCGGAGTAACTAAAACATAGACACACACAGTGTAGAGAAAACACTGCAGCACGAGTGCAACTGTTCTTGTATACTGTGTACACTACACAATAACTGCCTTAAAAATGAATGAGCCACAAAACAGAGCCGGCGCTGGAATCACACATACCATTCAAGCAAGCATGCACAAATACATCCTGGCTTTTATGATCCCTCTTGCATACAGGTGCAACAAACCAATGGGCTCCTACAGAACCGCAGACAGCAAAGTTTCAGTCACGCAGTGTATCTCAGCTAGCCTGCAAGAAGCGAACGGTGAGAGGGAGATTCAAACTTAATGAGAGCTTTGGCAGCTTGTGTGGAGAAGGCAGGGAGGCAGGCAGTGATTAACGGAACACTTCAGAGTACAAGGCACAGTGGTGCTCAAAGAAAACAGTGATGATCTCCACTTAATCGCAGAGAAGCCCGGAGCATCTGCCGCCAGAGCAGGGCAGCGGCACCGGCGAGCTCCCGCTCCGCTAGGCTGTCATCTCCAGAGAGCTGTGGCCATATGCTCGGCTCTGCCGCAAACTCACAGGAAGTTAATTTTCTGACAAAACACAGGAATAAATATGACATTCAAACAAGTTGTGCTCAGCCAGGCTGAACACGGATGCCTTGCCAAGCTCAAGCTGCACATGTGTCACACTTAGGAACAGTTTATTTTCCTGCTCCCACTGTAGTTTTGTATAAATGCAGACAATGGGTGGTACATTTTCAGCAAGGCTGGGTTACAGACTCAGCTATAGACAGAGAGAAAAAAAATCCATGTACACAAAAACAAACAGACCCAGGGTACAAGATACTGGTTTGATACTACCAAAGCTACAGCGATAACATACAAAATGTTTATAGCAGCACATGGGGAGCTAGAGAGGGAACGTCCCATCTGCATACAAATCCATCCCTCAAAAGCCTGAGAACCTGACAATGTCATTGTCCTAATTAGGAAAGTGAGAGAGCACAGGGAGACACAAGAGGAGGGGGAAAAAAATAAGATTAACTTTCATTTCTGTTCACAGACATATAGCTCCCCACAGTGTGACATTAAAATAATGTCAATCAAACCATTAAATAGGAGCTCTGTCTAACCTTGTCTGTTGCACTTGAAATGCCATATCAAGCCCGAACAAAAGGCGCACAGGTGTGAGCAGAATCCAAACGCCATATCACCAGTAAAGAGCAGAATATAATGTTTCTCAGATCTCAGCAATCTGCTACCACTCCGTTTCAGATGGTAAGGAGAAACGGAGCCTCCGGGGTGAAGCCGGCAGTTCCAACCTACAGATTCTTTATAACAATAGCCAGTATCATATAGAACGGAGTCTGGGGGATAGCCAGAGGTGGAGCACCCTGTCTGGACCTACAGAACAAACACGCAAAAGTGATAAAAGAAGGTACACAAGGGAGAGGGCCAGGGTTTAGGCTTCTACCTGGGTCGATCAGAAGCCGCGAATACAGGGGGAGGGATACTCAAGGCTGCGTTCAGTATCGTTTGTCAGAAATCTTTATCGGGAAGATGCTGGGTGTGTTCAAGCACATCCTCCAGGAGGCCTGTTACAGGGAGGAGCACGGGTGGGGATCATTAAATTTTATCGATAGATACCGTTTTTGAGACGGCTTAACGAGCTGAATCTTTATCTCCGCCACTATTGATACTTTTTTTTTTTATTATATTGCGGAAAGACGGCAATAAATTATTAACAGAACTGGTTTCTTTTTATTGAAGGAAAAGAATATTATCAGCAGCATTAAATGATCTCTTACGCTTAATATTTTGGACAGCCCTGACAGCGAGGAGTGAAGGGAGTTTTGTGAGCGGCTGACCACCACCACTGAAATGTGTGTTTAGGCTTTAACTGATGTGTGGCGTTCAGGTGCTTCGGTATTTGCATTGTGCCCTCTTATAAGATGAACATAAAAATCATTTTGCCCACTCCTAATCTTTTTTTAAATGTAGCCAAGCGATTGATCGTTTTACTTGCGCAGCCCTCCCCAGCTAGCTACCATTTGATGACACAGCAAATTAAACAATGGTGCAAAGCCACTGATCACAAGTATCAGTTACAGGTGAGTCTTGATTCAGCCTTCCTTATCCTTTTTTGGGGGTTTGCCACAGACCCTTGTGGAATCGGGCTGCCATCCCCACCGTCAAGAAAGGAGAGGCAAGTGTTGCGTCCCCTGGGCCCGCATGCTGCCTGATGGATGGGTACCTTCTGCCACCCCATCCACCAAGGCCAGTCTCACAGAAGCATCTTCTCTGGAATGTTTTACAGAACTGCTTGAACTGAGCTAGAGGATAGCATATAATGTAAGAAAGGAACAGCACCCTGATTGCAAAAACAGCAATGCAGGCTTTTACAATTACTAATGCTGTGCAAAGAAATCTAATATACCATAGGGGTCTTCTCTCCGTGTGTAGGTTTCACAACCACATCCCAATGAAAGACCCCAGGAAGGGATTTTTGACACAGCGACCCACTGGACTTCAATTTCTAATGTAGGCTAAACTGGCTTCGCCCCAAGTTCACTGTTTTTGAAAACAATTGGATGGCGCTGACAGTGAACTTGCTCTTAAAGCCAAGACCAAGTTCACCGTCAACTCCAGGTCAACCATGGATGTGTGAAACATGCACAAAACTTTTCAATCTGAACCCAATTCACGGTCTCTCCCTAAACCTAATGATGTGGATTTTTTGTCGTTTCTTTGGCTAAGCCCACCGAGAGCTTATTATGATGAAGACGCATCCGACTTTACTCCAATATTCTGTTATTTATCTGACATTTGTCATGTAATTTAAAAACAAAAACCGGAAGCAAGAGATGCAGATGCAAACACGACAATGAGACAATCAGGCAAAAATAAAAACCCAAATGGTTGCAGATGATTCTGCTGCTACAGGTGTCAGTGTCTCCATCCTGATCCGAGCACATGGAGGTAAAGGTAAACCAGACACGGGACGAGTGCTGTAGACTGACAGCCAACCCCTGAAAATACCTGTAAAATACTAATACTGTACCAACACAGTAGTGCAATCAGACCAATGATACATCCAGTACACACACGGACATAGAAGCACTTACACACACATCAAGTTGAGTGGCAATTATTCACCTTAGACACTGTCACATTGCAGTAAATGGGCTTATTTTGCATGAGGAGGAAGAGGAAGCGCCCGGCTGAAGCAAGCAAAAGAGGGACTGGGGGACTGAATCAAATGATATGAGTAGGCAAAATTAAGCTCCAATGCAAGTGGAACACTTCACAAGAGAGCCACAGCACTTAATTTGGGATTTGTGTGCTTTAGCGGCATGCTTCTGTATGTAAGCCATGTAAGGACAGAGAGCCAGCAAAGAGCCATCCAGGCCCTTGAGGTATCCATCACTCCATCGCAACCTCTCTGTCTCTCTCGCTCTCGCAACAATTATTTAAAAACAAATTATATCATTCGAGAGATCATGCAGATGCTTTAAACGGGACATTTAAAAGTCATGTTGGTTTTATTGTGTTTATTGTACTTTTTTTAACTACTGTGTGTTCAAACTAAAAAGTATTTCATATATAATATGCACTTCTCCTTGAACACATCCTCTGTTGAATTGAATGGAGTGGTGCAGTATAAACCTGCCAGTTCTAATAAATCACAACTGTACCTGGTGCTCTTTGAAATCAGCTCTCTGGAAGTCATAGCCGAGCTGAGCGTAATAGTTGTTCCCAAAACTGAAGGCGCGTCCAGTTTCAGTCCATATGAAGGAGTGTCTGCTTCCACAGGCCACGCCAGCAACACTGATGATGTCATCATCGGTGGCACTTCCTTTAACATTGAGTAGTTGCGGTAAATGTATCTGGACTGGTTGATGCTTCACCGTCCTCTCTCCATCACCCAACCTACAAGAAGCAGACAAGATTCAATGATTTAAGTCCAGAAAAAGACAAATAATTCATTATTTGGTAAATTGGGCCTTGACTTGGGCGTGTGACAGGTGGTGCAGTGGTCAGGCACTGTTGCCTCACAGCAAGAAGGTTCCGGGTTCGAGTCCTAGCTCGGGCATGGGATCTGTCTGTGTGGAGTCTGCATGGTTTCCCTGTGCCTGCGTGGGTTCTCTCTGGTACTCCGGCTTCCTCCCACAGTCCAAAGACATCAAGAGGGGACCAGGTTAATCCAGACTCTAAATTGACCGTAGGCGTGGCTGGGAGTGTGAATTGGTTGTCTGTCTATATGTGTTGGCCCTGCCACGGACTGGCGACCTGTCTCTCGCCCGAAAGCTGCCAGGAATAGGCTCCAGACCCCCCCCCCCCCCCCCCGCGACCCTTAACAGGAAAAGTGGAAGAAATTGGATGGGTGGGTGGGTGGATGGATGGATGGATGGATGGCCTTGACTTTAATTTGAAATTTGAACTTGGGTTCTTTCCACCATCAGGGTTCATCAGAGTCTGATGTGATTTGTCTGAGGGGCGAGTCCACAGACAAAACTGGGACAACTTGATTCAGATGTATCGTTAAAATAAATTCAAAAACGTTCCCATTAGCTGAGAGTTGGACCTTTATAATTGCTCAACAGACAGGTTGGCCATATTGTAGCCCAGAGCAGACGAAAGAAAGGCGCTTGTTTTTGGTGCTAAAGCCAGTGATCAAATTTGATGTCTATTAAAGCTGCACATTAATAAAACATGAGTGCATACAAATGCATCTATAAGTTCTGAACGGTGGAGTTTCCCCCTCATGGCTGGAAAGGTGGAGGTGAGTCGAGGGGAGACATTGTGCATCTTCACTGCTACAGTCATTGCTATCCTAGAAGTGTGTGTCTGAGCCACTGCTGTCCATCTTGATATGCAGCCAAATCAGCTGCCAAACCTCCCGTTCGTTTTAGCCCCACCAGCATGCATCTGTCTTTTTCACCTCGGGCAGTATCTTTGCTTCATGTTCCTACCTCCACGCCACCCCTTCAACTCTCCTCTGGCCCCCTGGGGAGGAGTGCAGTTTCAAAAGCCCCAGTCTACCACACATGAGCGTGCATGCGGATAACGCGATACACCATCCCTGCCTATGATTTTTCACGACTCCAGTGAACTACAGGTGGCTCTCATGGACCAGGAAACACAGCGACGCAACACCAAAGGCAGGACTGCTATCAAATACACAGGTATGTAAATGAAGCAGGATTCAAAATGGGTTTTAATCTGCAAAGAAATCACATTTTCAAATGTTTCATGAGGAAGTCAATGCATTCAACTCTCATTCATCGGCCCAGATACACACAACGCATTTTGGAGAATAAATTGAATGTAAACATAATTTTTGTTTGTTAAAAAAGAAAATTAGAGCCACGGGGACCTATGAATGACTTTTTATAATGCAAAAAAAAAAACATGACAATCAATAACTTTATAATTTTGTGTCACTTTTAGAACAGAAAAGGTTTTTTTTTTCCGTATAAAATCTACATTTAGTGGTAACAAATGGATGAATGCCACTGTTGCCAGGCCAGAGATAATCTCAGAAAAAGAGAAGATGTTCTTTTAATATCTTTTGTGTTAAGCAACAAACTCATCTTAAGGAATAACCCACTGGTGAAAAGGTTGAGGCCGTGTGTGTGTGTGTGTGTGTGTGTGTGTGTGTGTAGGACGTAGGTAGTAACACTCAAGCTGTGACTGCAGCAGTGCAGGTTGCGTGAGGCTATTTGTTGGATTGAAACACTGCATATTCATTCATTATTCTCTAATTATTCTTAATGAAGACGGTGCGTAATGGCTAGTTATGTCCATATAAGCTACAACATTCTGGTGTTTTGATGCTCGTGGTAACTTAGATTTATCCAAGAAAATAAGCGCGCGCGCACACACACACACACACACACACACACACACACCTCCCAATGACACACAAAACTCCCCAGAAAGCAAAATGTCAGGCATAGACATATTTCATTCATTAGACCGCAGTGAGGAGGATCAAGAATTCAACCTGGTAAATAAAAGTACCTCAGCTAGGCCGAGTAAGAAATGCCAACAATACTAAGGTTTTTATTTCACCCCGTTTTCACTACCGCAGCGCTGAATGGACAGCAAGAGTTGTTTGGCACTTACATGCACTAAATATTTGTGTGTGTAATGTCATGTAATTCCAGCGATGACATTTTTTTTCCTCAAAAAAGAAACAAATTACTGCTAAATTGAAGGGACTTGGCTTCGTTCCTCTTCTGTATTTTAACTATTTCAATTTCAGAAAGCATTCCTCTTCTGAAGACCAGATTATTCAGTGAAATAATCTGTAGAATCCTAGATTACTAACATAGGACATCATATCTTCCATGATATAAATTCTTCTTTTTTTTTTAATATGTTAATTTTGGTAATTTATAACATGAATTCTCATGATAACATTTTAGCTTACAGTCCAGTAGCAGGGCTGGGGAGTTGTTCTGTTTTCCTCTACAGACAAAGAGTCTAACAGGCGTATCTCAGTGAGGGCAGTTTTACGTTCCTGGGAAAGCAATGATAACTGAACCCAACTCAATTTGTAACTGCACAAATGACTTTACATAGGCCTTGGCTGAGAGTTATGTTTTCGGTCTCCGTGTCCCTCGGGTGAATGAACAAAGAACATCCAAGACCTCTTTTCAAGATGAGCTGGTCAAACGCGGCCCCAGCACCCTCCTGACCTGTGAGCTCCCTGCAGCTTCAAACACAACTCTGCTGTTTGCTTCTTGATAAAATGCTCCTCTTTGTATTTGTTTCCCTGAGCCAGCTTCATAACCTGCAATGCCCTGGCCATATCTGCTAGTTTGCGGCATGTCTGGGAAAAATAACAAACAGTCTTCTCCATTATTTCCACAAACGGGGAACGAAAGGTCCTCGCCTGCCATCCCCATGAGAGCCGGTATTGATTACAACAATGCTTCAACTCAAGACAAGACCACTCTGGGGTCACTGCTATTTCCATCAGAAAGTTTGCCAGTTTAAATTTACACAGTTCCCTCATACTCCTCTCCTCTACCGCCTCCAGTGAGACACACAAGAGAGCTGAGGAGTTTTCAGATATCTGAGTGCCAGTTGTGTAACACAGATGCTCACCCTTTGCTCTGCAAGTGGGTGTTGTGGAGCTCCAACTATAGGCTCCTCCAACTATAAGCTCCCCACTGGAGAGCCTCGACCTACTTACAGAGGTCAAAGCATCGTGAGACAAGAGAGAGAATGACACCTACAGCGAATAAGGGACAATGGGAGACGATGAAAGAGTGAGAAGTGATGGCTATGTTTCTTTCATGTATTACTCAGAGGTCTGCCAGGCTGCTGTCTGCCTGCTTGAGGGCCACTGAATCACCATAGCCCCCCTCGGCCTTGAGAAGCCCCAACAGCTAGACTGTCAGAAGCCAACCTCGAGAAGTTTTAACAAGGAAGCTCATCAGGAGGAAAACAAGAAGAAGTTTGTTGGTAACCAAGAGTATCCTTCAGGTTGGAATAGTACACCTGTGCACGGTATCGTTCGATGACAATAAGGCACTTGATGGGTTGAACAAAACCCAGAGAAAGGTGAGCCGACACAGATCCCTCTCTCTGTTTTCTTGTTCGCTGACAAAGTTATCAGAGTTGAGGTACTCAGCACCGCCGTGTATGGTACATGATCACTTTAGTGTTGTACTTACTGGCCATTGGTACCGTTTCCCCATGCAAAGATCCCGTTGTCCACTGTGGAGAAAAGGAGAAAGAATCTATTGGACAAAAATCAACAGAAATGAATTCGCAAACTTTGAGAATGCAACCATGAAAAAGTGACGGGACAGCAGGAAACTGCCTGAAAATGTTCTCGATTGAAACTCAACTTTTTCACCCGGTCACGTGCTCAACAATGCAAACTCTTTGACTGAACTCTAAACAAACTGGAAAGGGATTCAGTTCAACAGTTTTATACCGGACGAGGTTCTGTAGAGTTTTTAAAAACAAGCCACCGTTAGCTGAAGTGGCTGTGGCTGGCTAATTCTGCCCTGTAGAAGCTTAAAGCAGTTATGACGGAGGTGAAACCGCATCTTCATGGGAACTTGAAAGACACAATACACTTTTGAGTGAAGTATCATTTTAAATTGTGTGTTTTCCCCTTTTTGTTTCGAGGGGTGTGCCGTGTCTGTGGGTGAACCCTCCTCCCTTCCCGGATGTGTGAAGTTTGATTAATATAGCCTCAACAGCGAGTCCACGGACTGGGGCCACCTCTCACACACCCCGCTGTAAAATAATGAGCCTTCAGCATGAAGGAATACTATACATGGGAGGAGGGAGACACTTAGCCCAAGTCCGAGCTGAATATATTCAAATGAAATGAGAGGAGACCTTCCTAACTGATTAGACTTGTCTGAAAGAGAAAGGAAAAGGCTGCACATTTCTCTTTCTATGTACATGTATTTAAGTGTCACCTCTCTGCTCTAACAATCTTCCATTGGCACAGACCCATTTGCATATGGTTTCTATAAATACCTGGACCTCTACCTGTTCCTGCAGTGATCCCAGTCATGTTGGAACACAGACAAGCCTTATTGGTCTTCAGGGAACTCAAACACCGCAGGGGGAACAGCCAATAGCAACAGACTTTGCTCATCAAGCCAGCAGAGTTCCCATACATTTTAGAGTAGGCGATATGATTTACCTAAGCTTGTCAAAAGAGAAAAATTATCAGGCAAATGTGGGGTAATAAATTGTAATCCGTGCTGCATATGTTTGACTCGTGACCCTTGGCATTTTCAGGGCCGAATAGCATGAAAGAGTTGTAGCACAATGTGTAGAGGGAAAGAACATGAAAGGTGAAATACCACTTGGAAATGTAAGGAGAAATTTTCTAAGTGAGCCATAGATTTTCACAGATGTACTTCATAGGCGGTGAGATTTATAAAAGACATTACAGGAACACACTTGTAGTTTTTATTCTAATAGATGATGGATGTTCATAACGGCATGTAAAAGGTATTGAAGTGCTTCATAGGTCAAGCAACTCTCCATGTCGAACACTTAAACTTGTGTTTTTAGCTCCTCCACTTAATTTGTGTTTTCAACCAAATAACCGGACTCGATAGCAACTGTGGTGAAGTACCTGTGAGTACAGTTCTTTCGTTTTTCACACTTTTAAAGAATTTTGTTCAACAGAAGTTGATTTACCAGAGTGTAAAATAAAGATTTCCGACAGGAATTTTCTTGGTTTCTGCTCACATTTTTTTGTATGTAGTTAGAAACGATAATCTTGTAGATTCACAGCAAAATACTGGCAGTGACAGCGGTTCACTGTAAATTTGCAGTTCTGATAAACAACAGTGCGCTGCTGTATTTCTATGTTTTACGGCACTAATGTGGCAGCGGGGCTGGTATATCACCATTTTTCAAGAGTTTGCCTGCGGTGAACTGTAACCTTGATTAGCAGTTTTACTGTGTTAATATAACACAGCCAGCTTTGATTGATTTTGTTAACTAAAATGCAGGATACAAACCCACAAAAATATCAGCTAAATCATGTAAACCAATAGTTATTGGAACAAGGTAGCACCAAATGAATCATTCGTAGTTCCAAACTCCAAAATTGAATCTAAGTTTATGGTGGAACAGAACAAGCTACTCCCCCTTCCATCTGAAATGTGATATGAGAGTGCGTGGCTTGTATAAATATGAATGCTAGAAGAAATATGTCACTTTAAAGTATCACCTGATATGAAATATGTGTGTGAATTCACCTAATAAAGATGCGTTTGTGTGAATGTAGGACTGTAGCATTTGATTATGAATTCCTAATACCTCACAGTACTGCAACACTAGCTTGATTCTGCTTATTCCATCCAAATACACACTCAATTACTACAGTGTAGTCAGCTGTGATTCGCCTCTCAAAATGAAGTGGTAAACACAAGAGACGGTAACTTCAGGCTCCGGCACCAGAAAGAAACACCAGCACTAATACACAAAACATTAAAAGCTTTTAGGCGCTCCTGGAAAAAAAAAAAGTCATATGGTAATAATTCACATGAAATTATATCCTTCAGCTCAGCTCTGAACACACAGTTCAGCAGACCAACCACAGTCATTATGAGCTACTGCTAATTACCAGTCTATGTATGGTTTCTCTGGGTCGCGATATAATAAGAAACAAAAACACTATAATGAAATACTTAAATGCAGCGGCAGCGCACAGCAGAGCATTGCTTTAAAAGCTCCATACAGGAGGAGGGGCGTCGACTGACAACACAAAAATAAACTGTAGAGGAGTCCAGAACTTAAGTTTACTTTTACAATCATAAGAGTCCTCGCCGGAATAATGAAATAAAGATGAGAATGAAAATGCTATGGGAATAAAAGACAGAGTTTTTATTGCCTATCTTTTTTTTTTTTTTTTGCTTTTATTCTTGTACTTTTGGTTTTCTTGTTTTTGTTTTCTTTCACTCCCTTAACTCTCGAGGATTGCTGTGTGGGATTATGATAAATAGCAGTGCTTCGAGTGTGTCGAACCCCCCCAAAAAAAACAACATATATATTGGCAGGTCCGCAGTGAAACTCAAGCACATTATTAACGATATCTGTGCAGGAACCAGACGAGGGTCAAACCTGCCACGCTAATTTAGCTATTTCAGTTTCAGATTGCAGAGATGTAAATATGCCAAGTGGCATAAACTTCTTTTAGGCGCACATACATTAGCAGTCTTGCATCCACACTAAGAAGATTTACTTTATCATGTGGCTATCGTGGCATCCAGATGCATCGCTTCATTGTGACCCCTCCCACCTTGTCTCTTTCCTCAGAGTGGCAGATGTTTCTACCCCGCCAACCCCCCTCCATCCACCCACTTCTCTTACTCTCTTGGTGGCAAGGGCAGCGGCTGGTGCAGGGGCACGGAGGCCGTCAGCAGTGCATCAGGCTGACGTACAGAAGTGATGTGCAGGGCTGTGAGCTGGCAGGTTGAGCGTTCGCCCTCCTTTGCCCCCCCACAAGCCCTCTTGCTAGCCCCTGCTGCTCTGCACCATACCCAGGCACCAGCATCCCAGCGACTGGTGGCCCATTGCTTTGCTCCCCCATAAAAATAGCCCATCCCATTATTCTTCTGCCTCCCCGGGGGCCACAAGGTCTCCAGCATCATTACCAGGACTAAGGATCTGACTCTGCTGCCACAACTTGGTGGCAACCCCCCCCCCACCCCTTCCCCCTCTCCCTCTCCCCCTCCCCTCCCCCCCCCCCCCCACTTCTCTAATTATAGGTCAAGCACTCTTTTTGTAAATTATAAAACCTTTGTTCTTATCAAGAATACGGAACAGAAAAGAATGATACCGCGGAGGGAAGAAGAGTAAGGAACACGTTAGAAAAGTAGATGAAGAAAGAGAAAGAAAATGGTGTAAAAATTAGAAAGGGGGGCAGAAATTTTCAATTATAAAACCAAGCTAATTTGGTATGACCAGCGACTGTCATGCATGGTGACGGAGCTCCATTATGCAGTCATTTGAGCTCTTTCAAATTAGTTATGTTAATGTCCTGCGTGTGAATGTAACACTTGGATGGGACAAGATTTCAGCAATTAATTTCTACAGTCAGTGGAGAGACAAGCAAATTTATTTTCCCGCTCTCAGGGAATTGGTGGTGGAGGGGGTGAGGAGGGGAGAGAGCATTCTGGAGCAGGGAACAAGCTAAACACAAGACCTAAATAAAGCCTGAACAATGGGAGCCAATGCCTCCTCATTCATTCAATTGACAATGTTTTGCAGCTTAAACCTGTTTTATTAATTATGTTTGACATTTCCTTAATTAGTTTCATTTACACCAAATCAATCCCTGCTGCTGTACAGCATCATTTATCATTTTAAAAAATTTGCATAGCCAGTGCTGACTTTCTCTACTTAATTATACATTAAAAGTGTCAGCCGCGTTTGCTGCCTGGCATTATCTGAGGCAGAAAGGTTTGTGGCTGGACGGGGGTGGCATTAATCATCAGGGCGGGCGCGGGCAAGGGGTGCTCCCGGTCGCCAGCGGGGGAGCCAAGCGGGGCTTCTCATTTTCAAAGCTTGATGCTTCCGGGGCCACGGTGACCTTAATGACCTACAGGGAGAGGGAGACAAATCAACGACCTCCAGCCCCAAAAAAACAGCTACAGCTTGTTTATAAAAAGGAGGGAGCAGAGGGAGAGGTGCAGCCGAAGAGAAAAGATAAAGAACCCACAGCTCATAGGTGTAAAGCACACATTCCTATTATGAGACATTTAAATACGTCAGTGATTTAATCATTAAGTGCAATATAAATGGCGCATAAAAGATCTTTTAGCCAAGATCTAAATATAACCGAGAGCTACAAGAAACCACTAAAATCATTTCAGGAGATAGTACCAGCTTGTTGTTGCCATATTAATAGCAAGAACCATATGTATTCCACTATAACTCCAACAGCAGCAACTCAGTTGGCTGAGTCAATTGGCGTCTGGCTATTACTTTCCCTTCGGCAAGTTTGTGAACACAGTGCGAACTGACAGCTCAAACACCTGGCAAGCTCACTCCTGAGTAAATCTTCTGAGTGTTGAGGTGAACATGGCTTTACAAATCACCCA
This sequence comes from Aulostomus chinensis, assembly GCF_037954235.1. Classification (NCBI taxonomy): domain Eukaryota; kingdom Metazoa; phylum Chordata; class Actinopteri; order Syngnathiformes; family Aulostomidae; genus Aulostomus; species Aulostomus chinensis. The sequence goes on from NC_141325.1 coordinate 4,400,988, forward strand.
TTCAGGAGCCGAGACAGAAATTGGCAGGTAGGCAGAGCCGTGGTGTCAGGAGTGAAAATTACTCTGAAATGTGGAGCACAGTGAGAGGCTGAGTGAGTGAGGCTCTGAATGGTGAAAGCTATGGGTGTCACTGTGTACTATGTTCACATGGGAAATCAGACAAGTGTATTTTGGAGGTGAGTCAACACTTTTGTCCTTTGGAAAATGAAAATATTTGATGTCGTTTTAAATTTTGAATGGTTTCAGGTGTTGCCACACACGTAAATCATAGTGCATATCACCATGGAGCTCATATGATACTGTTGCTACTCCCTGTAGAATACTACCCTGCCACACGTCTCCTTTTAACATTGAAATGTATTCTGTAAGGAGTGCAGTGATAAAACAGCCATTCTTAACATAGGCTGATCCGGAATCAGTGAGTGAACACCTAAAATCCATGCGGAGAATAAGCTGCATCAGGATGTCAAGGGGGAGGGGGGGTGGTTGTAGGGGTGGTTTTGCTTTCGATGTCCTTCAAGGCCGACACAAAAGCAAGGCAGGCAACAAAGTACCTGATGAGGTGGCTAATGCCCGGGCATGCCCCAACAGGAGCAGCAGGGGGGCGGCCAGAGGCGGCTATGTGTGCACGCCTCACTGCCCATCTGGCCCCAACTGAAGTATTAACCATCCTCTATCCAGGGTCATTAGATTAAGAAATGCAGAGCCAGAAGCAATATCTGTAATCGCAACAGATCAATATTAGAAAAGGAACGGGGGAAAGTTACCAAGAGACAAGGGACTGCTTAAGAATTAATTCCTAAAATGCGGGGGGAAGCATCAAACATCATTATTCTAAAAAGTTCCAAATCAGCATATTAATAGTGGCACGTTGACTGGGGAAGTTTCTATTATTTCACAGAAAAGTAGTTGAAATAAGCCACAGATTTTTTTTTTTTCCAGTCATGAAAATATTATAATTTATATAAGTGATCACTCTAAAAACTAGAACTTTCTTTTCTCTACAGCCCCCCACCCAAACATAACCATCAATTCCCCGACCAAAAGTACCCCTTTAAATGCAAAACATTTCCACTATCAAGGATTATGCCTCCTTTCAGGATCTATGAAAAACCCTTTGTGAAAATATGATGATGAATTCATGGGCCTAAAACTCTGGGGTAGTTTTTACATCGGTGGAAAAAACGGAGGGAGGGGAGGAGAAAAATCACCTATTTGGATGGCATACATTACCATTACTCTTGTATTGTGTCTCCACTTTTTATAATGACTGGGATAAGTGTCCTGCTACGAATGTGTATCCGCTGACAATGGAGGCAGACATTACTTGGTTAAAAGCTGAGGCTCCTGTGGGTAAAGAGGCCCCGAGAATAAAGTGTATCCGTCATGGCTAACGAGCTATAAGGATAGCACATTGCCTTTATAAATCACTAGATCTCGCTGTTTATTTAAATTCATTGGTGCCTCATTATAACTGAGCTATGCACCTTTAGGTCCGAGTTGATTAGGAGTGCCATAGCTCAAAATGGCTTTTAATTCAGTGAAACGTAGCTCTGACCTTGGTGCCGTAACCCTGACTAAAACACGCAGCGACTCCCACATTAATAATGATGCTACCTTTACTGGGCCGTGGAGCCATGCCGCTGCTACTTAAAATATGTATTATTAGTTACCAGCGAAGGCACATTTATCACACCAAATTACCCTTCGGTGTAAAACTGCTTAATTCTGGGTCCCTGTACCCCTCTGCACTATTACCTGCTCTTTAGAAAGGCCTGGAATTAAATGTAGGGATGAAATGTCAGGGTAATGGGGAAGAGGATGTGGGTCGATGGGATGCACACTTGATCATTCCCAAGTGGCTCTTCTCCACGTCCGCACGATACACCGAATGTGTCTTACTCATAAAGGAAGCTCCATTGCTCCTTGCTTTTGCGGACCTTTAAAAAAAGAGAGATGTAAACTACGACTTTGAAATAGATTCTGCACTTCATTTAAATCACATGCAAGATATTTTCCACAGCACAAACGCTTGGATGACAACTTTATACTCTAGGTATCAAGGTTTCATTAAATATTTAGCTCATAAACTGAAGAAAACTGAAGCAAAGATAAACTTTTATTCACTGAGGTATTTAGTGACTTGGGTGCACACACACAAAATACATAAACAACAATGCACACACACACACACACACACTTCACGTTAGCTTCTTATTGTGCAAACCATCCTGCTGCTACTAAACACATCTCATTGTTCATCCCATGTGTGCCCACCAGCAACTGATTACTTTGACCAATCGTCTAAATGATTAGATCAATTAGGAACATTGGAGTGTGCATCAACACGCAGCAGCCTGCTGCAGCTTCAGGAGCTATGGGACGTGGCCCATCAGAACCACCTCATTAGGTCTCTGGACTCCACCCAAAACCACACCACAAAGACAAAGAACGAGGAGAGGAAGACAACGGGGGGGGGGGTGGGAGACTTCAATAGGTGAAAGAAATGCATCCCTACGAAAGCACCTCTGGGATCAATTGTGTTTATGTGGTGCAACATCTCAAAAACATGTAAAAACAACACAAAGCGATCTAACAGATACATAAGCGGGAGTATTTTGAGTCTTAGCCATATAATCCATTGTTATGAGACCAATGGGAATGCATTGGTATACAATTTCTTTTCCCTTAGGGTAACAGCAAACAGTCCAGTAATAATTTAGATTACCAGGGACAACACTACGTGGAGTTTACAGAGGAACACAGACAGTGCTGGCATAAACACATTTCTCATATCAAACACCGCTGTATATTACATAAATATATGCACAATACATTAATGCTTCCTGCTCGTCTGTGCAAGTGGCAAGGCTGGAGCGGCAGGGGAAAAGAGACGTTACAAACGTTCCATCAGATGTCGAATCAATTAGTCACGACCATCTTCCCGAGTCAGAAATAACCACTCGTCCTCCCGTCTCCGGGGAGCCTGCGAAAGGCCCGGACAACAGAGGAGAGATGGGAAAGGATCCAGAGACCCAAAGGGGGGTAAAAAGGAGGAAAATGAGAGAAAAGGAGAAAAGGGGATAAATAATGCTGTCTGTTCTATACTACACAGGCCCAGCGTCGCTATTTTCACTGGATTTCCGCACGCAGACAATTCTACACTCTCAGCAGAAGTGTTTTGGAGATCAGAGGCCACTCACTTCCACTCTGCAAACAACGGTCATTAACATGGGATGACATTACCTTCCTAAACGCACTACAGAGGGGCTCCTCCACACAACAACACATCTGCAGCACCGACTAAAACCCAAAACAGTATCACGGTTTTCATCGGGCTGCTGTTTGTGTCTCTTTTTTACCACAAAGCCTTTAATCTTTTAATCTGAAGCATAAAGCAAGTGCACACAGCGCAGAGATCATGTGATCACTTTGCTAAAATGTAAAGAGATGTGATTATTGTGTAAAGGAAGCACAATGAAGATCCTTTCCCCGCAGGCTAAAAATAATTTAATCCATCATGTAGGTGCACAAATAACAGCCTTACACCTGAATAGCACCCATTATTACTGGGCTTGGAAACTTGGTACCAGATGAATCTGTTTCTCCTCATCCGGGCTGTGAGAGAGAGAGAGAGAGAGAGAGAGAGAGCAGGCTAATGTAAACGCTGGGATTTCCTCCTTGTTTTGGTAATCTCTCTGAACCGCCAGATTAAGGCAATTTGTGTTGTGTGGAGCAAAAAACTGAGGTGAATGAGTGAATAAAAGTTGCATTATAATCTGTGTCAGACATACGTGGAAGGAGTCACGCATGCACACTAGAAGTCTGGCTTCTTCTCTCGATACGGGAGTTTATTTAGGTGAAGAAGCAAAAGTGACTCTTTTTGTTGTGAGATTAAATGTCAACCCTGAGAACCTAAATTATTGTTACTTTTGGTAACAACCAAATAGTTTGGTTCCATTACAATGCAGACAAACACTTGAGCAACTACCATAAATGAAGTTGCACAAAATACTTTTGCTGCTACTTCTCTCATTATGCTTGTCAAATGGGTTTTGTATCATTACCTCAGCCAAGAAGGTCATGTGATTACTGGCGCGTGTATATGTGTGCACATGTGGTTCGAGGTTACCTGGATTAAATTGTAGATCCTGGATCTTAAATTGTGTGAGGCCATGTCGCTGTTAGCAGTATTGTCCTACTCACAGACGAATAGTGATGCAGTTTCAATCCAGTCCATGTAAATTACAGCATGTTTTGACTTCTGGAAATCACATTTTAGAACGACATAATTGTGGATCTATTTTCTTCCCGACTAGCAATTGTTTTCCAGATCATTTCTAATCCGGAAGAAAATGTTTTAAAGGGCTGTTGATACTTTGCTCATATGTGTATTCAGTAGGAACTATAAGTTTAAAACTCTTTATTCAGACTCTCCCCACTACATAATAGGATATTTAAAAGGTGCTACATGGGCTGGCAGAAGGGATGGGGGGGGGGGGGGGGGTGTCCACAGTCCAAAAAAGTAGTTCCTGCAATATATTGTTTTTCTGAAAATCTGGAATTTATGCTTGACGTGAGATGTGCACTTATCGTCAACAAGATGTTTACACTACTATTTTAGAATGCACGTTTATTTTGCTGCAGCAAAAAAATACTACAAATAGCTGCCCAACCCCACTTGAGGTGATGAAAAAGGGAGACAAAGCAGCACGACAGAGATAGACACAGAGAGGGGGACTCTGTTGAACCCCAAACCACTGCAGACGAGGCCACAAGCGTCCCACAATCCCCTCTGACTCTGATTGTTATTTTCCCAGGTTGCAGCAAACACTCCTTGTTGGTTTGGGTTGGCAGCGTAGCATCAGCAAGAGGCGTCAGAAAATCTCCGGTCCCCGCTCTGATTCCGCCACATTAGACGGAGTGTGTTTGTGCCCTAGGGATCGCAGCGCCTCAGCCTGTGTTTAGGGTACTTTGTCAGATGACTCAGTGTGTGTGATTTATGAGCTCTGGAAAGGTTGCATTTCCAGCACACATGGACGTCTGCATGGTAAATGGAGAAATTCTGAATTTATTAACATACAATGAATGATGATTAATGTTTTGGTATAGATCATGCTCTCTTTTCAGATTTCTCAGTGTGGGGGTGATATATGCAGCGATAAAATGGTATGTATGTACTCAAAAGCACATTGTGCGAGTCCATGACACTTTTAGATACACTCACAGGGTGTCTTTGTGATGACAGTATTGAAAGGTTTTACAGTGTTGCCTCTACTATCTCCATGGACATTTATATTTACACAGCCCAACGGTACAGCCACTGCATGCATTATCCTCCACACAAAGTGAAGTGTTCCCTTTATGGCAAAAGAACCTTGCATAGTCAATGAGAGAACGTATAAATTAAAAACACAAAAAACGAGAGAGAAAGAATGCAATTTAGACTGATATCAGGATACATTTAGAGATCCATTCGTCAAAATCCCCACTATTATTAACTTTTGTATTCTACAACACATCTTGTGTCTCCCTCATCAGCTTTTTCAATATCTTCTCAAATACATTACTGCCAGTGTGGAGCGGATGTGTTCACCCTAGGCCAATTACTGCAGCGAACCATAAAGGTAAGCAGTGCTGAAGAGGGTTTTGTCATATATTTGCCTTTGTGTCCCAGCCAGACCCCACAGTGGTGGGTGGGATACACAGAGAATGTAAGACATCTTTCTAATGACAACAAAGAAATCAATATGCAGAGGCATGTTTCTGACAGGTTTTTTTAAAGTGCGGCAGTATGGGCGAATGTGACGCAGCCCACATGTTTGCAGCTCCAAATGGTGAATCAAGGCTGACTTCTACTTATACGGTGACCTCACCGTTTCACCCCAGGAATGAGGTTGAATATTGCTCTACGCTTGCATGCTAGGGGAAAAAAACGGAGGGGTGGCAGGATGAAGTAATCATTGTCAAACTAAAAAAAAGTGTGTGTATGCATATCTTGATGCGGCTGTAAAATATGTGCACTTTGATGTGACTGAAGTGTGGTGTGTGTGTCTGTTCTGTGTTTACTGTATAAATGCAAGTCTTGAGCGTGCGTGTGTGCACGTGGTGGTGGGATAACTTTATACGGAGGTGGCTGCTGTCAGAAGAAGCTGACTGGTGATGAGGGATGAAGAGAATCAGAAACACATTGGGCTGGGAATGGGGTGTGAGCCGCAGGGTCGCCCTGGCACAAAGCACAACTGCCTCGCACATCATTACCCTCATCCCCCTAATGCGCACAGCACTTAGAGCTCCAAACAGGCCCGACTACGGAACACACACAGGCACACAAGACTAGCAAAGAGCCACACATTCACAATGACTGTAGATTATACTATATATATATATATATATATATATATATATATATATATATATACTGCTTGGGTGGCGAGTGGTAACACCTCTTTTACATGGAGAATTTGTTTTTGTCTCTCATCTCACCTGTCTCACACACACACACACACACACAAACAAAAAGAAAATACACAATCTTCTATGAGGTGGAATCAATTCACAAATAATAGAAATGTATTCTGTAATATTGTTAATAAACAGTGAACAGAATGAAAGAGAGATGAACGATAGTGCACATAACATAATAGGTATATTGTACAGTAAGGTAAAGTGTAATACTACAACTCATCTTCAAAATGGCACCAAAGGCAGATGTATGTTGGACCCTTACTTTTTTGCTGCCTGAGTTGAAGTTTTTTTTTTCTGACAAAAGTCGCATACTGATGCTGCCTTTGTCAGACAGGTAACGTCTCCCAAGACTGCTCAAAGTGCATTTTGCCCATCAAGTCCTCACAAATAGGTGTTTTGACCTCTCAAAGACATTTTTTCAAATTCCGTCTTTGTGACTCCAGAGTAGAGACAGAGCCGACGCCGTGTTACCTTGATGCTAATGTGCCCTCCAGCCACCAATCGCAATTAGCAAAACTGCTCGTCCATGCTAGTACGCAGTAGCGCTGAACCGGGAGTGTTCCAGTTAGTTTGCTCGCAGCTCTCGTTAAAGTATTCACGGATTAGTCAGCATAGGGCTGGATAGACAAGACCTGGATTAGACGCGTTTTGGTGTTGTTTGTAGTCTGTGGCTAAGGGGCGCCGCTAGATTCGAGCTGAATGTACATTCATACACTCCATTCTGGAGTCAGAAAGAAAAAAAGATGTTCCTGACAGATCATTTGTGAGAACTAGAAAGGCAAAACCCATTTTTTGGGGTGAATTATTGCTCCAACTGTGACTTCTACGGGACGCCTGTTTGGCACACAGTACACATGCAAGAGCCTGAGGGATCCTTTTATTGAATCAAGAGTGGAATCCTGACACCACAATTTTTAAACTAATTGAATTGCGGGAATCCAAAGATCTCCACACTGAAAATAAGTATCAAATATTACTAAACTCTGTGCTATTTGTCACCATATCATCACACCAGCTTTGACACCTCATAATACAGTTTATGTTTAAGAGGAGGTTACTGTGATGGTACAGTTACTGTAGTAAAGTTATCCTTAACAAAATAAGCCAATAATGGCTCTTCCCCACTGCCCCACATCATTCAGCAGTTTGAAAACGCAGCCAATGTATTTTGAGACCAAAGGAAAAAAAAAGATGAGAACCGCTTCAAACAGAATTGAACTCCACAGGGAAAAGTATACCTATTCAACTGTAGGACCTCCATAAAATCACAGTACTTTCATACTGTAACGGATGCCTTCCTCCCTTCTTGCTGCATGAGAGGTTTTAAGAATGGTGGGAACGGGGGAGCAGTAGGGCAGAGAAAAAAAACAGGAACGAAGAAGATACGATGCAGAAGACTGGAAGAGAGAGGTAAGCCAAGCATAAAATAACTTCAATCTAACATCCTCTCTGTGGGGCGGTGGGAGGCAAATAGCAATCCCGCCAATGCCGCATACTCAAGGGGGTTCCCCCCACCTCTCACTGACCCATAGAGAAGAGGATGATGGGAGAGCAGGGATGAGACAAACCCACTTCAATTAAGGCACAGCAACGTCTCGTCAGCACACCAGATGAGGTGTCAGAGAGTTCAGGCTTGGATGGATCACAGGGAAAAAAACTGTTCCTGGGTCAGCACGCGTAGGGTCTTGCATGCTCTGGACCTTTTATGTTCACCTTTTGTTTCCACCCCCTTCTCTCCGCCTTTCTTTAGGTGGTCAGCAGATGTTTATAATAAGATTTTTTGGCTTTCTTGCAGGGTCAGTCCAGTGGTGATGTCAGCAGATCCACCAGACTTCCTCCTCATGGGGCTCGCAGATTCTGGGAGAGATAAACTTCTTATCAAATTTGCACCACGTCAACATGTCCGCAAATGACATTTAAAGGTCAAAATGACATGTATGGCTGGTGGGTTTCATGCTCCGTATTATGGATCATCAAGATTGCTGGGGGAAGCAGAAATCGGAATTCCAGGAATTTTTTTGAAGAGAAAGAACTCCAGAGAAACGGAGGAATGACTCACATGAGCTGTTTCACAGTGATAGTCGTAAAAAAGTACACAGGGAACAGTGCCAAGTTGCCAAGTTGTCTTAACCACCAAAGAAAATAAAGTCACTGCTAATAAAACTAGAATTACCGCCTCACTTGCTGTAAGCCTCCTCCAATAATGTCCAGAAAAGCGTTTTTACAGAACATTATGATGTCACAGTGTCCTTTTGAATTTAAGCTGTCATCACTTCATCATTTTATCCTATTAGACATTTTTTTATTTGTGCAATCAGCATATGAATTTTTGAGATATGGCCAAATACGTGCTTTGTGAGGTCCCAGTGCCCTTAGTCTTAGCCAGACGTTTCTCCAACACTCAAGCGAAGCATCATTCTGCCATAGCAGCAAAATCCATCAGGCTTTTTTCTACTTTTGTAAGCCAGTCATGATGGTGGTGAGCGGTGCTCACCCAGGACAGCAACGGCGCCTTGGCAAAATAAAATCAGGGGTGAGCCACATTCCATGCGGCAAATTTGTTCATATATTCGCATTCAGGTTGTAGTTTCACAATTATTCTGTGAATCAGTCCGACAGACCCGCGTTATTTTACAGTCCTCGCCGTTTTGGGGGGTTTCAGTTGCTTCTGGCATGCTAGTTTAGAGTTTGTTTTTTTGGCATAGCGAGAAGAGGCAGGAAATGCTAACTAAAATAGTCGGCTAACAGCATCCTGATGTCCACAGCATCCTCCGGGTAACCAGACAACAGTGACCTTGATCTTTGAACGTGACATCAAAAAGATATGAGTGGGATATTTCATGAAATATGTCCAGGTGTTGCTGAGATGTTGCGTTCGCGATATCGGGATGGACGACCATCCGCCATGGCTGTCACTGATGTATATGAGCCTAAACACAAGCTATTCCCACATTTTTGCATTGGAGATTCACTGCTACACAGAGAGAGATCGTCTTCAAAAGGGAGAGATGCCAGAGGGGGAGGCTGGGTGGCATGGGGGTGGGGGGGGACACTGGGAGACCCTGAGATATTTGCAAGGCCAGTTCTCTGCCAAGGATTTCCAGGAGATATCTCTCTCTGTGATTAGACTGACATTTCCATAATATCAGCTTTGTCACCTCACAGGCCAATTGTTAAGGAAAAGTGCCATCCTTTCCTTCTCTTTTCCCATGGAGGCATCAAGCAGGCAGGCGAGCAGGCATTCCAAGGTACTGAAGCTGCTTTCTCCCCCACCCCCCACCCCACCCACCCTTCCTGTGAAGCTTCGCTTGGGAGATACAAGCTGGATTTGGCTGGCATCCTTGCCTCTTCCAACACTCTACGTGGCTGCCTGGTGTCGGAGCGCCAACTTTCCCGGCCCAGCTGCACTGATTAGCACAGGCAGATTATTAGCCAGGCATCTCCTGGCTGGAAGCACCACGCATTTTTTTTAGCCCTTTTTTTTTTGTTGTTTCACTGTCAAATCTTTGTGAACCACACAATTCACAAACAACAAATGTGACAATGAGCCCCCAAGTTTAGACCTGAAGCAGGCAGTGTTAAATGTTGCACATTTTTAGACGTGGTGGAGGATACATCAGCTAAAACGTGATTCATCAGCACTGTGAAGAGCTCTCTCATCTTTTATTCCTCATCTCTCTCTCTGTCTCTCTTCTTCTGTCTCTAGCACCTGTCCTGCTGCCAAGATTTCACCTCCCAAACCCTGGGAAGTGGGCAACCTGCTCTCAAACTTGTGCACTACCTTATCTTTACCCCACACGCAAACATCCAACAACTGAGGAATCTGTCTTTCTCCGCCTGTGCCAGAAATATGCCTGCATCTCCCTCGTCCTCACACTCTCTCTTAACCCATTCTCCACCACGCTCTCTCTCTCTCCCTCTCTCTCTCTCTATTTGAAATTGAACAGACACACAGCCAATTTATCATAGGCTGACACCTGTCATGTCCAAGGCCTAACCACAGGGACTTACAGTAGGCATTTCATTTATCCCCTTTGTTGTCAGCAAGGACCAAGACAATACCAGGAGCTATTAAAAAAAAGGGTCGAGGAGGAGAGAGGCAGAGATGTGGAGAATGATGAGAACGAGGTGAGAATATACCTCAAAACATCGGCCGGCTTTGCATACCTCTGACGTTAAAGCCCTGTGAAAGGTTACAGACCTCTGCAAGGTTGAAGCCAGCACATCTTCCTAACAGACAATCAAATGTGTGCTGATGCGAAGCATCTGTATATAACCCCGAAACAGAGGCGAGGCAGGCAGGAGGTGGGTCATGTGAGAGTTAGTGTTAGGACAGGACGGGATTGAATAGTGCTGCGGTTCTTACTGTTATTTAAAATTAGATATCACAGAGCAGGCTCGGACTGGCACTTCTGGCTAATGCCAGATGGGTGAAGCAGTTGCTGCCAGCAAGGTAGGAAACAAAGTGTGTGTATGTGTGTATGGGGGGGGGGGGGGGGGGGGGGTTGACCTGGGGGACCAACAGCCTGCTTGATGTAGGAACTGTCAGTCCATCTGATTGGAGGGCAAATGTTCCCAAAAATCATCACGCAGGTCTGTAAAAATCAGCGTAGCAGCAACCGCCGTCCCCTCCCCCTCAACTGATTATCAGAATCTACATATTTTCACCCATTTGCTCATAGAATAAAAATATTTTTCATAAAATTCCTGGGAGCTTGTTAATTTGATTTTCAGTAGACTTTGTAAGAATTACCGCTGGCAGCTCCTTGAACATTTCATTTCCTTTTGATATGAAGGTTTTTCAGTTTTACTGCAAAAGTATATGGTTTCCACACATTTGTATTCATACATACTGATTGGGAACGACAATCAGTGTCAGCACTTAAAAAAAGTAATACATCGGTTGACCCCTGGACCATGAAATGTCAAAGGTCAAGCAGAAATTAAACAAATTAATTCATGGTGCTTGAGAGGAGAGGCATTCATAATGGATAATCAAGGCCAATAATCCACAAGGTGGAGGAATCAGAATTTAAAAAAAAAAAAAAAACACTTTGGCTGGATGTGGTGAAATCTTTTAAGATGATGCATTTATTAGTCATAAACAGCACTGATACCACATGTATTGATGATGCTAGCTCTACGTTTAATCCCTCACTTCCGCCTCACCATCAAATGAAGAGAAGAGCTTTGAAATGAAAATGGTTGCCAGGTTGATACTCAGGAGGGATGAAGAGAGGAAGTTCTATCCAGCTGCCAAACAATTCAGCTGACTCTCGTACACCTCTGGGAAAACTTTTAAGAATAATATCTGAACCATATAAAGAAGCCTAGAAAGTTCACGCCCAGTTGCTAAGCTGCCATTTAGATGCTTTTACAAGATACAATAAAGCGCGAGAGGAGTTACTTCAAGGTAATCATTCCCCAGACATGAAAGGGGACAAAACTGCTAATGTGCATCCTATAATTCCCTTTCTGTTTAATCACTTTATCGCTGTATTATCGCTCCTCTCTTTTAACTCTCTCTTTAAAATAACACAAGTCCTTATTGTTAGCCTATGTGGTAGAGGCAGGAAAGATGACCCCTGTCTGATAATACTGTCACTACGAAGAATGTATATATTCTCCTTGTGCAGACTAGGTGGAACAGATAAAGAGAACAGGGACAGAGGCTAATGAGATGAGGGAGGGAGGTGTGTGTGTGTGTGTGTGTGTGTGTGTGCACGTGTGTGTGTGTAATAAAGTTCTGAACCACAAGGTTATTAATTGGCATCTCACACATCCATAGGCTTACTCCACATGTGAATGTTGAATATTCTGTCTGGAGGGAATTTATATTCTGCTCCGTGCGTCTGACTTAAACTGGCAGACGTAGCTCACCGTTGTCAAATAGTTGAAAGAGGAGTCCTCCATCTCGCCTCGCACAAAGGTAGCGTCCACATTACAACATCATACATCTTGAGCCACTGACGGTCGACTAGAACAGCACACCATCAAACTTGAGAGCCTCTGAGACTGTTCATTACCCAGCAGTAAGTGACCTTTTACAAACTAGCTTTGGAAGCCATTTTGGCTTTTCCAGTAATTAACAAGTGGTTATGCATGGAAGACAATTAATGGAAGGTCAAGTGTTCGCCTGCTACCCTTTTCTAGATGCCATTGGGCCCCTGACGCTGAATTTGAAGTTCAGAGCCCATCAGCTCTTGTCTGGTTTTGAGAATGGTGCTTCACACATGGGAATAAGTCACCTCTATAGTGGGAGGTAGATCCAGCCTTTGGTTTTCTGTCTAGACGTGGAGAAAAGGAGAGCATAATGTGGCTAAATATCAGATATGAATCTGAAAGATGCTCAGAGAAGAAAGGGCAGTAGATGAAACGCTGAGAAGAGACAATTGCCCTAACAATGTGTAGCTCTCGTATTTAGACACAGACAGTGACCATGAATACCTTTGCGACTTATGCATTGTTGAATTATTCTGCTCTCACAGCTTGGTGTATTTACCCTATTTTTACTTTCATAGCGTAAAGGCTGATGTTGACTGCTATTAAATTTCCCTGGAGGGCACAATCCTTCACTCACTTGCTCCTATCAAATGAGCCAACAAAGCATATCAGGGTGTCGTGTTTGTAAAACACTGCATCACCTTTGTTCACCCTTCATCAACCCTCCACCCCCGTGCTATTACCTCAGGACAATTCCCTATTCGCTGCTTAACCCTTGTTTCCAGGACTGGTGTCACACGGAGCACCACTCTGCTGCTCTCCATATTCCACAGTCTCTCACCTCGGCTGACATCTAACATTCGCTTGTCACCCCTGACGTGCGCACATGCATACAAACGCGTTCAAGTGCACAAGCCACACAAACACCATCTCTGTATGAATGCATGCAACCGCAGGCATGCGCGTACTATAAATTAACAGCTAATGCACACATGAATGATTAGCCTGTGAGGGCTTTGATGTCTCCAGATCTTTGCTCTTCATAATAGTAACAGCACTTGTCATTCCCACTGGCAAGAGAGAGAGGGTGGCATTGAGAACGTCTGTGTGCCAGTTGCCTTCTGACAGACAGCACCACCGGGATTGGTAAAGTTTGATTTGATGGCTTTCCCTGTTAATTAGGGTTTGGAGGTGACTCCAGAAATGGAAATGGGCAAAATGTTCAAAAAAAGATGTGCCAATTCCCACTTCCCTTCCATCTCCACCTTCCAAAACATGTGACCCATATAGTTGAGTACCTTGTGAGGAAAGTAGAGCAATCATTTGAAGTTATAGGCCACTCCGCGTTTGTGTGTTTGTGCCAACGTAGGCAGGCCAGTTCACACACAACTAATAAATAGGCTAAAACTTGTATGTGTACAAAGTAAAAAACAAATAAGAGAACAAAGACGACCATGTTGGTTCTTTAATTAATTGTGCACACATATTTGTTCAAGCAACTCAATTTACATGTCAAGTAACACTGTCCCCTGCTGGTGTGGAGAAGTGCTTCATGTGCAAAACGAGGCTTCATTAAACAGCTTTCCTTCTCAGCGCAGTGATGAGAAGGAAAGTACGACAGCTCATTTGTAACTTTTCCACTAATGTTTGATCACTGAAGAGGGTCAGGGGATGCTTACATGCATCACCCTACTTCACTCTGCCGCTTGCGAGGCATTTTTACTGCAGTACGAGGCTCTTAAACACATACATCGGCCCGGCTAGTTCTGATTTACTGTGTGTGTGCTGTCCTGCGTTTTATTTTACAGCTGGCTGGGATGCTGCTGCAGGGGGGTACTGCAAAAAGCCCAAGGCCAGGCCACACAGGCACTGAGATGAGACAGAGACACACACACACACACACACACACACACACACACACACACACACACACACACACACACACACACCAGGCTCTCTTTTCTCTGCCCATCTAACATAAATGCCTTCTTTTTTCTGAGAGTGCAGCTGTGTTTTTTCCTGCGCGATGCAAAGTTTGTGATTCTATTTATGTTGCTGTATGCTTTTGCTTCCCGTAACTGCGTCTTTGCTATACTGTCTCATAAATGTTTTTTTTTTTTTTAAAGTTCTGTAAAAGTACAGCAAAAGTTCGAAGCTGGACCATGTTCACACAAACTCAGAAATAGAGGTACGAGTGTGTACCCTAAAGGGTGCAAATGGCCTTTTCGTGTGCCTTTCAGTTCACTTTGTTCTATCTATCTTCGTCATAAGGTGCTCTGCTGGACCTTTGAAGGAACGTTCTTTAAAAGTTTACCAGTGACATCAGAAGTTCTTGTCTCATACCTCCTTTTTAGTGTATCGCATCAACAAAAAGCAAACAGAATTGTTGCTGCCGATTAAAAAAAAAGCAGTAAAATAAAAATCTGAAAAGTCATGAAATGCATGCTATAAGTAACAAATATAGAAAAGAGGTGAATAAAGTAGGAAGAGACTACTGGAGACGACATAGACGAGGTGAGCAGGAGTGAGAGAGAGAGAGAGGAGGGGAGGGGAGGGGTTTCGGGGGGAGGGGGAACACCAACACTGTGCTGACAGCATGTAGAACAGTCACCAGATATCTTTAATCAGTGAAATGTATTTCCCTCCTGCTCTGCCCGAGAATTGTTCAGCGGTCAGACCTGCTGGAGCGACACAAATGAATCTTGGCGGAGGTTTGGACAAAGGCGGCCGTAAGGTTATGGCATGTAGATGATTGGAACTCTGCTGGTTTCTAAGGGAGCTGCCACATCCCAGAGAGTGGGTGTCACAGCCAGATGATGGGGACAGGGTACCCAGGCTCCCACCAACAATAGCACAGGCGGAGCTGCCGCATTGTGGATGCAGAAGTGTGCTCGCATGTGTGCGCACACACTCACACACACACACACACAAATTAATATGCATACATACCAACGAGGGTGGAAGCAACAATTACAGCCAAATTCAAATATCAGACATGTTTAATCCTTCTTGATCTGTAAGGAAACAGTACAAGTCATGGAAATCATATTTATTTACATTTGTATAGAATTAAATATCTAGAAATTAAGACGATGGAAAATGAACGCCTTGCCATGTTTGCGATTACTAAAAATATATTATTAAAATGAATGCAAAATTATAACAAACAGATCTGCTATGATTACTTCTTGACTCGATAATGCAGACGTGACCTCAGAGACGGGATGAATTTTCAAATCTCAGCTTCAAAAAAAGGAGGCATATATTTGTTCACATCATAAATTCCCTTCATTTGTTTTCAACCTATTTTACCGAGTGCTAATTGTAGTACCGACTTAATCTTAATGGTTTCAATACGTTGATTCAAGGACTCGTGTCATCCGATGTAGTCTTGTCTCCCGTCAGGAGAAGCCATCTCATCAAAATCACACCTGGGACAGATCTTTATTATTTTACTGTATTTTCACAAGTTATTCTCTCTTATTATTCATCAGGGAGAGTGAGAGGAAGCCCTGGCCTCACACTCTTAACCAATCAGAATCCAGTGGGTGTGAATCGAGGCGTTAAAGGGTGTGGCTTGTGATGCCCCATGACCCAGTCCCCCCACCCCCCCCACCCCACCCCACCCCCACCCCCCCAGGGAACCTCACTCATGCAGATGTCCTGTCTACACTACCCTCTCTTCCTCACAGAGTTCTTATCAATGAGGGAAAAAAAAGTCTAAAAAGTAAAAATGCTGAATGTATGAAGCAAAGAGTGATGAGGAGTGATGAAGAGTGATGAAGAGTGATGCTCAAGACTGACAGAAAGCTAAAACAATCAGAGGTCATAGGGAAGGAATAGAGGGGTACAGATAGTGGAGAGGAGACAAGGATGGGTGAGTAGCAAAGAAGATGAGGTGTGTGTGTGTGTGTGTGTGTGTGTGTGTGTGTGTGTGTGTGTGTGTGTAAGACAGCAAGAGAGCTGTGTGATTTGTGCTGAGGTGAGAATGTTCTTAATGGGATACAGGTGACAACATGCTGATCAGAGCCGCTGAACAATGATTACTCAAGGAATTGAAAGTGTGTGTGAGCGTGCGCGCGTGTGTGTGTGTGCGTGTGTGTGTGTGTGTGTCAGAGACGACATGACACTTCGCGATATTTCTAATTCAAGAAAATAACTAGTTTGCATGAAAAAGGAAAAAGGAGATTAACTTTCTCTGTGAGAAGATTCTTGATAAAAACTTGGAAGAAGAGGAACATAGTGGTCAAAAGCTGCTCACCATTATTATCATTATAATATCACATCTGGGATTCTGTGGTAAAAGTTTTAATTAAAATATTGAATTATTTAAATCCTGTAGTGTTATTATATTGTGTTTTCATGGTTTCAGCTCATATCAGAAAATGCTGACGAGTTTATCTGATTAAAAGATTTTCTCATTGTGAAAAAAGAAATATACTGAAAATTCAAGTTACGCCTGTGCTTATTTAAATCAAGAATTATCCTTCAAATGACAAAAATCCATTTCAAAGTCTTATTTAACCCAACTAATCAATTATGACGGGAAACAATGGATTTTATTATTGCTTTAAGTTTTACTAAAAATCTACCAAAATATTCAAATTGCATTGCAGAGTTTATTGAAAACCTTGGAAGAATAAATATCTCCCTGAATTTAAATATTAGAGGCCACTTGAAGATTAAAATTAAGTAGTTTTGAAGTGGAGCCTGAAACGTCAAGTTTAGTTGATTAGCAACAAGTTAATCAACTGTCACCTCGCAAGATGAAAAAAAATTAAACATTTAGAGGCGTGTTAAAAAGCAAAAATGTGAATTAATGTACTGTGATTTTTTTCGAGTTAAATAATAATTTCTTCTTCTTTTTTATTTCCTGACATTTAATTCAAAAGCTTACAAAAAAAAAAACTATTTTATTTCTGTACTTGACCTATGAATCAGTGCAGGAAATGAAACTCCATTTTTTTATTTGAATTTAATTGATTAATTGTTCACTTTGTTTCCTCTGCAGCCGATAAAACTAAGAAGCGTATGAAGTGTTGAAAACAGGTGATTGTTTTCATTAGTGTGTCTTTGTGTCTATGCTGACCTCTGCTTTTACACCAGTCATTTCCTCTGAAAAGAAACATTATTCAGTTGCTGTACTGTCAAAGTGAATTCATGTGTTATGTCAGAGTGATTTTGATTTCTCTAAAAGGCTTGTCAAAATTAATTAAAATATTTGGAAGGTAACTTTGTAATTTCTATTTACTTGTGAACACGCGTGTTGCTGCCAAAAGCGCATCATTTCTCTGAGCATTAATGTCCTCTCCAGTCCCCAGAATGGAAATACAACATTGTGTGGAACACTGGTGCCCCCTAGTGTTAATTATATGACCTTTTGATTGGATCAACACTGATTAAAATATGTCCAATCAATACTAGTTGGCAAGTAAGGAACTCTCACATTTTTTACATATTCACTCTGGAAAAGTTAACTGGTTTTTAATACTTTTAGACTACTTATTAGTTGTTTTTTTAAACAATTTTCATGATGAATGCAAACCTTAAAGTAGACAATCTTAAATTATCTAAAAGTAATTTAAAGATTTTTTTTTTGTGAGGAAGTTGGCAACGGAAAAAAAATCCTCCCCCTTCGAGTCTCACACACACACACACACACCTTCGATGCCATCATCATACTGTAAACCACACAACACATTGTCTAAAAACTGTGCATTTTGTTTAATCATCTACTTTTCTGTGTGTGTGTGTGTGTGTGTGTGTGTGTGTGTGTGTGTTTCTTTTTGGCTGATTGCAGGAAGCTCTTCTCCTCCCAGTTGGTGTGACCTTTTGTCGCTGCCAGTAGTCAGAGAAACTAGTTCCTCTGCCCTGTTACCACAACCCAAGATCGCGGGTCACAAACGTGTGTCGTCTCCCGGTACCCTCGGCTGCTGTCATCATCCGGTGATCGGGGGGGACAACAACAAAAAAACATTTACAGGAGTTCTCAAATAGACTAATTCAATTTTCTAGCCTGTGTTTTATCCCACGTGTGTCAATACATTTGCGTAGCAGGATGCCGGGACATGTTAAAACGTTTTTTATCATCGATGTGGTCACATGGAGCAAGGTTTTGATGTTGATAATTGTGACCAGTTGGGGCACACAATTTTTCTATTTCTGAAATCCGCCTCCTGTCTGCGCCACATAAACGCCAAGACAAGCACTCGCATGCAGAGACACTGTGGAGTTGTTTTTTTTTTCCTCTTTGCCTGTGTGAGACTGCATCATGAACTTCTACCCTCAGCTCTCCTCTCTCATCTTGGAGCTTTGGAAATTAAGTTATTCTCATCTGGCAATCCTCCCTCCCCTCAATCCCCTTGATCACAAAGAAGCCGTCAAGCTTAAGATATGAAAGCACCCCACAACAACCCCGAGCCCCCTCCAATAAGCATGCCATGTTTCTTATGCAAATGCCAAAGAGAAGCACTTACAAGAGGACTTTTAAAAAGTATGGAGACCCCGTCAATGCAGCTGGGTATTATAACACTTACTTGCTAATTTCTATGGGTCAGCTGTGGAGGAATAGACCTGCCAATCATTTTCACATGTAGCAGAATTTGCCAGTCTACAAACAGGAATACTTTGCCGTTACTATGGAGACTAATCCGGGTCCGCAACTCCCCCAGCACTCCCTGTCCACATTCTGTGTGTTGACAACGTCAGGCAGTTTTGTTTTTTTTTTGCTGAAAACTACCTGATCACACATTTAGCTGGAGGCTGCTGGAGCCACCAGGAAGCTCTCAAATGGAGTTGACTGTAGAGAGGGTCGGGAAGAGGTCTCCGCTGCTCTCCTGCACTCACCCACTGATTTGGAGACAAAGAATATAAACTCTCAGATTTTTCAACACTGACATTAGAGCTGACTGAGATTTTGTCGTCAAAAGGTTGGAAAAATATACTGAAAATGTCATGCTTCCTTTTATGTCGAGGGGCCCTGAAACTCCTCCAATGAGCTCTGTTATTGTAAACTTTTTTCCTGTGAACATTCCAACAGCTATTCAAACGTTCTCTGTACATGCACGAGCTCCCGTGGACGCAGGACAGCACTACCTTCACAATTCGTAATAGGCATTAGTTGTTATGTTGTAAAAATAGTCACATTGCAAAGGACAGACAAATTAAAAAACACACATATTTGCATGATGGTAAACCTGAGTGCATAGATTTCCAAGAGGAATATGCCAGGTTGTCTGTTTAAAATGCTGTGCATAGATCCTATACCTTCTCCCTGCAAATCAAATATTCATGCACTACCTTGTTGTCTCTAGTCCTGAGGGTAGAGCTGGAATTACATATGCCTCACACGCATCTTCATGAATCATATATCACTGTATACACACACACACACACAGGCCATTATGGAGTCCACACGCACGCACGCACACATGCACGCACACACACTGGACAAAAATATGTATGAATGCATAAATACATGTGAAAACAACTGTCCAGCTCTTAGGGTTTATTTAGAGCTCATGGACAGGGATTATAGTTCTCTGCTGAATAGGTGGATGAAACCTCAACGCCACTGTAGCACTCCAGGATGAACGAGAGGCTGATAAAGGGAAGGAGTGAGGAAGAGAAGTAACCTGAGGGTGGGGCGTGTGTGTGTGTGTGGTGTTTTCAACATTCTCAGGGCAGTGGCCTTTCTCGGTGCCAGGATAGGCTCTGCAGCCCCCTTCAATTAAGCAGGAAAATTGATGTGTATCATTAATTATGTCAGTAATATCATAAATCATCACTGGGTGCAGTAATTAATAATTTTCAACTTGTGTGAAGAACATGACAGAGTGGAGATAAATAAGGGGGGAGAAAGCTGGAGTGGAATTGGGGAGGAGGGGAAGGGGGGAGGAGGGGGCATTCGTCCATCAGTAACAAGGAGGTGGTGGGGGGTGTTGGGGGTGGGGGTGGGGGGGGTACACTCACACGCTCTATTTACTGGACCATTGGGATGTGACGGGAACGTGACAGCCCCCCTCCTGCTCTCACTTACCAGCCTTCTCATTGAGGAACGACAATTAAGCCTGAACGAGACGGGCACTTCCTGGAACAGATGCTGGCGTTCCCCGAGAAAAGCGACCCTGCCCGGCCTCTGAGGTTGAGGTGTGTGTAGCGGCGTTGCCGTCGCCTCTAAAGGAACTAACAGGCCTGTGATGGACCATTTATAATCAAAGGGCAACCTTAGGAAAAGTGCTCCTGTAAGGCCAGTGAAGCTTGTCTGAGTAGCCGATTGCGTACGATTGTGTTCCAGTCCTGCCCACCGTTACGGGAAGAGTTTTAGTGAACGCGGCTCTTCTGTCATGTGAAGCCTTGTTATGTCGCTAACTGGTGTACTCCTAAAGTAAAGGGTTACAAACGGCTCATTATGAAGCCACTGCTGTTTCATGCCATGCATTCCTTCTTCAATGTTTTGCAAGTCTGTTAGTTCACTTGCTTTTTTGGGTTGTTTTTTTTCCGGGGGGGGGGGGGGGGGGGTTAGACACTGCAGGTACTTTTGCAGATTTGCAGATTCAGTAATCCAGTACAGCACACGGCATCTCAGGTTTGTTCAAGTATGTCAATCACTGCAACATATGATGGATTATTACAGATTATTTGAACCGGAGCACCTACAGTGCGAGCGTTCTACATCCACCTCTCAGACTCCGAGAAGTGGAACTTTGAAGTCCGGCCGCACCTCGGCTGATTTCGAACTCCATCACCTTTAGCTAAGAGTTGACCGCCTCTGATGCTTGTGTGTTTCTTCTCTTGGATCTTTTGTGGGTGCAGAGTATCGATCGGGAAGATGGGGAGGAGGATGAAGGGAGGAGAACCTGTGTAGAGAAAAGGTAAACACTGCTCCGGATGACAAAACACTGATCACCCGGAGACCTTCCCTTCCCTTCCCTTCCCTTCCCTCTCTCTCTCTCTCTCCAACATTCTCTGTGACCTTTGACACTCTAGATCCTAAAGCCGTGAGCAGAACCAGTTTTTAGCGGTCGGGTTTGTGAGGAAGTGGACCGATGATAAAATGTGAAGACATATTTTTGTGCACTATCCATCGTGCAAGGAGGGGTTAACAGAACGCAGGCATCTAAGCAAGTGTTTAATATCAAGTGCGCGCGATGGAGTTTAATCAATACCAGGCCTCTTTTGTTCCCAGCCTGCTGAGGAGAGCAGCGGCCATTCACACCAGAAAGGTTAATGCTTGAGGTCAAGTGATTTCACACCCACACCAGGATCCTCCGTGTCACCGCAGCTACCACGCCTCCAGCCGCCATGACAACAGCATCCTGATTTATGGGTTGTGAGAGGGTGATGGGATGGAGTTGTGGCGTGTCAGGCGGGTGGGGAGGGGGGGGTACACGGCAATGATAATGCTGTCCCTCTGTACTCCCACAAATGAGTGGAGAGAGAGAAGCAGGAGAGAGAGGGAGAGAGAGAGAGAGAGAGGACTCACGTGGGTGGGTTTCTTTTTCCTCACCGTCCTCTCTGTGACGTGCTCCTTTAGTTTCATCCATACAGACAGAATGGTAATCTTTATGGTAATAATTGCTCTAAATTTGCGTGTCCACTTGTGAAAGGGCAGTGACGCTCGACGCCACAGCAGTAAGTCGTGATGGATTAGAATATCAATAATACCATTAGTGGAAGATTACAAATCTGTGAGAGCTGTTTATAATGCATATCAGCAAATCAGATGACACATTTTTTTTTTTTGCCTTTGAATTAAGAAGTGAAAAGAGAAGCTGTAAATATCCCATCTGAAGTCTCACCCTCTGCGCGGATATATTTATATAATAGGGATGGCTTGGTTAAGAGGGTGCCAGGAAAGGAAGAGGAATTAACATGAGGACTTATCTCGCACAGGCCATTATTTAAACCCTCGCTATTCTAAACACACCACCCCTCCAATGAGAAGGACAATAAATAATCCCTCCAAATAAAATCTATTCTCTGCAAATTCTCCAGGATACAGCCCATCATTATCAGTAGGAGGGGACAGACAGCAATTAATAACACAGCCACCCATCTCTCAGAAAGCATCCATCTTATTTTCATTAGGTCTATTGCTGCATGTGAGTGTGCGAGTGCGTGCGTGTGCGTGTGCGTGTGTGTAGCGGCACGTTGTTCACCACATTCCCGTGCAGTCCAGCAGCCTCTGCTCCCCGGGCCTGCATGTATGCCGTTTGAGATTTTTTTTGTTGTTGTTGTTGTGATCTTGCCTTTAATTTTTCTAATGCCTTATTAATGCTTTACCACAACCACCTTTGATACGCTTCTCTGGATTTCCTGCATTTTTTTTATCTCATGTTTGGAGGCAGTATTCTCTCCAAAAGGGCAATTGCACGAGGTCTCTAGGGTTGACAATAGCAATTAGCTTCAATGACGGAGCGATATGAGAGGCTGCTGATTGACAGTTCCCCCCAAGAGAAGGGGCTGACTGAGGTGACAGCTGGGCTCTCAACTCTCCCTGGCTGCCCCAGGCTCTGGCCCTGTGTCATCCCGTGCACTAGCCAAACCCTTCCTCAGCGCACGGTCACATGTTAGTTACATCCTGTGTGGCGGCCAAACCCTTCCCCATCACTCAAGCTCACGCCTTGTTATATCCTGTGTGTCAGCTAAACCCTTCCCCCTTGGTCCATGCCTGTTTCTTGTTATTCTAACACAAGCACGTAGTGACACAAACCACTGACCTTTAAGTTTCCTTTTCCCCTCATCAGACTGCGTGTGTGTGTGTGTGTGTGTGTGTGTGTGTGTGTGTGTGTGTGTGTGTGTGTGTGTGTGTGTGTGTGTGTGTGTGTGTGTGTTTCCATCATTTCTCATACACTACAGCACAATGGTTTGGTATCTCCTCCATGTCAAAGCAACAACTGCAGCAGCCCTGACACATCACAGAGTGTTTCTTCAGTAAAAGCCTGAGGAAATGAAGGGCTCCACGTCTATTGATCCCCCTACACTCCACTGTGCATCAGGGAGACTTTGTTTTCACTGCCTAACAGAAACACAGCTCCATCAATACTGTACAGTTCTCCTCGGCACCAGCTCCTCTCCTCACACAGTCGTGTCCCAGGAGGCCTGTGATAGACTCCACTAACTGTACACAAACTGTACACAGAGAGAGAGAATACAATATGTTTGTGTGTGTTGTGATGCATTTGTCAAAGCGCAGAGGGGGCCCTGGGATGGCAACAGCAATTTAAGGAGTATAAAAGACATATTGGCAACAATGCTTTGTGAATGATGTATTATGTAATCTGCCCCGGGAGTATATGTCTTCTACTCCATCTCCCCTTCCGTCTTTCTCGCTGTTTTTCCCATTTTTATCTTCCTCATTGCCTGTGTGTGTGTGTGTGTGTGTGTGTGTGTGTGTGTGTGTGTGTGTGTGTGTGTGTGTGTGTGTGTGGGTATGTGTGTGTCAGTGCGGGACTTTAAAGACTCACTTCTACATGCATCAAAATAAGTGCCAATAAACAAATCACTGCACTAAACTGCATCAAGGTCACATCAATCTGACACCTACTATGTTGACTGGTTTCACCACCGGAGTCTATTAGGAAACAAACAAGCAGTGAGTGTGTGTGTGTGTGTAGGGGGGGGGGGGGGGGGGGGGGGGGCGACAGACCTATGTCAGCCCTGATAGAGCCTTCCCATTCTTATTTATGGCCTACTGTATTCCATGTTCAGCGTTTAGCCTGTAAATATAGGACAACAGTTGAGGAGGGCTATAGAGCTGTGGAACCGCTTCCAGTTCATCCCGCCCATTGGATCACATGACACCCCCCCCCCCCCCCCCCACTGGACATCAATTCCTCTTACCAATGATGTCAAACTCATTCATGCAATAAAATATAATGCTGTCAACAAAAAGGTGTTGTGGCTGAAAGAAACGTCTAGTTGAAATGTCTGTAAATGATCATTTTTCCAGCTAACGTGCTCATTCTACGCAACTGAAAGCAAACTGTATTTGACGTGCTTGTGCAGTTGCCGTTTCTATCACAGAAAGCAAATATCCAATATTACAACAGAAGCGCTACAGAAGCTGGCTTGACATCGTCTGTGATGAAGGAAACAGATGAAAACACGCGCCGCACAAATGCTCTGTCTGTCAATCTAATTTAGATGACGACTGTTGCTGCAGCTACAGCTAGCGTCCAGGCTACCCATGAGCTCCATCTCCTCTCAAGAAATGGAGCGTTGTCTAAATGCTATTGATAGATTTCCTCTCCGCTGAAGCTTTCACACACACAGCCTTTGGTTTCCACACAGACTTAAAGATTAAAAAAAAAAAATGGAAATGGTGAGTGCAACTTTTTCCCCCACAGAGAAAATTGTTAAGGAAGCTGCAAAGGAACTGATAAAGAATCAGAGTGCAAAGCTGAATCCATAACAGCATATCATGAATATCACACCACTATAGGAATATTTGCCCTATTCATATTTGCAGGTTTCAAGTTTTTGCACTTTTACAAGTATTTTTTTTACAACAGTTCCATATGTTTCTGAGCATATACACACATTAGGAATCATGTGAGTATCCGCGTGTGCATTTGAACCTTAATATTGATTTGTGAATCAAATATTTTCTCAAACTGAACAGACACTGTTTCATATTTGATGTCAGGATTAGATTACTTTTTTGGATCAGCTCTCAAGACTGTATATACTGATGTGGGCAAAAGGGTACTATTTTCATAGCATGTAATACTGTGATACAGTTGTAAATCTATATCGACCACCTCCAGAGTTCTGAATGTGTGGGTGTGTGTGCGCACTCAATATAAAACACATGCCGCATGTGTGTTTGCTTCCCAAGCCCTTGCTGTTGCTTTTCTGCTGGCACAGCTTAGAATTTCTGATACAGGGATGCAACACAGACACAACATCCCACAGTTGAGTGAATGTGTCTGTCACGACTGTCCGACTGTCACAGTAAAAGAAGACAGCCACAGTTTGCTGCGCAGATATAAATGTAGCCCCTCTTATGAGGCGGCGAAGTGATTAAAGAAGAATTATAGGTGAAAAATGTTGCATTATGAAGGTCAAAAAAAGTTTTACTCCGACACAAACAGCCATAACCCTGATAAACCACTAAATACTTCACAGTACTCCGATATAAGTAATAGTTAAGTTAAGGTTCCATCCCCCTTGATTCTGGAGCGCATTGCAGTATAAACAATTTATAGCCACTTAAAATGAAGTCCAATTAAGCAGGAAAAGTGCAGCTTTATGGGTTTAATTTCTACACAAACAGAATCAATAATACATGGCTGCACTTACACACATGTAGATTACACATACAGTGCGCGCGCGCACACACACACACACGCGCACACCTGAAGACATCAGCCGATATCCTCCAGCCTCTCCAGCCGAGCCAGAGGGAAAGCTCAAAGTTTGACGCCGCAGAAAGAAAAAAAAAATCATTTTAAAGAGGGATTAAGGGTGAGAATGAAGAAAGGTGGGGACGAGAATGTTCTGTGTGTAGGAGAGGTATGAGTGGGGGGGGGGGGAAGAACCTCAGGAACGCTCATCCTGGTGCGTGTGTGTGTGTGTGTGTGTGTGTTAATTAATTGTGCACTGCCACTGACTGCTAATTTGCTGGGGGGAAAAAAATGCATCCGAAAAGCAAAGCGGGCTCCTGCTTGAACTTTGCCTCAGAAGCACCTAATTCACTGGTGACTCCAGCTGTGCCCCTCTCCTGGACTGCAACACTATTAAATTAGAGTGCCTGGACCATCAATTTAATAAGCACTGGAGCAGATCATTTGAATAAGGACAGTATTAGTATTCTAGCTGAGCACAACTAAGAGCAGCTGACCTTTTTCACCACCGAGAAGATCCTTGAACACATCCAGCTGAATCAGAGAACACGGTAATAAGCCCGTCAATGTTTAACAGTGTCAAAAGGAGGGGTTTCTTTTTTTTTTTTTAAGTTTCTTCATCCAGTCACCTCCACCCTTGTTTGGAGGTATTGTGGAGCCAGCTCGTTGGGCCTCAGCAATTTGAAAACACGAGGATAGTCCACATTTATAATATGCTGAGAGAGATTTATGATGAATTGCTCTATAGTCTGTGCATGGGTCCCATTTGTGCATGCACTCATACACCCCGTGAGTCCATGTATACCTTCTCTCTAGATGCAGAATTGATTTATGTGCATGTTGGGGTGTGGAATTGATCAGTGCACATCAAAATTCCCCGTGAACTCCCACATAACAAATCAGATCCTGACCTTTGGCTCCAACATCTTTAGTTGCTGATGCACACCTGGGGACGGACTATTAAGCGCTGTTTTGACACTCACTGTAAGGTGTTTTGAACGGTGCAGGTGCGACTTGGCAGGATGGTGAAACATTAATGGTAGTGATGCTGCAAAAGCCATCATCTTCAGTGACAGTTACGGTGCCTGTCAGCCTGTGGGGAAACTGATGTAGCCAGCCTTTTGTCAGCATGAAATAAACACGGGAGGTTAAACGCTTGATAATATAACCACTTGGAGACGATTCAAGTGTTGTCTATTCTGTGCGGAAGAGTGGAGATTCATTTCATGTTAAGTCATTCATAAAATGATCAGAAAAAGCACAGTTACTGCACCGTTTTTGGCCATTTAAAAAAAAAAGGGGGGGGGAGGGGCTGAAACCATTCAAGGTAATTCTGATATGACAAGCAACACGCTAATCAATATAGGCCAGCAGGCTTCAGGGGGAACATGGAAAACAAGGTCTGTGACTGGTCACACTTGGGCTTCATCCAGAGATATAATAAATAAAGCAGATCTATTTCAATCACCGTGCAGCACTTAAACGCTGAGGACAAGAGAGATCCATAAATAATGGCCGAGTTAGATGCGAGATATATGTTTAGCCTGGGAAATAGCCGCCTGTGCTCTTTTATTCTTTTTTTTTTTGTTTTTTGTTTTTTTTAAACGGGGCTAGCTGCAATGTTGATGAATATATGCCGGTTTGGAATCATAGCTTAATGTCAGCCCACAATTTGCTGCAATTAGTCGAGTGATTTATAGGAATGCCAGGGCCGAGTGTATGGTAACAATTAACACAGCTTTCTGTAGGCTTTTTATTAATGGAGTGTCACACCGCGGGAAGGTTTCAACCAGAGCCAGTACATTTGCAGGCCTCTCGGTGTGTGGCAACGTCAGCAGCAAAGACGGAGAACAGACTAACCGAATTCAGCAAACGCCAGACGAGCTGCATGAAGAAATTCTCCTTCCTTTTATTCTGTGTGTGTGTGTGTGTGTGTGTGTGTGCATGTGTCTTGCTGTAAAGTATGTCGTCCCACTTTTTTCTGTTATGGTAAATAAATCATAGCGTATTCGTATGTTACATCTATACATTTAAGTTACATTATTTTATTAGTTTACAGATTCATTCGTTTTAATTTCAGGGTTTTTTTTAAATCCATTTTCATTCACAGTAAAAATAAAACTTTCTAATTTCCTTTAAAACCTGAATTTACTTCTCTACTAAATGTTCGAATTGACAAATTCATGATAAACATAGTAGGTATATTTTCAAATATGATTTCTAATAAGCAGCATTTCGCATTTAAATACTTTTTTTTTTAACAACCCAATGAGACAAACAGTTAAAAAGGGACCAAACAGCTGTTCTGTCTGGCAATAACAGGGTTCAAGTGGAGCGATGTGCCCCTAAACGGCTAATAAACGGCACAAAATGAGCCTGCAATTAAATTTATACACTTGATTGCACTGCTGTCATGTCCACTACAGGCTTATCGAACACCTGGGATCTATTTCCTAATAGAACCTTGGGGAGGAGTGGGAACGAGAGAAAGAGGAGGGAAAGAAATGAACAAAGCCATCTCTCGCTTTTTTTCATTTGGTATTTTTGGCTGCTTTCTTAAATATTTGTAGCGATTCTCTTGCAGGGGGTTTTAGATTTTAGCGAGGAGAGACAAAAGGCTGGTTTTATTGAGTGTTGCATAGCAGTAGTGAGTACTTTTTTAAATTACTGTGGCCATTTGTAGTCAATAGTAAGCAGCGTTATGACACCCTAAACCCAGGTTTGTGTTTATGGATTAAATAGAGGCGGGTGTAAAACAGAGCTCAATATGCATGTACTGCTTCTAGCAATCTTAAATGTCACACCTTTCTAAATTTCCAGTATTTTGAACAATTGTGCAGGGGAAGCGGCAGGTAGCGCCAGCATCTATATGTCATTTGTGACCTGTCTCACCAAGTTACATGCACTGTCAATACATAATAATGAATGATGTTGTTGCAAATCTAATGAAATGACAGAATCTCTTCTAACTGACTCCGTAAGCGCTGACACCACACCGCAAGAGCTCGTAGCCCCGCTTCAACACTCGGGGAGGGAAGAAAAAAAAAAAAAAAAAAAAGGTGTCAGCACAGCAAATTATAATCGTTAATAAACCTTTATTCGATGGTGTTTGACAAAACTGTGATGTTACTGTGAAAATGCTTGTCTTCTGCTCATCTCTTGAGACATGCACTCTTCTCACGTTCGTCTCTGACGCACGGTGAATACAGAAGAGCAAGATTTGATTTTTTTTTTCTTCCCTTTTCCCTCACCAAGCACAGAAATACTGCCAAAAAAAAAAAAAAAGTGCTGGCCACAATACTAGAAAAAAAAAAAGTTTGCTTTTACTTCAGTCACAACTGGTGAAAACAAATGTAAAACCAGACAGGGGACAGTTATGATGATTAAGGGAAATATAAAACCTGATTATTGATTGACACGTGGTCATAAGGGGTTCCTAGAACTCTTCCTCAGTTGAAAAACTGCAAGATTTAGAAACAATGACTGTGTGTTCTGCTTCTTCCTCTACAGTGAGACTTCCTTAGCTGCTTTTCCTTCAATTTGCTAATTACGCCAGGCAATTTTGGAGCAGGGTCGATAGAAAGAGTCAGGTTTTTGGGGACTCTGGCCCCACGATCCGTCTCTGACCACTGCTAAGTTACATAAAGTATGTGGCAAGAGGCCAAAAATAATTTTGCTAACCCTTTTTTAATTGTGGGAGGGTCAGTCACAATGCCCAGCAGAAAGCATTAGCCACTGAACTGCGACTGACAAGGGCAGGTTTCCCACCAGCAAGAGGCACCTTGCAGGCCAGCCAAGACGGCACAAAAATAAAACAGCAAGTCGGTTCTAATGGAAGGCATGTCCTAGTGCAGCGGGAAAACAGCATTCATAGAGTTGTCAGGTCTTGAAAATCTTCGGTGGGAAAACATAGTTCTGTACTCTAATTACTCGATTACATTTGCTAATTTTGTGACCTCGGTCAAGCAATTATTTGGAAATCTGTTTTGTTTTTCCTCTACTTACCTGGTTCACTTCATGGCAAATAGTTTTTGAACTTGACAAAATTATGAGATCTCTTGTGAAAGTAGCGATTGATTCAATATGTTTCACATTTCGGAATTGAACAAAGCAACTTTTTTGGGGGTGGAATTTGCATACAAAATTGTCAAAAAACAATGTGGAAATTGAGAAATACGCATTCTCCGCTCTTGCCTTAAATTATCCATGTGACAACTGACTAACAATCATCATTAGAGCTCAAACAGTTACCTGTGAGAATGGCCATAAATCTTGTTAAAATAACCGAAACCGTCTCTCGCCCCTTTTTTTCCCCCCGCAAGAAGCAACCTGTCTGTAAGCACACGCCATCTGTACATAGTTAGAGCCGTATGCACACAGATGGCAGCCAAACACTCCCGAAGTTGCTCCGTCCGCACGTCTAACCTTACAAAGCAAACTAATTAACAGTAAAACGCACAGAGAAGGAAGGAGCAGTTTGAAAGAATTTGCAATGACTCTAATGAGGAGAGAGAGAGGGAGAACGGTCATGTATATGGTAATGCCAGAGGGATGGGGGGGGGGGGGGCTACAACTGACGCTCTAGGTTTACTGCCACCTTTAAGCTCCATAGTAAATGAAGGCTACTTATCGCCAGGCCTCTGTCCCAAAACACCCGCCTTTAACAGCGTGGTGCAGGGCAGAGGGCATGCATCTTAAATAAGGGAGATGAGTGATGGTGGAGCCTCAGCAACCTCTCATATTTAGCCTCGCTGAGACGCTCAGAACAGAAGTGCGATTTGGTTAACGTTGAGCACACGATGTTTTGCTAAATTTTTAATTGGGTATGCAGGTGTATATTGAGCCTGATAAAGTAGGGATACTAAATTACCATTTTATTTGGATTATAGCCAATCAATAAAACCAGTATGTGCTGGTTTCACCCTCAAAACAACAACAAAATTAAATGCTGCACATGTTGTTATGAACTTTTTTCACAGTATTGGAAGAAAGTTGCAAGTTCTGCTAGAGTTTCGTGAGGAGCTACAAAATATTCAAGTAACTAAGGCACCTGTAAATGTACTTAAAAATATTCAGGCAGCATTGGCAGCCAAACACAGTAAGGTTACTGCCTTTGTGAAGCTGTCCAGTACAAAAACGTGAACGAAATCTTGAAGGAATTTGTCACAAGAAGCAGGTCATTAATAGTTATCTACATCAGCTGAAAAAATTATATTTTTGATCTTTGTCATTTATCATTTCTGTAATCTAGAGTTTATTGAACCGGATAGTGCACGTTAATCAACATACCAGCAGTAGCATTAACGGTAATATGCCGGAATTTGTGCAATTACTGCATTTCTTCTTTGGACCAAACTCAGGTATGAAAAACAGTGATGCTGGACATCACAATTGGACACAGGACATTAAGAACAACACGACTATCTTCACTAAACTCATGAAAGGTATAGTGCTCCTGAACCCCTCCAACAACAGGCATCACAGGAGGAAGCAGCGAGTATTCCATCTTTGAGTCCACCTGTTGAAGCTAAACTAACGTACTTTGCAATCCGAGTAGTATAATTAAGAAATGTTAGGTGATTTCCTTTAAACGAGGAGTAGCCAGTGAGGGTCTTGTGTATGGTTGTGGTTCCTGTGTGTGTACCAATACTTTCAGTGGCCCGTCATACTGATGAAAATCACTCGGTGAAAAGGAGGACAATTCCTTGGAAAGTTAATTAGTAGGAAACAAGCAGAGGAAAAAGCAGGAAACGAGAAACGACCCAGCTGCCAACAGTAATAACGTTTTCATTATTTATTTCATTATTCATTTATGGATGTGTTCAGACAGAATTAATAATAGAAATCCCTGAGAGAAAATGTTTGCGCTGGAACCCTATTACGAGCAGGCCAAGTCCAGTGGCACAGTTAGTTAACATGCACAAATGTACTGCCCCCGACAAATAACATATCAAGTGGATCCCTGAATTATTTTGTGCTCCCGAACCTCTCGCTTTCAATTCTCTGCTTTTCATTTAATTGTTTCAGTCAGGGTTAATGTTGTATTCAAACTGCTACTCCCTGCTACCTTCATGGAAAATTAATACAATTTAAGAAAAAGCTAAAGCAATAAAGCACTCATCTGCTGCCATATTCCGCAAGAGCCGCATTGCAATAATCACCATGGTATCCATTTAAATGTCTATTGCTCTGTTTTCATAACAAAGTGAGCTGTCCACTTCTCCCAGAGAAAACTAGTAATGAAGCACAGAATCAATTAGAAGTCCCTCTGGAGAGCAGAAATCGTGCTGTTCCATTACACATTTCATCTTTTTTAGTCCAAGCATTACTCTGCACTATATTCCCCCGATCTGGCCTGTGTTTGCTTTTTCTCACTGTTTACTGCAACACTTCCAGGCCAACTCACATTTGGTTTTCCCCACTGAGATCCCCCCAAACTCACTCCCAATACACGCTCTGGAGAAAATGAGGCCGGAAAGGAGTCGTGGCGAATCATTCAAGGCTGTCCAAAGATCTCTATTACAAAAGCAGATTTTATTTTAGCTTTATATATATATATATATATATATATATATATTAAAAAAGCATGTCAAAGGCAACCGGGATGACTGTTTTTTCTCTTGGCAGATTATTTTTCACTTATCAAATGTGCTTCCCTCACCAGCCTTCCAACCGCAACCTTACCCACCCAATTCCTGGCTTTACTTTATAAAGGAAAATTGGGAACGGATGGCAGGGGACAAACTACCTCATTGGATCAATCTCTCCATCTTTAGAAGATAGGGTTGAGCTGGAGAGTGGGGCGGAGGGAAGGTAAGACGGGAAAAAAATAAAAGAAGTTTAAATAAATAAGACATCGCGGCATCGTGTCAGTTGAGCATTTTTACATTTACCATGCATTTCTTCTCTTTTTTCCTCTTTTTTTTTGGCTGCTTAAAAACTCCAGGGCCATGTGTGAATAATCACACAGAGGGCCTCAGAGGTGCCCTCGCCGCCTTACAAGAGGTTGGGTGCAAGGGCAGATAGGGAGGCGAGAGTCGAGTGATGGGGGTAGTCGTAAACGTTAACACGTTTAGGATTTGGATATCCTCACAAGCTTGTCTCATTAGCTGCTAATTGGCAAGACTTTCCCCCATCTTTTGTTCTGCTTAACTTTTGTCTTGTACGGTGGGGGCGGGTGTGTGTGGGGGCGCTGGGGAGAGGGGGAGGCGGGGGCCAAGAGGATGGCAAACTATATTTTTCAAGTGCTACGCTGAAGGAGTTCGGCTCATATTAATAACATTGATTCAAAAACAACAAAACGAAATTCTGAGACATAAAAGAAGGAGCAGTGAATGAGAGAGAGGACATAAGGTAAGAACAGGAGGCAATCCACCCCCCCCCCCACACACACACACACACACACACACACACACACACACACACACACACTCACCTTTCCCAACCAGGAAATCATACAAAAACTCCAACTGCAAATTATTACCAAAGCTCCCCTCACTTCTGGGTTCAAAGTAGACATATTGGAGTTGTCATGCAGGGGGGACGGCCAATACTTTCCTCAAATTATTGCACTCTTTGACAAACATTAAAGGAGACAATAAAATACATAGGTAAATGTGTATTTGCCTACAAGGAAAGAAGGCTTGATGGGGGTGGGGGGGGGGGGACAAGAAGAAAGAGAAGCTGAGGAAATAGGTATCCATAGCTGATGGTCCAAGTGGATTACACTGTTAGAGAAGAAGCCACTTGAGTCTGCATGAACTAGATCCTGCAGGCAGATCCTGGCCAGGACTGCTGATTTGAAGGGAGAGTCCATGTGTGCACCTTTGGGATTTGTTCCTGCTGTTACAACCATCTCCCTTCCTCTTTCTCTGCCTTTGAATCCATGGAGATGTGCAGCAAGTGTCCTGAGCGCTAGTGTTGATCAGTTCCATGTGCCAACAGTCTGCAGCAAACTGTTGTTCTCAAACTGTGTGGCTATAGCACTTGTTTGGTGACAGGTTTTATAAGAATAGAATATATTAACACTTGCTAAAGACAAATTGAACGACAGTCGCCTTCCAGAAGAATCCCAGACTGATTTCTTCATTACCAGCAGGTGAATGACATCATTGAGGTCGAGGAAAAAACTGGTGATCACAGCTGGGGAATGAGAGGAAGACTTGAGGAATGTTTAACTCATAAATGGTGGAATGCTCATCAGAGGCGTGCGGGAGGAAACACTGGAAAAGTAACATGATGGTTACAATTACAGTAAGAGAGAGCGTCTGTTTTATGTTAAGAGAGATGTCAGAGAGGGTTCGGAAGGTGGGTCAGAGCCCTCATGCGCTGTTTAACACCTGACACCCCAGCCTGGCCGTAACTCAGGTGGAAAAAAGCGGCAAAAAACTTCAGAAAAAGGGTTTTTGGATATCATATTGACTTTCTGTCAAACATACACAACCCCTAAAGTGTATCATCTTAAAAACATAATAAATATAGAAAAGTTATTATACTTTCAACACCTAAATCAAAGTGCTTTCTGTCTGATGACATCCGAGTTCTCAGGCAGTCCATGGTAGAAAATCCTGGTAGGTCACAAACGGCCAGCACATGGCTTCCTCGCCTTCATCCAGCAGATCAAGGCCCTCGAACTAAAGCAGTACTGACAGTGACCTCACCGAGACCCAGCAAGTGAAACAGCCCTAACAAGGTATTAGCAGGCACCTCGCTATACCTTCCAAGTCTCAGGCCGGGTCTAAAGAAACACAGCTGCACAGGGTGTTTTTTGAGGCGGAGGGCAAACCTGCGTGCAACATGGTGCCCCTGGCTAAGCTCAAGGCTGAAGCTGCAAGGTCAAGAATTCAAAGCAACGGGGGGGAGTTTAGGGAAACTACTTTAATGACATTTTCTCTCTCCGACAGTCTGCTGAATCCCCTAGATATCAATTCTTAGGGATCATTTTAACACATATTAATATATTTATATGATAAATAAATGCATTTCCTCGTGAGGCAGGTGAGTTTAGTTTGCCCTCTACGACTGCGCAAAAAAAAAAACGTGCATGTGTGTGTGTGTGTGTGTGTGTGTGTGTGTGTGTGTGTGTGTGTGTGTGTGTGTGTGTGTGTATGCATGTGCAGGCGTATATGTCGGCCGTCTGTGTGTGACTGTGGGCGTCTAGAGGAGAGAGAAGCCTCATCTGTTACCGGCCCAGCCTGCCCGGCCCGCCACATGAAGTAGAGCGACAGGGTGTCACCATCCACGACAGTGATGGATGCCCTAAATTCAGTAGGCAACTTGGGCAATTGGACACATTAACAACAGGCACCTGCTTTCCCCCCGTACAAATCTATTAAAAGATAACAGCAATGGCGGCTCCCGCACTATTAGTAAATTATAGCTCTGTCTGAGTGTGAGGTGAGTGTGGGCCTCCATTCTCCCGCCACCCCCTCCCGCGCCACTCAGCTGCACTTTCCTATTGGTAGTCTCACAGTGCCACCCAGTGGCGTCCATTTACCATAATTTTCCAAAAAAAACAAACAAAAAAGATGGCGCAAACGTTTGCACGTGGATAAAAAAGTCAACAGTGGAGACTTCATTTGCTGAAAAAGGAAACCATCAGCATACTCGGGCTCCATCAGACCACAGGGAATAATAAAAACTGGAACTACAATCAAGTGGTCAGAGCACGACAGTGAGTCCATGGGAGACAAATCAATAATACACACTCAAAGTACCACAAGCATTTATTCAAACTGACACTCCAAAAATAAACTCAAACTCTGTACCAAACATATCTTCACACACACAGACAAGTCCTCACAGATGATCTGACTGCTTGGTGGGAGTACCTGAGGCCAAAAACATGATCATCTCTGCATGTGTGTGTCAGTAGGTTAACATATTGTGTGTATGTTGTACTCAATGCTTATTCCGTGGTAAGCTATTTTTCCATAAGCAAGCCATTGCTGGGGCTGTCTGGGCTAAATTGCCAGTGATTAGAGACAATGTGGCTAATATAAAACCATTATGACCTACTCAAGACTTCCTCTGTTCCAGCATTCATGGCAGCGTGGGGTTCTCAGCTCCACATGGTCATGACATATCTTGGGCTGGAGCTCAGGTATGCTACATAAAAATGTGTCACATAAATTTGCTGCAGATAAATATTTCTGTGTGTATGTGTGTTTGTGTGTGTGTGTGTGGGGGGGGGGGGTGGTGGTGGTATGTGTTTGCAGACTGGCCAAGAATAAAGGGAGGACAAGACCAGTAAATACTTTTACAGCAGGCAATTTGTCAGGATGTGTAAATGTCTCCAATTCCCACCAGGACGAGAGTAAAATTTACAGTCACTCAGGAAGTGACAATGTACAAAAAAGGACCACTTTTTCCTCTCTCTCATCTCCCTCAGACCACTAAAACCTTCCCATAAATCTCCTCTGGTCCCCCTAGAAGTCTGCCGTTGTCAGATATCATGCCTTGACAATGCCTTGTGCCGTCATTGTCTTGACAGAAATATGATATGTGAAACTGCAATGTCACATCACTTAACATGATTTAGCCTAAGCTAGTCTGCGCCATTTTAATCCATCAAAAATGTCACCTTTTCCCTGTAATGATGGTAGAGGTATAGGATCCCTGTGTTGGGGTGATCTATAAGACTTATCTCGGCTAATGATTTATGACTTCTGCCAGCTAATGTACTGAAGGAGTCTCCTCTCTTCCTGTCTTCGGGGTTTCTTTCAAATTGGCAAATAAGACAGGCAGGGCAGCCAGGCACTTGATTCTGTATGTAAATCCTATAAATATGACCTGAAATGTGTTTTAAAACTGCAGATTTATTCTGCTCTAAAGTAGATCTGTTTCCGGGGTCCTGAGCTGTATATACACTCCCGTGTGTCCTGCCACCGTCAGATAATATGTATGGCTGTTGCTAATGGACTCTGTGAGCTAGCTTGCTTATACGTGCTTTGATCAAATGTCTCTCTTGCAAACATTCCAAAGCCCCACTGGACAAATGCAGCTTTCAGAAAATCAACAGGATGTCAGATGGCGTGTCCCAGTAACTCTTAATACCGCAGAACCTGCCAGACATAACTATACTCTTACCGAGTCTGGATGTTTGCCAAATGTTGTACCGAATAAGTTGCAAATGAAAAAGTGAGCAGCACAAATAGACGAGTGACAGAGCACACGTATTTTCCTTCGTATCCAAACTAAGATCGGTACCTTTCTGAAGAGGTGAAAACTCCTGGTGCAATACAAACTTGATTAAAGCAGACTGAGAAATGTACCTGTGACCACGATGGAGTGGCTGGATCCACACGCCATCAGCTTCACTCTGCCAAACCCTGCCCCCGTGAACTCTCTCAGCTGGGCCTCGTCCGGGCCCACGTCTCCTCGCCTGCCATGTCCGGTCTGGCCCAGATCTCCACTGCCCCAGCAAAGCAGATCCATTTCCAACTAGTGTGGAAAAAAACAGGGAAATGTATTTAAGTGGCATGGAAGATGTAGGGAACATTATTGGTGATTTAAAAAAAAAAAACAAAAAAAAAAAAACAAGAACTGTGAATCTGTTTTTTCTCTGAGGTCAGGAGTTCACTGGTTGTTTATCATACATGCCAAACTGATCTATTAAAGTGAACGGGAGGGAAGTTTCGCCATTGCTCCAAGTATGACGCAAAATAGGGGAAATGTGTTTATTTAGCTCATCAAATACTGGCCCTCAAGTTAGCATGAAGCTTGAGTAAAGCCAGTCTGAGGCTTGCAGCCTTATTGGTAATGAAGAGTGGATCTGATGCAAGTAACCAATATTCTTCAACATCTTTATTTAATATCTGCCCTCTGTGCTAATTAGAACGTGACCTCACATGCATGAGCAACACACACAAACCGCCAGTGTGCATACATGTACATACACACACACACACACACACACCACAGCAATATGACCAACACAATTCCATCCGACTAATATTGGAATTTTCCGAAAGAGCAAACCAATAGATAACCCATTAGAAAACTATAAGGGATCAATAGCTAATTTCTTTGCATTGATTACCACTTGGACATTTAACATTCACTCTGTGGCCACAATGTGTGCTCCACAAGCTCAGATCCCCGATGGCCCTCATGAGTATTAAAATTATCGATTTCGACAGAGGACTAAAAATGTCAAGCTGTTCATTAATCTTAATAAAGACAGGACTTGACCAAGGCAGCCTTTTCTCCCCTTGCAGGGATACAACCTATCCAACCAGGAGCACAGACGCGGCATAGATTAATGAGCTTCCACGGCGAGATGTGATTTAAGTCTTTGCCATAAATTGATCAATCGAAAAAGAACAAGTCTTTTATAATAGTACTTATACCAAGGCGTGTGGCTCAATACAATTATTATAAAATCCCTGTTTGCAGCCCAGGGAGGGGGTACTCACCCCACCCTGGTCTTGAACCCAGGCCCACAGACCACCAAACTCACACACTAACCAGAACACCAAAGAGCCAGGCCAAGAAATACAGCCACCAGCATCTAGACTCAGCCACAGCGACAATGTGCCCAAGTGCCTCATGATGCCTCCAACACGCTTCTCTACCACCAGAGAGCCTCAAATCACCGGAGCTTTACCAATCTCTGGAGCCCCTCATCGGGGTCAACCAAACCTGGGGGGCTTTCATGATAACACACAGAGTAAGAAGCCATTCCATTTCTGATGCCACATGGAGCAAGTTGGTCTGATGACCTGCTCAGATTTTCACCTGGTGGTTTGCTCTGCTGCATCACCTCTCAGCTGCAGAGAACTGCTGTGCAAATGTTAACTGGAGAGAGAGAAAAAAATCTCAAATTCACCAAATGAAAAGTACGCCAGATTAAGACGAAGAACACGAGCAGCACTAGGCCTCAGACCTCAGCTCCACCTCCAGCAGCAGATCCAGGTTCAGCTGGTCTAAACTCGAGACACCGCCACCCCCACTGGCCTTATACTGGAAGCCCCTCCTCCCAGACAAACCATAGTTCTATAAAAATCAATCAATCTACACAGGCAATATTCAAGAGTAGATATAATCCTGTGCACATCATCTCATCAATCAGTTCATCTTAACAAATAAATATCATGATCGCACGCTTGTTTGGGCCCTGAAAAGAACATATCTGGACTAACCAATAAGACACCCCCCCATATGCTGGTATATGGTACATTCTGGGTCTCCCTACCACTATTTAACATTTGGAACTCTCCTGGTTCAGGTTTGACACTCAGACCCCAGGAAGCCGTTCTAAAAGTGAGACACAGGTGAGAAGAGACCAAATACTTGAAGTTGAATACTTTCAGTTATACTGTGTGTGTTCTTGATGGCGGTTATTAAAAACTGGTTGTGATCACTTTTACCTCACATACCCCTGCAAATATTTGTATTTTGTTTTTAGCTGATTGTCATGAAAGGCTAAACCTTAATGCTAAAAATGAATGCTGATCCTCGCCTTGAAGTCTGGCAATAATACCTGAACACTGGGAAAGAAGTAAAAAAAAAAAATGCAATCAGCAAAACTCTGTACTTCTCAGTACATTTAAACACATTTACTTCTTACATTAGTAAAGAGGGTTGAATCTGTCATTTTACAATTCTTAGTTTTACATGAGAGTTTGGCGTAATGTCAGTGTTTTTGTCACTTCTGAGTAAGTCAGTACGTTTAAATGCACAGTTCTACACCGTAAAGTGGAGTTAAGTTTATATTCTGAAGAGGCCATTTCATTGGCTGACTCAGTTTTCGTGAAGGGGGACAGTTTGAGTCACTGATGTATGTCCGCCTGTGGAACGCTAGGTGGCAGCATGCCCCTCTACAACTGGTGGCTGTCAGACTTCATTCTAGTTCAGCTTTTTTCTTAATCAGAAAAAAAGTTAGACAGCAGCAGGCGGTGAGCCTTTCAAACAGTGGATTTCAATTCAAAGACTGTCAGCATTGAAGAAATTTGATTTTAGTAACACAAACATGTTTATTTGTTTATTTTATAAACACAATAAATGGACTTTTCCTGTGCCTCAAACACGCAAGCATCCTTAAAGCATCTCCAGTCCTGGGGTGCTCCAAACACAGGTCACCCATGCACACGCCTCGTCGGGATACACTCAACTGTAAGCGACACACACACACACACACACACGACTGTCCCTTCCTCAATAGTTGTGTTTAGATCTAAAACAAATGTCACATGACCAGCAGTGTTGCAGTAATGACTTCCTTGTATGGACCGCGGCTGCATCAGCTGTCATGCTACAGATGCTCCTCCCTGGTCGATAATGGAGAAACGTTACCAGCCGCTGCCCAACTGTCAGACTCGTCTCTGTGCTGTGTTGCTAAGTTCCGAGCCACGCGGGGCTGTCCTGAGCTTTATGAAGGCCCTAAACTGGATTTGATTCCTCCACTTTTCCTTTACTTACTTTGTTATTTCTGCCGCACTCACACATGCTAAGCTAAGCTGTAATCATAAGGGGTACTCGATCATTTAGATATGCGTGCATCAAATCTCTTATTTCCGTGAACAGAAATAATAGGCGTGAAGGTGGAAATTGATTTTTTTTTTTTTTTCCAGCCAGGTAAAACACCTTGACCTCATTATCGTCATCCAGAAAAAGTCAAAAGCTTTCCTCCCTG
The DNA here is from genome assembly GCF_037954235.1 of Aulostomus chinensis. Taxonomy (NCBI): domain Eukaryota; kingdom Metazoa; phylum Chordata; class Actinopteri; order Syngnathiformes; family Aulostomidae; genus Aulostomus; species Aulostomus chinensis. The sequence continues at coordinate 4,441,383 of NC_141325.1, forward strand.
GCACAGTTGTTGAGTTTTAGATGTTATAATTAAAATTAATAAGCATCTGCGGAGGAACTGAAAAACAAATCAACGCGTTGGAGATGTCATTTCTTTATTCCCTCTCTATTTTCTGGTATGAAAAAATCTTAATATAAGCCAAAAATCTTTTTCTTTATGACGGTGTTGTTTTGCTTTCTGCAGGACCTAGCTAGACATTTGCTCATTTCAGGCAGGAGCTATTTAAAAATGACTTTACAGCGTTGTGGACATGTAACGTCTGTTTGGAAGACAGGAGAACAATGAAATAAGCTGGTAAAAGCACCTGTGGGACGTTACCCAGGCGAAGGTTGTCTACAACAGACAGAAAGGATTCCTGAGTCAAACTAAGAAGGTAAAAGTTTGTGAAGTGATGTTTTATTAGCAGTGGGAAAATGTAAACTTTAATTTTTACATCGTTTCAGCCTGGACTGTCCTCGGTCTGCCCCTCTAGACGACTGGTCCGGCCGATACCCCTCTAGCCATGTTCTCCATCTCTCTCTGCACTCTCAAATAAATAAAGACAAAATTAAATATAAAGCAGTGAACACATTTAGCGGGACGCAGCCAGCCACAACTAACCTTTTCCAATGTTGGATAAGAATTTTTCATTTCACGGTCTTCTGTTATTGTACTTCCTTGTGTGTCTGTTGCCTGTTCCTTTGTGGTCTTAAACTGGTGTGGTTGTCTTGTAACCTTGACTCCAGCCACCCCTCCTCTCCCCTCCGCACCAACCACACTGGCAGGGTAACTGTCTCCATGGCGCCGTCCGCCCACGTCGAACCAGCTGACCCAGATTAAGGCAGTATTTTCTGAATCGTTCTAAACTTTGAAATGCTGAGAGAAAAGAAAAGGCAGCCACATGCACACTGACCTGACAGGGGCTTGAGGCTTTCCTCACTGAGGATACTTTGCAAAGTTAAAGCCAGTCAGTTAAAACTGAACTGGAACTCACCGTCTCACCTGCACAGAGCTCACTGGGGCGACTCAACTTGACATATTTTGCACCTCTGCACCGGTGCAAGCTGTAACCAGCGGACACAAACTAGGGGTTTGGAGGGAATTTCATCAAATTTGGCTCCAACATCCACTGGCTTCTACAAAAGATTTTGGTAGTCAAAGGTCGACGTCACTGCGCATGTAATTATTGATACATTTTATTTATCAGCATGTTTGAATCCGTTGTTTCCTTCTTAATGTTTTGCAGTTGTTTTCTTTTCTGACAGTTTTCATTTTTATTGGTGACCCCCCCCCCCCTCACAAGGGACGTTTTGCTGAAAATGCCTAAAAAGACAGCACGTCTGAAGTGAACTAAAAGCCCAAAGCTGGAACCACTTTTAGTAAATGAACGAGTTGAAAAGTAACTAAGGTTTTTCCTGAACAGTTTCAATTAGTTAAAGTGCTTCCAGCATTGAGAAGAAGACATTTGAACAAAGACGGCTTAATAAAAAGGTCACGGTCAAAGGTCACCTGATCCATGGGAAATGACAAATAATACACGTGCTACCAAACACATAAATACACAAGAGAGAGCCATCATTTCATAAATGTCATATCAGTCTTTGCCTTTTAATCTCATGATACTGAAAGTGATGCACATTTTTGTCTCCCTGTACTTACAGCTGCACAAACCTCTCAGATAAGAAAATGCTCACCTCTTTAAGAAAACTTGTACTTTTTTTAATTAAATGTCCAGCTTTCTTCATTGTTCAGTTCATTCCAGCGTCATGGTTTCACGTATTGTTTCTGCTGTTCTTATAGCAACACGGTGCGTTTACTTTCACACCGTTTAATCCCGTTTTGGGCCCCCTTTTAGAATGCCCCTTTTTTTTTTTTTTTTTTAGAGGATCGTATTTCCCCCACATCTTGACCTCCAGGGGGCGCCGTGTGCATGGGAAGGAATGTGCAGGCTGGTATTTACTTCTCTGTGCAAGCTCGTCTTTCCCCTCTGAACATCCGATGGCAGCAGAGGTCCATACGGAGACCCTAAAAAGGGAGTGGCCTTCCCGGTCGCCCTCAGAGCCCCCATCGCCACCACCGCCTCCCCGACCAGCAAACAAACATTGTGTATCGCTCCCTTCATCTCTTGCCTGTGGCCATTTAACACTTCATTTGTTGACGTTCGGATACTGCAAAAATAAAGAAAAATGCCGTCAATCCAAAGTCTAACGATGACGTACGATGCGCTGAATGAGAACGGGACGTTTTCGGAGGGGGACACGATAACCGGAAAAGTAACGCTGGTCCTGATTAAGGAAATAGTTGCTGAGAGTTTCTTCGTCAAGGCGAAGGGTGACGCTCAAGTGCGTTGGACGAAAAAGAGAGGCAACCATACCTACACGTACTCTTCCCACCGGAGATACTTCAAACTCAAGCAGTTCTTCACCCCCGAGAACGCGACGGGTAGGCGGACCGAGTCCCGGTAGCCGCCAGGCTGAGCTGCAACACTCCAACACTCTTGCACTTTTGTGGTTGTCCATCATGTTCCTGCTCTAGAATAGGTTGTTGTTAGTCTGTCAGGGATATATATATATATATATATATATATATATATATATATATATATATGCTACAAGTCAAATGTTTGGACACCTCATTTACTGTTTTTTTCTTTATTTTCATGATTATTGTAGATTGAAGGAATTTGGCATTGAAGGCATCAAAACTATGAATATATGGAATTATGTAGTAAACCAAAAAGTGTGAAATACCTCCAAACTATGTTTTATATTTTAGATTCTTCAAACAGCCTCCCTTTGCTTTGATTACTGCTTTGCTTACGCGTGGCGTTCTCTCCGTGAGCTTCGTGAGGTCACCACCTGAAACGGTTCTCCAACCGTCTTGAAGGAGTTCCCAGAGACGCTGAGCACTTGTTGGCCCTCTTGCCTTCACGCTGCGGGCCATCTCATCCCTGACCATCTGGATTGGGTTAAGGTCAGGTGACTGGAGGACAGGTCATCTGGTGCAGACCTCCATCTCTCTCCTTCTTGGTCAAACAGCCCTCACACAGCCTGGAGGTGTGTTTGGGGTCCTTGTCCGGTTGAAAAATCAATGATGGTGCAACTAAACATAAACCGGATGGCCTGGTGCTGCAGGACGCTGTGGTAGCCATGCTGGTTCAGTCTGCCTTCCATTTTGAATAAATCCCCACCAGTGTCACCAGCAATGCCCCCCCCCCCCCCCACCATCACACCTCCTCCATGTTCACAGTGGGAGCCATGCATGTGGAGACCATCCCTTCACCTTATCTGTCACACAGACACGGCGGTTGGAGCCAAAGCTCTCAAATGTGGACCCATCAGACCAAAGCCCAGGTTTCCACTGGTCTGCCGTCCATTCCTCGTGTTTCTTGGCCCAAACAAATCCCCTCTGCTTGTTGCTTTCCTCAGCTGTGGTTTCTTAGCAGCTGTTGGACCATAAAGGCCTGATTCTCCTCTGAACAGGTGATGTGGAGACGTGTCTGCTACTACAGCTCTGAGGCGTTTATCTGGGCTCTAGTCTGAGGAGCTGTTGACTTGTGACTTCTGAGGCTGGTGACTGAGATGAACTCATCCTCAGCAGCAGAGGAGACTCTTGGTCTTCCTCTCCCGGTGCGGTCCTCATGTGAGCCGGTTTTGTCGTTGCGCTTGACAGTTCTTGCAGATGCACTCGGGGACACGTTCAAAGTTTTTGCAATTTTCCGGACGGACTGACTGACCTTGAGTTCTGAAAGTAATGGTGGACTGTTGTTCCTCTCTACTGAGCTGACTGGTTCTTGCCATCGTGTGAATTCTAACAGTTCTCAAATGGAGCTGTCAGCTGTGTACCAACCTGACGTCTAGACAACACAACCGGTCCCAACCCCGTTAGGAGGCAGAAATTACACAAGTGAACCCTGACAAGGCGAACCTGAGCGGTGAAAACAGGTGATGACATCATGGAGCTCACTGAGAGAAGGCCAAGGGTTTGCAGCACAGACAACAAAGCAAAGGGTGGCTACTTTGAGGAATGTAAAATGTAAAACATATTTACAGTTATTTAACTTTTTTTTTTCTATGCTGCATAATTCCATTTGTCTTGCTTCATATGTTTGATGTCCTCTGTATGTATCTACGATGTAGAACGAGGTAAAAAATAAAGAAAAAACATCGAATGAGAAGGTGTGTCAAACTTTTGATTGGTAGTGTGTGTGTGTGTGTGTGTGTGTGTGTGTGTGTGTGTGTGTGTGTGTGTGTGTGTGTGTATACATATATGTAGATCTACTAAGACACATTACACAATGAAGTGTAATGTTGAAAAAGACAAGCCCACATTTGGAGGTAAAAACATGCATACTCTACATCAAAACTTTTAGAAATGTGGAAAAACGTAATCCAGTCACTTTCCCTTTCCAATATGAACAACAAGTACTAAAGGTCCTGACTCCTCTACCTAATATAATCACACACAGAAGAAGTTCATTCACTGTTGCGTACTAATTTTACATGTGAACCTACATCCGGTGGAGGTGATGTGATGAGATTTCATTGCCTCACACATAGAGCAGTAAATCGATACTCTTGATACAAGCGCTTTGAAGGAAGAGAAAGAACAGTCGACCACAATGAAACAAACAAGCGTTACATTGGTAACTGTCTGATATGAAACATTTGTACATGTGAAGTCAGTGTGGAACCTAAACTGCATGTTTAAATGATCACAGATGGATGAAGGCATCATGTCTATGTACAGTGGGCTCAACAGGTTTTTGACATAGATGTCAGCTGTAATCCAACAGAAGTCACAGGAGATAAATCTGGAATATATGCACGTGTGTATGATAATTTAACATTAGTTTTAACACATACGCTGTGGAACTCTGGCCAGAGGTGACGAAATGTTACCCATCAAGTATGGAATCAAATGCGACATTTCTGTGTTCCACACACAAATAAAACCACCAGCAGCAATGAACTGCTTGTAGCTCCACTCAGGCTTTTCATTTATTCAGACATCGTTCGCAACAAGAGTGAAACGCCTCTTTGTGTTGGTTTGATCCGACACCAGCGACTAATGACTGTCAGCCATTCCATGAAACGCGCAGGTCCGCCATGTTCTGGTGCAACAAGGAAGGACAAAGCTCCTCAGTGTCATTCAGAGGAACCGGTCGGATTGGAACTTTGAATTTGAAGACCAGGACAAAAGTAGAATTTTGTATTGCATGCAGCATGAGCAGTGCCACAGCTGAAATAGCATTCAGATCTACTCTCAAAGTATAATGACACAGCTAAGTAGGTGACAAGTAGAAAAATATAGTGGCGAAAACACAAGATAATATGGGAATAATTAATAGGGTCCAGGTAAAAGCACATGCACTTTGTCATTAACAGCAGCTTTGTAGAATTTAGTGACGATCAAACTATTTTGTAAAAACAAAATTGTTTCACTTTCAGAAACTGTAATACCCCGAGGTACCCATGTGTACGATTTCAGCTTTAACATACCGCAAACGTAAGTAACGCCACTTAACCAGAATATAATGAACTTGAAGTTCTCCTCCTGTGTGTTCAGATCTGTTCTGTTCATGTCATTCAAACTGAGGATTAATAATGTGTAACGAGGAGTGTGTGGGTTCCCCCTCACAGGAGCATGCCTTCAACCTTCGCCGGGGCCCACGGGAAGGTTGTCTACATGATAGAAGCCAAGTTGTCCAGGAGCTGGAAAATGACTCGCACCGTAGAAAAGCCGATACAGTTTCTTTCCAAGTCCACCCCGGACCTACGTCCTCTGATGGTCAGTGACATGTCTCCTCATCCAAAGAATCTCTCATATGCCACCTCAGTCTTCGTAACATTGCACGGTTTTCCTTCGGGTGTCAGAAGAGTTTGCTTAAATCTACCGAGAGGAGGGACGGACGAGATCCAGGCTGAACCTGGAAGTTTGTCTGTGTTGGTCCACTCCTGAGAGAATCTCTCCAACCGCTGCAGTAAATCACAGATCACCGTTTTCACGGGAAATTTGTTTAAGTGACATATCAGTATCAATGAAATGCTCCAGCAACACCTGGAGTGAACAGAGGAACTTTATCAAACCGGCATGTTTCGGCTCGTGGCCTTCGATGGACAATTCCTCTAATGTGCACAAGCTGAAACAAGTCCCTATAACGGCGTTCTTCTATATACTAAAGTGTTGCTGGAGGATTTATGACCTTATTTTAAGACCTTTTTAGCCTCCATGCCAGGGTGGAGGCTGTGCCAGAACCTGTCAGTGTCCATCTACTGAAGTGGAGACAAAGAAACGTTTCCTTCTTTTTGAAATATTTGGCAGTGTTGAAGAATCAAAAACGCGCTGCTGGCTGCTCCTGCGTGCAGCGGCCTGACGCCGTTGGTTCTTGTATCCGTTGCAGTTTGTGCATTTTTGTCATCACTCAGAAACGAGGTGACAAATGCTGTCCAGACAAAACCAAAGATTTTCTTTCATAACTTTAGTTTATAGTTCCTTCAGCAATCTATTTGGTTACTTTTTTAGTGCATTGTTGTACAACAGCAGGGTTTTTTTTTGTATCATTTGTTTATGTTAACTCGTCATTTTTTAAAATGAAAATAGATAAATAAATAAATGTAAAAGTCTGAAAAAAAAATGCACCCATTTCCAAATGTCTGACACTGACTGAAGTGAGTAAAAGTAAGGACACCCAAGCAGAAAAACATCCTAAATGCTGAGAGCAGTGCACGTACCAACTTCGGCGAATACAAGCCAACGTGTATCCCAATTAAAGCCACCCAGGCTAAAGGGGGCGCTACAGAGTCAGCTAAACACACACGAAAGCTATTTCTGCAGATCCTGTGTTCGAAAAGTAAATGAAATGTGTTTGAAGTCATTGGCCCGCATCCACGTCATCTGTCACCAGCACACCATGTCTGTGTTGTTGTAATTAACTGTTGTCTGTTTATGACTTTTCCTAGTCACGTCAACATGGTACGAAAGACAAAGAGATGGGGTTTTTCTCGAAAGGAAATGTGCATCTGGAGGCCAGCATTGAGAAGGCGGTGTATCGCCCAGGTAGGAACTTCCTGGTCAGTCGTGGTACACGGCAGACACAGATGATTGTAATCCAGGGTCTGCTAGTATTCTCTTATAAAATCCACGGAATATCGATAAGGTGGGATTGACGCCGTCATGCGCGCTGATACATCCTCATAGGATGAAATGAATGAATTAGGAATTTAATCTGTGTTGTGCTTCTTGTAGGAGAGGTCATCACGGCTCTTGCCAAGATCAACAATTCGTCCTCCAGTGAAATGAGACCCAAATTCAGTTTGATCCAGAATGTGGAGTATCGTGCCAACAACAGCACCAGACGCGACACCAGCGTGGTCGAAAAAGCGTCCCATGACATCGTGACTCCGCGAACACAGAAGGACGTGCGCCAGTCAATAAAGATTCCCCACAATCTGCAGCGGAGCATCAACAACTGTGACATCCTCACGGTGGAATACTTCTTTAAGGTATGCGTCCGTGCCCGAGCTCAGGAACGACTGTCGTCTTGCTCGCCGTAATGAACGTCTTTCTCTCCTCAGGTGTATCTGGACATCAGCTTTGCTTTCGACCCAGAGATCCTGTTCCCACTGGTCATTGTTCACCATGAGCTGGATGCTGGCCCTCACCTCGGTGCCTCTGGGGGCCCCAGCACCTCACACGTCTCTCCCTCTTTCGTGCCTTTGAATTCATTTACCGTACCCCCACGCTCAGGCATGTACAGATACCCGGAGGTCCAACAGTACTCTGCAGCACCACCTGCGTACCCTGATCACCACCGGATGTATGGCGGTCCCCCAAGAGCGTACGCAGCTCGGCCCAGAGGAGGTTACAGTAGTCCAGCATCAGCGCAGTATCGTCCGTATGCCTCTCCATATTCATCTGCAACATCCTCCCCTGTACTCCACCCTCCACCTACCGCCCCCATGTACAGTCCGCCCTCCTTTGCCCAAGCAACTCATCCGTCGCCTTCAGCCCCACCGCTGTCAAACATCAACCGGTCTTCTGCACCAATCATGGACACGGACTTCCTGGCTCAGACTGACGAAGCCCCTCCTGCCTATTCGCTTCTTTTCCCGTCGTCTTGTGCGGAAAACTCAGATCCAAAATTGTAGAACGCACCCTCCGCGACTGACTTCACTTAACCATGAAGACAGCTATCAATCAGTAGTCAGAACGTTTTGTCCTTGTATCAAAAGCCACTGTGTGCAGTGTTAACAGTAAGCGTGTAAGAAATTATAGACAAGTTTTTCAGGTGCAGTCGGAAGTTCATTTCCAGTTTGTTGGGATTGCTAACCATCACCCGGGACCTGCACTCGTGTCGCGCATTGTTCAAGTGTTCCTCAAGGATGTGGCAATCATGATTCAGCCTCCAGGTGGAAACGTGCTCTCTCTACCTCACACTTACACCTCACCAGGAAACCCACAGTGCAACTTTACAGGAACTTCTTTGTATCTTTATGTATTTGTGTTGTTGTTGTGTTGTTTTTTTAAACTATAGCAGTTACCTATTAAGCCAAATTTCTATTTTTCAGTCTGTTGAAGTCAGCGTTGGTTTGGCTACATAATAAAGCCTGATCTGTCTTAAACTCCCAGATTGTTGGCGTTTTTTGTTTTTTTTTTAACTTATTTTTTATTGAACATACATACAGCACAGATAGAACATGACAGAGATGCGCAGACAAATATTCCAGACAAGTGTTCAGATACTTATTCCAAGATACACATGAAAAAAAAAAAATATTGATGTTTATAATTCCAATACTGTTTTCACTGGTGCCCATCTTTCAGCAAACTGTCCTGTTTTCAGCTGTAACCTTGCTGTGATTTTTTCCACGATGTATACATTTTTTACTCTATTCCTCCATTGTGATATGTTTGGAGGTTCTGGCTTTAGCCAGCAGGCTGTTATTGTCTTTTTAGCGATCAGAATCAAAATCCTCCACAAAGCAATCAGGTTTCTGTCTGTCAGATTCTCAGGTGGTATGCCGAGGATAAACATTGCTGCGTCCAAAGCAAAATTAATGTCCAAAATTTGCCCAATCTCCTTCCGAACATTCTCCCAGAAGTTCAACAGCTGTGGGCAATCCCAGAATATGTGCGTAAAATCTCCTATTAACTGACATCCTCTCCAACACAGTTCAGATGTGTTGCTATATTTTGAAGTCTTAGATGGAGTGTTGAAATATCTCATCTTCACCCTCCAGTCAAACTCCCTCCACATTGGGCTGCTTGTTAATTTGTGTCCTGCTCTGAATGTTTCCTCCCAATTTTCATCTGGTATAATAGTATTTGTTTCTAATTCCCATTTTTCCTTAACATCCAAATTGTTGTCCTTACATTCATGTTGTAGTACTCTATGGATTTTTGATATTAACCCCTTTTTAGTCTCCCCCTCCAAATACGACAACAGCAATTCCTCCAGCCTAGATGGTGTTGTACAAATATTTCCCCACTCTCTGTGCTTTTGAAGGTAGTGTCTTAATTGTAGAAATTTGTAGAAGTCATGGTTCGGTAAGTTAAACTCTTTTTTAAGTTGTTCCAACGACTTCATATACTGTCCATTGAAAACTTGTGCAATATAAATTAACCCCTTACTTCTCCATTTGTTGTACCCTGCATCCATAACAGATGGTAAAAAGTCTGGATTTCCTGCTATTTTGGTGATTCTACTTATTGAGTTAGATACTTTCAGTTTTTTTTCGCACTATTGACCACACTTTTATTGTTACCCTAATCCAGTCATTACGCATCCCCTCTTTTTTCTGCATCTTCTCTTTCAAAAACGGGAGTACCTCCGAAGGTGTTTTCTGACAGGAATTTTGTTCCATTCCCACCCACATTGTGTCTGTAATATAATAATCGCTCTAAGTTGTGCTGCCCAATAATAATTTTTTAGACTAGGTAAATTTAACCCTCCCTTCTCTTTTGGGCAAAGAAGGATTTTGTATTTGATTCTAGCTTTTTTATTTTGCCAAACAAATTTAGATAGGATTTTGTCTAACGTCTTAAAAGTTGAACTAGAGACCATAATTGGCAGTGACTGGAACAGAAACAACAATCTCGGTACAATGTTCATTCTCACTGTTTCGATTCTTCCCACCATCGACAGGGGCAATACCTCCCATCTGGCCAAATCCTTCTTTAGTTCTGTAATCAGTTTTCCATAATTTTCTTTAAATAGCTGCGATATAATGGGAGTAATAATGATGCCAAGATATCTAAACCCTGTGGCGGTCCCTTTGAAATTGAACTTTCCCTCTAATTCAGTTGGATATTTGCCTGAAAGCATCACTGCTACTGACTTAGATTCATTAGTTAAATAACCTGATAATTGTCCATATTCATTCAGATTGTTCAATAAAGCCGGTATAGTTAAGGAGGGTTCACTTAGATATGTTAATATATCGTCAGCAAATAAAGATATTTTATGCCTCACTCCCCCTTCATCTCTTATTCCCTTAATATCCTTATTTTGTCTTATTGATTCGGCTAAGGGTTCAATACTTAATGCGAACAGCAATGGACTCAGACAATCCCCTTGTCTGACCCCTCTTTTGAGGGGAAAGAAATCTGAACAGCATCCGTTAACTCTAATCCGTGATTTGGGGTTTTCATAAACCAATTTTACCCAATCTATAAATGTTGAATGAAACCCAAAAACTTCTAATGTCCGACATAGGAAGCTCCATTTTACCCGGTCAAATGCCTTTTGTGATTGTTGGCGTTTTATCTCACTTTAATCGAGGAGCGTCAGGTGTCTACACGTGGCTGTGGACACCTGATTTTTAGACGACTTCTACTTCAGTACCATGACAAACTTTCTGTCATTTGCATTTTAGGGAACTTAGAGCTTCCACTTCACAACATTTCAAGGGAAATATAGTAATATTGGACATTTATCTGAAGCCATCAGTTACTACACAGAAGGCCGACAGAAGCAGATCAGCCGAGGCTCCCCACCACTGGAATACACAAACATCACCAGAGTACTACTTTATCTTTCTGCTTTTACTTAAAATAAGGACTTATGTGGTGGAGGAAGTACACATCAGGGAACGTTTCATCTTTATATCTGTATAAATGACGCCTGTGGTTCACGGCAGCTCATTCACTCTGAACACAAAACACTGAATCCAACAAGGCAGACGCGCGCTAAACAATCACTCTTAAAATCTGAGTGTGTGTCAGTGTGTCTGGCACCTGATCCCAGCAGGGGTCTCCCACTTAACCCAACATACAGAAACATAAACCAGTTGTGCAAACCAAGTGTGTTTGCACGATGGAACCATGTAACAGGAGGATGTAAAGAAGTCCCTTTTTAACTGTATTACAGTGTTTTATAGTATAATAATTAAGACGCAGTGAAAGCACTGAAAATAACTGACACTAAAAAGTAGTAACTGTTCCATTGTGAATAGTGAAGTAAACTCCCAGGGTGAACACGTCCATCAAACCAGTTTATCACCTGTCACCCTCGGGGTTTTCGCACTTACTCCTTCAATCAGATTTTTCCCCGCTGGTTAGTCACCGGAGCGGGCTGCTAGTTACAGCTGGCACTATTATAACCTCTTGAGCAACCCTGGAACCTGCACTCCTATGCCCTGGCCTTTCAGTCATACGGAGTTCGATGGAAGAGGAGGGGTGCGGCCGGATGACGCTATCTGCATGTCGATAACGGCTGTAAAAGCGGAGGGGGGGGGGGGGCTGTCAATGACGTTAGGACGTACAGTTTGTAGTAGTTACGACTACAACAGGACACGGAAATCAAAGAGCGAGCGTTGGAGCTGTAGTAAAGCTCACGGGGCGACGCGCTCCACCGCCAGCAGAGTGAAATCAGCAGGGGTTGGGGGGGAGTGGAGGATCGGACGAGCGGCAGGGAAATGTCTCCAATAAAGGACCTGGAGGTGACCGTTGAAGAGCTCAACGAGGAGGGTACTTTTTCTGAGGGAGACGCGGTGTCAGGGACGGTGAGTTTCACTTTAACCAAAGAATGCAAAGTGAAAAGTCTCCTGGTGAAGCTTAAGGGGGACGCGCACGTGCACTGGACGGAGGGCACTGGTGACGATAAGAAGTCCTACAGCGCGCACAGGCGGTACTTCAAAGTCAAAGAGTTCCTGATCCCCGAGAACGGCAAAGGTGCGTGTGCAGAGTTTCGCCGTCGATGACAGGCTGACTCCCCTCTCCTCTCTCCTCTCTCCTCACCGTCTGTCGCTGTGTTGCGTTCACGGTCGTTGGATTTTACAATAAGTGGTTTGGTTTGCTGCGGAAGTGAGACTTACACACATCTGTGGCTTCCGCATTTTATTTCTCCCACCATTTGAAATTCCCTACCATTTAACGGTGACTTGAAACTAGACTCTCCCCAGCCGTACAGGCCAGTGAGGGCTTTGCTGCGGCGTCACCGTAGAAATAGAGAAATAAGCTTGTTACTTATTAAATTAGCACAAATCACAATTTTGTCTTTTCTGTTTCTTATCATTCAGACCAGGGGTGCCATGATGTTTCCCCATGGAGGACAAACTCCAAATAACTGTTGGGCCAAGCAGAAAAGCAAACCCATCCTGTTGTTAAAATGCTTTTTGTCTCTATTTTTTTTTTATTCTTACTTCACTTGCACCGAACTGACATCCTGCCTCTTGATCAAATTATGACGAAACGACCCTCGTAAGACCATGACCCTGAACAATAGCATGCATGTTGTGATTTGACATATACAGCCAACACCCCTACACTGTGACAGGGAGGGTTGTGAGGGTGGGGGTGGGCTTGGCCCCCAGTGGTACACAACATGATTTAAGTCCTAAATTCACTTATAAATAAAGGAAAAGGATGAATTTGGCAGGTCATAGACATGAAGTCATTCCTGGGGGCTAACTGTACCCTTACCTCCATTATACTGCAGTGTGGCTTGTGGCTCACGGTTCAAGGGCCATCTCATGCCACTCCTTGTTCTCCATCTGTTTTTTTTCCTGCAAGTCTAAAGCTCTTAACTACATCAGCACCACTGGGACCGTGATGGAGCACACAATGCTTTTAACCCCTTTTGCAAAGGCAGCCGCCAGACTGAGGGGATGGGTTGAATGACATTAAGGAGGAAAAGCTTACAGTTTAGCCCCACTTTCAAGTTTCATGTTCAGCTTCCTTGAGCATTTAGTCGTAATTGCTTTTCATTGTATTTTAGAGTGTTGTGTTTCTCAGAATTCCCTAAATATGTAAATTTAAGGTCAAATGGGAATTTGCCTCGGCTGCACGGTGGTGCAGTAGTTAGCACTGTCGCCTCACAGCAAGAAGGTTCCGGGTTTGAATCCCGGCTCTCCCCGTGCCTGCGTGGGTTCTCTCTGGTACTCCGGCTTCCTCCCACCATCCAAAGACATGCAATTGGGGATGAGGCTGATTGATACTCTAAATTGTCTGTGGGTGTGAATGTGAGTGTGAATGGTTGTCTGTCTCTCTGTGTTGGCCCTGCAATGGACTGGCGACCTGTCCAGGGTGAACCCCACCTCTCGCCCATTGACACTTGGATATGCTCCAGCCCCCCCCCCCCCCCCCCCCCCGGCAACCCTTAATGTAAGAATAAGCAGAAGACAATGGATGGATGGGAATTTGCCTCGATATCAGGGTGTGTGTGTGTGGCAGCTTCATGTTGCAAAATGCTATATCTTGAGAACGTCCTCCACCCCTCACATATTAGATGAACATTTACTGTCTTCATTCATAACTGTAGATAAGGGAATAACTTCCAATAACTCCTTTGCAACTCTCCCATCGACCAGCCTTCCGTCTGAACTCTCTGTGTTCCGTGCGCCCTCTGCTGGCGAAGCGACGAGACAGCTGACTCAACCGTAAACAAATATTTTTCAACTGGTGGCCTTCGAGTTTTCTGCATAAAAAAACCCCACTATAATCTTTACATTTCACAACAGATTTCTATGAGCTGTTTTTCTGTTGAAAGTTTAAAAAAAATTTTAAAAATGAGGATTGAACTCCATGATCTAAGAATGTAATTAACCTGTAATGACTATTAGCATTGAAGAGTGCCTTGTCATAAGGAAACATAGCTCGCTTTTGTCCGGCATGGATTAAGCTAAACTATCGGACAGTATAGATGGTGTGGAATATTATTGTAAGATGTAGTTAATGACACCAAATATGGTACAATGGCATGTTACAGATGAACAAGTTATAAAGTGATTATATTCCAATGTTATACCGTAATATTAAATTGATTCGTGCAGTCGCCAGGAGACAATCTGGTCCCCAAATTATGTTCTGTTACTAGAGCGAAGTCAAACAGGAAATGACAAAACCCAAGGCTGAGACAGATCATTACCTTCCCATAATTGAGCAGCTACTGCTCCGCTGAGGCCTGCACTTTAACAATACTGTTAGGTTCAATGAAAGTGGGACATTAGGGTTTCGGTAAGAGACCTTTCAAGAGCTTCACAATTTTGAAAAATATATAAAAATTGTGATTATTTTTGCCTGGTATTGTGATTGTGATTTGCAGTGTTAGAGGAAATATTGATTTATACAATAACGTTAATATTTTAATGAAATAAACCATTAAAATAATAATGATGATTTTCGCAAGGATCTGTGTCAGAAGAAGATGTTTTTTAAGTCTGAGAATACGATTTTTAGGCAGGACATCTCTGCCGCGCCACAATATGTGATGAAAAATTGTATTTTGACACACAATTCGCCTTTCTGCATTTTGAATTTGCAGTAGCCCAAATACAGAGTAACAATTAACTTCCTGTTGTTTTGTTTTGTTTTGTTTTTGCTTGTGTTTTTTCCAGGCAATGTACTTCCTCAAGGGATGCATCGCTTTAAGTTCATGCTCAAAATCCCAGACGGGTACGTGGCGAGCAAGCATCAATACACATTGTGTTTACAAATAACCGCATAAGTGGACTGGTCTCCGCCCACAGGGACATGCCATCATCCTTCCAGGGGATGCATGGAAAGATTCAGTACTTGGTTGAAGTCAAGCTGTCCAGGAACTGGCGATGGCCGTCCTCAGCGGAAGCTGAGCTCAAGTTTGTTTCCAGGTCATTAGCACAGCTCGGAGCCACGACGGTAGGTGATACACCACAACAACAATGTCCATCTCCCAACTTTTGTCTGGTTGTAGCATGTTGTTCCCATTGGGCACGCTCAGTACACATCCTGGGAGAGTCACTACATACACAAACTCCAAATAGCGTGAAATACAGAGAGATTAAACTAGCAGCAGGTGCACAGGAACAGGAAACCAGGTAAAATGCTGGATCATACTTAGCGGTAAGAGGGGACATGGCTAGTACTTCTCTTTTGGATTCATGATGTCATCAGGCCAAAGCCAAACAGCCTACAAGTCACTTATAAACGAGGTTGCATTAAATTCAATTTAAGGTAACAAAACTCAATAGGGTCTCCGCCTGAAGTATCTTCTGCCTCAGGCCCTCATAATAAACTTGAGACAAAAGGGACAGCAGAGGATTAATTAAAATATTCGCAAGAAAACCTCATTCTGAAGGTCACACTGCATGCAGAACACAGTGATTTAATGAGTTCGCAGATTGAAAAGTTAACAAGTTTACGTTTTATGACGTTCGCCTGGACTTTGAATGTCAAGTGTCTGACGCATCACGCAGCTGTAAAATGTTTGTTTTCATGATTTCTTCAAGTGTCCACAGGCGGGTTCAGTGACTAAAGGCGAGGTCCTAATGTCTGCCACTGTTAACAAGAAGGTGTGCTCTCCAGGTGAGTTCCCTCAAGTTAATCATTAATATGAAACCAAGGTTAGTCCAGAAAGAGCAAATCCACATTTTAGGTTTTTATTTTTATTTTTTTCAGGTGACACTCTGTCTGTAGTTGCCGACATCAACAACTCATCTTCCAAAAAAATGAAGCCCAAATTCAGCTTGCAGCAGACAGTCGTGTATCGCGCCACCACCTCCAGGAAAACAAGCAAACAAAAGCTGTGTAAAATGATTGGAGACACAATCGAGCCCAACTCACGGGAAACTGTCTCCTGCCAGTTGCAGATTCCCGAACATACGCACTACACTCTCCTTAACTGTGAGATCCTCTCAGTTGAATACACGCTGAAGGTACGCAGCGGCGCTCATGTTGAGTGGTTCAAGTGTGCTGCTTTGATTTAATTGAATGAACCTGTTGTACTTCTCATGTTTCTGTCCAGGTGTATTTGGACATCAGCTTCGCCTTCGACCCGGAGGTGTTGTTTCCTGTGGTCATTCGTCCTCCTCACTTTGCTTCCCAATGGAACAGTGACTTCCAGGGTCCTCCTGCTGGGGCCATGGGGGCCCCGAGCTACAATGACTTCTCCTCTTCTGCTTTCCCTCCTGGAGCTCAATTTGGAACCCCAGGTGCTTATGGGTACCCGGCACCGGGTCCTGCTCCAGGCGGCTATCAGAGTCAGTTCCAACAGCCAGCAGCTGCGTACGGCTTTCAGAGTGCAGCTTTCCCCCCCTCGTCAGTGCAGTCCCAGACGCCATCTGCTCCGCCTTTGTTTCAACAAGAAGCCCCTCCATCTTACCCATCCCTCTTCCAACCACCTCAGCAGTGAGACAGGGTTTGATCCAATGTGAGCTTCAAAAACGGTACAGAAGAAACTTGGTGGCATGAAATGAGACACTTTTGCAAGTCTGTCAAGTTATAAACTATCGAACGGGACTTTTGTCTTTGTCTTCGGGCGGTGAAAGTTTCTCAGACGACTGTTGACTTTGTCATAATCCAGTGTAGCTTGTCTTGACTTTTGCACATGTAAACCTACTGATGAAATGTTTTGAGCGTCCAGCGACTCGTTTCACTATCAGCATGTGATGCATTTAGTCTGATACCGCCTAGAAAGTCCGGAAGAGAAGCAGCTGATATGCCAAATATGCCGAATACTGACAGACATCCAGAAACCAGAGGACGTTGTCATCACGTCAGCTGAGGACATCTGCCTCCGATATGATTTTACGAAAAATAGAACATTTAAAAATATTCTCTGATATCTCAATTAAAAGAATAATAAGCAATCCTCCATATGCTTCATGAGGAGTTTACTTTTTCAAAGCTCTTAAATTAATGGAAAATTAATATGCTGTGGAACTCATTGGTATCATAGAAAGATATTGTAAACGATTATAAAAAAAAAGTTTCCAACCTTTGTATTAATATTGTTCCCTCCTCTTTTTTGTCATTTACTTCTGTGTTCGTCCTGTTCTGTAACCACTGGTACCTTTTTTCTATTCACCTGTTGTTGTTTTTTGTTTGAATTATTAAGATATTGGAGCCATAATACTTGGGAATGCTGGTAAATAAAGTGTTTTTCCTCAGATTTGTAGGTTGCGAGGTGTTTTTCTTATATTGAAAGAGCCAGTGGTGTAATCTAGTTTCAGCACCAGGTGTACTGTGGTGCATACACACCCTAAAACAACACCCAATGATCCCAAAATCAGGATTGTAACTCTGCCGCTGTTATAGTGGGTGTACCACTTAATAGTCCTGTGATTAACATGGACTTCCCCACTGGAGAGAGCAGGCTTCACGTCTGTCAAAGGCATAATTCTGCTACATGTACTTTTGTCAACCGTTTGAATTCTTGGGGGGTGCATCATCACTGTAGAAAAACATCATGTGACCACACAGGCCCCCCCCCAAAGCTGTCCCATTTCTCACCATAACGAGTGGACACTCCTATTCAGCTTGGGACACTGTTTTCTCCTTGTAACAGATTTATGCTCTTTAAATCTAATTGGTAGTCCATGTACTTGCAGACCGCTGCTGTATACAGATGATCTCACATACCATGGTAGTAAACAAGTGTGTGTGTGAGAGATGTGTATACTATATACTCCAAAGTACTTTCAAAAATGAACACACTCCAGACTAACTCTTAAGGGTTTTCTTTAAATTGCAGGCTGATATCCCTGGTCAGAAAAAAAAGCTTGTTCATGGAAATCCTGCAGGCTCCATAACCATGCATGTTCCCTGGAGTTTTGGGAAGGAATGCAAGCTCTCACCCCCTCACCCCCTCCTCACTCATCCATTGAAGTGGTGAATACAGGGAGGAGGGCTGCTGCACTTTGTTCCCAGACACATGCACTTGCTGTGGAGACAGAGGAGCACAAAGTACCATGGTCATGGAGAGAAGACGTCCGTGTGTTTACCTGCTCGTCCTCCTCGTTGTCTCAGGTGAGATCCGGATGTGGGGATTCGTGCTTTTAGCACTGGAAGCGAGTAAATCTGCGTTGCTACTTTTACTTGTTTGTACTCAACAGTGAAAGCTTAACTTGTCTGAAGCTTTGACACCAGCAAGATGTCTAAGTTTGAACAGCCTGGTGTCCGAGTTTGCAGCTGATGCAGCAGCAAGTTAGCAAACACTAAGCTTCGCTTGACCCAATAGTTTCGTGCATCTTCCACCAGAATCACTTAGCTAACGAGCTAACTTGTTAGCTGAGTGCTAATTTATTATTATTATTATTATTATTATTATTAAAACAACTGTTGAGATAAAGCTGCTTCTGTTGGTACTGGATATTTAAAGGCGTATATTTTTATATAAATCAAGAGTTGCAGGACATAAACACGTTCATGAGTCACGTTCAGGGTTGGTAAACTTCGAAACCCCACAACTCCAAACCCTTAAATAACTTATTGCTATTGTAATAAAGTCCCTGACAGTGCTGGACGGTGGTGCTGGTTGAATCATACCGATGACATATCACGTCGCTTTTCAGGTATTTGAGAAAGTACAACAATATGATAATAGTTAAGAGAGAGAGAGAGAGAGAGAAACAAAATTGCAGAACTTTTATTCAATAAATGTCGAAACAATTCATAAGTAAACTCTGTAATAAAATGACATTTATTTTGGTGCGTTATCACAAGGTGCTGGAGAGGCTGCTGCTACGCGCACAAGCACTGTTTACTTTTCTCAACACAAGTAAGCAGTGCTTGTGCGCGTAGCAGCACCTGAGCAGCAGCCTCTCTAGCACCTTGTGATAACGCACCAAAATATTTGAATAAGAAAAAAAATATTTGGAAGTAAAACATGAGCGCTGTGTCTGTTTCATTAGGAAGGAGCGTTCAGCTGTCCAGGTGGAGTCATGTTGATGTTTGCCTGTAGAATGCAGAATGCTGAAATGGAGGGGGGGGGTGCTTGCAATATCCGACAGCAGCCAAGCAGATGGCGCTGCCTGCAGACTCAGGTGTCTATGTATCCTACATGTGTAATCTTTAAATTAGCTTCATGCGTGCGGCTGGGACGGTATCGATTATCTCCATGTCCAATAATCGGTCTACCGTTACTTCCTGGATTTTAAAAGTGTTGTTATTGTTACGGCTTTTAGTTCCCCAACGCTTGAATTGGAATGGAAAGTGGGTTTGACCCCCGTTGTTCATCCTGTCCCTTCAACAGAAGTTTCTGGCCTGAAGATCCGGAACAAGCTGCTGGGTAAATGTCTGCAGGTGCAGGCGGGATCCTCGGGAGGCAGGTTGTCACTGGAGGAATGTGACCCCCATTCAAGGCTCCAGGAGTGGCATTGGCTTCCTGGGAGACAGTTCCTCAGCAGCCGCCTCACCGGGGAATGTCTGACGGCACCCAGAGAGCAGTATGAAGGTGTCCACCTGCAGCCCTGCATCTTCAGGGCAGACCGGGAGGACACCGAATCAGCTGCAGAGGACACGGACCGAGAAGCAAGCAGCCAGGAGTGGACCTGTTCCAAGAAAGGCCACCTGACTTTGATGGGGAAGGGGCTGCACCTTAGTGCTACGCCAGAATCCACCTTGGTCTTCCTGTCGAGGGAACATAAACAGGTAAGAGCAATCAGCCATAGCATTAAAATCACTGATGGGCTTGTATTAAATCAAACAGCAACCCTGCAACGTCCCCCTTGATGGCGATTATGACTGTTTACTATTTTGGAGGCTGTATTTTGTTGCTTCTACTCAGAACTTTCCACAGTTTTTTTCTGTCATATTAATTCATATAAATGGGATGAACAAACCATCAGTTACTATTTCACTCAGCAGTAAAATCCAGAACCAATCAGGAGCTACATGACTTTAAGCGCCAGACGCTTCTGATTGATTCCGATTTTCTTCTCTGTTCTCACAGTGTTCCAAATGAGGTTCCCGTTGAGATCATAAACAGGACTTCTTAAATCTGAATTTAAGACTTGTCTTTTAACCTACTCCATTTTGTTATGCGTTGAATACTCGCGCGTACTCTTTTTAATCTTTAGTGTTCTAGCTGCTCTCCCAGGCCACAGAGAAGTTTGTTTTTGTAGCTGTAACTGCTTCACTTTGCCCCAGGCAGGATAAGGTGCTGTATCGATGGACTGGTCTTATCTTTGGCTTGGAAGTTACATAAAACAATCAAATAGAGGGTTGAGTCAAAAGTCTCTGGCAGTAAACTTGGCGTTGATGGAGGAGGCTGTAATCATTTACCTGTGAACTTGTGTTGGCCTTGGAAGTGTTGAAGTGCTCGCCTGTTGTTGTTCTTTTGACTCCTCCTGTTCACAGGGCAGCAGGTGGAGGACGCTGGACAACCAGACCCTGTGCAGCGGGAGAGACGGCAAACACGCCCAAGATCATCCGCATCACCACCTGGGGGCATCACTGAAACCTCTGGGTCAAAATGCCATGTCTGATACGGACGGTCAGGCTCAGTCCCGTAAGCATCTTGTTTGAGGAGAAATGACGTCTTTCAACATGACACTGAAAACGTAAACGCAGTGTGTTCTCTGGTTCAGTTAAAATCCCTCTGCACTGGCACACATGAACCTGGAGTTAATGATATTTATCATATTATCATGTTCCCCTGTGTGGATGTGATTGCTACAAGGCCAGTGAAAGAGTTCTTACAGTCATAAATCAATCACTTCAAGCTGAATAATACATCCAGGCTTCAGTCACAAAGAGAAGCCTGCCGCCACTCCTGAACGACAAACCTCAGTAGGAAATGAGCCTGCCCTCGTTATTGGATCAGGTTTGACCTGTTTACATCCTCCTCCAGTACAAATATTAGCATGCATATCGTGAATACTCAATAGGAGCTAATGCAAACATCATCTTAAAGTAAATACTGGATATTTAATTGAAGTGACTTATAACCTTTAAGCCAAATCATATCCGTACTTTTTTTTTTTCAGGTTGGTTTAAATCCATGTGGCGTATCTGCTCTCGGCCGCATGCCGTATTCTGCTGTGGTCTCCAGATTACATTACGAGATGCCTCCTCACTTTGAGGCTGGATCTAATTAGCTAAGTGTGCATTTGACCAATCGATGTCTTTCCACATGCTGGAAGGAGGCCAGCCACTCCAGGAAATGCCATCCCTGAGATAGATGGAGTCATGGAAATGCAGATTCATGTTGTGTTGTAAAGCTGAGTACTAAAGACATGACGACCTCCTCCTCCATCACAGCTGTGTGCTGGCAGAGAAATCAGATGTCCATCTTGTCAAGCTTAACAAAAATCAAATGTTACGTTGTCATGCCTTTAATTGACTCTGTTTTGGTTTTTTTTGTCTTTTTCCCTCCACTTCCAGTCGAAGGTATAATGGGCGTTCATGTCACTGAAGTCTTTCCTGTAACGAATGTGTCTGCTTCTTCCCTGACCACTAAATCACCGGCTGATCCCACCATGATCTTCTTCAGCCTGGATTACGGTAAACTAATATCAAGGAAAGACTCAGTTTCTGTGTCTGCCAGACTCCACCGTGTATGCAGGCTCAAGCAGATGACTCCGCAGTTTTCCTTTGAATGGAGTGACTTTCCCACCACCAGGTGGGGATAGAGGAGAGAGAAAGTGATAGATTTTGGTGTGTTGTAATCTCCAAAGGAGTTTCTATTGGCTTTGAACTACAGATTGAGAGCCTTGGGATTATGAGAACAATCAGAAATGTGATGATGCGTGTTCACAAAACAAACACCGACCACTTTGGACATACTCATTTTTACAGATAGATACAAATAGGTTGCCAATAAATGTCAATATTCTGCACAGCTATAGCCAACTTCACACTCACCAGAACAGTTTAGAAACTCTCTGCTAACAGAAATGAGTCGAACTTTTTAATATATATATATGTTTAAAACTGTGTTCAGTCTTTTTCCAGCCTGTGATGCTTCAGTGCATGTTGCGTTTAAGTGGGAAACTCACTGATGGCTGTGTCCTTTTCTTGCCCCGTGTCAACATATGTAATTTAATGAGTGCCTTTATTTAAATCGATATCTATTAATCAAGTGCATTCTGTAATACTGGGCGATGGACGGCTGTGGTGTTTACCATCTCCCACTCTGACATTCCAGTGCACTGAGCGAAGCTGAGCAGGTTAGCCAGTGGTGTTTTTTTGGCCAGATAGTAAGGTGTGTTTTTGGTTTTGTTTGTTTTATGGTTCGGCGCCACCCGCAGGTCCCCCCCCCCCCCTTTGTTCCGTACCTCACTTTGCTGAACTTGCTTGTGTCGGCTGCTCTCTTCAGAGAGCCTGCTGCATTTTTATATGGGTCCTAAACAATAAACGAGCTTCCACACCAGACTCCATCAGCAAGTTGTTGCTTCTTCCTAGACACCTCGCTGGGTTGTAAAACACCAGCACTTAAAAACAACCTGGAAATGGTGTCAAAAGCATTTAAAAGGGTATTTAAACTCCACACACACCCAAAATCACACATTCATTTCGTTACGAGACAACCTGGAAAAAATGACACGCTATTGTTTTGAAATCTTGGAAGTTTTCTATACTTTTCTGACATGTATTCAAGCTGGGCGCTGGTCTTGGTGAACTTTCTTCTCATTGGCTGGTGTTTGTTGATTGGAAAATGCTATTAGTGAACTGCTAACGAATCATCATCCACATTTTCAATTTTTGTTTGAAGAGGTTATCAGAGCCCTTTTTAAATGCAATAAACATCAATCAGGTCATAAACACATTTACTACGTTTGATGCAGGATTATAATTACGGAACGCAACTTCTTCTTTTTTAAATGCTCTTCTTTCAGCATTTATCTCTCTTGCAATTGAACTCATTTGTGAAATCTGATAGAGAGGGCTTGTTGGTCACCGTAAATCGATGTAGTCCCAGTTTAGAAAGTGGATTGCTGTGTGGTTTATGTGAAGCTAATGGTGTTTTGCTTGGTGTCTGTGTGCCTGTAGGGATGGGCTGGAAAATCACCATGCTGGTTTTAAGCTCTTTGGCTCTCGTCCTGGGAACTGTGATTCTCATTCTCAACGTTTATTCCAATAGGTGAGTGTCTAAATCCCTCAAGAAATTACCAATAATGCCCTAAATCCCATGTCTCTGGTGAGCTTTCACACAAAGTCTTCACAGGTTAAACTAGTACGTTTAAGAATAGTTTGTTTTTTTAACTCATTTATTCACTACTTTTTGCTGTCAGTCATTTGAAGTCGTTTTTTTTATGGAGGATTTTTGTTTTTTTTAATTGTATGTTAATTTTGGGGGGGGGCAATAACATTTAACAGTAATTTTTGACATCTGAGAGAGAAATCAGAAGCGAGGATGGACAATGAAATACAAGTGCATCACTTTGAGCTACTCTACTGATAAAAATCAGTCTTATACACTACAAATTGTGAAGAGACAACAAAATGAGAAAAATGTCTTTGTGTGAAGCAAAAAAAAAAGTTCTCCCATAGCTAACTGTCCCTCTGTCCTTGTCTTGCACCGCCAGAAGGAAGAAGGTGGTGTGTGTTTTGAAGTCTTACACTCCAAGGTCAGAAATGAGTGTTCCAGGGTCTCCGGTTCCCAGTGAAAGAGCGCCGCTAACAGAGCATGCCATGCGCCTCCCCCACTCCTCCCCTACTCTCCAGCGAGGAGAAATCCTGATCGAGTGGAAGGACGGCACTGTTACTCCCCTCTACGAGGCCTGAAAGATGTTCTGAGCAGGTTTGGGCTGTGGGTGTGTTTGAGGAAACATAGTTACCATCTGACTGTGCCTGACAAGGAGGCTTTTGTGATAAATGCTGAGGAAAAATTTGGTTACATTTTTATGTTTGAAATGTTACATTTTGTTAAGTGTTGGATGAGGCAGGATTGGGGCGTTTCTGTGAGGTTCAGAGGAAGATGGCAGCTTAGAAAAGGTCTGAGTTTTAGAGGCTGGGCGAGAGAATGTTCGACACTGAAGGCTCAACAAAGCAACCAACAACACCAACAGCAGAAACCATTGGTTGGATCCATAAATACTAATCTGGGTTTGATGTTCTGGTTTAAGGTCTAACAGTATTCTGTGTAGTCAGCTCGGGTACACGACGCTTGATAACTGTAATAAATTTACAAGATGCCTCAGTCCTCACACATCCATGAAGTATTGCAACCAATCCAGGGGATTGTGGCTCCATAGTGCTACACTTGAGTTGTGGCCCGTAGATCACAAGCTGAGGAAGTTTTAGTTTTGTCTTAACGTTGCTTAGGATAATTTAGCGTGTAATACATTGTATGACATAAAGTAGTTAAGATGTTTCAGAAGAGAATCTTAACTTAGTTTACATTCATGTTATCAACAGTGTTGATAAAGTAGCATTCTGTACTGTTCATGTTCTAATGCACTGTGCTTTTATACTGATGACATGTAACTTTTGTAAACTTTAGGATGCACTCACACTTGGCCCGGTTGCCCTGTACCATGCTGAAGCGCAGTTGTGCCCCCCCCCCCCCCCCCCCATCTCACCCGCTAGCCTTCATACAGCTTACATCGTCGCTGAGCTGTACGAGCCTGATACTTGGTAGGGAATCCTGCAGGCTAGGAGTGAAACTCCACGCCGCTGTGACATACGGAACCGAGAGGTGACAGTTTACACCCCAAACTCTTGGTTCTCTACAGCTGACGACACTGACAGGGGGAAGACAAGGGAAACATAAAATATTGTCATTTTACAGAAGATACACACCTGTCAGTATTATGTGCCTGTACTTGAGAAACAGAACCATAGTGTAGCTCACCTCTGCCAACCTGTGCTGGGACTGAGGAGCGGTAGCACTGGACCGACGTGCCTTGGTAGTGGACAGATCACCCGGCCCTCACTCCAGGTCTGTGTTGGGACTTTTGACTGTATACACCTCTATTACCTGCAGGTTGTCTTCTCGGTTTTGAGGAAATTACAGATGTAAATGTTTAGGATTTCATGTCTATGTTTGCTACTGAGTTGAAAACCACAATGTAGCTCAAAGCTTTGGAGTTCGTCGACCAGTTGACTGGAATGGAGATGTGATTTGTTGCTTAACTGCTCTTAAACTAAAACCCGGTGTGTAACCTGTTTTAACTGCTGTCCACACATTAAAATTGCATACATACTACTGACTTGTATAGTTATTTTTGTGGATGCACTGTAGATCCATGATGCTCGTCGTGTGTAAATCTTATGATTGTTATATGACCACGACTTTCCAAGCTTGCTCTCCTGAGAGCAGTTGCAGGGGAATGATAGTCTGTATATCAGACAGTCTGTCGGCCTGCAGGAATCACACACATGTTGAGTTGATGATCCGCGTCGTGGTGGCACCAGAGGACAGGACATTTCCCTATGGCACGGAAACTTCCCAGCTGGATGAGCCAGTTTACAGCAGATATCCCAAATGCTGTTTTCATGTGCTTTGGGAGAGGCATGGGTGTTGGTAATAAGGATTTGATGTCTCCTTCAAATGAACAATAATGAGCAGATCTGTGTGGACACACCTGTTTTTGAGAATGTAGCACTTTGTTTTTGTCAGAAGTGTATTCCAGGTAGTACTTCTACCTTTTTGCTGCTTTTAATGGCCATCCCTGAATAGTTTTTTCTGGGGAAAGTAAGAGCGAGCCTAGAGCTGACATCTCCCGCTGGTTGTGTTTATACTAATGAGACAGCACAATGTTAATGAACAGCACCCTGAAAATGGCGTCTTACACCCTCCCAAACCACATCCACATGCCTGTTGAGAAAAACAGAGGATTGCTGTTGTTGTTGTTGTTGTTGTTGTTTTTTACAAATGAATCCATAAGTGAATTACTTGAATGAATATTTGTGAAATGACCCGAACCTTGTATAAACTACATCATTGTGTCACCGCCTTAATCGTACTTAAATGACCTTTCTTATGCGCTAATGTGAAGTTGTTGACCTGGAAAGCTTTAGCAGTCGTGCATTGTTGCTCCGCACTACAGCACTCATTCACACCCTGAAGCTGAAAGTGAGCTCAGTAACTTTGCTGTTGTTGCATTTTAAATGCAGGGTGCTTTAGTGCTGAGCAAAGTGGGACATGTCACCGTCCCAACACTCACAAACTGGACTGGAGTTTATGTGCACAGACGTGTCCTCTTCAGGTGAGGCAGAGGGAGGTGGGAGTGACACCTGTGTGAGTAAGAGTTGTGAAAGGGCTGACTCAGCATTTAATACATACAGATCAGTCTCAGCCTCCTCTCAAACAATTCTCTCTTTTTATTATTACATTGTTTCTGTTTGCATGTTATTTTTTTCAAAGATCTTTGATTGAGTCATCGCTTTGTCTGAGGTTTACCGAAACCTGTCAGGCACAAAACGTGCTGAATGTGTGATGTAAATAGAGCAGGGTCAAAAACAACTGCAGCTGGGCTCTAGAATATATCAAAATCAACATACAAAAAGCACAGAGTGCTGCAAAATAGCACTACAAGCAAATGTGAGGGGGCCAAGCAGTATGGCCTGGCAGAGTCGCCACGGCAACTTGATGTATTCATGTCAGAACGGTGGCTGTAATCACTGATAGCAATTAGAGAGTCTTGATTATTGTGGCACTCCCCAGGGAGTAACAAATGCTGCAGATTTTTTATTTATTTATTTATTTATTTGCCATATCTTCAGAAAGGTGTCCTGTGCCCATATGCCAAGTTTGGGGCTAATGCATCAAAGCATTAACGAGATATGACCTCACTTCCTGTTTCTGAATTTGTTTGGTTATGACGCGCACAGGATTTTGAGATCATTTGCAGTCTGCAAGAAATGTTCAGTCTTTTTGTGTCCGATCCAGTACTGTGTATCACTTTATGAAGTGGATGTGACTGGGACGTTAAACTGCTTTATCCAAGAAATAAACGGCAAATTGTTCTGAAGTCAAAGCGCATAAAGTCACTTTCACCTCGGACCCGCTGGTGGCAGCACAAACCTTTGATAAGAGTCGGGAGATGGACCCCAGTCACAGAGCCAAGCGTCACAGCTGACACATGCGAAACAGAGTGATTTAGTTTGGTGAAGTGAGAGCGCCGGACATCAGTGAAAGGCTTAAGAGAGGAGAGGAAGGAAGAGACCCCAGATTTAGGAGCATCCTCTGTTTACCCCTGGGCGATACACAATGGCCACTCTTCTATTTGATTCCGGAAAGAAACGTGCCAACATCTTGTGGGCATGTGTTAGTTTGTTTTTGTGAAACGTGTCATCACGGCAGGCAGTCGTTGTTTTACACATTCAAGAGAAAGACCGACACGGCTTCAGTCACTGAAATAGAATATTCTGCAGCATAAATACCAGAGTTGACTTAGAGTCCGTGTGCGTTTGCTTTAAAACCGCAAAATGGCAACTTTTGTGTGTTGTTGGTAACTATGGTATTGAACCTGTTGCTGTATCTCCTTTTATTTGGATTCGCTGTGACCTCATAATCACACATGGCCTGCACATGTAGCAACTCTCCCCTCAGGTGTTTCATAACATATACAACAAAACAGGCCGTTAGTGTCCCAGCCCGACCCAGACAGCCCATCCAAGAATGTGAGATACATTTAAGTGCTGTGTAAATTCCAGGGTGAAAGTTGTTTGAACTCACCAGGACGGTCCCCTGCGCTCTCCTGCTTGTTTTGCTCGGACTTGTTGTGTCCCGTGTTCTCTGTGTGTTATACAATGCTGAAATCAGTCCAGGTGCAAAGGCTTTGGTATAGAAAACTTGGCCTTGGGGATGTGACGGAGAATTTACAGTGATGCCCAATCCCAGTTATTGGGAAAAGGAATATACTTGGTATGTTCTGTGCTATATTGAGGGTTTATACAGTTTTACCATGAAAGCATCCTATTTTGAGAAGAAGGGTTCTCTCTCTTTTGCGAGAGATCCAGGTATCCTCCTCCCAGTGTGGTGTAATGCTGGAAGCTTTGCGACTGATATTAACTAAACACTTTAGCATGTCTTGTGGAGTTGAAACAACCATTTTGCTTGTCTTCTTACAGCGACTGCGTTTGCCACTGGTTAACATGGCTTGACACATTCATGAGGAAATGTGGATGTGTATAAAATCTCTGCAGCCGCAGGAAGCAACACCTTAATTTACATGTAAATATCAATGTCAGTTTTTGCAGGGTACTCGTTGCAGAATATAACGAGCCGTAACGTATCAAACCTGATCTAATGGTAAAATTCCACTGGAGCTTTGGGCAGCGTAGCCGTCCATGATAGATAACACATGTCTACTAACATGAGGTGAGTGCTGTGTGTTATTGGTGCTTTTACATGTTTCAGTCCAGTAACTGCAGATTGTGTGTAGCGTACACCACTGCTGACCATTCTCCAGAGCATCTGATAGTTTTCTAGGTCACTGCCATCAACTTGAGGGCTTCATTTCGTTGCCTGATACGAGGAACTGCTTTAAATACTCTCGCTGTTGCTGTGTTGACACGCTCCAGTCGGATGACAACAGTCTGAGTTTGAGTCTTGGGAGCCTCAGCCGAAACTCACAAATCTGCTTTTCTGCTGTTGGATCTCATACGGTTAAAGGAATATTCTTGCCCTGAGTTAGATTGATAATGCAGTGTGTGATGGATGTAGCTTGAACCAGGATTCGCTTGGCTTATCTTAGCATCAGAACTGGAGAAAGCTCACCTGGCTGTTCCTCCAGGATTTCCAATTGAATAAATCAAAGAGGTAGAGACAGCAAAAGTAAAACCCCAGACAGTTTCCTCAATACACCTGCACGACCAATTTAAAAATGGTCAAATACAATTAATGAAAGATCCCTTCATTTATTCCAGCTGATAGTCAAGCTACTATCCTAATATTAGCTGGTTGGAACATGTCTAACCCTAAGATGTAGCGGCTGTGACGGCTCTGAGTAGCCCAGAAACGAGCCTTCAAAGCACTTTAAGGCCATGAAAACGCGTTTTCAACGGTGAACTACAAGCACACAATTAAGAGTTAACAAGCTGCACTGTCCATCATATTAAGTAAAAAAAAAACTAGTTTTGAGTCAGATAAATCACTGAGAGCTTAAAGGACTTGCATTTTTGTTTGATTCTTCGAAGGTCATCTGTTGCTCATTAGGAGAAAATTGGACCGAAAACTAAAGTCAAATCACATCGGGTCAATTGTGGTCAGCCTGGATGTTCTCTGGAATCCTGTGGAGTTAGTAGGTATTTATATTACTGTACTTAGCCAAATACATAACATATTCCTCAACACACTACTCAGCACCAGTTAATCCATCAGACTGTTTATGATCACGGTGTCCCAACCGACTCTGGGAGAATTGCAAATGGGAAAATAGCTGGAATTGCATTAGACTTTTAATTTAACATTAGATTTGCAGAACAGAACTGTGTGGTAAAGAAGAGTGAAATCACTTTGCATCTCAGTAAGCTGTTGGTAGTAGTTCACATCTGCTGTCCAGCTAGAGGAAGAACTGGTGATCCCAGAGCAGCAGCAGCGCCCCCCGCCTGCTGGAGCTGCAGGGTGTCTCCAGCAGCAAAGCAGTGTTTGTCCATGTCTGTCCATGACATCACTCAACACACCGGAAAACAAACGTTTATTGCCGAGACGCTTTCACTACCTTCATGACAGTGCAGCATGATATCGGAGCCTCGACCCCTCGTCATACGTGGGTCCCAATTATTGTGTTCTCCTGGGTTTTGCTCATGGGAGCCGGAGCCAATAAATACTGGAGTCTGACCGCTGCAGGACAATTTGACCTGGATTGAGTTTAGAATAACCTCTTTCTCAATGTACACAAAAGTCAGATTTAACAGTTTGTTTGTTTGTTTTTTTGTCCAGTGGGAAAGGAGTAGAAGGGATATTCACAAAAGGCCAGCTCGCTTTTGCCAACATTAGCTTGGTTAGCTGGCTGTTTTTGTTTTTCTTCCTTTGTTTCAAATTGCAGCTGACCTATAATCATTTCCTCATCTGTATTTTTTTTCCTTTTTGTTGTTGTTGTTGTTGTTGTTGCTGCAAGGTCTTAGGTCAGATTTCACTGTAGTTTACAGTACAGTCCTGCTGTAATGTGCTGGAGATTACCCACAAAGAAAGAATAATAAAAGCTGGAAGGGTCGTAACCGGGGTCAGGAGGGGACATGGCGTTGCGTGGCCGGGTTGCTGAGGTGAGTATAGCGTCGAGGAAGCATGTGCTGTTTGCTCGTCTGCTATGAATGACTAGCTAGGAACTCCACGGGACACCAGAGAAAACCCAGGCTGCGAGGAACGTGCCAAGTAGTGACCACACGTGACCTGATGAGCTTGTTTTCTTCTAATGAAAAACAAAGGGCACTGTAAGAAAGTAAAAACGTGTCGTTTGTGTCTAATTACAGCATAATGAGGGGAGAATAGCGTCTAACTGGAGCTGTTTACAACTCTATGGCTTGGTAATTGATTTCTAGTTTTACTACAGTTGTGTTGAATGGTTTTCAATGATGATCGCCGGTGTGGTTTGTATATTGTGTTTTGGGTCTGATATGACTGGAGCAACCCTAATTACGTCATAATTTGAATATATACTGTCCAGTGTCTTTCTTTTCGCTTTTGTCTCATCCTACAAACTTCAAGAACGTCTTGTTGCACCGTCCAGTCTGCTGTGAAATAAAGCTGAGCTGATTTCTGCTCTTTACATGCATGTTTCTGGTCACCTGACAAATGTAGAGGCACTCATTCTCTTTTCTTTTGTAGTTGTGGTTTTGGTGTTAAGTGTAGAGTGATTTTAGAGCTTTTACTCTACAGCCCACAGCTACTGCTTCAAAGTAAAACCAAAAAAAAAACGAGGTGAAAGATGCAAGAGGTGATGATTTATCATTTTTATACAAAGTTATTAATGATGGCTGCTCAAAGTTTAAACCTGCCTCTGCTCACACGTTTTCACATTTATTGTGTGTATTCAGACTCTTTTGTCTGCCATTATGTGTGTGTGTCTGTGCATTTTGCACTGAGTCAGTCTGCTAATCCTTTCCACACATGCAAAGTGACCTGCTAAGACCTGTTGGAAGTTATTGTGCAAAACCACTGATTCACATCGTCCTGCAAGAACAGATTTGCCTCTTGTCTGATTCTGATGAAAACAGCATGAAAGGCTGAGAAGGTGTAAGGTCACGAGGTTTGGAAATGGCGAGTAGGAAAGATTTCATCTAACTGAAGCGTTGGCATGGAGGACCAAAGCAGATTTGGTCCCTCGGCTCTGCTCCTCTGGTCTGTGGATACTGAGGTATTCTTGGAAATAAAGTGTAGCCTTGAAAAGCTCACTGTAAAAATACTGCTGTGTGCTGCATAATGATGGACCAACCAGGTCTCCATTTGGGAACATAAAAATCATTTTTTCCAAGAGCGCAGCTGAGTGAATACACTCATCATGTGTTTCGACTGAGCTCTCAAATCTGCACGCTGCTCTTACATTTCTTACTGGGCCAAAAAAAAAAAAGTCGAGAAATTTTTCTTCATTTGAGTAATTGATTTAAAGCTCATCTCCTAAATATATGTTGACAGACTAGAACTCAATTAACATGTCTTCTTATTTTTTGATTAAGGCCTTACTCCGGCTACATGACTTACAGCTTGGATCAGACTTAGACTCAAGATAATCCAAATGTTTGCTCGGGGAAACGAACTGAGTTTTGAACATTTGAACAAGGACAAATGTAACTCACTTATTTTCAGTAGAAAAGAGAAGCCACCTGAAAAGATATGGGGGGGGGGGGGGGGGGGGGGACAGCAAACAACCAGGAACATGATCCACATTCATGCAACAATAAAAACAACTTTATTGTATCAGTACAAAAGCATATCTCCTCAACCTACATACAAAACACGAGAGGGCTCATGGCCTAGTTGAGCACCCAACCGTGGCAACACGAGATACTCTCACAACACAATAACGTTAATACAGTTACATGGTCCTGTACATGTAATAGTAAATGCATTTTTTTTAAAACACATTTCTAATATTATGAAGCATGAAACTTATAGTTTCCAGTAACATTTCAGTTTGGCAGCTGATTATTTCTGCAAAAAGATCCGAGGGCAGAATCTTAAGGGAAGAGCCTGGAAGGAGGGGTGGGAATCGCCAGCTTCATCGCGACACCATGTCAGGTCAGTTCCTCACCAAAAGATACGATATTTGCTGAAATCCCAAAGTGGGCCACGATGGGATTTTGATTTGATTCAGACGCCTGCGATTGATTTGAGACGATGTCGCCTTCCAATTCACATCAACTCACACACGGCAACTAAATACTCAAATATTATTTGGCCATTTTATTTCCAAAAGCGGTGTGCTTGAGCCTGAAGAGAGAAACGTGGCATTGGAATTCCAAAAAATGATGCACACTTTTAAAATGCCGATATGTATGGCCAATATTTTGACGTTGCATCAATGCAACTGGATTGTTGAATGTACTTTGGTTCCGTGGTACGAAGTCGAGTTGCAGCGCAGAAGAGACGGATCGCATTCACCGAGGAGCAGACGCACAAACTCCTCATAACAACTGAAACAATAATAACAGATGTCATCTCTCCCATCTCCCGTCTCAGGTTGCTACACAAACTGTATGCTATAAATGGCAAATAGAAGAGGAAGTCTTGGCCCGGATATCCGCCGGCAAATCTGGAAGCCCAGAAATTTTGGCTGTTGCCCCCAGAGGCTATTCATGACTGTGATTGAGTTTCAGATGACATGGTGGTTTATTGGTTTGCCCTTTTTTTTCAGGGCACACGGTGAATATAAATACAGCAGCTTTAATATAACTGCGCGGGAGAGCAGGGCAGAATTGAGAAAGGATAAAGGAAGAATAGAGTCATTGCCAAACAGCTCTAAACAGCAGAGTAGACGTAGTCCACATCTCTCTCTCGCTGTATTTAACATTCTTCTGTAGCAGCTGCTGGGCTCTTGGATTAGTTTGAGGAAGTCGTTCCCCAGTTAACTGATGATTTTCACAATTTTGAAGTAACATTGAAAGGCTCTGGACTGTGTACAAATATATAACTATATAAGGCATAAAATACTGTTCAACCTGGAGTGCTCTAGTCTTTTAAAAGAATTAATGTAATTCTATGTTTCTGATGTTGTGTTTCTCCCCTCTACACAGATGTTCCTCTATAATATGATACAGTCAGTGTAAAGACAGCGTGGTCATGAACTCACTATCTTGGGAGAAATCATAACAGCTGTAAAAGTGGTGAAGAAAAAGTTTTGGCTGGAAGAAAATAAAAATCCATTGGGTGTCATTATTTACAAATGTGCATGTTTCCGAGCGTGTAGCTGCATACGCCCGACACACTCAGTGCATTTCTTTGGTAGCCTCTTTGGGGTTGTCATTGCTGGTGACATTGGTGAGTCTGACGTTCTCCTGTTCCGTGCCCTTCCTGTCACGTACTTCTCCCTCCACGTGGAAGCCAACCATCAGCTGGTAGATGATGACGCCGATGATGGTGCCAAGGAACGGGGCGAAAACGGGCACCAGGAACCAGCCGTTTCTGACACTGAGGAGTGAGGAAAGGAAAAGAAAATCATTTTTTTTTAAATAATTCCATCGAGAAAGAAGAGCATTTTGCAAAGTAAAATAGATTTTAAAGGAACTGCGCGTACGTGAAAACATCAGTGCCCCAGCCAGCGATAGCAGTGAAAATACGTGGTCCGAGGTCTCTGGCAGGATTCACAGCGTAACCAGAGTTGAAGCCCATGGACAAGCCGATGACCAGAACCACAAAGCCCACGGTGAAGGCCTCCAGCCCTTGAGGGATGGGGTTGTTGTATGGATCAACAATAGCCAGGATACAAACGATCAGTGCTGCTGTGCCGATAATCTGTCAGCGAGAGGCGGGTGGAAGGGTTAAACACCTGATCGTATAGTTTAAAAAATAAAATTTGGCATTGAGCATATTTTCACATCTCAAAAGAGCACCTGATCGAAGAAGCCATTGACAATGGTGAGATGTTTTCCAGGGTAGGTAGCAAAGATGCCGGCTGTGGCTTTAGGTCCAGTCACGTTGAAACAGCCCGGATGATCCCACAGGGCATCTGAAGCCATGAAGCAGAGAAAATATAAGTTTTTGTCTCTTATAGCTACAACAGGAAACTTTCCTAAAGCTCATCTCCACATTCCTTACCGTAGTACATGCCAAAAATGATTGCAGCACCGAAGAAAGCACCGATTGTCTGAAAGAGGAAGTACATGGGGAATTTTCTCCAGCGCTCTCTTCCGAGCAGGCACAGGGCAAAGGTCACTGCAGGGTTCAGATGACCACCTGTGCATGTAGATAAAGACAGAATTACAAAGACGGAGAGCAACCGTATCATCTGACACAACAATCAGACTCCAGGAAAGGTTCTGAAAATGAGTCACTGAAACATTAGTTCAAGATTCTGTAGCACTGTTGCGCACCTGACACTTGGCCACAGACGAGGATGCCCAGGGTGGCGGCGAATCCAAAGGCGAAGTTGACAGTGAGAAACAAGCCATGGGAACCACCACTCAGAACCAGCTGGGCCACTGCACCACAGCCAAACATCTGGAGAGAAAGAGAGAGAGGAGAAATAAGTTTACACTATCCTGGGTACACAATGCTGATTCTAATGGTTAACCTAGCCGCCAGAAGGTCCTCAGCCAATGTCAGGATTGAAAAAATGGCATTTTTCTTCCTACATTAAAGAGATCTGCTCCAAAACTGAATGGTTCTTTTGGCCCGTGTTCCTAGTATGAGGAGATTATTATTTTTATATAACCCTACAAAACTGTGGTTGAGTCATATGTTTAGGTACAGGCACTGTGGCCTGTCAATAAAGTCTGGAACTGAGTCAAATTCTCTTCATGTTCTATTAGAAGCACAGTTTTTTAATGTGAAAGAGTCCATCAAGGGTTCAGGAAGTCGTTAGCCTCGTTGGCAGAAGGAGCAGTCTGTGCCATAACGAGCTGCTAACTTCCAAACTCACCGTGTCAACATCGACCAGCGGCCGCAGAGCCAACTGCCGTGTTACAAGAATTTTAGATGAATTCAACATGACTTAGTTGGCCAGTCAAGGTCATGTAAACTCAGGCAACATGATCACCATCAGCAGATCCACGGGAACAAAGATCCATTACAGGACCTGTACTCTGTTAAAGAGCTCTATTGTATTCATTCTGTATGCTGTCTAGAAAGGTCATTGAAGTAACCTTGATAGGGGGAACTGTTGCTGCTACTGGGGAAGGAAGAGCAGTTTCCTTTTTGGATGATAGAACAGATATAATGCTGTCAAACCAAGAAGTTTTTATGCAAATGCTCTGTATAGAATAAAGTTAACAAGCACACACTGAACTGTAGTTCTTCATACTCTGTGATTATGTTTTAATGTCCCAGAGTCCCATGCTAGTGGTAAAACAAGTGTGCGGATCTGGTTTGCTCTGCTG
Organism: Aulostomus chinensis; assembly: GCF_037954235.1. Classification (NCBI taxonomy): domain Eukaryota; kingdom Metazoa; phylum Chordata; class Actinopteri; order Syngnathiformes; family Aulostomidae; genus Aulostomus; species Aulostomus chinensis. The sequence continues at coordinate 4,476,984 of NC_141325.1, forward strand.
CTCCAGAAACCCCCTGATGAAGATGCCTTTCGCCCCGACCGCAGGACTCAGGGTTAGCTCGAAGGAGCTAGACGCACAGGGACGGGCACCTGGTGTTCATCACCACTGAACTCAGTCTAAACTCTCTTTCACCTCCAATGAGACCAGCCATTACTGGAAAAACTACAGGAATAACACCCCATGTTGGAAATGCGTTGAGCTGAATTGTTTTTGGAGTGTGACTGCACGTCTCCTTGATGTCACGCCACGACGGGCTGGAAATAGAAACACTCTTTTAAATGTCAGAGTCATCAGATTGTAAATGCTGTCCTGTTGATTACTGACTTAGACGCTTTTGTACTACCAGAAAGGAAATCCTGAAATCGAACACTGAATTCAGCAGCAGTGAGTGTTATTCCTGACTCCCACGTTTTACCACGTTCAGCACTTGAAGGATTCCAGCCGCTTACGTTACTTTCATAATGTTGTTATTAGCTAACAGCACCGCACCACTTCCCAACCAACATTTAGCGAGTTGATTCAGCTTTTAAGCACAGTCAGGAAGCTTATATCTATAAAACAGAGTCTGCTGAAACACACAGTTGGCAACTGTTTAAAACCTGACGGTACAAAAAAAAAAACCCAACCTCTGGCTTGGAAACAGTCCCTCAATAACACCTTTTGTGACCTGTTTAAGTCCAGGATGAGGATTCTCAGAAGCCCCCCTGCTGCAGCGGAACTGAAGTTGGAAGTAGAGGAGGAATCTGAGGTGTTGACATGGTTTGAAATGGGCACCTCTCTGAATTCAACATGACTTCGGCTCAGACGAACACGCCTCGATGGTTCTCATCTACATAGGTCGACAGCAGCTATGATCAATGATCACGTACAAGGAACCTCATGGTATTCACACGTCTGTCACGACACGTCTTTGCTAGTAATCCTTCACTACCTACTACGTTCTCGTAGTTTTTTTATTAGTCACAACTAGAACATTTGTACCATGTGATGGATGTCCATCCATTTGTTTTCTAGCCGAGACTCGGTTTCCATAGCAGCAGAATGAGCAAGATAACCAGGAGTGCCAATCATCAGCGACGCCCTTCATTGACGTGTGTCACCATTTAATGACAGAGCCACACCTTTCAGTCCCGTCCGTCCTCCCAGCACACGCTCAATCATCTGACTCAGTTATTGAATATTTCACCCTCAAAGTATCAGCTCTGGTTAAGATATTAACCAAGACATTGTTTGAGTCTGATGAAGCTCGTTTCTACTCCACCACATTTTTTTTTCCCAAGTCAAAGGTTTACGTCAGTTGATGGCTGCATGCTTCCACACCCTCCTAAGCTGTTGTATTCGAGTCAGGACTGTTAGAAGTAGTTTCAGGTTATGAGGTGGTTTTATTTGAAGCAAAACATTCAACCCTGAAATGCCTTTCAAAGAGCAGCAGCTTAGAACAGCTTTGAATTTGAAATTTAATCCATAAATCTAATTTATGACCGGGACTGTTGCTCCTCTCCGTCGGCGTGCTGGAATGCCAAACTCTGATGACGCTGTAACTATTCGTCATTGTCACTCACATGGATGTTCACAAACAAATATCCAGACCGAGCTTTGTGTCATGTGATAAAAGAGGGTTTGACTCCAGGATCCTGGATCTCAGCTCCAAGTAAATACTAAGTAAATAACCTGCTGGTTTGCTCAGTCAAAGTCAGCGTGCACTCACACACTTGGAGAATAATGACTGTCCCCGGACTGCTTTTGATGTCTATGAATTTATGTGCCCGTTCAATATTTTTATGATCTCTCTTCAAACATGCAATCAGAAAAATCAGAGAAGTGCTGTCATCCAGAGAGTGATGGATCATTTCGCAGCATGAATGGAACAAATGCATAGTGAGGGTACTTGAAATACTCTGAGGTGGAGCTGAACTCATCAGCAGAAAGTAAATTGCAACTCATGAAGAGCGTCACATTTTCTTTTAAAGCTTTTGCAGTGATTAATTCATTCTAGAGGCACCTATTCAAGGGTTGAGCAGACAGACTGTTTTCCATACGTTGGGATGGACATGTTTACATTTTCACTGCGACTTTTTATGTGATTTTTTTGCAGGGAACTTTTCTGTTAGTTCTGCAGCACCACAATGTTTCATTTTCACATTATTTTGTGCTATTGAGACAATATTGATAAAACAGATATGAACAATGCAGTTTGATTTGGACCTTGCATTTGGAAACATTTAAATAATATTCAAATTAATTGTGCAGGTCTGTTATACGCTCACAGCTCACACACTTGCACGCGCACACACACACACACACACACACGCACACATACAACTTACCACAAGGATGAGGGTGCCAAGACACTCTGCCAGGGCCTGGCGGAGCAGCAGGTTCCGGATCTGGAAGGTCCTGGACAGTTTGTCCAAATATGTCTTTTGTCTGCCCATGCTTGTCCTGGTGAGATGTTGTCTGGTGACAGGCTCCCTGGGTGGATGGCTTCAGCTGAGTGCTGGTGAGACCAGGAGGACCCGGCTCTTCTTATAGAGATGAGATGGGCTTGGACTGGACTGGTGCCAGGCCTGAGCCTAGCCCCGCCCTCTGGACCACGCCTCCCTGCTTGTCAAGATGTGATTCACCACAATCTGGTTTTCACACACACACACACACACACACACACCTCTCACTCTCTCTTTCTCTCACACACATACACACACACACACACACACACACACACACACACACACACACACATCTCACTCTCTCTTTCTCTCACACACATACACTTGCACATTGCTACCTGCAACCTGAAACCTCAGCCTCCCTGACACATGCCGATCCAGGACCATCATTAACCTAAATGTAATCTGATTCTTTTACTTCGAAATGATATCGATACGTAGAATTTAAAGTTAAGGTTAACTTGCGTTTCGAGCTGGGAGTGGACCTTGAGATAAGGAAGCCACTCGAAGAGAATAAACATTTAAGAGCTGATGAGGACGCTTCGTCTCTTTCCTTGCTTAACAGGTAGTTTCAGAACTACATGATTGTTTTCTCAGGGACTGTTGGCACGCAGGTTTCCTTTCCCGCTTCATCTCAAAGGCACAATGCCTTTATCGCATGATGATACATGTGTATTGTATTGAACTTAGATTAGCAACAGTTTTGACTTTGGAACAGATTCCTGATCTTTTGAGGTCATTTCATCTTTGCAGAGACAAATCGAAATTTGCACCTCCTTTGCGTACCTCACTGACAATATTTGATTCATAGTCAAATATGTATTATGAGACCAGTATTTTCACTCCGATCCAAATTAGATTTTGTGTGTGTGAACCACATAAACTCAAACCAATACCAACCCAGTGTCTAAAATCCACCAAGTTCTTCCTTTCTGTCTGGATTTATCTTCGTGTTGGCTCATTCCCCTGTTTAGACAATGCAAATAAATCTCAAATTGACAAAATAATAGTATTTAGACAGAAAACACCTGCACTGCAGCATCCTGTATGTTACATCTGATCTACTACAACTCAAGCGACTCTAATCTACCACGATCACAACCCAAACAGTCTCATGCTTTCCCCGTTCAAAGATGCCAAACTTGCTTATTTCGGATGTTCCTCGTTGCGTTGACCTTTCGGTCCTCACAAGTGTAGAAGAGAAAGACCAAACCGGCTTTGCATCCATTACCTTCTCATTCCCACCAGTTGACACACATCTTTCTCTTTTTCCCTCTCCGTCCCATTCCTCGGGACCTGCTCTTTTGTTCCAGGTCTGAAACTTCATCACCTCCTATTATATCGTCTTTGTCTGGTTTCTAAAGAGGTGTGAGAACATTTCAGTGTTTAAAAGCTCCCAGCTATGCCTCTATCAGCAGGAATCAGTGTACCATTTCCTTCGTTTAGAGCTCTTTTGTCCTGTGTCGGTTATGAACATTTTCCAGCGACAGTGGAGTACAGGAGCCAACTTAGAGTCCACGAGAATCAAACTGAAAGACACTATAATGCGCTCGTTTGAACGTTGAGTCAGATTAATTCATCTGTAGATTGTATCTCAATGAAAGCATGGGCAAAACAGTGGCTCAGCATGTTACACTTAAGTAACATGGATCATTATTTAAGGACCCCAGGGCTGTCTGAGTCATGCCAGTCGCAGCGCTGGCGTCAATCATAACTACGTCAGGAACGTTGCGAAACTCATCCCAATGACGGTTCCAGTGGGCTGGGGGGAAACTATGTATGCCATCCATGTGTCACAGATTTGTATGAGACTGTACCACTTTTATTTTTGAGGAAGGAATGGTTTTTGAAGTGATTCTTCACCCAAAAAGTACATTTTGGTGCTCAAGTACTCACAAAGACATATCTTTAGTTCACATTTTTTCAGTCATGCATCAGTTTTTTTGTGTGATTTCAGAATGTTGTAAGAGCCAGACATGTATTTTTAGCTTCAAGTTAACAAGGACTGACGGCTAACATTCGCAAAAAACAACAACAACAAAAACAGCCCAAAACGGCTATTTACAAACTCTCAACTGCATCATCCTGTATTGTTTGCTGCTAGCTCTTGATAGCCGTTAGCTTTACCCGTTAGCTTCAAGCTAGTTATACATTTGGTAGCTCTTTCTGCATTCTGGAGTCAAAAACAAAGTAATGCAAGAAGGAAAAAACATCTTTGTGAGCTCAAGACGCTGCGAGTACTTGAATGACTACAGAACAGTTTTCTCACATGATGAATGTAAATGTGTCCAAAGCATCACCGTGACCTTCCCTTGACCCCTCATCACGCAGATTCCTTGTTTCTACCACGTGCAGGCTGGTTTAAAATTCATTTCGTGCGAGTACAACGCAGGTACGGAAAATATGCTTCACGTGTTTGGCACCTTATAAATAGCAGTATTATTGTACAGTTACGCTGGCTTCTTATCAATACACCTGGTAGTGTTTTCCCACATTGAGCATCAGTTTATTTTTGTCTCAGAAAACATCATATATTCGTTCTCACAGCCTTAACCCTTTACGTAAACCACTCTCTTATTCAATATCCTTTACTATCATGTTTCTTGTATGTATCTGATCTCCTACAAAGATTTTGGTGCGTTGGTGCTCAAAATCTATTCGGCCAAGCAGATTGGGGTATTGTCGCTATTTGTTTGTCTGAGCTTCAGTGAGAAAATATGAAAACTAGCAGTGAGATGTTTGTGAACCTTGGGGAAAGGGTGGAGCATGGGTCAGGGAAGAGCACAGTATATTTTGGGACATATCCAGTCAAAGGAGCAGATCCAGCAGGAGAGTTTTTTTTGTTGTCATTTTCATCAAAATCTCAGGAAATAAAAAAAAAAAAAAAAAAAAAAATCAGGCATATTTCTCGTAGTTTTGGGAATATTTCCAAATATCTACGATGGTTTCAGTGGTTTATTTGCATATAACTGAAGAGTGGCCCATTGGCCCCAGAGTTGTTTTATCTGGTCCAGTTCACCTCGTCAGCATTCCGAGAGGAATCCCATCTGAATGACCAGAGGAGCTACATTTTTGCTCCACGTGGTTTTCAACCACTTTTCCGGGAACACTTGGGCTCGGACAAACAAGACAGTAAATGGGGAGGGTGAAAAAACTGTGATATTCATAAATATTCTAAAAAGCAATAAAATCAACAAAAGATTCTCTCAATATCATGCAATAACGTCCAATACAATTAAGCGTTTCTGTTTGATAGATAGGTTTGTTGTTGTTTTTTTCTCACATGAGAGATGGGATCAGTCAGTGTTTTAAATCTGCAGGACTGATGGCCAGATGTAGCATGTGTCTACCAGATGTGCTCGTCTCCAGAGGGATTGCCAGTTGTTTTCCATCAGGTGCTGGAAGGCTGGCGGACAGACAGAGCAGGCTGGCACACAGCCTCTGGCCAGCCAGAGATGATATTAGCAGCAAACACCGCTGAAGCTACACAGAAAGAGGAGGTTTTCCCACTCCGGCTGCAAACTCTGATCATTGCGCGCTCTTTTTCCTGCAGCACCAAAGAGCTGACAGAGCAGGATTGTTCCATCATTCCACTGGGAGACACTTGTCTGTTCAATTCATGCAATATGCAACTACAAGTGCAACTAGTAATTCATCAGAAAATAGTTGGAACACTGTGGAGCCATGGAAGGACCAGAAATTTAGAGAGTAACCATTTAGAAAGTAAGAGAGTGAGAAACTGAGGCATTTTTATTTATAACACATCACCTCAATGTAGTTATTCTGTATTTTTTGAAGAAGTTTTATCTTGTGAGCACAAAATAAGTTAACTCGAGAAAATCTGTAATATTTTGTGACCTCAAAATATTAATTTCCCTCCATCCCCAAAAAAACTCCATGGCTGCGCCACGACTCTTTAGATAATCCATGAATTGTTTCACTTTTTTTTCCCCCAACAAAAAAGTCGAACATCTGCTGGTTCCAATATCAGGACGTGCTAAATGTTTTGGGTTTTTTTTTCATTAATGAAAGAAGACGTAGAGGGTTTTTTGTTGTTGTTTTGGAGTGTTAGATAGGTATTTGGACGCTTTGGGTTCTGGGCAAAGTGTGAGTAACCTTTAAAAACACACACACACACACACACAATCTTTACATTTTAAAGACTAAATGATGCATCGATCTATCATGAAAATGAACCTTAGATGGAACACCAGCTGAAAAATATACCTCATGTTCTGCCTGGCAAAACAAACTTCCGGGTACCAACGCGAACCGTGTGAAGCGACGCTCACTCGGCGCTGACTAACGCGGCGGGTGCTGAGGCCAGACTGCAGCGCCGCGCCGCGCACTCTGTGGTTTCCTGGAATCTTCTTGACACATCTGCTTCCCAACAACAACATTTGACAACTTCGAATCACTCATGGAGGTTTTGAGAAATACCCCAGAGATGCTTATCATTAACTAAGGGTTTGGAACGTGTCCATCTCCGCTTAGTCTGACGCCAGACGGCCACACGATGACACACCATCGCGTAATGAACGGTACAAGCACAGGAGCGTCTATCACCACCTGTCAGGATGTCATTTTAGAGTTTACAATGCTTTTACTATTTGTTTACTTCTGTTGGAGGCCTATAAAGCCAGAGTCTGGTACATTTCCACTTTCTCTATAATTACACTGCTTTATTAAAGCGAGATTTCTCCGTCAGCAGCTGCAGACGCTCGCACCTCCCATGAATGGAAAGTGTCGACTTCATTATGAGGAGCATTTACGTGTCGTGTTCGCAGCGTCGAGCGATTTATTATTCTGTCAACTAGTGGTGACAAAGTACTGAGGAGTTTATCTGGAATGTGGGAAAAAAGTTTCAGAAAAATGCATCAAACTTTTGTTCTTTTTTCTGTTGCAAAAACTTCAGCGCGCAGAACCTCGCGCTGGTGTTGGCGTCATCGCCCTTTTTTTTGTCCCTCTTTAATCTGTGGTAATTTTTCCCCTGAAAATTTAGACAAACCAGACGGACAGGGATTATCAGGCAATCGCACCACTTCAAGCAGAAAATTCAAGATTTCCTCCTTATCACAGCACGCAGGTCACGTCGGTATCGCTTTAAATGCCACGACCACAAAGAAACACAACAGGTTTGGGGGTTTTTTTTGCTCACACATCTGGATTTCCAGATAAAAAGGGAGGCTTCATTGTCATTTCTTGTGAAATTCACAGGATCAGGATCTGGGGTTTTTTTTTGGGTTGGACACCAGCACAGATAAAGTGATGTAACCAGGATCACATCTTTTTCATCCCTCATGAACAGGCAGCCGAGGCCCACATGGATAAAAAAGTAATGCCTTTATTAGACATGTACAGCACGACTGCACCAGAACATTAACAGGAGAGGGTTCATGGTTTGACAAACAGGGTAAAACAAATTAAAGTCTCGATAAGCAGACATGTTCACATCTGTGGTGACTAAAAGGACCATCTTTCCGTCCTGGCCTCCAAGGATTTGACCAGGCCCTTCCCCAGGACCCGGAAGTCCTCCAGGATTGCTTCGACATTGGGGATGGTGTTGGCTTGATCGCCGGATACCTCCACGCTCCTCGCAGACACCTGAGACGTCTGTGACGGCGAAGACAGCAGGTCAGTGGTGAAATTACACCCACGTAGGATGAGGAAAAACATGACGCACGACTCATGATCTCAGTCTTGACGCAGCTGCTTTCTTCTCCCACAGTAACTCTGCCTGCCATTGTTGAGTTTACCCAGCAATTGGTGATCACTGTTGTGACGTAGAGGGCGCTATTGCAAGCCTTGTGAGAGCCTACTGCACATCTAGGACCAAAAACAAGCGAAGCAGCAGCTCCAGATGCCAGAAGATGCTGCAGACAGCTGGAAGTTGCAGTTCTGTAGGGGGCCTGTGTCGCTGCAGCAGGCAGGCTCAGGAGCACTTTGGTGGGGCAGAAGAGGGGGTGCATGCCTGGCTGTCTGAGGGGGTGCAGCTCCACCAGGCTGCTAACTACTTCAAGTTCTTATAGTGCGCAACTGAAGTAGGGGAGTGAGTAAAGACCCATAATGAACCAACACATTTATCAGTTTTATGGTTGAAAATCACTTACTTTACCGAGAATGACCTTTTCTCAGCTTTTTGTCTTCAAAATGATGAGGGATGTTCATGAAACCAACCCCCATTCAACTACTGATTAAAAAAAAAGATGCACTTACAAGAAAACTTTTTTAAAAAACAAAAGGAAAATAAAGGCTTTGCCCTTTTATCTTGATATATCAAGTTTATTCCATAACCGCAACCAAGTATTCTTGAGAGACGAGTGAAAAGGCTCATTCATGCTGGCAGCGAAGGGGTTAATGTGTGTGGATGTGACCGACTGACCTTGAAGGGTGCTGGAACGAAGGCTTTGGGCTTCCATACCACAGCGATCACTGTCCCCCCGTAAGGATCAGAGAAGAAGAGGGCCAAGTCTCCAAACGCGTCCTGAAAATGGAGTTTATCAGTTACACACAGTAACACGGCTTCAGGGCTGCACCAAGGTCAGCCGCCGCGCCGCGCCGCGCCACGTCACCACGTGGGCAGCGCTCAGAAATAACAGGGTACGAAAAAACTCCACCAAATCCCATTAAAACAGCATTAAAGACAACTGAAGTGTTTCCAGAAGCTCCGTGAGTCATGAACAAGGACACAATGTGCTTTTTTTGTGTGATCACAACTTTAAAAACTGAGAGACTATCCACCCACCCACCCACCCACACACAAGCAAGGATGGGAAAAAAAAAAACTATCAATGAATAGCGGGAAGTATTTCAACTTGTATATTGTAGTTTTTACTTGTGAGAGGAGGCCTGGTCACAAACGTTACACAAAAATTAAAAGGAAACCATGAAAACGTATCCAGACACGTGCAGCACATTTCCTTCCTTCCGTTGCTCGTGTTTTGTCTACGTGTTGCCACCTGAATGCATCCATTCAGTATCAGACATCGGAGACTCGTCACAGTTGACAGCTTAAGATATTAAAGGTTTAGGATTGGCCAAGACCTGTTAACTTTTGTTTTGGCCTTCTTGACAGTTTTGGTTAAATTTCAAAAACCAAACCAAAAAAAGCAAAAAGCAAAAAGCCATGCTGCTAATGTGTGTGGATCTGAGCTGCCCTCTGTGAGCTGCAAATGAAAATCTTGCATATCGGAGGACACTTTTTACAGCTCCGTCCAGTGAATAAATTCTCTTGAGCAACTTTTATGATCTGTTATTAATGTCTAGGTGTGTGTAGCCAATAAACGTTCAACATACTAGAGGGAGGAAAAAATGACTTTAGTAAGATGCAAAGTACAGAAAACTGTCACCAGTGCTTCAGTAAAGTTTACATTCGATGAGGCTTTAATGGAGGTGTTCTTATCGGTGTGGAATTTTCTGGGCGTTTCTCTCCACTGTATTTCATTTCATTGGCTCGTGTCAAGGGTACCAGATTCTCACGCTCATCCAAGTCTGGGAGAGATTTCACCTAACTTGCCTGGACTTCTTTTCTCTGAAATATGAACTGGACTCCTGACAGATGCGACTCACCCGGAGCTCAGAGAGGTAGAGGGCCACAGGGTTGTAGTCGATGACAGGCAGGGCCCCCCCGTGTTGGAGCGCCTTTCCAGCCATCACGCCCCTGCTGAAGGTGACGGAGGGAGGGTCCACCGCCTGGCGGAGCAGCGGAACCTGCTTAGGGTTCAAGTAGATCAACACATCGTAGGCTTCCAGAGGAGGACGCATGACCACCTACACACACACACACACACACACACACACACACACGATGAAATCATAAATTCTTTTCAAATATTGATTATGAGCACTTGTTTTACTGACCCTGGCATCTTGTATCTGACCGCCATCCATCAGCTGATGTTCCAGGACTTTGAGACTTTCTGCAGCCATCATCACTACACGCTGCAGCATCTGAACACACACACACGTTTCTCACTGAATATAAAAGCATTTCTCCAACTAGCCACCAACTCTCACAAGGAGCTGAAGGAGGTTACTTGATTTCAAGAGAATGTGATGATAATCTGTTCACATGTTCAAAAATATGTTTCTGATGATGTGGGAATAGCAAACAAACGCTTCTGAACTCCTGAAAATGTTGATGGAAAACCTCTTAAGTCATCCAGAGGGACCTTCATTCTAATATTCAGGTTCATAATCTTCTCCCTGGCAGCGAGCAAAACTCAGCGTCGTTCGACCACCTCCACTATCCTTACACCTCCTTCCAAACATGGGGTTATTTCTTTCCTGACGCACCGTGAGGGTGGGAGGGAAAATCAAGCACGGCTTAGGACTCGTTTGAGCCGGTGATGACGTCTCTGCCGGGACGTCACACAGCACCGAGTTCCTGCCTTCTGCCACCGTTATAAAGGAGGATGCTTGGAAAGGCTCTGTGTTATCGTTGGGCTTCTCTGAGGGGAGCGAGGTGGAGTCCGGGAAACTTAACTGGGTCAGCCACGCACCATGGGAAGCTGCTGTGTGTACCTTTTCTGTACACTGATGTGTGCTGCTAGGGGCTTCTACAGCTACGGCCTGGTCCACACCGAGGATTACAAGGCTAAATATTTACGATACTTCACCACGACAGAGGACGGCAATGAAAAGCAACTGGTGAGCGTCACATCAGCAAAAATGAAGTTCTCATGTCAACATTCATATCAGATGGAAATTCTTCCAACTGTTTGATTTTCTGCTGGTATTTTAATGCTTTATGAAGTAAGGCGGAGTATTTCTATATTTCCAGATCAATGATTTACACGAGGTTTTGGAGAGACTTCAGAAAAATCAACTTTCAGCACTAAGAAAAAAGCACGGCCATCTGCCTTTGGTATGTGAAGGAGCGACTCGCTCCACCTGGGAAGGTCTCCACTTGTTGTTCATATATAATATCTTAATTATGTTTGTTTCAGTGTGATCCAGGAGACCAGTGTGCGCTAAGAAAAGGCTCCAGGATTGGCAAACTGTGCGACTGCTCTCTGCCAAGGACATGCAACTCATTTCTACATCGTTGTTTATGATTTTCTGTCTCTTTTCTTCTTTAAAGCCCAAAGAAATGTGACATTTTAATCTACCTTTTAAGTTCCATGTATTCACTTTTGTATTTGAAACTGTAATTCTAATATTTTTTATTAAAGCACGACGTTTTAAGCTATCCAGTGTTCTGTGTGTTGTCTGCTTACCTGGACAGTCGGCGCTCGCTTGGTCCACATAGACAGTTTTTTGTCTTTAGGCGTAGCGATAAACATGACAGGCAGAGACTCTCTGGAGGCCATGAAGTCATTCCTGATCTCCGTGTGGTCAGCGGCTGCACGTGACAGAGAGGCACACAGCAATCAAACTTGGTTTCGAAACAGAAACAAGCAGGATGTTAAAGTATGTCAGGTGTGTAAACAGAAGGAGGTCAGGAGGGGGTTGTTTGTGTGACATGGAGGGGAGAAGGAGTATGTGTGAGAGGGCTTGCCTGTGAGCTGCTTGTTGAGGTCGACTACCAGCGGGTTGTTCCTCCAGTCAAAGGAGGAGAGCAGATGAAGGAAACGGAGGAAGCCCACCTGAGGAGAACTGAGGAAGAAGGCATTCACATGACCTTCTAAACACAAGAAAAGGAGGGCGAAAAAATACAAGCTCATAAATAGCGAGGGTGGAACATATGATCTGAAAGTAGAAGTTACCCAGGAGGAGTGAAAGGTGCAGGCTGCAGGAAGAGAGACGCCACCAGGAGGTCTGCGGCGTCCTCGGTGATGTCGTCACTTAAGAGTTGAGCCCCCAGCCAGCGTTTAGCAAGGCGACACACTGCCCCGAAACACGTGTGCTGCTGCTGGAGCCTAAAAACAATGAGATGGACTATTCAGCACAAGAGAAGTCACGTGGAGAGTTCCAACCTCTGCCCAGAAGAACTCAGCCACACCGGACCGAAGAAAGAAGCGCCAGTTCTCACTATCAGGGTTCACACACGCGCTTACAAGACACTTCCCAACACACTGTTTCACGCAGATCCTTCATCCAAGAAGGAAATTTCAATAAATAAATAAATAAACTTCTTCACCATGTATTTGGGAAATCTGCTATCGCATGAAAATAACCAGGAATCCATGTCAGCATTTTCCAGCCTATATTTATCCTTGACAACCCGCGGCCCTTCACTACAGTTGTTTCAGTCGATCTCTAGCGTGTAAATGTTTGTGAGGCAGAGATTTTCTGTTTATTTAATAAAATTTTCTGGCTTGCAATAAAAAAAATAAAAAAATTAGGGGCTGGAAAACGCTATTTTCAAATTTACATTCATTTTTCAAATTTGTCCTAACCGTATGAACCATGTACTGTTTAACAGATCTGCCTCAATATCTTATGGGTTCTTCCTCAGCCCAAGCTGCCACAGAAGACCTAACATCCACGGTGTAAATGAAGGAGTAAGAATACGGCACGCAGAACAAACAACATACTGGACGAAATTTCAAGAAAGCAAAAAGAGGGAAACTTGGTTTTATTTTTACCCGTGCAACGTGCTGGTTAATAGAGGCTTGTGTATGGTGGCCATCTCCAGCATCTGAGCCTCCTCATTGTCCTTGACAACCAGCAGCCCTTCGTCGTTCACACTCTCCCTCAGCACCTGGGGCTCGCGGTGGTAAGCCACCCGGATGCGGAACACCAGGCCGTCCTGCGTTCATCCACAAAGGGATATAAACACTACAATCACAACCGATGCAGACCACAAATACACAGATAGAACCTGACTCACGTCACCTCCATATGACATGTACACACACTGAAAAATGTACCTTACAAACATCCAGGTGGGAAGGGCTGGGCTTGCACGTGTAATTGTGGTGTTTCTTCAGTAACTCTCCCAGGCGGATGTGGAAGGCAGCTCGGATGTGGCGGATGGCGTGGCGGTCGTGAGGCCACTTTCCGCTCCCCTCCATGTGGCAGATGACTGCAAAGAGTTGGTTACCAATGTATGAGGGTCAAAGCTTGTACAGCTGGATGTCTGAGGTTAGGTGGCTACATTATTTTTCTGTTTGGAAAATCTTGACGATGTGGGTTACAACTCAGTTGTTCCGTTATTTGGCCGGGGAGAAAGAGAACCCACCCCAGGAAAGGAGGGAAGTGAAAATCCAGACAGAGGAGATTCACTTAAATAATAAAATGACGATTTCTTCTTTTCTATTTCCATTTTTAGATGCATTAAATCACAGAATCAATTCAGGGGTAGCTCCAGTATTATCCTGAAGCTCAAATCAGGGACACTGAGCTAAATCACATACACACAATGACCTCATTTGAATGCACTCAAACCGTTAAACAAATCGTGACCAAATAAGAGTTGTTTCTCCAACCTGTGATGGGGTCGACGTAGACGGGGCAGGGTTTATCCTCCTTTGGCACCAATGACCGAGAAGCCTCTTCTCGGTCAAAGAAGGAGTAGTCCAGCTTCAGTGGCACAGGCGGGAAAACCTGCAAAACACAGCCAGCTGTGGATTCATATTCACTCAACTGCCGTGGCGTTGCAGGAGTAACAGCGAGGGAGTTTACCTGCGTGTACCGGAGCGCGGGGTGGGCTCCCTGCACTGATGTGATGGACAGGGGGAGACCCTGCAGCTTCCACAGTTTCCTGCTAAGATCATCATAGGACTGAACCACCAGGAAACTCTCCTCCTCCCCGGTGCTCGATGCCTACAGAGCAGAGTCAACTTTTAATTAACATTTATTTAAAATGGTATTTTCACTTCGCCTTGCTTCTATCTGAACACTGGAGTCAACCATGAGCGACTTCTATCAAATTTAGTAGTGTGCAGCCCTCATTAAAACACGCATTGACTTTATGTGAGAATGTTTCCTTTAATATGTTTCCTTTTTGCCGGTTGCACACAATTTCATTTTAGTTTTTGCCGGCCAAGGTAAAAAAACAAAGGAGTGAGTGATAGAAATTCATAAATTATGCAAATTTTATGTCTCAAAGTAATAGATGCACGAGAAACACGCTCTGTAAAACTGTTTCTCTGCAGACTTTCCCGAAACGTGTCCCATTTACCTCACTTCCCATTTTGATGACGTCATCCACCATCGTCCCCACGTACCGCACACTGGATCCGGGGATGTCTGCATGGCTGGTGGGAAAAGTATCATCTTTGGAGTCAGAGTGAACAACACACATATACATGTGCTTGGCTGCGTGGCGGCTCGCGGGTGACTCGGGATGGTTTTCATTAGCGCTCCACAGTTTAATGAGTTTAGACGGAGCGAGCGTTGAGATGCTAGCAGGCTAACTAGCCAAACACTCGGGTCAGACCTCAGAGAATGAGACGCGCGATGAAGAAACGCAGCTACGTGTGGGATTGTTTCGAACAAATGGGGGCAGACTTTGTCCGCTGCAGGAAATGCGAAGCCATGCTGAAGTACTGCGGTGGTGCCACCAGCTCCATGATTAATCACATGAGCAGGTATCACCCGGTGAACCACCGGACGGACAAGGACGAGAAACCCACGCTGGTCCCCACCAGGGCGGTCCAGTGTGTCGGGGAGGAGAACGCAGCGAGCTCCAGCAACGTGCTGCCCGCTAACATGTCTCCTAACATCGGGCAGGCCGAGCTGAACGGCGTGGAGAGGAAGCGGCTGAGACGGAGCTCGGTGTGGGACACGTTTGTCCGTGTGGACGACCAGGTCCAGTGCACCATGTGTGACACCAAGCTGAAGTACCGGAGCAGCACCACCAGCATGATGTACCACATTAGAAACAAGCACTCGGACTGCAGCCTGGTGCTTCAGGACGCGGAGGTGACGGAGCTCATCACCAGGATGGTGGAGAAGGACCTGCTGCCAGCCAGCGTGGTGGACGGGGAGGGATTCCGGGAGCTGTTTACACACATCATCAACAACTACAAAATGCCATCTAGTGGTGATATTACACGCCTGATTGAGGCCCACGTTGCAGAGAAGGTGGAGGAGCTTATGGCGCAGCTGTTTCAAGTGGAGAAAGTGGCTCTCACGGCTGACTTCTGGACAGCCCAACCACGCCAGACATACATTACAGTGTCATGCTCATTCATAACTGAAGACTGGCAGGGGAGGTCAGCCGTGCTGCGCACACACAAGCTAGCAGCTGACAGCCTTGCTTCTGCAGACAGTATCAGAGAGTCTCTCCACCACACCATTGAGTTCTGGGGTCTTGCTGGGAAAGTGATGGCGTGCGTTCACAACAGCACACAAAACATCTGTGCAAACGCGCCCTGGGACTATGCCACTTGTTTTGCCACAACGCTGCAGATGGCGGTCAGTGACGGGCTGGGTGATGATCTGCTGCGCATTATCACTGCTGCGGGGAGACTGGTCAAGCATATCAGCCGCAACTCACTGGTGAGCAGGGCCATGGAGCAGAAGCAAATCCAGATGTGTCTGCCACAGCACAAACTCATCCAGGCCAGCAAAGATAGATGGGACTCCATCTGCGATATGCTAGGGCGGCTACTCGAGCAACGGTGGGCCATCAAAGCTGTGCTCTCTGACCGCACAATCATCACCAGGAAAGAGGCTCAGATGCTTGAGATTGAGGACGATTGCTGGCAAATAATTGAAAATTTCACACCTGTGTTGGCCACGTTGAAATGGGCGACAACGGTTATTTCTGCTGAAACTGAGGTGTCCATTTCAAACATCTACCCCATCACGTTCAGCCTCATCCAGACTCACCTTGTGCCTAAAGAGGATGATGTGGAGCAAGTGGCCGAGTTTAAGCACAAAGTTCAGATGTCACTTGGGAATAAAATGGAGGTACACAAACGCTGACTTGTGTGTGCTGTGACTGAACTAGTAGCTGCTGAAAAACGCACTGATTAAAGTGTTTGATTTCATTGTTTGCAGGTTGACAGCAGTGACCTCGCTTCCAAACCAGCTCTGATCGCCTCAATGCTGGACCCTCGACACAAACACCTCCGTTTCCTGACACCCACGGGCCGACTGGCTGCAAAGGTGAAACTACACGAGCTGGTTTCCAAATCAGACGTGATAACTACGACTGTGTGTGCAAAGGAAGAACAGCAGGAGACCCCGATCACGCCCGATGTCAGCCAGGAAGTTGTCCCTACACAAGTTAAGAGTGACACCAAAAACACCATGATGTTGCTCCTGGGAGACAATTACAGTTCCTCCTATGCTACAGACTCGGAGGCCCAGGTTGATTACTACCTGCGAGACATCGCACCCTCTTTGGATATTAACCCTCTGGAGTGGTGGAAGGTGAACGGACAGAGATTCCCCAAACTAGCCACTCTAGCGAGACACTACCTGTGTGTACCAGGGGTCTCATTACCATCTTTGCTGTCAGAAGCTGGACAAACGTATGCAACCACACGTACCAGACTGAGTCCAGAGCACGTTGACATGATGATCTTTGTAAACAGAAACGTGACTTGAGATGTGTTACAATTGGAGCCGAGCTTTGAGAAAAAAACATTACAACTGTAGTGGTAAATGGCCTCAATTTATACAGCGGTTTTCTACCTTAGAGGCACTCAAAGCGCTTTACAGTGTCATCTCATTCACACACACACCAACACACACACACACGGTGAAGGCTGCCATGCATGGCGCCAACCTACTCATCAGCAGCAACTATGGGTTCAGTATCTTGCTCAAGGGCACTTTGACAGGGTTGCTGTAATGGATCATGTCTTGTTTGAAAAGGTGATTTTTGTTCCCCCTCCTGGCAGGAATGTTCCCTCCCCTCTGGAGGCTACCATTTGAAGCCTGGGGCATCTCTCCAGATCAAAGATGTCGTAACACATCGAAGCACTGTGGTTGGGTTCAAGTGAAGGATGTGGCATCATGGACTCGAGATTCTTTATCAGTAAGAAGCTGGAAGTGAGTCAACGAAATTGATGCAACTCTTGACTTGGCTATTGAATTTCTCCGGCAGAAATGTGTTACCCGGCTCTGTGTGCGTGAGGATGGGGATACGTCAGCGCTGTACCTGGTAATTATGAGGTGACAGCAGATCGATGGTATTCAGCATGAATTATTGAATTTTCCAGTGGAGGCTGCTCAGTTACGACGCCACATGTTCCGATTTGCGCATGTTCATACATTTAGAAAAAAAATCTTGATGCCTTTGTCGCTATGGTAGCATAATGAATAATATAGGTACTATCAAACTAGAAACCAAAGCTAACCCCTATAACTACCAGTGCTAAGGTGTTGTTCGTTTTATAGACCCAGATAAAACATACGTACAGCTGTAGCAGGTGTGTGATGATCTGTCTGGGTATGAGTCGTTTCTGGCAGGCGGTCTCTCCGTCCCACAACACCGCCTCGGTGATGGCGCCGTCCTGGAAGCGGCGCAGCTCGGAGCGATCGCCCCACAGCTGACGAAACTCAGCCGCCTGAAGAGAAGAGGACAACTTTTTCATTCCGCAATCATGATTGATGTTCACCACCGGAACAGCAGCCTGTGTCACTGTCATGTGGATGATTTGGCATGCGTTTGTTAACCAGAACCAGATAAAGTGTCCCGGAGAGCTGGATTTGAGTACATTATTTTAATATAGACAATCTCTATGTGTATCTCTATGTACACACACACACACACATCTGCAGATAACAATGCTGACTCTTGCTACCAAATCCTTTTTAAAAAAAAAAAAATTATTAATGTCGTCGGACTTGTGGTTATGGTTAGATCACAAGGCCGTAGTTGAAAATACAGCAAACTATGAACAAATGCATTCAATTTAAATGTATTCAGAAGCAATTCATTTGAACTGGTTGGATCGTGATATGTCTGAGGTTCCGGTGGAGTCGGGATGCCGCTCAAGCTACGGAACGGAATCTGGATCAGTACCATTTCTCTGATACTCAATCTTTGAATAACATCAGTATCTGCACCCAGTTTTTATATCCCGTTTTTTTACGGTACACGAATACAATTTTTTGCTGACACTGTAAATGAATTTGAACAAATGCAAACACTTGACATGCAGTGTGGAGGCACAGGTGAGGTCACCTTGGGGCTGTCTGCAGGTGGCCCTCGCTCCAGGACAGAGGCCACCAGCTCTGGCCTCAACATCAAGCCAAAGGAGAGAGGAGGTTGAGCTTTATACTTTGGGGGTTCACTCTCCAGGGACCACTGCCAGAAGACACACACGCACACACACACAAAATAAATATGATTGAGAAATTAAATTATTCAAAGAGAACAAACAAATCCTGTTGTTGTAGTCATACTAGCGGACAGGTGACGCATGGATGAATACGTGACCTCACCCACCTGGGGATCAGGAGACAGGGAGTGGGTGAGGAGGCTGATCCTCTGGTCCAGTCCTTGCTGGAGCAGTGAGAGCAGAAAGGGGAGCGCTGTGTGCACGTAGTCTCCACTGTGATCCATCAGCTCACCGAGAAGATTCAGTTTCTTACAGCTGGACTGAAGCTTTACCAGCTCACATAATCTGAGAGGGAGATGACGGCATGGCGTGAAACAAAGAATGAAGTAAAGGTTGTAAAAGTGGAGTCAGGCAGCTTTACTTGTAGCTCCCTCTTTATTATCTGACGTGTGAGGGTGCTAGCCTGGCTAATGTAGTAGCGGATGAACAGAGCCATACTGGAAGACGTGGTCGCTAGTCCTAATCATAGGTTTGGGAGTCATGAGGAGACCGTGGAACCCGTCCAATGTTGGGTCGTCCCAGAACCGCATGGATAGGGACGCCTCGTGCTGCAGCTGAGACACCATTTCAGATGATTAAAACCAGCCCCACGTTATTACGCTGAATCTTCATCGACGGAACGTTCCTGTCTTTACCTGTTTGTAGGTACAAGCCGTCATGTCAGCGCACATGTTGAGGTGTCCTGAGGGGTCGACGAACACGACCTGGAAGGCATTGTGAAAGTCTGGAAGGGCTGGCTGTAGGAAACAGAAGGGATGAGACCGGTTGATTCGAGGGGTGAAAATAAAGGTATGAGCTATACTAGAAGGTTTGTTCTTTTAAGATGTAACCAATGATGACACACAGCAGTTGAGTCGGGATCTTTGGCCAGGCTGATTCCGTTCACCGTCAGGTCCGTAGAAGCTGAGAATTCAAACAAAATCAGGTTCATTTACGAGATCCATAATTTAATTACTTTTACCTTTGATGTCACTTTTGATGTTTAAGGTTATTCTGCACGAAACGCTGTAGTTCAGCGCATTCTCTCACCCAGAAAGTTCAAGCTGTTTCGGAGCAACTGATAGGCTGTCATGGTGTTGCTGATTCTGTGAGTGGTCAGCAGATAAGCCAAGAGCATCGACGCCAGAAAGCCGTTAAAACAACCTGTGCCCTGGAAGAAAACCAAGCGATACACACGTGTAGTGAGTCCTTCAACGCGCCCTCCTTCACAAGGAATCCCCTCTGCCATGACAGGTGTTGTTTGGAAACCCAATTCAACTCTGCGAGGTCAATGCTCGGACGGCTCACGGAGCGAGTCTACTACGACGGTGGCTTCCCAGCATACATCACCCACAGTGCTTTGCAGTTTCTCGTCATTTCCACAACATTTGATTTCAAAGCTGAGTTCCTCAAAGGACCGCACGAACATGATCATTTGGATCGGGATGATACCCGAGCCAACAATCACAAGTCTTAGTAACAAAAGCAGTTAATCAGAGTAACTGGCCGACCCTGCATTGTGACTACAAGGCCAAGTGGGTTCCATTATTGAACCCTCCAAGCAGAAATACTCAAATCAGTGTCAGAAGAGTAGGTGAGCCACGTCAGGCCTCCTACCTGGTCGAGCTCTCTCTGACGGAGCCAGACTTTGAGCAAAGCCGCCCCCTCAGGAAACGCTGGGCACTGGGAGCAGACGGCAGAGAGGAACTGGAGGTGAGGCCTGAGCAGCAGATCGCCCAGCAGAGAACTGTTGTAATGTGGTGTTGGAGATTCACTGGTTTCTGCAACAAACCCAAGAAGATCTTGGTCTCGATTAAAAATGATTATTATTAACATGAAGCGTTGGAACCAAACACATGGATCATCATACCAGTCTGAGGGTCTTGCAGACCGGTGAACCACTCTGTCCTGACATTATTCCTCTGAGGGTGGAACCGGCTCGGCTTGAAGAATCCAGGAGGCAGACAGGCGTGGACTCGTACAGTGAAGGTGGAGGAACCTTTACACGAGGGAGGGAACACAAGAACAAGTCCCATCAAAATTTACATCACAACCACCCCCCAAAAGAAATACCTATTTAACTGACCAACAATCCAGCCAGTCATTTTCTGTAACATGCTGTACATTAAAAAGTTAAAAACCTGGGGGGCTCAGCAGGAGGATGGGGCGAAGTCGATTCCCGTGCAGACAAGAAAAGCTCATGGTTCCGATGTCAGAGGAGGTTGTGAGGTACTGAGCCAGACCCGCCAGGTACAGAGCTCTTTTCCTGGGGTACCTCTGGTTCAGGAAGTCTTTAGGGTGGAGGATCTCCTGAAGACAAGACACGAGTTTCATCAGCGTCTCTCGTGGGACTGACATCAGGGTTGGTCCACGACAGGAACACTTGCTTCTTCATAAAGGTTGACGGTATTAACAGTACTGAATACTGGTCTAGTTTAACCAAAACTAATGCTGCAATTTTTTGTACTATTAGTCTAAAAGTACGCACTTAATACATTTCAGATTACAAGAATACTAAATAGCATGCTAGGACGGAGTTCCAGACACAAATTTTATTGTTATTTGGCACATTTTTTAGCTGGTTAGCTTGTTTTTGCTAGCGACGTGTACCTGGTCTATCCAGGTTCTGGGGGAACGATTCTACACAGTTAACGGACCAGGTATAAACACTGAGGTCATCAAAGGGGAACAAACCTCCCTGCTCGGTTTGATTATATTTGCTAAATTTTAATGGAGCAAGGCAAAGCAAACAGTGTTCCAGTCTTCAGACTTTTATTCTGTAGATACATTTGAGAGCGTATCACTCCGCTCTCGGCTTCAGAAGACTTACTGCTGGGATTGTGACAGCCAGGTCCACCATGATGCGTGGTTTGATGCAGGTACCTAGAGGATAGCTGCCGATCACATCCACAGAAGCCGGCGGCGCCATATGAAACTTGCCCTTTTGGGTTTTGGGTACCAGGAGAAATGGAACCTTAATTTGACCAGACAGCCATGACAGGTCGTTCACCTGGACACGTGGAGAGAGACAGGAGAAAAGGTGTGCATGAGGGACTGTGAGGAGACCAGATGGATGAAGATCTGACACTACCTACCTCAACTTCCGGGGAATGTGGCACCGTCTGGAGGAGTGTGGTGACGGTCTGGATGAAGGAATCGATTTGCTGTGTCCTGTGCTCACTCAAGGTGACCTCCTTCAGCAGCTCCTCCATCTGTTACACGTGATAGACCACATTACCAGCAGGTCTATGTTCATCTCAGGCATCTCCGAGGGTCAAAGGTCTTACCTGCATCTTAAGCAGGCTGCAGTGAAACAGGCTCTCAGCCTCTTTGAGCTGGTTCAGCTCCTCTGCTGTGGGTGGTCGGTACAGATCACTCCGGGACAGCTTCACCGGGTGATACACCACCTCCTCCTTGTCAACCTCGTCAGGTTTGCTCTTCTTAGTTTTGACGGGAGCCTCATTTTCCTCCTCCTTGTCCTGAGGTGAGTCTGACGGAATCATCTGTGCGGTGACGACCAAAACACAACAGCTCCGTTTGACTTCTCAAAAGAACGTTAACTACCTCTGTAATGCAGTAAGACGAGGGAGAGGGCTGACTAGCATCAACCTCCCGGAGAGTCGGGAACATCGCGCAGTGTGTTAGCAGCCAGGATCCCTCCAGGAGGGCTAAAGTCTCACATGGACCGCCGGTCTTACCTCTGCTTTGCCGTCTTTTAATCTGCGTTTCGTTTTCATGTCCAGTCCAGAAGAGAAAGGGAGGTTAAATTTGATATTTTGGGGTTTCAATCAACACCGCTTTCCCTTCATAGCGTTCTCACATGTGCAAAGGGTCAGTCAGACGTGCTAGCAAGCAAAATAAAGCTCTGATTGGTGGAGAACCAGCGGAGGTGATAGATGATTGGTTTGCTGCACGCCAGACGTCACGTCGGATTCAACAAGGTTGGTTGCACTAACGGCGTGTTTTACCGGTGTTTAACAAAATAAAACACTGAATTTCGTATTATATGAAAAGCAGTAGGTTTTACACTAAAATATGAATATAGAATACACAAGTCTCTAAAATGGCATAAAAATGTCCCCTCCCTCAAAATTATTATTTTTTCCTTTTCCAATCAAATTGTATTAAGAATACTCATATGGACTATAGGAAGAAATAGCATGCATTAAAAAGAGGAGTTTCCTATATTTCCAGTCAAGGACTGATAAGTAGTACCGATGTGGAGTCCCAAGGTCACTTGACATGTTAGCTATTAAAAATTGTACGTACATCCTGTATATAACTTCTATTTTATGGAAAACAGCAGGGTTTGCCCTGAATACTCCAATGAAATGTAGCACAAAATGAAGTGCAGTAACTACAGGTGAGCCCCATAGTCACAGTGTAGGACTACTAATTGCTACTTTTTGGTATTTGACTGTATTCTGTCATAAGAATGTAAAATCAAAAAAAGTGTCATGAAAGCCACAAGTCTTAATCAGAATCTAATTTCTTTGCATTTCAGTGTTGCAGTTTCTATAAGAAGAGCCTCTGTCTCCAGCTTTGTGATATTTTATTGAAGGCACTAGAACAGAGATTATAGAAAAAAACTGGAACAAACAAAACAAAACAAATGACAGCACTGTTTCACATCTTAACAGGGATTGTTTACAAAATGCAGTGAGTCCTAACGTGTAATCGTCTTCAGCAACTCAGCAAACTTTTGACACGATATGATCTAGTCATAGTAGAAGCATCTTACTTATTTGGCTCTAGATACAGATACTATGAAACCATGTTTTTGCTTTTTTTATTATTAGAAGTAAAAGTTCTATGGCTGAAGTAATGGGGTGACCTGAGGTGGTGGACCAGCTGTAACCTGATCCTCAGCAGCATTCATTCCTATCCTCAGCTCGACAGAGCATGAGGTTTACATTTCTATGGGTTGATGATTCAGGAGCGAAACTCCTTTGGCCAAATAAGCAGCGTCCAGCCTCAGACCCCCTCAGGACATCATCCCCCCTCTTCTCTCTCTAGAAAGAGACGACTTCCTCCGCCAGATATCTGCTTCAAGTTCAGATCGTCCACTCGGCTTCTTGAGGTCAGATTCTGTGTAACTGTTAGCCAAGACAAGGCGAGGCAAGCTTAAGACCTGGTGGCGTTTGTGTTGAGTTGATTCAGTTGAGAGAGCTTGATTTTTATAACCTGTGCTTCTTCTGTCTGCTGAACAAGACAGGGATGGCAGAAATGTACTGGGAACAGGTTTGGGAGGTAAAGAATTTTGATGTTTTTCATTTCCATGAATATTTTGTGGGGTGTGATGTCTAAACACATTGCAAATCAAATCAGCGACAGGCTTGCTGGGGCTTTTTTCCTTCTCAGGTGGCTTTGGAAGGCTGCTTGTGCGGGTCGTAATATTGCGATGCTGGTTGGCTCTTGGCTGTGTTTGTCCAAGGTCCTGCCCAAACAAAATGGAAGAATAACTATCATTTAAGATGAGCCTTCAGGGCTTTACATCAGTCTGCACCTCTCCTACCTGCAATATACGGCCAGATTCAGAACCTTGTCTCTCTCAGCTCCCTGCCTCTGTCAGATCTTCAGCTTCTAGTGTAAAGACTTATCTGTTTAGACTGCAACTTAAGCTTCCTCCTCTCTTCTATTCCTCCTTAAAAGCATGACTAAATAAAGACCGCCTCCCTCATCATTGCAACTCATTGGTTTTAACTGATGAAGAACACAATGAACAGCTGGTTCTACTTCTGACGAAATATGTTTCTGTATGTCACTTTGGACAAAAGCATCTGCTAAATCATGAAAAGTAATGGATATAATCAAAAATACCTGCCGTGAAATGCATTTAGATGAAGGGGCAGCATGTTGAACAGGAAGACATCCTCGAGCCCTGACATCTGGAGTTGCTGGCGTGGGCTCTAAGTCTTCTGTTTGAGATGCTTCCTCCGGTCCGTCTCCTTCATCACGACACAGGAACTTCTGCTCCAGAATCTGAATTAAGTGACTTTTGGCCCAGGATGCAGAGAAAGATGCTAGCTAGAGGGCATGAATATATGTGTAATAGAAAATGAAAGAAAAAGGGGCAATATTGATTATTTATCTCTTTCCATAAGTGTAAATCTACAGTGAAGTATCATAATTATAATACAATTTAGGTTTTACCCGTCTTTTGACATCATTCCCCGAACAGGCTTCCATGACCTGGCTCAAGAGATCCGTCATGATCTCCCCAACTACTTCCTCTACATCCTCCTCCATCATCATGTCCGTCCATTGGCGCTGAGTTAAATGACCCGGTATAATGTCTTCAACTTCGATGTCCTGGTTTTGAGGTGTGGTGGATTTTAGTCTATTTCTCTCAGCTTGGGATTTGACTGCAGCACGGGACATCTTGGCTCAGAAGTTGGGTGGCTGGGGGGGGGGGGGGACTTGATGAAACAAGTCATTAAGTTACGGGTGACAAGATCTGAAAGAAGCATTTGTTATGATGATAAAGGGTGCGATACATTTCTTCAGAAATCCAAAACATGTGCGCATATCTTGAAGCAAAACAAAGTGATTCACTCGTGTTTCTCTAAAGGTTGAAATGTCTCACTGATGAAATAAACTCATACACCCAGCCGATTTTTTCATTCGTTTCAGTCTGACATCAGTATTCTGTCCACAAGGAAATGCATTGTTGAATTTGATGCAAGATGAGATTGTTGAGCATTGTGAAAGCCTCCTGATGACATCATTGCGTCCTGCGACCTCCACACAGCGTGTCCACTGCTGGAGAGAAGAAGGAGCAAGTGGTTTTATTCTTTAGTTTATTCTGTTTTGGGGAATTCGAAGGTGGGTGTTTGACATCACAAAACCTCAGTGACAGATTGAGTGAAGCCGTCTGCCCCCCCATCCAGATCTTGGGCACCGTGGTCAAAAGCATAAAATGAAGTGGGAATTAAACGCTATCAGCCCCCACCGGTGTGGTGTACTTTAGTGAACATAAGGTAAACATTAGCACACTCTGGTGGCTTTCTTCAAACTTGACTCCATTCACCCACTTGAGGCTTCTTCTTCTTCTGCTGACAACACAAATACTGCACTTCCTCAAGATACACTGCAATACACAAATGTTATGTGTACTTTTACTTCTTGTACTTTAGTACAATCAATATCTAATACATTTAATGAAGTCAATTATTTGGATAGAAACTTTAAATTTAAGAGTACTACGTAATCTGAATATTTCTACTACTACCTAAGTAAAGGAACTGAGTACTTCCTCCACCACTGCCTGTGTAACATGCTAATAATATGGAGGAGCATTGTAGCCTTCTTTTCATAAATTTGCTGTGTGTTATCCATATTCGTTTAAGTTACTGTTAGCAGTGTGGTAACGGATAAAGCTGTGAATGTGCGACGTGAGTGTTCTGTGGTGATCCAGTGGTTACCGTTACCGTTCCCCGTAGAACAAACACAGCCTCAGAACCTTCTTAGAATCTAAAATATGGCTCCAAAACCTCCTTTTCTGATCACCTTAATTACATCTGTTCAGTTTAACCAACAGCTGGAGATATTATCTATCCAAATTTACCTTGAAATCGCCTCATGTAGACGACATTGCGGTTGCCCAGCGACCGAGCACGCAACGATAACGTGTTACGTAGCGGCTGCGTTGTCTCTATGGCTGCGGAGGACGCTAAGAAAAACCTATTGCTAACTGCAGCTAGAACACGGTTTGGTTTGTGATAAATGTACATGCAGTGCTAGGCAGACACAGCACCGGGGTCAGAAACACTTGTTGTGTAACTGTTAACCTGACAAAAGAGGGGTTTGGACGGTTTTATATTTAGCTGCGTAATTACTTCTCGCTAATAGCTACCTAGCTTGCTGCTAATGCTAAGTACTAAGAGTTGCAGCCAGGGAAAGGTATGTCGTTTTAACCAGCCTGTCTGAGTCAGATTCACTTAGACAAAGCCGCCTCAATATCAACATCCCGTGAAGGAATGTCGATGTATCACAAAGAAAAGAGCATCCAGATCAAGAACAGTGCGTCTGCGCTGTACAACAACCTGAGCGTGCTGCGCATCGCCCCGCGCCGTCTCACCTACTTCACCGTGGTCCACGCTAATGTGGTCAACATGGTTAGCGCGTCCTGGGACGGCCTCAACTACTCCCACCGACAGC
This sequence comes from Aulostomus chinensis, assembly GCF_037954235.1. Taxonomy (NCBI): domain Eukaryota; kingdom Metazoa; phylum Chordata; class Actinopteri; order Syngnathiformes; family Aulostomidae; genus Aulostomus; species Aulostomus chinensis. Next base: position 4,503,757 of record NC_141325.1, read on the forward strand.
TGCAGTCCAAGGAGCCCAATGTGGCCACCAGCCCGTCGCTAATCATGCAGGTCAGACCACCGTGTAGCCTCTGGCAGCCGTGGTAGGCCCGTGTGTGTTCACCTGAACAGGTGGGAGGTCCTCCCTCCGCAACAAAAGACACATCTGTGTCATATGTTGCTTGGCGCATGGGAACGTCAGCAGCAGATTTGAATTAAATCAATGTATCTTAAATTGAAGGTGTTGATGGTGTGTATTCATTCTCGTGAAATCATCTGAAAAATAATTAGAGCTCTTTTTAGACAAACTCTAAACTCAGTTTCAGTGACAGGAGGTAAGTCCTGCTTCCTATGGATAAAGAACATTGATCATTTTGAAATTGGGGAATTATAAATTTAAATGCTACAAGTAGTGATAAAATTGAGATGGATTCATTGTCTTTTATTAAGATAAGTGACATCTGCCGATGTCTGCACTCACAGGGTGGATTTTACACCGTTTGTCCATACACCACCATTTCTCATGTATTCATTTATTGTACACCAAGTTGTTCCCTTACCTGCGTGCATTTAAATGAGGCACCTAATGCATTTCAAATAAGTAAGCAATTTTTTTAAATCAACTTTTTACTTAAAGTTTATTTCTGATAAATAATATTTGTGATTTGACCCATGAGTTTGGCTGCATCCTGGGAATACTTGAGTGTTTTCTTTTTGCAGGCTGCGTTCTGTGTTTTGCCCTCTCGTGACCTGCTGGTGGTGACCTCTCAGAAAGGCATCCAGGTGAGTGATTGGTCTTCTGTTCCCCCCTCCCCATGGATGAGTTCAGTCTCTTCAGTATCCACAGCTGTGTATCATGGCGGTGATGAGGAAAGACATGTTTGACTTAACTTGAGTTCTTTTTAAAATATGGGTGTAAATAAAAGGACTAACATGTTTTTTTTATTGTGATTATTTTAAGATGTATGAATCTGATGGCTCCATAATGGTGTACTGGCATGCATTGGATACTCCTGAAACACCTACAGGTACGATTAAAATAGCAACTACATGTGTAGTAAATGAAATGATTGAATATGTCATTTGCAGTAAGATACTAATAAGTGTGATATGACACAAAAGAACAGGATGACATTGTCCACTGATCCACATAATGACACAAACAGTATTAGATTGTTATTTTTTTCATTTATAGTGTCATATTCTTTGCTTTGTAAACTCTGGACATTTTCAAGTTCATTTAGTATTCATCCATTGATAAAAAATCAAATCTTCTGATCCTCTTGTCTCCACAGCTCAGGCCGTGTTTGCTCGAGGGATTGCAGCAGTCTGGGAGAATTATATATGCGTGGGTAAGTGCTGAGTTGAAAAACTATTTCGTCTGCAGGCTAATTGATAAGAAAATGTAGAAATAAGTAGCAGAACCAACTTTTGTCTTTCTCACATTTCTAGGAGTGTCATCCAGTGCCATTCTGGTGTTTGATGTTCCCAGTAAAGGCAGTAATATCACCCTGTCCGAGGTCCTGGAGGAGCACAAGGAGGCCATCATTGACTTGGCCTCTGAGTGCTCTGGCAGCCAGGTACCCGCTGCAACTTTGAAGCAGGGTCACATTAAATGGTTTATTTACTTCTCAAATATATCACTGCTGTATTATTGGAGTACACTGTAAATCCCAACCATTATATCAGGAACACAACCTCGTCCGTTCTGTCGCTGTCTCTCTTCCCTCAGGAGTGCATTGCTGATCTGGTCAGTGCGGATGATGGTGGCAACCTGTGTGTGTGGAAGTCTGGGGAGGAATTTCAGCTTCTCAACAAGATCCCTGGATTTGAGTATGAAGTTACAACCCTGCATGAAAGTGTTGCAATAGTAGCCCACCAGTTGAGAGACAGAACTCTGTCACCGCCAGGCGTAAATGAGCCTTTCCTCTCCCTCATTATCCTTCCTCCCTCGACTGTAATGTGCATTTTGCTCTCGATGTTTTTTCACTTCCTCTCTGTGATGCTCCTCCATCTTCCTCCCAGTGTGAGCTGCTCATCTGTTAAGCTGTGGAAAGGTACAGTGGTGGCAGGTTACGGAACAGGTCAGATCCGCCTCTACGAGGCAGTGACGGGAATTCTGCATGCTGAGGTGAACGCCCACGCTCGCTGGATCTACTCTCTGGACATCGCTCCTTTTTCTGGACTGGTGGGTTTTGTAACTGATTTGAATGAAAAACTAAATGTTTACTGTCTGTTTGTATTTGCTAATAACACACGACATGTCCATGTGCAGCTCCTGTCTGCTGCTGAGGACTCTCTAGTCAGGGTGTGGCACCTGACGGTAACCCCGGAGACCAACAGTGTAGAGGTAATTCCTCATCGAGACTGAAGCCACGTACTTGATTTCTTTCTCTCAATGAAATTTTGACTGTGTTTGTCTTTTTCCTCATAGGTTGCCCATTTGCACAATGAGTGTGTGACAGACACCCAAATCTGCGGCGCTAAGTTCTGCGACGGTGATGGCTACGCCTTTGCAGTGACTGGCTATGACCTGAATGAGATTATTCGTTACACGCAAACATAGGACATATTAAAGTTGACGTATTTGAATATTACCTGAGATCATGTGACCCTGATTTAGTCAAGAGCATTCAGGAATGGAGACCTTATTGTTTTTGTTATAAAGCTTAGTTTTGGGGCATTTCAATGCGTTACGATGATTAGAAGCCAAGTGGAGCATATCTGTGTGTGTGTGTGTGTGTGTGTGTGTGTGTGTGTGTGTGTGTGTGTGTGTGTGTGTGTATAAGTATAGCAAAATTATACAAGTGAAAGTGTTTCTGTAAATATTAATTTGTATGTGAAATTAGTTTTGTGAAGTGATTAAATATTCTCGTATTATTTCTGGAATGGACATTACATTTTCTAGAACAAACAAACCTTTCTGCATTTCACAGCTGCATCAGTGATGGAGGTACGTGTTCTTCATTCATGAAATAGTCAAATGCGCTGATAGAGACTTTTTATACCTTGAATTTACTCCCACGGGTAGGAAGCAAACCTTGATAGTTACTTGTCTCCCATTGCTACGACCTCTGCTGTGTACCTCAGTCACCCACGCTTGTGAAGCTTTCATTCAGGGATGCCCAGACTTTACCTTATGGAAGGCCAAAACCGAATCCCAGCGTTGGGCTAAAGGCAAACACATATCCTGTTATTAAAATGAAAAATTGTGCTAAATTCTCGGGTCCTCCCAGAAACGACACGTTTCAGTGACAAAATATACCATTGTTTTATCAAATTACAGGTCCATCTTTCAAGATTAGGCAACTGAAACCACCAGGACCAGGAGAACATGAATGTACTGCCATAATCAGAGCGACATACCACACAAAATTCGACTCTGCCAACTTAATAAATTATTAAGATATTAGCAATTATGGATTCTACTGTACTTAGTGTATGAATATTTTTACCCTTCAAAAAGTAGTGTTTTAAAATGTCTTGATTTCTCTCTTAAAGCCTTTTTATTTATTTATTTTTTTTGTTTACAACCCAAAGGCCCCACTTTGTGCAGCGCTGCTTTAATGTTACAAGAGTTACACACCACCTCTGGGCTTTGTTTCCTTTCTGTCAGACTAAACTGAGAGATATCAAGAAGTCCAACCGTGTATCAGGAAAAAAAAGAAAAAAAAAAGAAAGTATTTTCATGAATGAAGCTTATTTTTGAGCAGGGACATAACGGTGTAGTACAAAGACTGCTCACTAGAGGGCAGAGTGGAGTTGCCTAACATCACACACAGTAGGTCAACTGTTCGATAAGGTCCGTATTGAGTAATGTGTACTGGCCACCCATGAGGGTCAGTAAACATGAGCACACAGCAGAGAGATCTGATAACTGTCGCTGTCTCTTAGAAATACTCACGTCAACATGTGCCGGACTTGAATTTACAGTAAAACATTCACTTACACTCATAATATTTTACGGCTCAAGACATATAAACATATGATGTTTTACAAGCTTGTCTATGCCGATTGGTTACTCCCTCTTTCTGTCTATGCCTGATTTGTATGAGGGGCTGTTCCAGCTCGAAAAATACAGGGCTTCAGTCTGGTAACTGCAGAAAAATTATATTGTTTTCTCATTCCTCAAAGTTGACATGAAGACGACCTTTTTGTAAACACGTCCCTTCTAATAACCAGTCTCTCTGAATTAGTTCTTAAAGAGAAAGCATAATGAAACTAAGAGATACTGTTTCCCGAACAAGACAAGCTGATGTCTTTACTGAAAACAAATCCTGCCAACTCAGCAACACTGATAGCAAATCTGTTTACCTCAGGTCACATGAGGCTGCTTTATTTATTTATTTAATTATTTTATTTTTTAGATGGCATGAGCCACCAGGTATCGCAGTAATATCCATCCACCTTATCGTGATGAGATAAGACTGGTTTGCAGTCAACACTGGTCACATAACATCAAGTGACAAGACTGTTTTGAACCCACACACGACAAGTTATGTAACTTACACTTGATAGGTGCCAGTCATGTCCAGGCTGATGGCTGGAATGTGAATCACAGACACACTACAGTGACACAATCGGATACGGGACAGAATCTTTACGGAATCAATAAATTTCAGTATGTCACTTTGTGTTGTGCTTCCCGGCTGCCTGGGGTGGAGCTGCAGAGGCTGGACAGGGACGGTAGAGGACTAAGTGGTCAATACGAGGCCCCCAATGACACAGACATGAGATTACATAACTAACTGGAACAGTGCAGACAGAGGGAGGGTCAGGAAGGTCAAACATGAAACCAGAGAAGGGTCCAAGTGTTAATCTGATAAAAAAGAAATTACTAAACAGAGGATTGAGAGTGGAAAAGGGTGCGATGATATCACTTTTTCGTGGAGACAAACAATGGTCCTTCTGCCATTGGGGCTGTGTGACACACTCTTCCCATACACAGCACCCGGGGCTGCTCATGCTGTGTACCACTATAATGCATGTCAATAGTTGGCTCTTAGGTGTTACCCACGGCTGTGCACACAGTGTGGGAGATAAACGGTTCTCAGTTATGGATGGGATTCATGTGTGCACAAAGTATTCAGCTCATATTCCCAAACAGAGACTTTTACATCTTTTTCAAAGAAAACTCAGTGTGTGCTGAAATCACGGGAATAACATCGATTTGAATAAAGTCTTCCTCCCGTGTTTGACAAGTTCTGCAATCTTATCAATCAAATCCAACAAGTAAGTCTGGTTCAGTGCACAAGCTGCAAAAGTATCGGCTGTGTCAGTCTCAAAATTCAGGATCAACCATCAGGGCCAATGACAGTGTGACCTGATGTGTCAGCGGGTGCGGTTTGTGTCTGTGTTTGTGTGCGTATCAAACTGGAAAATCTTTTAGTCTCTGTGTTTGTGTGTTTGCTTCATTATTCCGGTGGAGCAATTTACCTCCACGCCCATCCAGCCTTGTGGCAGCTGCTCGGCCTGCGCTGCTAAGACTGCTGGGATGGAGCCTCGCCATGGGGGATGAAGAGCCTAAAGCCCCTCCAGCCTGCTGCCATGCACAGACCTCCTCTCTGATGAAGCGACCAGGAAGCAAGCTTCTGCTGACATGTTGTATAAATAGATCTTCCTTTTTAAATTCAGTCAAACTGGAAAAGGATTGTGAGGGGTCAACTGTTGACTGACAGATGTGCAAACAGGCAAATGCAGGTGAAAAGCAGAAGTAGGTCAAATAACGCAATGCAAATAGCAGTCCCCGTTTTACCAGTTATACATTAATCTGGGATACACAGCATGGTGGGAGTCAGGCGGGCCTTTAAATGTCATTGCACATATTTTATATAAAGGCTGAACTATTGCAAAACTACAGATCTTTTGTAAATGACTGCCACTAGCTTAAAGCGATACTTCACTCAAAAAAAGTGTTTGCTTTTCAAATACTCATCTTCTCTCCTTTCAGCATCACATCTTTGTGACTCCGGGATGCAGTAAGAGCCAGTCACAACACCAAAACTGCCCCAAATATCCTCATTAAGCTTGAAACTAAATATTTGTGGCTGGCGCTCATAGAGCTGCCCCAACAGGGCTGTAGTGTCTTTGGCTGTGTTTGGAGTACCGAGGGAGTGGTTAGATAGGAAAGACGTGGATTACATGAGATGATGCTGTTCAGAGATTGCAAACTTGTGTTTTGCTGTTGCTAAATATACGTATCTGGCTTTTTCTGCATTCTGAAGTCACAAAAAGTGACGCAGGAGGAGAAAAACTTCTTTGTGAGCCCATGACAGGTTCTTGTGAGTATTTGAAAAGCAAACAACACTTTTTAGGTCACCCATCTTGTAATATTTAGGGTAATGAATGCCAGAGCAGTACTTTTCAGTTGTGACTACCTAAAATAGATAAAACCATAATACCCAGAAATATTACATCATGCAGGTACGACAGCAGGTAGAACAAGTTTAAAAGCAACTGTGATCTGAATCTGTGATTTCATCGAGGTCATGATGAACATGCGAAGTAACCTGAAGAGACCTGAAGACTGCACACATTAACCAGTGACAATAAAAAAGAGCAGACAGTGGTGCAGATCTGTCGTACTGTTAGCTCGGAGATTATAGTTTAACTGAGCCAAGCTGCGCCGCACCATCATTAGCCTCTACCATGGAAAGCCACACTCACACAGGTCTCGCCAGAACAATCCACCCTTCCTGCCTGTGTGGGCCTACGACTGCGATTCTGAGGAAATGTTTCATCATACGTAACTGGCAGACTGACTCACTCTATCCCAGACCCTGGATGAAACTCAGGGCTTTTTTTGTTGTTGATATATTTAAAAAGAAAAGTGTTATGATTTTAGGCAGAGCTGCCCCCTGATATTCAATGGTTTTAATGATCTGCTGGGAAACTCCTAAACTGACTGACATTCTTCAAGTTGAGCTCATACTTGCCGCTGTCTCTTTGGGCAGAATAGTTTCTGTTAAGTATTCCACACTGACAAAATGAGATAAACCCTGCTGTGGGCAAATATCTGTGACTGCTTTATCTAGACAAAGTCTAGAAATGTCTAACTTTCCATGCAGCAAAGAAGCCCAGCAAGCATAGTAAATGGCCAGGCATGCTAACCTTAGCTGACATTCAGAGCAGTCCCTGCAGTCGGAGTCGACTCTGAAAATTCTACATTGTAGATATTTGGAGTTACTCAAAAATGAATCGAATCAGAAATGACAGTCACACAGAAGGTCTTAACGTTCCAAAAATGTGAGTGATCAATCCATTGTTCTTCCACACCCTCCTTTCAACTCTTGGCAAGTTTGATTCTATTCAACATTCATCCTACCATCTCCAGCTGTAAACGAAGAGACTCTCTTCACTCATTTGAGAAGCCCTGGATGTCAGCAGCAAGGATGAGAGCAGCACGGATGACAGCAGCATGGATGAGGCTCTGAATAACTGCTGCTGCTTAGTGACGTAGGAGTTTGACTAAAAGGCTCATCATGACACAGGTGAGAGCGCAACCGCAGGTGCTCTGTGCACTCTCTTTGAACCTCCTGTAAACCAGGGAGTTGCTCAGGCTTCGGCACCTGGACCCACACCTTTGCTAATCCTGTTAGCCACTGACCTGGCATGTGGTGGTTATGAGAAAATACAAAGAGGTGGTCAGGAGCCGAGGAGGTTGAGAGTGGAGGATCAGATGCAGAAGCATGTTGTCCACATATGTCTCGCTGTACCTGCAGTGGTGGAACTACAGACTTATATATTGGATGGCCTGAGGGTGGCTAAGACCGTTTCAGGGGAGTCCTACTCAACAGTAAAGTGAATTTTTATTTACACCTAAATGTTTGTAAAATTGCAGAAACAATCATTTTAGTTGTGCAGACTGATGCGATCAAACGTCGTCCATTAGAAAAGTCACTGTTAATTTTTTTTTTTTTAGAGAGAGATTTCAAGCATAAAACTAAAGACCCCTGGGTCCCCCTCCCTAAGTGGCTGCTCTCCTTCCAGACAGACGTTGCTGCAGCAGTGCATCAAAGGAGGGCAGGAGGTCACCCTGGACCCCATCATTTATTTTACAAGTCACGTTGCCATTTGAGTGGGAAGGAAAGAGAATGAAAGAATCATCTATAAAAAGGTTTCATCCATTATAGAACAGTGAGTGTGCGCTACATACACAAACACACACGCACACATGCACTTACACACACAAACACACGCGCGCGCGCACACTCAAACATACACTTCCCGGTGGCGTCATTTAGACGGCATGGGTAGGAAATGGGACTTAAGTGCATTAGATTAGAGTAAAATAAACATGATCAGAGCCTGCCATCTGGGATGGCATTGTTGTTGCCTAGCACTGGGCACTGTTTGGATTGTCTGACGTCGATGTGCTGACGTCGGAGTGTGTGTTTGTGTGTGCTCATGCGTACTTGTCTACGTGGCCATATGTGCAGATGGCACTATTCAAATGATGATGGATTCATGTTCCAGAAAGTCTTCCAAATCAAGTCTCTGATCTGAATCTTTGTGCGTGTGTGTGTGTGTGTGTGTGTGTGTGTGTGTGTGTGTGTGTGTGTGTGTGCGTGTCTGAGATTTTGTGGAAAATTATAACAGTATGATCAGAATTTGCTTGGGGACATTGAGGACTTTATTTGAATAATTTCATTTGACAGAAGTGACACTTTGGATTATTGTCTCCTGAAAAGAGTAAAATAAAACAGATTTCTTTCAAAGATGGTCGAGTTTAAATGAATGTTTTACGAAATGTTTCAAAATTGGGTTGCTTTTAATTCACAACCTTTTTTCATTCTCACACATAAACACCCCACTCATTAACTCTAGTGTGTGGGTGAGAGAGTTATTGGGTCTCAAAATAGAGTCGCAGCAATCATACCAGCAATATCCTGGAACCTCTTATCATTATGTTCCGTTGGTGAGGCTGCTAATATGGTTAATACGAAAGAGATGAATGGGCGTCTTCAGGGTGGAACCTGAAATCAAAATACATAAACAACTCTGGCAAAAAGTGGGTTATGTGTGTTCTTTCTTCTTTGTTTGTGCAGAGAGAGAGAGGGAGAGAGAAAGAGAGGGAGGGAGAGAGAGAGAGAGTGTTTGAGTGGATCAACTTGACATTCACCTCAGCGCACGCGCGCGCGCACACACACACACACACACACACACACACACACACACACACACACACACACACACCTAATTGGCAGCTGTGGAGAAAGCACAGGCAAAATAACACTTCCAAGACAACATACAGACTTTATCCTGCGCTAATGGAAAACTGAGGTGAGTTAAATAATCGTTTTGAATGTCTGTGTCAGGAGACAGTGGGATCCGAACATTTACATCCATTTTATCTATTTTTTAGTGAGTTAAAAAAAAAATTCTGCAACAGCCCCATGACACAGTAGGTTGTTTTTAAATCCCACCTGCTGTGTGTCAACAGAGGGTCTTCAGTCCATCTCTGGTGTGTGAGTGATAGAGGTGGTGGGGGGAGTTGGAGCGGAGTTCAGGAGTTCATTAATCAATGCAGGGTCTGTTCTGACGTGATCGGCAAAGCTCCATGAATGTGAGAGGATGAGACTCTGAAACAACATTTATCTGATTCAGAGACGTGTAACTCTTTTCATCATTTCCAGACGAGCCGTTCTTCACGTCCACATTTCTCATTCATCTTAGTTGTTCTAACTTGTGTTTTTTTGCCCCAGGAATGGTAACTCGGCACACTCACCCCAGTAATGACACATTAACACGCACATTTACTTTCCATCATGGGCTAGAAGGCTTTTAAATTGCCTGGAATAATTGGTTATCGAATTATCCCATCAGTCCGTATCCTGATTTTCTTTTTATTTTCCAATAAATGTTAATTAAGATCTTCTATCATGTTATCTCAGCAACAAAGTTTCTCATTTATTTGATCTATTTTGAAATTTCTTTTTTCTCTTCTTCTATTGAAAACAAAAAACTAGAAGTCACTCAAATGCATTCGTCAAGGTGAACTTTTGGCCCCTGGCGTTTTCCTGTTCGAGTCCTGATTAAAGTTGCAAACAGCGATGAGCAGGCCAACGTGTCCCTGCACACGCAGGAGTGAGGAACCTGATGATGATTATCAGATAATGCTTACTTCCTGTAACCAGTAGGTGGCGTTATGACTTAACAGATGTCTTCAGACTCCCGTGAAGTTTGGAAGCGACCACACAACAGTTGCAGCAGCGGCACCACAGCAGTGCACAATAAGACCACTTAACGAAAGTTCTCCCAGCATTTCTGACAATATTTGAGATGGTTGGCCCACTAGACGGATGATGTCAAAGTGTGTGAAAAAAAAGAGTAATTTTGACTGATGTGCCCCAAAACTGATTCTTCTTTGGTCGTCTTACACCCCTCCACCAAGTTCAGACAAACTTGATTTAATAGTTACAGAAGACACAGCAGATCACATGCTGCTCCACTGACCCTATTTACTGAGCATGTTCCCCAGCTGTTCTGTCACTCAACATTAATGTTCATTCACCACAAATACAAGCGCTGACATACTCATAACATGTACCGATGATGAGCCCAGCGTTGGCCGGCTGGGTTAAGCTTTAACTGGCTGATTTAATCATTAGCAGTTATATTTAGCAGGTAGGTCTTTTTGTTACTTGGTGAAGTCCTTGGATATGGACTTGGAATGTAAAGAGCTCTGTTGAGTCTGTGTGTGTGTGTGTGTGTGTGTGTGTGTGTATGTGTGTGTGTGAGTGTGCGATAGTATCAGGTACTAATACACACATGGATTCCTGTCTGTTAGTGATGAGCATTTGGTCTTTTACAGGATTTATCACTCACTTCTAGCAGGAGTAATTGTTAGACTATGAAACACATTCTGCCGCACTGCCACTTTTGAAGAAAGTAGCCTAGGAGGAAGAGTTTGGCATTAACCAACCAAATGTCAAACACTACAACTAAGGACTTGTGTCACACACGCCCGCCCTCCCTCAGGGAATGAAAAACTTTAAAAAAAACATGCAACCCCAGGCAGAAGACACAGTTGCAGAGCAACTCCTGCCTTTTTGGTTTAGTTTTGCTAACTTTCAACCTGTCTCCCATCTGCCTTCCTATCTGCTCATTAGAATGTGGTAAATGATATGTGATCAAACACAACGTGGTAAATGGAGCAGAAGTACAAACACTGCAATCTGCTCGTTTTTGTCCTGAGGAAGCTGATGGACCTTTTGTGAAAAAAAAAAAAAACGCGATGACCCTCACACACTCTTCTGTTAAAACCCAAACTCACCCACACCTCATGGATAGATGTAGGGAGGGAGAAGAAAGAGAGAGAGAGAAAGAGAGAGAGAGAGAGAGAGAGAGAGAGATGTGACAGCTATGCCCTTGGAAGACCTAAAGAAGCTGCTGCTCTGGCTGTTGACTCATCAGTCAGGAGAATAAATGGACATATTTGGATAGTAGCTAAAAGGAACTTGCATAGCTACACACCAGACCAATTCATGGGTGTATTCTTACACCTTTCATCAGGCCAACAAGAATAGGAATGACACTGACTTTAATTGCTCATGAATATAAACGCCGCGCAAACTACCAGCTCTCTGCTGAGTGTCATACAAACAAGACGCAGAGAAAGAAACAGCAGAGGAGAAAATGTCACAAAGAAAAAGAGAAAATTAGAGTTTGTCTTGAGAAAAAAAAAAAAAAGCACAGCCAAAGGATGTCAGGGCAGTGGTAGCTGCTCGTCCCTGTTTCCATGGCAACCCGAATGTGCTGTCAGTGCAGCGACGCCAGTCAGGAACGCTGCGCTGTGGCCGTGCTGACATGAGCCCCACGTGCCAATGCCCAGCTGACAGCGCTGAGCATACGCCAATGTCTATTCATAGCACCTCAGTGACGCCCAGCAGGGACACGGGCAGCAAGCGAGTAGGCCAAGGAGGACAGGCTCCCAAACCTGGGTGGGACCAGGGATGGCACCCCTTGATGGAGATAGTTGGATGCACGCAGACACAGAGGGATGAACTCATGCTGTGAGTCATGTCATCCTCTTTCTGATCTCTGTCCAGGCGGACAAAGTGACACCTGGTGCCTCAGTAATCACAAAGAATGACACAAATCCCAGCTTGTTCCAGACCCTTGCACACACGTACACACACAAAGTGTGAGTGTGTGTATATTTACAATAGAAGAACTCTGATTGAGTCTTAAAGCTCAGCTTTTCTTGACAGTCCTGTTTTTCTTGTTTACTTCTTCAGATCCTGGCTTGGAAGGATTCTGGATTGTCTTATTCACAAAATCAGTAAAACGTGATTTTTCCTGATGAACTTTGAGACAGCTGGCGTGGCTCAGAGGTAGAGTGGCCGTCTGGCAACCTAAGGATCGCTGGTTCGATCCTCACTCCCCCCGGTGACCGTGTTAAAATATCCTCGAGCAAGATACTGAGCCCCTAATTGCGCCTGACGGCCCTGCTGACTGGCGATCTGTCCAGGGTGAACCCTGCCTCTCACCCAATGTCAGCTGGGAAAGGCTCCAGCCCCCCTCCCCCGACCCTTTACAGATTAGCTGTATAGAAAATGGATGGATGGATGTGAGCGCCCTCTGTTGCAGGCAGGTGGTATAATTTCTGTCTATTATTTTCCCTTGAAATCCACACTATAGGAATAATGCCTGCATACGATGCCAATCTACCACACAACACTGGGCAGAATCTGGTACAGTTGGCAAGAGGGCCTGGAGACACCAAGTCAGTGGCTCCTTTGTGAGCGATTGTTCAAGCTCAATTGGTACTTTTGTAGCCCCGCTTTGTGGGAGAGATCAGCTGGAAGAATAGCAGAGGCTCTGAGGCAAAGAGAGCCCCATTGTGATCCATCAGCTCCCAAAGTTAGATGTCATTGTGGTCGCTCGATGGCTGCCGTCACACACTATTGTGGTTCCTGACATGCTACAGTGGAGCTGCTGAGTGAAATTGATCTAAATTGGTCACCTTTTTGTGTGTGTGTGTGTGTGTGTGTTTTGTGAGTTTTGTGTTATTTGTTTATGCGTGTGCATGTGTGTGTCAGTGTTGGTGAGATGGGGTGGGGGTGGGGGTGGGGCAACACAGGCCAACTGTGTTTGTTTGTTGAAATTCAGCAGACGCAGGCCTTTTACACCCATGGGATCAGCAGTTTGCACACTCAGAAGAGAGACTAACGGGGAGAGGGTTGTACCATGTGGACACCCCCATTATTATACCCCTATTATGCCCATGTGGCTGCATCAATAGTGCTATAGCGGAGGCCACCGGCAATGGAAAAGTGCTGTACAAGACACATTGAGATAAAGGTTCAATACACCTGTGTACACCATGAAGTGGGGGGGGCAATGAGGGAGACGAGTATACGCCGCGGTCATATAACGTTCAGTGTGTCATATGTCAGCAGAACTAACGCAGCATTGTAGGGAGCAGAGAAATTAAGCTTTTGTTCTTTCAGCATTACCAACGCCACAGCTCCGGTATGATGTTCAACCTCCCGCTTACTGGTAAGAGTGTGTGTGTGTGTGTGTGTGTGTGTGTGTGTGTGTGTGTGTGTGTGTGTTTATGTGATGAGTCCCATGCCTGCTGGCTACAGCCTGAGGATGGTTGCCTAGGACTTGAATGCACACTGAGATAGGAGGAGCAAGCCCGGGCAGGTCACTCCGTTCTCTTCACAGGACAATGGCTGTTTCAGATGCTTGGCTGAACAAGAGTCCTGGAGAAACTGGGAGAGAATCTCATGGCCCCTTACTAGCCTGGCATTTCTGCCTTTGCCAAGTACAGAGCATGTTGTTTTCTGGGAGCTTCTGTTTTATGTTGCATTTATTTATTTGTCCACAAAATCAACCAGATTCTCATGGAACCTGGTGAAGAGAGGAAGACTTAACATTTGTGAGACGCTCTCATTTATAACACATAGCTCAAACACAGACATGTCCGGGTCATGAGATGTACATTTTTAATGAAAATATCAAGTGTTGACTGTTGCCTCTGGACACTTTCATTACTTTCTAGAAGATACCACATGAAATGTGGAGGGGTCTGCATTCTTGCGTCCCCATTCCTGTCACACACAACACTGGTAACACTGTGTAACACTTGTAACTGTCAGTCAACCAGGTTTGCAAAGACTCTGTCTGTTAGAAGAATGAGATAAAAGATGGCAGGAGCAAGGGGTTAAAAGTCTGGCTTTTTCTCTGGTCTGTAAAACTAAACTGAGAGCTGAAAAAGCCCAAGAGTGTCAGAACAAATTTGAGTCCACTGGATGCTGAGATGCTTTGAAGACAGCGCAGATAAACAAGTCAATGCCGAATCCAAATTACAGAGCGCTGATTTTTGTTGTTGTATCATTTTTACATTGCAAGCCAGCTGGTTTCTAAATGGAAAAATAGAAAGTATTTATTGGATTAGCTCTTCAGCGGTGTTTGGTTAAAGTCTGGAGCTTCTTCTTGGCTGTCGGCAACATGTAACACCTGAAAAAGTCCCTTGATATCAAGGGATGCAAAAGGAACTTGCATGGATAACAAGATGTTTCCTCATGCCAGTACAATGGATGATTCAAAGGTTTTGTGTTGAGGATGTGAAGGAGTGGAGAACAGTTGTCATGAGGCCAGCGAGCAATTTGGTCCGGTGGAGATGTTGTGGTTTAACCGCTCGTCTCCTGTGTATCAGTCATAAAAGTGTTCATTGGTGTGGTGTGGTTTGGTAGAGTAATTATATAATACATAATAGCATCACTATATGCCACAGGGAACAATGGCCAGAGCAGCATCCTCCCAAAGGTTGGCAACTCACTGTATACACAAATAAACTTGCATATCCAAATAGTTCCAAGATGAATCAGCTAGATGAGACAAGACCGACCAGAATGTTCACTACTGAGGACTTGACGAACAGCTTAATCTTCACAACTGAGAAAGGAGAAGCAGCAGTCTCTGGCTAGAAATATATGTAAATATATTATTTTGCTAAGTTTTCCTTCACACTTGTAAGATACACAAAAAATATGATTATCATTGGCGACACGGTGGTGCAGTGGTCAGCACTGGCGCCTCACAGCAAGAGGGTTCCGGGTTCGAGTCCCGGCTCCAGCACGGGCTCTTTCTGTGTGGAGTCTCCATGTTCTCCCTGCTCCTGTGTGGGTTCTCTGCAGCTTCCTCCCACAGTCCAAAGACGTGCAAACGGGGACCAGGTTAATCCAGACTCTAAATTGGCCGTAGGTGTATCTGTGAGTGTGAATGGTTGTCTGTCTATATGTGTTGGCCCTGAGATGGACTGGTGACCCATCCAGGGTGAACCCCGCCTCTCGCCCAAAGCTGCGACCGCAACCCTCAACAGGAATAAGCGGAAGAAGATGCATGGATGGATGGAGGATGTCTCCTACGTCTCCATTCTCGCTCTTTTGGCACTGGAGGCTTCAAAGTCGCGCATTATACTTGTGTATACTGAATTTTGGACCATGTATCAGCATCCTAAATATTTGTGATGACTCTGATTGTTGTAAAAGCAAATCTTAAAGTCAGATTTTCAGTGAGAAAATTTGCAAAGAAAAATCATCCCTATTGTCATATTCTGCAAATCCACTGCACATTAATCCTTAAAAATGTTCACAAAAGTTCACCCCCAGCTTATAGACTGATAGAAAAATCACAACTCTTACCTGTTAAACTGATTCAGTGCACACCATTACTTTGTCCTCCTGCACCAGGACACAGTACAATTTTTGCATAATTCACCATAATTTGATGTGATGCAATACAAATCGCCATACGCTACATAATCAAAAATGTCAAAATACAGCAGAAAATACAATCTAATACAGGTTTCTACCACCTGTGTACTGTAATATTATGTAAATCACATTATATCGGACTAAAATGTGTCCAGTCATTCAAAGATGACATTCCAATTTCTTAGAACCACATTTGCAAAATTGCACGCTCTTCCTGAACATGCATAATCAGATTCCATCACATCTACTCGAAAAATAAAGTGCATATGAATTCTTGAACAATCACACACTGAACTATAGCTGCCACGACATACATGAGTTATGATATGATTGTATCCTGACGTATCAGGAAACCATATCTATGCTATAAGGGCTGGAACAGCAAAACAGTATCATGAAAAAATCTAAACATTATTTTAGTGCACAGCCCAACACTGGGCCTTCTACGGGAGACAGCTTCTCACAGCAAGAATTCATTTCGCTCATAAACGATCGTAAACACACTCGAATATTCTGTAATCTACCAGATGACACACGAGTATCAGATATTTCATCAGACTGAGCCCGCGGGAGCACAGGCCCGTTGTTACGCTGCGCACTGGAGGCTGGCACTCGCTCCACTTTATGAATGGATGGGTGTGGCACTGGTGACTCGGCCGGCGTCTGTGCGCTCGCTGATAGGCGCGGGCATGCTGCTGCTGAAGGCTGGCCCGGAGTGAAACATAACTGGGTTCGACCACAGCTCAGGGGAGAGACACCGAGAGATGAGAGAGAAAGAGAGAGAGAGGGGGAGAGAGAGGAAGGCGTCAGCTAAAGCCCACTCCCCAGCGACGAGGACCTATTAAACTTCTGGAGAGAGATTATGGTGAGCTGGGTGCGGGGAAACAAAAGATTCTGAGCGATTTTAAGAAATATGAAAGAAAGACGAGGATGAGGATGATGGAATCGCGCATCCGAGATGTAAAGTCGGTATCAAATCTGTTTTATTTTTAAACTAAACAAAACAAAAGAAAGTCGTCCTCCTATCACAGACACAAGAAAGGGCGAAAAAACTCGCATCAGGACCACGGGCAGCAGACACCACCAGCCCAGACAGACGCACAATAGCGGGTGCCTGCAAACAAGAGCGCGTCCGCAGGTTTTGCAATATGCAGCAGCAGTCTTGGTGTACTCACATTGCTCCTCCCGGCCACAGTCGGGACTAGTGTTTCTCTCCTGTCAGCTCCGGCAGCAGCCCCTCGCAAAATGCGCGCATTTAGAGACCAAGCAGATCATGTGAGGAGTCCAGGCTGAGGCAGTGTTAAAAGCATGTGAGTTTACATGTTGTTGTTGTTGTTGTTGTTGTTGTTGTGTCATCTTCTTCCAGACAGCTCTGGAGTGATCGCATGTGCCCGTGCCTTGCAGTTTTAAATGGGGAGACGCGAGAGAAGGAGCAGGCAAAAAGAGCAGCGGAGAGGAGGTGAGAACTGAGAGCGGACGTTCGGGGAGACACAGCTGAACAGATTCAAGAGGTGGAAGACTTTTAAAGGTAAGGAACATTTAAAACACACACACGCATACACTCACTCACTCACTCACTCACTCACTCACTCACAAACACACTCTTTGTTTTAACTTACCCCTCGCAACAAAACGCAGCAGACGACTTGTGGACAGATGGAGGTTGCATAACAGTTTGCAAAATGTGTCGCTTATAGACAAACTTGAAGCTGAACTTAAAACTCCAGCGGGACAGTTTTCATCCAGCTTTCCTGGGGGTAGCAGATGTTAACGGAATTGCTGTGTCGTTTAATAGAAGAATATCTTCAATCAGAAGGGATCTCTCTGTTTATGATGCTCGGACTCCAGGAAAATAACTAGTTTCATTGTCTTAAACTGTCTGTCTTTTTAAGCCATTTCAAGCGAAAATCTCCACATTGATAAAAGTCATCTGTATCTGCCCGGCAGGCTTTCATTTTCAAAACTTTTACTGTTAATTTGATTCTTTGAAAATCAATTTCAAGCCAGAAAATCATTACTTTAATGGACAAGGAGGCATTCACATTTTAGAACCATTTCGTGCGGTTTGTGTGTCTCGGGATGCTGTGTTTGGTTAATGTTGAAGTGTGTTTTTTGATTTTTGATGATTAGAAATCACCCTAAATCAGTATTAAATCACTTTTCTATAAATATTCATGAATAGGCTGTGACGTATTCAGGGACTTTACATGTGGTAAAATAAAATCTGAGTAGCTGTGTTGAAACAGATCTCTGCCACCTGCATCCTTAGTGAGTGAGTGAGGAGTTGAATCACTCTGTATGAGCCAAACACCCAAAGGTCACATAGAAGGACAGTACAGCTATCAGAGTCAAATCCTTGGCTGTTTTTTTTCATGTCTTACATTGTGGTTTGCCTGCAGAGAGAGCAGATGGTGGTGGTAGGGGGATGGTCTGACAGCGCTGACATCGGTTCCTCCGCTCTGTCCCACTCCTATGTTTTTCTATCAGCGGTGGAATTTGAACCATTCTTCCTCTGGGCTGAGGCCGTCCCTCTGTCTGCCTCTGCCCTGAGAAATAAGATGTCTCTGAAGGAGGAGGGTTTTGTGTGTGTGTGTGTGTGTGTGTGTGTGTGTGTGTGTGTGGGTAACTGGGGCTTTCCAGTTGGGTTGCACCCCAAGCATTCCTGGCTGCTGGATGGCTGACTTGTGGGAGACATATAAGACGCTGTGTCGAGCTATATTGCACGCTTATACAGAGCAAAGCCTCGAGGCTGAGTTTAAGACCCCCACCTACTGAGGGGGTAGGGGGCACGTGGGCAGTATTGTTTGTATATATACATATGTGTGCATGCATGCAAAGATGGAGAACTCATAAAACTTTGTAGCCCAAACAAATCTGATAGAAGCAGAGTCACTGCACAATAGACTCTGCCAGCACCGCATGATGTTTGTCCTCTTAAGTTAGTTTGGTAGAGATGGAAAAACATGGTGGACGGGTGGGTGTGTGGTGGTGATGATGGTGGTGGTGCTGGGGGGGGGGGGGGGGGGGCTGATGGCAACCGTACAGTTTGTCGCGCTGTTATTGGCTGCCTCTTAGGTTGTTTTTTTAAACAGTGTCAGCCAGCAAAGAATGCTAGCAAGAGAAGAATTGGAGGAAGGTTATGGGAGAAGAGAAGAGAAGAGAAGAGAAGAGAAGAGAAGAGAAGAGAAGAGAAGAGAAGAGAAGAGAAGAGAAGAGAAGGGAAGGGAAGGGAAGGGAAGGGAAGAGAGGTGCAGTGGGAAATGGAGTAGTGGAGAGTAGAAGTGGGAGTGCAAATCCGGAGGAAGAGGGACACACAGGGGTTTTTTGGCTGAGGATAATGAGAGCAACACAGGCTGAAGGAAGGCGTTTGTGTCAGACACAGACGATAAATCAGACGGCAAAACATTTTGCTCGAACCTTCTTTCACCTCATATCTGCCCCTTCTTTTCTCTTTAAAGTCTGAGCAGAAAAGATGGTAAAAAGAAGGACTGAAAATGGATGAAATAAAAGCATTTACTGCCAGATGAGCTGCTCAGTGGTACAGAAAAAGCTCTCTTCTCTCTTTCACAACTGATTCCACATGTTTGAATCCTTTGAACAGCTGTTTTCTAAAGTCTGCTTTCCCACTTCCATGCATGTCGGTCTACATTTCCAGCATGCAAAGCAATGCCATCATTATTCTTGTCTGCTTAGCAATTATAATATAAATATTAATATAACACATGCCTGTGACATATTTTGCATGCCCCTATTTTGATTCCTTGAATGCAGGGAGAAATACAGAGGGCCAAGGAGCTCTCATGTGAAGGAATGTGTGTGTGTGTGTGTGTGTGTGTGTGTGTGTGTGTGTGTGTGTGTGTGTGTGTGTGTGTGAGAGTGAGAGACTTGGATAAGAAGGTGTCAGCAGCGAAGACAGGATAGGGCAGGACAGGACCAAGGGGCGAGGGCAGATAAGAGGGCCAGTTGGTTTCAGGGTGGTTGTCCTCAACCGCCTGCTGGGCTAAAGCCAAGAGTGTGACAGGGGCTTGTGTCCAGAGCTTATTACACAACGCCACTGTTGACAGTGTGGTGAAAGAGTACAGAGATTCTGAGGCCAAAGGTTGTGTGCAGTTACAATTGTTTCATTTTTGGTGCATTCTTGGCTTTTGATATCAGAACAAGGCACAAAATTGACATCACTGACTTCATTTTTCGTGCAACATCACCTGTAAGGAAATTAGTTTGACGTTGCGTAGCCTCTAGTGACAGCCTGCCAAAGGCCTGACGCAGGTCGGCGGTCAGCTACAATTCTGAATCTTGTGCGCTGTCAAAGAAAACAGCCGCAGGGCAAAACTTCTCTCTCACACTCAAACAAACACTCAAACAGCTTGTTCCCAGTTACAGATGTCTGGAGTCCGGAGATCTCTTAAAACACCTGGAAGCGCATGTCTTTCCGATGGGAAGCTGTGTGATCTCGGTGGTGTTTACGAAGCTCCTCCTAATCTGTACCAGAGTTTGTCTTTTTGAACTTTTGCTGTAGCATTTGTACGTGCTAGCAAAACCAGGCAAAGAGTGAGCTGAAGGAGAGGCTTTTGCTATCTGGACAGGCATCTCTCTCTCTAGTGCGCATGAAGGTATTCCAAATGTCCCGCTACGGAAAAACAGGTGAAACAGCCTTTCACCCAGAGCTATTCAGTGGTTCCTGAACCACCCCAAAGCACCTACAGAATATTGCACAGACGGTTTGAATGTTTTGGCTGTCTGTTG
Organism: Aulostomus chinensis; assembly: GCF_037954235.1. Lineage (NCBI taxonomy): Eukaryota > Metazoa > Chordata > Actinopteri > Syngnathiformes > Aulostomidae > Aulostomus > Aulostomus chinensis. The sequence goes on from NC_141325.1 coordinate 4,524,209, forward strand.
TAGGTACGCTTGATTACAAATAGAGAAATGTGACTGACTGTTGACTGATTTCTCTTCTCTTATCCAAAGTCTGATTCAGTCCAGTCTCGCTCATTGTAAAGAGCACAGTTACCAAACCGCTGTGCAGTGTCGAGTAGAACGGGAAAGTCTGCTTCATCTCTATGTGTTCGACAAGGCTAAACTGGTACGCCGGGCAATAAAAGCTTCGTCCAAAATGATTTATTCACTCATTCTTGCCCAGTGTTCCTCGTTATGCTGAAAGGGTTCCATGTTCAGTCCTTCAGTTGTTTTGATATCACCAGCTCATGTGCTGCGTTATGAGATAGGCCCTTGAACTTGTCTCAGAGAAGCAACATGTTTTGCCCTCTTGGTTGCTCGCTCCTCTATTTATGTTCATGTACTGTTTGTGTGTGAGTATCTCGGTGGGGCGGAAGTATCATTTCAATAGATATATCCTCCTATACATCTCTGTGTTACTATCCATGCTTATTTTTGTATATGTGCAAGGCAATATGCAATTTGATCCCTGCTCCCCTCCTTCGTGGAGGAAAAGCCGACCCCCCGCTTGGGAGATTTGGCTTCAGAGTCACATGACAGAAGCAATGTGCTTCAATCACAGGTTCCATTTCACACCATAGGGGGTCGTCTGTGTGTTTTATACTTGTAGTTGTGTGTGTATGTGTGTGTTTGAATAGGTTTCTCCTACCATTCCCGAAAGGACGCACAGGCTGACCCCCCCCCCCCACACACACACACACACACGCACACATACACGCACACTCACTGAGCCATATGTCTGGGATCCGTGTTGTTCACACGCCGCTATAATCTCTGGTGTTACGAGTGTCACTTCCAACGTGTCTCTTCCTCTTCCTGTATGCTGTCATGTCTTCGCCGTCTACCCACCTGCCTTCCTGTAATAACAACAACTCCCATCCCATCAAGCATCACTCAGCAGCCGCATGGCCTCCATTCATTGAGTACCAGGAAGTAGCGCCTTCAGCAACACCACAAAGCACTTTGCTGTGTTTGATAAGAGACAGTGAGGTAGAAAGAGGGAGAGACTTGTCTTGTTTGTCCACCAGAGAGCAAATGAAGGCGTAAAAAAGTGTACCATCTTTTCCTTCCTGGCTCTGATGCTGACACTTGAACCCGAACTGTATAGACTTCATGTACAATCTGTTATTTAACAAGTAGAATCAGAATAAACACATCCAAAGACAGAAGCCCTGCTTGAATGATTTGTCACCGCTCTCCAACAGTAGTGGCAGCAGAAGGACAGCTTATGTCCTGAATGTCACATCAGTCGGCAGGGATGAGTGATCATCACAGCGCATCGTCGGCAGTTTTTCTTAAGTCTCTTTACTGATTTGATTTGATAATCTTTATATTGAACTTTTTTAATATCAGAAAAAGAAACATTTTCAAGGTAAAATGAAAGAGAACAAAAACCAGACGAACAGAATTTACAGAAATTAGTAAAATTTCAATTTCATACAAAACATACAACCATTTTTTTTTAATTGTAGCTCATTAATAACAATGGGCTTCCGAAATGGAGAAGGAAGAAGCTGAGCCTATCTTGTCCTACCTCCATTTCCATAATACATCAACAGAGGATCAATGAACAAATACAGTACCAAAGTAGGTCAATATCAGTTGAAAAAACAGCAACAAACAACCATGACAATAAGGCCTTCACATTGACAACTTGTTTTTTTTTTTTTTTTTTTAAGCATGTAAAGAACATACACTTAAATTGTACCATTGATATCAACATCAGTAAATATCAGTCACTGGCTGATAATATCAGAAAAGAATCCGAGACCCTGCATCCCCGTCAGTCAGAGATAAATGAGATCAGTGTAAAGCAGCAGGATTCATACAAAAACACTCCTGCCTTTGTTGTCAGTTTTCACATATGGTCATTGGAATCAGAGCTAATTTTAGCACTGCCTCCAACAGATTGCAGGTGTTAATTGCACTCACATAAATAAATGTGTTGGGGAATAACAGTTTGGTTGGATCTGTAGTCAAACTTCTTGTCAGTAACTTACTGTTGTGGATGAAGTTACTTGTGTTTGACGTCTGGGAGGTCCGGTCATACCTCTTCCTCCCAGACTGCTCCCCGCTGTGCCTCCCCTGGACCACAACAGCATCATGGGAATGCACATGAGAATCCTAGAACACGCCCGACCTCATCGACAGACATACTCAGACACAGGTGAACTAATTCGCTGCAGATGTAAACACACTGATTTACTGGGCTTGGCCCATCTGTCTGTCGGTGTCTGTCAAAGGTGTGTGTCAGTTTGAAGCTAATCTAGAAAGAGAGAAACACCCAAGGGTGTCATTCTCTCTAATCTGGGTCAGACCAGTTTCAGCGTTGGCCCCACCTCTCATGAAACCACAGGATTTTAATGTTTAATTGTGTTGGCATGTGCTGTTGTGATTGTGTGTTCTCAGTTTAAGGTGTTTCCCTGAGCATCTATTTTAAGCGTACACATTGTTGTTGCAATCGCCCACATACCATTTGATTGAGGGCTACACAGCTTTTGCAGTTTCAGGAGGCTGATGCAACCTGACTGACACGCTCGCTTTTCTGTCTGTCTGTCTCTCTCTCTCTCTCTTACGCGTGCACACAAACACACACACACACACACACACACACACACACACACACACACACACACACACGCACACACATCCAGCAGAATGGATGAATCAGATATGAAAACTCGGGGTGGCGAGTTGCAGATGAGAGATCTGTCATCATCCCAGTCAGTGTTTGTCTGTCTCTGTGAGTTTATCCCACATGGAAATCTGAACTTGACTCACCATATTACATGGTTTTGGTTTGCTGTCTTCAGCTCGGGTCTATTTTTGTTCCTGGTTTTCCCTCAATTTAGATGAATTGGAGGTTGCACAGTGTAAAGTCATGTTAGTTATAAGGCCTGTGCCAGTGTGGGTGTGTCACCACGCGGCCCATTCATGTCATGCGTGTTGTGAACAAACCATTCCAGACAGTTTAGGGAATATGAAAATAAGAATCTGTCTGCCCAATTAGCAACAAACAAGAGGATGAGGATTCGTAACCCCTGACGCCAACAGCTTCCTCTGTTTCCTCTCAGTGAACTCAAAACAAATGGAGAAGGAAGGTGATTCTGCAGCATAGACTACAATCCAGGCGATCATGCTCGCTTCCATTTTCTCTCTTGAGCAGTAAACGGCCAAACGCCTTTCTCATCTCTGACTTATGTAGTTGGTCAACACAGTGTGACCTCAAGTGAAATTTCTTTAAATTCGATGCTGATCCAACTTTTCTGGGTGTCAGCGCAGCTAAAACACTGCGTCTTCACTGCAGTGGCAGGTTTGGTCTGAATCCTTCCTCACAATACAAGGCCTTTATCCCTGTATAGATATTACATTGCTTCAGAAATGATCCTTGATGATTAAAGACTGTTAATTTTTAATTTCTCATATAGTCTGGGCGATAAAATAATCCTGCTCTGTGTTTCTCTCTCTCGCAAGATTACATCACTCTCATTTGGACATGAATATTTAATCAATAACATCCCTATCATTCCTATTTATGAACTTGAAGCTACTTAATACCAATGCATTTTTCAAGAGAGGTCATGTCATCCAGTTATATTGACTTCCTGTGTGTTGTTATGATCCATTATTGCTGTGATGGTTTGTCTGTTAAATCGCCTTTTACTTCCCCCTTGATGCAATAATCAATAATACAGCAGGGACATCTGAGCTTCATAGTGAAAAAGCTCATAGAAGGGCATTTGGAAATGTTGTAGTTCCCTGATTTCTGGTGCAAATAACCTCATTCACAAGGCTCTGCTGAGACCAACCGAGGTGCACCGTCCAAAAGAGCCCACCCCCCGCCCCCCCCCCTGCACTTATTCAAATTACTAAAGCCTGTGTGGCTGCAACTTGGGTAGTGAATGACATGTGCTCACAGTGAGCACTTCCTCTTGTCTGCCAGTTGTATCACCAGGCCACAGTGCAGCAGTGCAGAAATAACTGGACACCAGTATAGATTTTTCCATCACACTATTTTAGGATACCTACTGTGCATGGCTACATCAGCTGTGTGTGTGTGTGTGTGTGTGTGTGTGTGTGTGTGTGTGTGTGTACCATCTTGTTTAATGATATTCCTGCGAGTAGAGTTGACCTCCATGTTGACAGATTCAGGCAGTATATTGTATTTCACCGCTGTCATGTGAATATGAGATCCCTGAATTCAGAGATATTTTTGTTTTCAGGCCAGCTGAAGGATTATATGGCTCCTGTACAGATCGAGAAAAGGCTTTGACCTCTCAGGCTTACAAAACCCGCTCAGAACTGCATCAGATCAAATTAAAATGGCACCACCATTGACATAATTGCATTGCTCTTACTGAAAAGTACAAGGTTTACTCCTCATAACAGGTTTGTTGTTGGGTTTTCTGCGGTACAATGCAAGGAACTCGAACAGAACAGCACAAATGCTAAACAACACAGGCTATTTGAGGTAAACACAACAGAGGAACTTCCTGTTATTCCTCAGCTCTCTGTAATGTGATTTATTTGTCTGTCGGTCTGTGATTTTTGCTTTTTACGCTCCTTTCCCTCCCCTCCCCTCTATTTGCTCTCGATTCCTGTAGCAATGAGCAACAGCTTGTTTTAAATGGAGACAGACGGACACGGGCTCTCTTAGCTTGACAAAAATTTTGATCTTTAGGATGAAAAAGGAAAAAGGACTGTATCGTTTGCTTTCCAGGTTTTATATTGACACACAAATTAGACCGGTGGTTCCTCACTTGGAGTTCAGGACCTAATGAGAAGGTTTGGAATAGTTCTAAAGGTGGGTTCCTTATTTGTTCTTCATCACCTGACTTCCTGAAGGTTTTCTGCTGGATAGCCATTGAGGCTACTGTCTGCTAACACCCTGTTGCGTCTGCTTCTAATTTAAAATGTTATGGTCATTTACTACCTAGTAAACAAACACAATGTCCTCTGTCTGCATTTCCTCCCTGCCGATGGTAACTTGTTAGCTTTCAATTACTCAGACACAGCCAGGGAAAAGGAAATAACTTTCCAATTTTGCGTGATTAATGTCCTCTGAGGATCGTGTATGGGGATATGGTTCAAATCTCTTCATCATCTTCTGTCCTCTGTATGTCCTCATGAATTCTGAGGGAATGTGGGATGCTTGAGTCGCGGTGAAAATCCCCTCCTTTGTCAGGCTCGACTGTACTGTAACACAGACTATAGGGAAAGGGGACATTTCTGTACCCAAAACTGAAGGTATGCTACTTTAATAACATCTAGTGATTGAACGACTTGTGGAAGACCTGCGGCGCATCAAATGTACGCATGCGCTTACTGCTCTGCATCAAAATATCTCCATCTGCAGGAGTTCGCTCGCTTGCTGTACGTACACAGCCGGCCTCTGTCCACCCTATGTGCTCCACATACAACTGGATCGTGCCTGGGTCGAGGAGGGGGGAGGGGTTTCTATGGATGGTGACCCGCATTCATCCATCATTTTCTACTACTCCTCTGACATTAGGTCATACTGGCAGCAGGCTGAGTTGGGTTACTCTGTTTTCTCAAAATATATATCCCTCCAGTGGATCTACTTCAGGGCCTTGAACTGGTTTGACCCTCCCAGTACACCTCCAATGGGCAGCACTAGGAAGGAGTCCTAATCGGTGGCTGACTCTGACTCCTGCTTGACTGGAATTCTTTTCGGTGGACTTGTGCCTGTGATGTGTTTTGGTCACTGCTCGAAGCGCGTGACTGTCGGTGGAAGACAAATTTTTTTGTAAAGAGTGAGAATTTGTGGCTGCGAGGACAAGTTTAACCCAATGTTTGCGAACAGTTCAACATCCGTGCGTGAATCACCTTTGAACATTGTAGTGAAAAATCCCACTGAAGTCTCATGATGCATCTTGTCCTCTTCGTTTTGCTCTCAGTTTTATTTCTGGAAGACACAAAAATAATTCCTTGTCAAACCTCGTCACGGAATTGGTGACCGGGGTCCGATTTGACTTCATTTCAGGGGTCGGCTTCCCAGGTGGCGGGGACCCTCTGCTACATATGTTGCGTGTGCTGGGTTGATGTGGGATCTTGGCAGGCCTGCAGCTCTGCTTCTCTGTGCCAGACTGAAGTCCAGAGGTGTTTTACTTGGCTTCGCTCTGTGTTTGATCAGGCTGTTTCTGGAATTTTGACTGAACTGCACTGAGGCCAAATGCATTTCACTGTTCATAACTGTACTATTTTCTTCTGCTCCGGACCCTCCTCGTGAATATGTTCATACCGGTCATTGCGTTTTGTGCAGTTCTTTACGTTTCTAATGGTGATTGAACTGAAACTAGCATAGCTGGTTCTTTCTGTTCCGCTGTACCTGAGAGGAACGAGAGCTCCGTCCACCCTCCCTCACCTCTTTCCTGTTTGTTGTGTGATCTCAACCCTGGTCCAAAGTTGACTCTGTATCCTCACCAGAGTGTGAGAGCGGGTTCAGAGAGGTTACCAGCATTATCACCGGTATCACCACAGGTAGCAGTGGAATGTCAGTGCTTGGTAAATAGATCGCTGGAAAAAGCTGCTGGCAGATTACAAATGACTTTGCCGCTGCTCACCCATCGATCTCCGGTTAATGGGCTCTTCAGTAAGGCTCTTTAGATGTACAGTGCAGCGTATGGTAGCATGTAGCATTATGTCATCCGTAATGGTTAGGAACTGTAGCAGCACCGTGCACAGACGAAACACAATTACTCAGCTTTACAGGAAAAATAATGATAACCCGGCTATAAGACCAAAGCTGTGACAAAGCGTATCAAGAGCGCAGCCTTGGTGACTTCTGTTGCTTCACTATAGCGGTTAAACTCCAGGCTTTTGTCCCTTGAACCAATAGCCCAAACACATGTTTTCCTCTCCAGGATGGATACAATCCTGGTCCATTTACCTCAACCACAGAGAGCAAGAACTCAGGAGCAAAATGCCCTGCTGAAGACGACTTGTGAGTGGCTCATCAGGAGCCTGTCCCTGATCTCTGCTGTTGGATTAATAAAGAATAACTCTCATGGGGATATAGATGACTTCTGCTGGATTAAATCGATTTCTATGAATCCACGTTATGTACTGGGATAATCTAATCAGAGGCGATAATGTCTAGAGTGGATTATGCATGTTTTTAGCTCTTTCCTTCATTCACCTCACGAATCGTCTCTCCTTATTTGGTCATCGGTGATTTGAATTTTTTTCTCTCTCTAAAATGTGACTGTAATCTCCAGATTGCAATTTTTGTTCATTACGTTTCTGGGTCGCCCTTCTGTCCATCCCATTCTTGTAAACGTGATATCTCAGGAAGGTCTCCTTCGAATGTGGCGCCAATGGCACTCAAGGATAACCTGAAAAGATTCTGGTGGTCAAAGGTCAAAGGTCAAGTCACCTCATGGAATTTTACAAACATTCTAACAGTGATTTCGAAACCCAAGTCTGGGATCATACAGTTTGATTCAACATGTTAATAGAAAAAAAAACAAAAAAACAGCAGCAGTAAACAACAAACTTTGTGTAGTTGTTTTGGCTTTTTTTAGTTGTTGAGGTCTGAGATTATGATGTTTGCTTTGTTTTGGTCCGTTTGGTTTTGGCGCTCTACGTAGAGAGCGTGAAAAAATCCTGAACAGACAACGAGTCAGGACGTTTGCTTTCGTCACGATGAACATTAGAGCGCCAGAATACAGGTGCATCGTTCGTCCATCCGCGAATCCCATTCCCAGACCCAGATCGCTCATAATTTCCGTTCTCGTTTTGGACCAGCTGACAGAACTTTACAGGCCACAGGGGTCACATCAGACATCCAGTTGGTTTTTCTTCTGCAAGTCCATTTCTGTCTTTATCAGCTAATTAATACTTGCTGACATGTGCCTCCTTCCTTGAATCAATAACCTGCTCAGGGTCCTCACTTCCTTTGTGTTCTTCGTTCACTGTTCCTCCTCCGCACGTGTCTCTTTCTTCATTGCTATGCCTCATTCTCACCCTTCAGCTTGACGCTGTCTCCAGGTCGACCCTTGACCTCTGCAGCTTCCTCATCTCCATCCATGTAATGAATCCAGGAAGCCCCTAAATTGCTTTATCACCAAATTAAAGGGATCGTTCTCTCCTTATGAGTGGGCCAGGTATTCGTACAGCAGGATCTCTGCATGATGCAAGTGTGCAATGGTTCTGGTGCTATGGCTGTGCCAACGCCATCCATGAAGCTCACTTAGCCCAGCGTAAACTGGACTCAAACAGGACAATGTCTCCCCCATCACAAGGGAAACACTTTGGCCTCTTAAGATTCAAATAGTGCCAAATATCCAGCAAAGTGAACTACCTCTTTAAGAACCTGAGAGCAGCAGCTGAAGAGAGCCTTAATAAGATTAGCCCTGCCACTTGACAGCCACAGCTTTAGACGCACCTCTGCTGACCTGTGTGTCTCTGTCCAGCTGAGAGTGTGTTTGTTTGTGAGGGTGTGCCATTGTTTTAGGGTCGTTTTACATCCAAACGTGTGATTTTAGGATAAGAAAAATGAGTGTGTGGGTTTATACCTGCGGTTGGTTGAGGCAAGGCATTCCTAGGCGATGGCCTCAAGTCAAAACAGTATATTAAGACTGTCAAGAGCAAACTCCCTCAGCTTCGCGTCTCCTCTCCTGTCATTTTCACAAAAGAGACTTAAATAAAAGCCGGAGTGAGAAAGCGACGAGAGAACAAGCGAGGGATGATGTCGGCAGATGTGCTGCTGTTGGTGCTCTTGTTTGCCAGATGCCATGTGATGTGAAGGACACTGGAGAAGTGAAACACACAGACAGCTCATTGTGAAGTTGGCATGAATGTTATAATGGGGGGTTTGTTTATTCTCATATGGACAGCACAGACAGAAACAGAGACCCCTCCCTCTCTCACTCCCTCCCACCCCCCACTCACTCTTTCATAACTCCCTCAACAGTTATGCTTTTCTCCTCGCATACTTACCATCCCAACACCCCCCCCCCCCCCAAACACCCCCAGCTACTCCATCATCCAGCCTCCAGGAGCCACTTTACATTCCCGACATATTCTTTCATCAGGGCCCATCACTGCCGGCTCTGACTTGACCGGATCATTCATCATCATATAGTCAGTGAGCAGTTATTGGCAGTCATGGAGCCACAACGTCCTCTCTCATGCTCCGTCGGACAGAGGATTCTTTTTTTAAATTATTTTGAAATTAAATATAGTTTTGGTTCAAGGAAAACATGACACATCAACGCTTCGCCGTGACGAGTTCAAACATGCATGTTACAAATCAATCCTTTTATTCCAGACCTCCATTAGTAAATTGTTGATTTTACTGAGGCAATCCAGACCTGGTTCTGGACTCTGCATGACACAGCTCAAAATAGACAGCAAAACCAGATTTGTGCGGATTCTTTTGTCGGGGATGGTCACTGCCAGTATGAGGAGCATCATATCGTCTTGAAAAATCAAGTTAATAAGACAATAATTGGATAAAATGGAAAAGGCCGTAAAATAAACTTTTGCTTCCATGACCAAAATAAGTCGGATAGAGGATATCAAGGATTTCACATTGTTACCTCCCCCACCCCCCCCACCCCCCCCCGTTGGATTTTTGACCAACAGGGTCCAAGTTTGGGCCACTTTGGCAATTATGTGATGCTTTAAAATTTTTATCCAAAGAACTATGACTGAAACCTGAAACTCCTTGGCCTTTCCTGTAAACAATCAGAAACAAGAATACGCCTGCTATGACACTCCCAGACTTTTGGGACATTCAGGACGGACCAGAAAAATCTGAAGCTGGAAAAAAAATCCACAAAAGAATGCAACAACACACATTTTCTGTTCTCTCCACAGCCTTTCTGACACAGAGGACATGCAGCCGGCACAGAAGATCTGTTTTTATGAAGCGTACAACATATAGACATATCCCCCGAGCACAAAGTAAATAGCACATTATCTTTTTCCTCCATTGTAGTGTTTGTCTTTCTCTGTCAGGAGCAATGAAGCGATGTGTCTTCATTAGGAAATAATGAGGCAACAACAGCTGGTCACACACGGAGCTTTCTGACTGACTGTAGATTAGACAATCTACAGATAACTTAGCGAGTAAACTATGTCCTCAACCTCTCCCTCTGTGTGTGTGTGTGTGTGTGTGTGTGTGTGTGTGTGTGTGTCTCCTTCTGTACTTTCTCTCAGGCCTTATCCAATGTTGAATGTTTTTCACTCAAACTCACACTGCTAACATGCTCCTTGCCAATTGCCAAATAGGCCGGCTGTTACAAAACACACTCTGTTTGATGCCAGGGTGTCAGCTCTGGCAACACATCTCAGCCACCTCTGCGTGTCAGAGTGTGTGTATTTGTGTGTGTGTCTGTGTGTCTGTGTGTGTGTATGAGAGAGAGAGAGAGAGAGCGAGAGAGAGAGAGAGACTTTGAGGGTGAATGAAAAAGAGTTTCACAGACGTTAACTGAGTCATGTGTGTTTCTGTGCATTGGTCCGCTATCCCGCGTCTCATTCAGGAATGTCTGTATCAGTGTTTCCCACGAGCTCACTTCACTTTGCCTGTCAACCATTCCATTCTCACCCTTGACCTTTGACCTATGAATTTTCTTCTCAGTGGAACGAACTTGAAATTCTTGCGCTATCTGCAAAACAAACATGTAAGCCAAAATCATCCTGTCAAAGAACGAAAAAGCATGTAGCATGTAATGTTGTGCAAGCGTGTGTGTGTGTGTGTGTGTGTGTGTGTGTGTGTGTGTGTGTGTCAGGGCTGAATTCAATCTTTGATACTGTTATCAGTTCCACGGTACCAGAGAACTGTTTAGAAGACCCACCACAGCTCTGACCTACTTGTGTCAGCGTACGGGGCTGCATGTAGGCTCATTGAGTGTGTGCGCCGAGTGTGTACGTTGTTCGTTTGTGCTGCTCGCGACGGTGTGTGTTTGAGGCAAACTCTCTGTGGACATGTTGAGTGTGAGAAGCTGGGTGTTTTGACAGCTTTAGTGCAGTTCCAGTACAGTGCTGGGGCAGGGGGTGTGCGGGCCAGTTGGATATTCTGGGGTGAGAATGGGGTCAGCGAATGTGGCGGACAGAAAGAGATGAGATGGCAGGATGAGTTACATTTTAAATGTCCTACATGCAGTTCATAGCAGCGCTACCTGATACCCGCCAGCTGATATGAAATCACCTGATGATGTCAACCAAAATCCATCAGCCTGAAGGTTTTAACTTGCATGTGTAAGATGGCTTATTTTGCAAGGGCAGGTGTCACATATTGATTGGAAAATAAAGCCCTGTCCCTGAACGTTTGTTGTAATGAAAAGGTCTGGATTAGATGGGAGTAAACAGAGCAGAGTTGCTCTCCCTGACTATTCAGATTATGATGATGGCAAAGGGTGAGAAGCAGTTTAAAAAGGTGCATAAAAACATTTATACTCTCAAATTACATGAAAAGTCCCCCCCCCCCCCGTTAAAGTAATACTCAGACTATTTACCATCATCAATCGTGTACCTGTAAATACAGAACTGCTTTTGTCTCATACCTCCATCTTTTGTGTGTGTGTGTGTGTGTGTGTGTGTGTGTGTGTGTGTGTGAGTGTGTGTATGTGTGTGTGTATGATATTATAGGCTAACAGCTGGAATACACGGGGGACACTGTTTGCTGCCATTTTAATCAACTGACTACAGATCCCCATTTTTTCCATGGCTGCTCTATTTCTGTTAGTCCACGCGTGATGATGCGCCCTCCAGATTTATAACATGATAGAGGCCACACAGAACAGCGCAGAAAACAGACTCTGCTGCAACGAGATTAATATGAATACCTCATTGTATCAGAGGCAGCAGAGAAATGTGTTTTTTTTAATTGGAGATTAAATCAAATCTAGAGTATACTCGACCCTGTAGTTAAGACAAACTATATGCAGATCAGCTGATCATGTCTGAAATATACTGGTGGTGTAAACAGCAGGAGAGCACTGAGTATCCTGCTTAAAATCTCCTCAGAACGCATGAGGCTGAAGTGACAGGACGTGGACCTGCCCGAGTATTTAAGTGTAAACCGAGTGTTTACCCAAGCAGCAGGACACTTGTTAAATGCCAAAGACTGATCTCATCTCATTCTCCCAAACTTTAATCTCACCAAAGTGTAAAATCTATGGGAGTAGCCTTCCCACACAGTTAATAAAAGAGCGATAAAGCTCAAAAACAAAGTCCCTTTAGTACATCTGTAGCTGAAAAGAGCAGACATCCCATCAGGCTGTGCTGCTTGAGAATTCTCTCACAAGTACACCTCTCCAACAAAGGGGCTGCCTCTCCACATTTCTAAGCCCTCTCAGCGCCAGTGCTGTCGAACCCCTGCGTCTCTCTCCAGTAGCATTCCAGCCCATCTTTCATGCTGTTTCTTTCTGCCCATGCCAGCCGGGTCAGGGAGCACTGTTTTCTCAGGGCTTCAAGTCCACGCTGGTCACATATAAAGCGGACATCTGCACTAGTTTCACATCCAACTCCTGTAGATTTAGCTGTGTATGATGTGAGCTGTATATGAGCCTAGAGACCAAACAACAAAGACAGAATAACCGATTCAATCATGGCATCCAGACCCAGAGATTGTTGGTTTACAGTGGAATCCGTCGCCACGCTGGCCTTGAGTGACTGCACTGACTCAGTGTAGGTGAGGGAGTTTATTACGTCCTTTGTTTCAGAGAGATCAGTACCGATGTCTGCCAGTAGATGTCTGTCTTCAGTCTTCCAGAGTCATGAAGGAAAAGAGGCAGAAGTGTCCCAGTGGAAGAGCTTCATAGCTTAAATTAGAGTCATTGCTACACCAAAGAGTAAATTGACTCAAATAATATACCTTAAAAAGAATAACATGCTTGGGAAAAGTCTTCTGTTATCCACCACTACGCTTAACGTAAGGATTTAATTTAAAAAATAGTTTCGCTGGCAAAATATGTTTGCCTCTTGGCAACATGGCTGCATTTTTCTTCTGTAGCACAGCTTAACATTCCAGGAATGAATTCCCAGACATGGAGGTCTTGGAAAAATATGAGTGCAAATAAAGGCTGCATAGCAAAATAAGTCTTTGCCTGAAGGTTCATGAGAAGCTTGGTGGGACGATCCTTATTTGGATTTGTACAAAGAAACGATTTCTTTTACGTTTGAAGTCAGCAGATGTTTAAATGCAGCCCGTCTGTTTCACACACTGGCTTGTTGATTGGTATGGTAACAGTGAATGAAGCTCCACCGGTGAAAGGCAGCAGCTCCCCGGGATGTCGTGAGTTAACAGGATGGAGAGGGAACAGTATCGGGGCGTGGATCCTGTCAGCTCTGCTCCATATGATTGGCTGATGTGTTGTAATCTCAGAGGAGACTTTAAAGTGCTCCTCTTCTAAGTCTGATAATATTTACTTGGAGTGTTCAGCCGATTTTTTATTTTGAATGGAAAAAAAAGCTTTCTAAGATGTTCATAATTATTCAGGCAGCAAACTGAATTGGAAACATTACAGTGGGGTTCAGTGATAAGGTTCAGGCAGGAGGTTTTATTTTTAATTTATATGAGTATTTATATTTTAGGGGACTTTGCTCTTTCAATTCGCCACATTTCAAAGGATATGTTATACTTTTCTCCACCACCTTTATATGAACCCAACATTTACTTTGAGGGGAAAGATTTTGAAATGAAAACGAGACAAAACACGATGGGGGTGGAGACAACTTTGAGAGAACATTGTTAATGGAACCCACCACCACATCATATTTAAAGGTCAATGTTTTGAGGATTGAACAAATATACAATGTAGAATGCGTACATTTACTTTTGATATTCAATTTCTTTATTAAATGCTTTTCTACTTTATACTTAGATGTAATTTTAATTGAGACTGATATTTTATATGGGTATTTCTGCTTTTGGTAATTAGTAAATGAACTGCAACACGTCCACTCCTGCAATTCAGTGAAAGCGGGGTGTTTATCTCGATGAGAGAAAAGGGTGTGGGGTCTGCTTCACGTGTCTCCGTTTTCTGACAGCACATGAACGCAGCGCGGCTGGAGTTGGGCGACTGTTGTGACGCGCCGTCGTGGGGGCGTGTCTCTGATGAAATCAGCTGGGGGAAACAACAACAGAAGAAAAAAAAGGGGGTGGCTCAGCCCAGACGCACGTCTCCACGCCAGTTATGAACAGAACCAAAAGCGTCTGTTTAGACTCGCAGAAGCTGCAGCGGTGACGGTGAAGGCTCCCCGCAGATATCCGGTACTTGTGGAGAGGTGTGAGCCGCTGTAGGCTACCGAGGAGGCGGCCAGGGGAAGTGAGAGGAGGAGGAGGAGGAGGAGGTGGAGGATGTGAGAGGACAGAGGTCCGTCTGCAGTTCCACTGTATGCTCTTTGTTTAACTACGGCACCACCGATACCACCTCGTTCTCCACACGCCTTTGTCCGGTTTTGAGAGACCGGCTGAACCGCCATCAGAGTGGCATGTGGGTCAATTCCGGAAGCGTCGGAAGGTAGGGACCCCTCCTGCAAAAATTCTGGGTCACATGCACCCCGAGACAATTCTACTCTTGCCTGTTTGTAGTAACCAAAAGTTTGTGTCGGTGCCGCGGCACCGGACTCTCCTCGCGGCGGCGGATGTTCTAATCTCCTCTGATGATGAACGAATCACATGATGATCGTTGCGGTAGTGCAGCGGATGGAAGGGCTTGGCACGTTACGCAAGACTTATCAGCGCATCGTTTGGTTGTAGGTTGATCTCCACCTGCCGTCTACGACATCGATAAGGCATCGTATCTGTGACCCCCTTCCCCACCCCCCAGACATCAGACATGACAGTAGAGGCTTTGCTTGAATCGCTTCCCAAAATGATGAATGAGTCAGGTGGTTGTGAATGGAAAGGGGGGAGGGGGAGGGGGGGGGTAGCTCCATTGATAATAAGTAGGATCTCACACCACAGTATTCACCAGGACGGTAGCACGCGGGTCATGATTTGCGGTTTGTATGACCGCACATGCACTCATGCACATACACTCACGCTCAACACCCAGGTAATGCTGATAGCTGTGGCTATGACGTCACCAAGGGGCTTGCAGGTAATCTAGCCGCACGTCACATCTCAGTCTCAGCGTTTGGACTGGCGACCGTTTCCTCTGGTGTTCAAGTGTGGTGAGTAGCAGAGGTGGAAGTCTCAGACTCACCTGAACCACAAGCCTGATAGAAGAGGAGAGACGAGAACAGAAAGCCTGTGCTGTCATGGCAGTGTGGCAAAATACAGGAACCCTTTTTCCAGGTGTCACGCGAGTTTGGAGCATAAAGGTAGAAAACACACGAATATATTGATAAGAAATAACGATGTAATCACACTGCAAGCCATCTAGTGCATGCAGAACAGTACATGCCAGGATGAGGAGTTGAAGACGGCGCCGGCGTGGTCTGGAGTAGAATGCTCATCACGCAGCTGAGATGATGGGGAGGATATGTGAGTGTTTTCACATCCAAAGACGGGGCTAAATTACAATGAATGTCGCGCCATGAATAAAAGAATGAAATATGACATTTTTTCTAATTGCTGTAATCATCAGCTCGTCACATTTGTTTATTAATGAGTCCATATGAATAATTCAAGGCTTCAAGATGTTTTATTGTCACACCGGTTGTAGAAACACAGTTGTGTGAAACGCTAATGCTTGGAGGCTGTAGAAGGGGAAAAAAAGAAGAGAAACATGAAGTAAATAATGTTAATGGATATAATAACTATATATACACTTATATATGCATATATAAAAATTCATAAAGATTCGTAAATAGAATTAGATCTATTTATCGATCTAAAAATGCCTGCGTTTGGCCCCTTTGACTGTTAATTTTGTGCCATTCAGTCTTTTTCATTCGTCTCAATGCGCTCAGTTCCTGACAGAATGGAGCCAGACTTGTGACTTGGTCAGTCATATTTGGTGTTTTTAGGTTTGCTCCCTCTTTTTCTCCTCCTGACTCAGTTTTTATGTACAGCCTAGATGGATCTAGAACAGAACCACCTATTGTCCCAGTGAGGCTTTTACTGTGTCAACAGCTTTGAGATAGCACAGTGCAGCAGTGGCAGACCCACATGGAAGAATCAGCCAGCATGGCACGGCCGCTGTGAATGTTCTGACCCCTGGATCAGGCTGTGGTGGAAGGTACACGCAGGTAATAGGGCTTGAAATTGTGTGTTGCGTGTGCTGAACACGCTATCTTACAACACGGACAATAGTGGTTGGTAAGAAAAAGTATGTTGAGTTGTTGCATTCCCAAAGGAGATGCGTGGCCTGGAATCTTCCAGACATCTCATCAACAAAGCTGCAGTGATATTTGGGTCACTGACTGAGGCCTCATTAGCGCTGCATTTTGAATTATCAGTGTAATTGAACAGGCGAGCTCTGCGCTCCACGACTAAACAGTGCACTTTGTTTTAGAAGGTAAGAATTTAGCAAGAACCTTTGTGCTCAAAGGAGTTAAAGCAATTGTAAAATTACAGCCAGATAACGTAATCAGCTGATATTAGCCTGTCTCAGACGTATCGGTGTTGGCGGATTAATATTAACGGATGCGAATAGGTCGAGCTGCAGTGATGTCATTGTGGACAATAAAAGTTATTAATCGTTTAGACTGTTATTTATCCAGTCCTCATCTTTGTCTCAAGTATTTGAACAAGACTTGAATGATCACTGTAGAAATAAAGTGCACATATTTTGAGTTTCTCTCATCAATAGAAAAAAACAAAAGCCTCCGATCCCATAAATCCCGTATCACTCAGGTTCTACATCAAATCAGAACAATTGGTAGCCCTTCTTTCAGTTCATGGGACAAAAGTAGTTGGAACAAAAAAAAAAAAATAGAGTCAGATGAAATCCTGTGTAGATAAACAATCTGTACTGGAGTGGAAGCTACGATGGCAACAGAGATGAGGAGAAGGAGTCGGTGGAAAATATAGACGGGAGGAGGAGGAGGAGGAGGAGGAGAATGGGGGGTGAAGGGAATGAGGGCGTCAAGATTCTGTCTGTCTCTACAAAGCACTGTTGCATTGAGAGATGACACCCCCCCATTCATTAGTTTAGATTCATACATCTGTACTATAACACCCCCCACACACACCATCACCAGTTAGTGAACGTGTCGGCATGTGTGTGTGTGTGTGTGTGTGTGTGTGTGTGTGTGTGTGTGTCTGTATTTGTGTGTCTGTGTGACTTTTCGGTCTACTGCCAAACATCCAGGGAGCCAAGCAGAGGCTACAGACCAGGTTATGTAACCAGTCTGTGCCAGCTGCGCCCGTGGCAGTCACTGTCTCCAACACCTACATCACACACATACACACACTCGCATACACACACACACACACACACACACACACACACACACATTTGAGTTTACATTGACAACTTTTTCACCAAAAATAGTTTGCTTTCATGATTTCACATGCAGTCTTCAGCCGTCCTTTGAGGTCAAGCCTGGTAGTAGGACTCGTAGCTCTGCTGAATGAATGTTATTGGGGTCAGTGTTTTTTTGGCAAAGCAGCGTGGGTGCAGGGTGGGCAGCCATGGTGTTGGGATGAACTTTCCCCTTGAGAAAAAAAAGGACCAAAAAAAAAAGCTGGAGGTGGGGGCTGTGGAGGGTTTTGAGGATGAGCGGTTGCTTCCAGTGGATCGCGGAAGGCATTGCATAACAGGGAGAGGGAGACGGGGGGTGGGGGGGGGGGGGGGTGTTGTGTGTGTGTGTGGGAGGGCTTTCTGCCTAATGCTACTCCTTGATTGTCATCCAGAAAAGTGTGAGGTCAGATAGATGGCTGCTGATATAAAGGGCAAGCTATTGAATGTGTGTGTGGGGAGTCAAACCAGATTAAGCTAGGGAAAAGCAAGGGCCACTGAAACGAAAGTCATACAGATCGACAAGCAGACACACACACACACACACACACACACACACACTCTAACGTAAACATGCCATCTCCGTTGTCTTGCTGGCATTCATTGCTAGATCACTCCAACAGTCAGATAAACTCTGCATCCGCACTGATTCTTGGAGCAGAATCTCACACTTCATGCACACATTCCTACACTTTCCTGCCTTACTGGCAAGATGAGACTGGCCTGCAGATGAAGTCTAGACGTCTGTGCGGGTCACGATAGGTCATTGGCTTAAAATGAAACCTGAGCTCGGCGGCTTCTCTTTCTGCTCCTCTCAGATGCACCGCTCATGCTGTCACAGTCTTCTCCCAATCTCCTGATCAAACAATAAGAAAGAAAAAAAGATGTCTGTGAAAGCTCATAAAGTTTAAATATGAGCCAGAGAGCAGGTGCGTTATCTGTCGGGTTCAGTGATGTGTGGGTAAACACGCAAAAACCAGATGCTCACTCGGAGTTCGACGTAGAGGGATGATCTCTGGAGCCGGGCGGCACACTTGATCCCCTCCAGAAACTGTCCACACACACCACCACCACCAGTGCCTGCTCATGGTTACGTCACTGGTGGGCCCTAAGCTCATTACAACATGCACACATATGCATGCACGCTCACATACACTCGGACTCCCGTGGTGGGGCGGTAGTAGAGGGACTGTCTCTCTCTCTCTAGAACCACATTGTGGTCAGTAAAACATCCGCAACAGAAGAAGTAATTTGTTACCCCAAAGAGCCTGGGTTATTGTTGGTGGTACCCTTTTGATCCCACGGCCGATCCTAATGCCGTCCATCTCTTTCTCTGTAAGACTCTAATAATCCCCTCTCTGCCTTGTCTCTCTTGAAATCCCCTTCACTTATCTGCTGTTGCATGGGAAACGCTGGGAATTAACAATACCATGCATCCTCGCTGCCTCCGTCTGTCAAAGCCTGTGTCGTTTTTCTTTTTTTTTTTTGCTTTTTTTGTCGTTTTCTGCTAATATTCTTTTGTGGAACCACTTATGTAACATGTCATATTTCACACATAGCTCTTTATCCCCGTTTTCCTAATATTGGTGTGTGAATGAGAGTGTGAATGAGAGGGAGTATTGTAGAGCACTTTGAGTACTGTTAAGGCGGCTATATAATCATATTATTGCAGTCCATTTACCAGTCCATTAATCCAGCACTAAGAAGACTGCTACATTTGGCATGACGCTTCAGCACATAGCTGTTGATAATTACAAGGTTGTGATAACTTTTTATTGCTTCATTTATCTCTCTACCTGGAGTACGTGTCTCGAAAGGCGTCACAGCCAGGCAGCTTGTAGGTTATTTATAACGGCCCTGACACTCAGCCCCATCTTTTCTGAAGGGGTGATAAAGGACGCAGACTCTTCTTCAGGTCTGATAGACTTAAAGGTATAAACGGGGCTCCCTCCTCCAGCAGATGAAGGCGATCTTCATCCTCACATCGCCTGAGGTCTGTGGGGAAGGTTTCTAGGGAAGTTATTTATAGAAGCGGCAGTATTACAAGCAGGTTGGAGAGCAGGTCATGGCTGAATAGTCGGGCACACACATGGCTCGTGTGTCCAGTGAATAGATGTCATCTAAAGCTGATTGTGTCCGCCGGTGCCGGAATGAAGGCATTCACGTCAATGGAATACCAAGCGGAGGCCTTTATGAATGTTTCAGATGCTCTATTTATGAGGCCTTGGAGTGGCTCTTTGAAAGCATTTTAAGGATTAGCTGATTAGGTGACTACAGGTCCAACCGTGCGGTTATGCAATTGAGCAGATTCTTATTAACGTGTGTTTTGACATGCTAGAAATGTCTGTAAGCAGTTTATAGCAAGAGGATTTTGATAAGCTTTACACAGTGTTTTTAAAAGAGGAAGTCAGTAGAGCTGTGAGATAAAAACAAACTATCTCACTTCCTGTCCGCTGCCACTGTAAAGGAGTGCGGACGGGCAATGCCAGAATCAGAAGTGTGATGGGTTGTTTTTAGCTTCCTGAGCTACAGTTGGATAAAGAAGATGCGGAATATTTTGGATGATGCGTGAGAGTTTGTCAAAGAATATTTTTGGACACGAGGTTTGCTATTAGCATCAGACCAAATAAACCTGGCTGGCTTTTTCTGCATTCTGGAATTGCGGCGAAGTGATGCAGAAGGCCAAAAAACATCTGTATGGGCTCAAGACTCCTATTTGTGAGTACTTGAAAGGCAAAATACGCATTTTTGGGTGAAGTATTGCTTTAACTGCCTCCTTTTTTATGCAAAGATGACAGGTGGTCCAACTCACTCTAAGCCTCAATCTGTGCAAACTTCCTGGAAATATCTTTGACCCCATAAGATCAGCTCCCTTTGGGCCATTGAATGACCTAAAAATTCGATTGCCTATAATTTCCGCTGCCAAGATAGACGCTTTATTATGTTCTGAAGCAAAGATGCTATCATTGCCTTCAAAGGGGGAACAGGTCCAGGGGAAGACACACCAGGACAGGAAAGGACATTGAGCTCAGGGGACGTCTCCCTTTTTTGTCTCTCGGTCCTTCTCTCTCTCTGTACTGTTACAGAAATAGCTCTGCAGTGCTTCTATTCCTCAGCCTGCGGTCCATGTGTTGTGTAGAGGAGTTTGGCAGAAGCCGCTGTACACTGGTCAGTACCGCTACGGGGGCTTAGAGTCTTAACAAAGCTTCCTTTGCCTGGACTGAGCCAGAGTTACAGCCTTCTGTACGAGATGCCAGAAGCCTCCATTGTCAGAATGCACTGTCATTCCTCGTGGGATGACTTACCAATGCAATTTAAACTTACCATGAATATTGAATTGACCCACTTATCTCTCTCTCTCTCTCTCTTGCTCTCTCTTGCTCTCCCTCTCACCTTCTCTCTAGGGCCCTCTCCATGGATATAGACACAGACTATGAGCGGCCCAATGTGGAAACCATTAAATGTGTGGTGGTAGGGGATAATGCAGTAGGCAAGACCAGGCTAATATGTGCCCGGGCCTGCAATGCCACCCTCACACAGTATCAGCTGCTTGCCACCCACGTGCCAACCGTTTGGGCCATCGACCAGTACCGTGTATGCCAGGAGGTGGGCACAAACACACACACACACACACACACACACACACACACACACACACACACACACACACACACACACACACACACACACACACACGCACTGTAGGCAAATATCTATTTATTGTGTTTGATAGGTGAAAAATTTAAAAATCATTTCATTTGGTAGCATCACAGTTATGTAAGTTACTCTGAAAAGATCAACATTTTAATGGAGGCTTTGTTTGATATGTTTGTGTGTTGAAGGTGTTAGAGAGATCTCGTGATGTCGTGGATGAGGTGAGTGTGTCCTTGAGGCTTTGGGACACATTCGGAGATCATCACAAAGACAGACGATTTGCCTACGGCAGGTGAGGCAGCACACACACACACACCCTAACCCTAACCCTAACACACACACACACACACACATACACATACACACACACACACACACACACACACACACACACACACACACACACACTCAGACAGTCTAGCAGCCGGAACCTGGTCATTGACCTAAAAAACAGAATTGCTGGCTGAACACAAGTTCACAATCTGTGCAGCCAAGAGCTTGAATTGTCTGGCTTAAACATGATCTCCTTGAGCTAATATCACCAGACCCTGACTGGTTTTGGCTTGTAACTTCAAGTGAAATATAACAGTCAAACCCACATAAATGTACCCCCCAAAGTTGTTTTTTGTGTAATCGGGCCGCCATGTTTTCTAGCTGACCTCTGGCCTCCGGCTGTTACATCCTTCCTCCACCAACCATGATTGGATCATCGCTCTATCCTCTTACTTCCCATGCCCAGATCAAAGCTGCTTTATTGGCATGGAATGCAAAAGTACTTATTACTGGTGCGAAATCATCAAAAACAAATGTAACATTTCACAAAATAAATTATTTTTTTACATTCTGATTTAGTTTTTTATATCAAGAAATGTTAAAAAACAGCAAGCTATTTTAAAAATAAAAATCTATGATGATGATGCTTCTCCTCAACCATCTACTGTACGTTCTCCATCATATCCTCCATCTTAATGAGCCAGACAGCAGGACGTAACACACGCATGCATGTAAACACAACACTGTGCAGTCTGTGAGTTTTCTCAACGGTGGGTGGATGTAACATGTCACCCTGTCACCTTTCTTGCAAGAGTGTCTGCATGACAGCCTGGGTGCTTGCGCATTTATCGGTTTGTGGCTCAAATTTTCCTGCCCTCTCTTATGCTCTGCCACTCTTTGGCGAGTGTACATTTGTGCAGCGATCTGCTTCTGTTTACATTTGTTGGTGTGTGTGTGTGTGTGTGTGTGTGTTTGTGTGTGCGCTTGTCTCTGTCCGAACGTCCTGTATGCTTTGTCAGCCTGCAGTCAGCTGATAAGGATGTAGTGCAAACTCAGCTGTTTTCTATTTCCCTGGCATCTGCAGCTCCAGGCATCATCAGCCCCCCAATTCGGTTCATGCCCTACCTGCCCTCCATCTCCTCACCTCAACCCCCCCCCCATCCCTTATTATCTCAGCTCCCATCATTAGCCTCCTCCATGCCCTTGCTGCTCCTTCACACTGCATCCTGACACCTTCCTCCCCTCAGCAGCTGTTTGTTGATATCAAAACTGAAAACATCACACTTTCAGGCAATACCCAGACTGTCACATGTTGTTAGGAGTGGAACTTTGTGGTTGGGAAAAACAATCTCAGTCTGAAAATAGGCTAAGCCAAACTTAACCTTAGCCAGCCTCAACTTAATTTTTGCAGTCAGCAGAAATCAAGAAAGAAAAAAGGTTTCGCAAAATAAGTAAAGCATGTCCATATTTCAGTTGTGAGTATTGTTCTTGTAAGCAGCTTTAGAGCCGTGTTATTTTACAGTGTGACCGATTTAATACTGCATATACATATATATGTATATGTGTGTGTGTGTGTGTGTGTGTGTGTGTGTGTGTGTGTGTGTGTGTGTGTGTGTCTGCTCTTTCATAATCTGGCAACAGGTGACCTTTGTAGTCTGAATCCACCACATGAACACAGTGGCAGGGTCATTTATTAAACATTAGTGTTGGAGGTAAATTATTATTGATAACACAGAAGACTTTTCAGCTGCATCATTCAGTTGGGAGCAGCCCCAGAGTGCTGGAGCCTAATATGTTGATTTTGCGCGAAGAAGCAGGCTACTTACTGCATGCGCTGTGTTGCAAATACAGTATCACTTCCAGTGTCCATTAGGTGGCACTGGAGAGCATACATTTACTTTGAATTATGATGATCAGGGGAAGAAAACGCAGTGTCATTTTGTGTAAAACACCAACTCTCCATGTTATCAGCTCTATCCCAGATGTTTTACAGTGACCTAAATTAGGTTTGTTGCTACTTTGATGACCTAAATTGATCATCCAGCAGCCTGAACTGGATCACAAAGGTGAGGTCTGACCCGGGCCCAAATAAATATTGTCATTCTATTGACACGGTGTTGCACAACAAAACTTCTGGTGAGGTTCTCACTGAGGCTGCTGTAAAGTTTATAGACAACAGTGCTTTGATAACATGGAGGTATACTGGCCTAAACCACGGCAGGAGGACCAAGGTGGGTTTTTTTTCTTTTGTGTAATCACCCACAAGAGCAATGGCACGTACACATAACATGACCTCAAACTGATTAAGCCATGCTAATGATCCTTTGACAAAGTGCTAATGGGAATTCCTGTGCGTGTGCGTGTGTGAGTGTGGGTTTAAGTGATGATGTAATAGTTTCATAGTGTATATTCAGATTGGAGAGAGAGAGAGAGAGAGAGAAAGAGAGAGAGACAGAGAGAGAGGGAGGGAGCTTAAGTGAGATTGTATTAGTGAAAATAAATGTGAGACCTTTTGTGTACACTGTAAAAAAAAAAAAAAAAAAGTTAATTCATCCTGTCACTCTGGTGCATTATCCTCAAAGATAACATGACAAAAAAAACCTCCTGCTGTAAAATCAGACACTAAAGATGGAATTACTTCCTTCAGCTGGATTATTTCTTTGATTGCCACGAAGACGAATCAGATTTACAGGTTAAGTACAAGATAAGGTTTGCAGAGATTTGTCTGCTTGTTGAATAGGCCAGTTTTATTGTGGGTTGCCAGGGGAGAGTGAGAACAGCTGGTTTCCAGTTCAGGATGCCGCTGAGTAATGCATGTTTAAAAAATGTGAAGAAAATAATATTTCATTATCTTCAGGCTAGCAAGAGTGATTAATGTAGCGTACGAAAGTGATAAGCTAATGTTGCTGTTTGCCCTGGGCTCCCGGGGTCAAAAAGCCATGTGTTGTTGTTGTTGTTGTTGTTTTAAAGGCATAAATAATCTCGGAGTAATAGATTCTTGCTGTGTCAGCGTTGTTGTGGCGTACTTAATGAACAGCCTCACTGAAATAGAGGTCTAGCAGACATTACCTAGAAACACACTCATGCACACACATGCCATCAGCAGCAGCAGAGATCAACTGTAAGTGCTGCCGTCTGCTTGCTCAGACACATCGGGTTGAAGAAATGAACGTGTGTGTATTTGGATCTATTTTTAGTCGTCTTTTGGTGGTGTAGCCTCAGAGGATTTGAGAAATTACGAAAGAGAGAGAGAGAGAGAGAGAGAGAGAGAGAGAGAGAGAGAGATGGGCCATACAGATCACCAGCCCAGAGGCATAAACTTACACACATGCATCTAGTGACCCCACCTCATGGCTTTCTTGATGGCGCTGTCATGCTCCCACAATGCCTTTCGGCAACTGAACAATCCTCTTCCATGCACATGTTACTGATGTTTTAATATAAACTGACAAGATCTTCAGTGACTCAGAGGTGACCCCCTCTTTTCCTTCTCTCTTTTCTGTCCTCTTTACTCCATCAAAGGTCACATGTCGTTTCTCTTGCTCATGACACAACACATCAGCTTTTCTCTGTCGTGTTTTTCCTGTTATCTTGATCTCCGCTGAGCTTTTTGTACATGTAATGAAGACTTTTTTCCTCCCCCTATCTTTCTCTCTAGGTCTGATGTAGTGGTGCTTTGCTTCTCTCTGGCTAATCCCAATTCTCTGCGCCACGTCCGCACCATGTGGTTCCCGGAGATCAAGCACTTCTGTCCCCGGACACCCATCATCCTGGTTGGCTGCCAGCTGGATCTGCGCTACGCTGACCTGGATGCAGTTAATCGTGCACGTCGACCCCTAGCCAAGTGAGAGGCCTTGTACATCTGGCATTAGCAGACACATTCTGATACTAATCGATGTTAAGAACTGCGCAGATCATTATTAAGATAATCCTTGCTTGTATGTACTTCAGTATTAATACACCATCATAAGTCATCATCTTTCCCAACCCCCAGACCCATCAAACCAACAGATATCCTCCCTCCAGAGAGAGGCCACGAGGTTGCAAAGGAGCTTGGGATTCCCTACTATGAGACCAGCATTGTAGCCCAGTTTGGAGTTAAAGATGTTTTTGATAATGCCATCCGAGCTGCGCTCATCTCCCGACGTCACCTGCAGTTCTGGAAATCTCACCTCAAAAAGGTTCAGAGGCCTCTGCTTCAAGCGCCCTTCCTGCCGCCTCGCCCTCCACGCCCCATAGTGGGTATACCAGACCCCCCTCCCACAGACGGCGAGGGACCTGATTCCCTTTTCTGTCAGCCACTGTGTGCAGATGTTCTTTTCCTCCTGCAGGGTGGCGGTACTCGGGTCTTTGCACATAAAGTGTATCTGGCTACTTCCTGTTCCAAATTTTATGATCTCTTCACCCTTGATCTTGGCGGGTCCTGTATGGGCTCGCGGGGGGAAGACCATGAGAGCAAGGAAAACTTGGAGAGCGTGGAAGAGGATGAGCAGAGCAGGAGAGGAGCCAAGGAGCAAGCTGGGCGCACCAAAAGCCTGGACATTGATAAAGACGGGGTGGATGGAGCAGTGCGCGGCCTAAATCGACCCCATCTACTCCTGCAAGGCTCTTTGAGGACTTCACAGAGCGATAACGCGCTCCCATCTCGAGCACAGTACTCTGTGGGAGCGTTCGGGACCGGTCGTGCACTTTCAGGATGGGGGAGGGGATTCCTGAGTGTTTGTCTGGAGCACGTGGATGATCCCGTGACAGGACGACCTCGACTAATGACTGTGGTAGCCATGGATGCGCTCATACAGGAAGAACCATTTAAGGTGATGAATTTCAAAACAGCAAAATTATTAAAGAATATATTCATTAGCCGATTTTTTTTTTTTTTAAGAGATCAATAGAACAGACTACAAAGTTGATTAGAGCTGACCTCCTGCTTCGCTCTTGTTCTAGGCTGTGCTTCAGTACCTGTACACAGGCAGTCTGGACGAGGGCCGGGGGGACCTGATGCAGGTGGCCACCATCGCAGAGCTTCTGGAGGTGTTCGACCTGCGGATGATGGTGGCGAATGTTCTGAACAGAGAGAGCTTCATGAACCAGGAGATAACCAAGGCTTTCCACGTCCGCAGAGCCAATCGCATCAAGGAGTGCCTCAGTAAAGGGACCTTTGCTGGTAAACCTCTGTGCCAACCCTTCAGAGCCTGTCAGCTGCATTGGTTACATTGCAGATGTTTTCCATATGTGCACTAGTAAATGTGTGTGTGTGTGTGTGTGTGTGTGTGTGTGTGTGTGTGTGTGTGTGTGTGTGTGTGTGTGTGTGATCGAGAGAGAGCAAGCGAGAGAGAGGGAGTGAAAGTGAAGTATTTGCTAATTCTCAGCATTCTCTTTCAGTAAATGTACACTTGTGTACATTTGGCCATATTGTATATTTGCCATTGTATCTTTCTTAGAGAATATGCATTTTCTCTGTTGTGCTTAATCTTTATTCTCAAGTCCTTTTAAAAGTCATCAAGAGACTTGATGACTGTGTGCCGCTTCAGCTTGCTTGGTTTTCTTGTCTTCATCCTCGTGTGCTTTCTGGGTCTTGCATTTGTGTGGTGTTGTCTGTCCCCCTGAGCTGTTGTGTATGCATGTTCTCACAGCATTTGCAGCCAATGCCAGACATCTGCTGTCTCTCAACAAACACTGTCCACTCCTTCCTAAACTTTCTCTCTTGTCCTCTTCATTATTTTAAATCTATCTCTTGATTGTATTAAGATTTCAGATGCATCCCAAACAAAATAACTGCACTACAATAGGGTGTCAACACATAATCTACCAAAGGACAAGTCCAGAGTCCAACACAGGATTGAGTCCATTTCCTGTACTTTACATCTACTCTCCTTCCCTTACTCTGTGTCAAAACCTGTTTTGTCCCTCTGTCAATTTATCTCTTTGTCTGTCTACCTGTGTCTATGTCTCTGTGTGTGTCTGTCTGTCCTTTCTGCCTCTGCGTGTGTCTGGATGTCTGCCTTGTCTGTCTTTCCCCCTCTGTAGCTTGGGCTTCTGTGGCATTCCTCGAGATGAACGCTGTTTTCCCACCCTGGTTTTAGATGTGGTGTTCCGGCTGGACGACGGCTGCCTCCCGGCTCACAAGCCTTTGCTCATCTCCAGTTGCGACTGGATGGCCGCCATGTTCCGTGGCTCTTTCATGGAAAGCTACATTGAGGAGGTGAGTTTGAATAAACTAGAACAAGCTTGAGTTACATTTAAGTGCTCAAGACAGATTTAGTTTCTGTGTCCCGGAACTTCACCTTAATCCATTTAGGGTGTTTAAAACAGTAAACCCAAGTCAAACTGTGTTGGCAGCCCAGTTCTACACCAACATGTGACAACTTGGAGAGCTCATACTTGCGCTAAGGTGACCTCAGCCAGAATCAATGTAAAAAAAATTGCATTTTCTTTTTGCCATGTTCGACAGATCTGCCCTAGAACTTTAGTGATTCTTCCTTGATCCGTTCTTCACCCCTCCAGCAAGTTTTTGTGAAATCAGCCTCATAGTTTTTTTGAAATCCCAAGAGAAAAACAGGCAGAACAGAAACTGTTGCCTCCTTAACTGCAGTAAAAGACACATTAGAATGTAAGTGCACGTTATAAAATGATCTCCAGATTTTACCCCGAGTACAGAAAGCTGAATATACACTAGCTTGAGTTAGAAACACTGCAACTTTGTGTGAAGGGTGTATTGATAGCAGACAAGGATGTTACACTAAGCCATATCAATGCCTCAGATTAGCACAGAAGAGTCCTATTTTTGAGGCCCGTGTTCCCCAAGTGGCAGGTCAAGTTACTTTAGTTGGGCTTTCTCACTTTTGCTCAGCTTGTGATTGCCTGACCTGACTCAGTCTGATCAGACAGGAAGTTCTCTGACAGTCTTACACTTGACACTCTGCATACTGTGTTGCTGAACCAAATCCTCTGGAGTATCGTTACGTTCAAGGTCAGGATCAGGTTACGTGTTGAAATGGGTATGTTGAAGATCCAGTTTAGAAACAGGGCTTTGCCTTAGACCTGAGAAAGAAATCGATTTCTGTTTTTTTGACCACATTGTTGCCCTGAATTTGATTTTAGAACAAACAATGCGAGTTGCTGAGAAGAAAAAAAAACCATAGCAAAAAGGGATCCCAGTGTCAGAGAGGGAGCACAGCGTTAGCTGCAGGTGTCTGTGGTTCGTGTCTCTCACTATCGTGGATTTGTTTACAGCATTTGACCATTAAGAAGGACTGGAGAAAAAGCCTTTAAGAGTGACTTTACAATGAAGTTGTTCGTGTTTATGTTCATGACTGAGAGTTTTCACCCTTTGCAGTACTAAGCATGAAATTTGATGTCACTCGTTAAAACTCGAGCAACAGATTTTCTGCTGGCTATGAAAGTTCCTGAGGTGCTTGTGTAATGCGTAACGTGTTTTGCTGATATCATATATGCAGTTATTTTTGCAGCATCGTGATAGCTGATATTTACGGACAGTGGGATACGAATTTGCACACGCGTTATGAATTTCCAAACATTTGGGAAAGCTTGTAAATTAATATTCACCACATAAACAGCAGATAATGAGCAGAGGGGGAGGAACTTAAGCAAAGCTGGGCTAACATAAATATAGGACTAGAGACAGATACACATTTAAGATACACATTTTAAAAACATGTCTGTGAACAGGACAGCATCGAGTACTGCTGAGGGAACACTGAGTATTTTTGTGCATCAACTCTTGGTAGATCGGTATCACAGTTATATTTCAGCTTTGAGCGGAGCGTCATTACCATGAATACATTGTATGAAAATTCAAAGAAGCTGTAACTCCAACTGTGAGTGCAGCATGTGATCAGCCAGCGCTGTGCTATTTTCATGCTCATGTCACACTTCTTTCTCTGTATTTTTAGGCTCACACATTTCACTGTTCATGCTGTTGTGTGATAAAATGGCTATTGAATTTGTGTGCAGGAATGAGATGGATCTGTGTTTCAAACTGATATATTATCAGTGCAGTAGTATGATTAGTGATAGCGCTGTTCCTCCTTTTAACAACAATCATAGCTGTACACATTTCATTCAAAATGAAAAACTCTTCAAGTGTAATCAAAAACCATGGTTTAAAAGAGGTCAGACTATCAAGGCAGGTGTGCTGTCGGATGGAAAATGTGTCATAATACACACCTGGATTATTTTTGAGGTGTGTGTCTGGGGTTTTGTTTTCAACAGGAATATAAAAACTGATTTTCAAATGTGATGGTTGGTTGAAGTCCTCACTGGCTTCTTGTGTTGTGTTTTACTCTCATGTTTCAATGCTCCTTCGTTCCCTTGAGGTGAGGTTTGAGGACCTCCCTGGGGAGTGACATCTCAGTCACACCCTCGCATCGCTGCAGCTGTTCCTCCTGCGCTGCGCTGCATTTCATATTTTCAGTTGAATTTTAATCAGCCAGATAAGCAAAACCTGGACTGAACTGCAGGCTGAGTGAGCACCTGTCAGGACGGTAGCAGGGCAAAATCCTAAAGTGTCCCGTTGCTGGGACTGTGTCCACTCATTAATGCTCCCTGGTCTCAGCTGGGGTTTTAAGCTCAGAGACCACCCTTGTCTCAGTGTTGTGACTTTTTCGTCATAACGAGAGGTCTTGCCAAGCTGACATTCTCCTAATTGGTTCTAGAAGTGACGGTTGAAGCGTGCCTCAGTGGGTACACTGGGAGGGCTCCTGGAGGGGTCAGGTCATCAGCTTTCCTTCCTCACTCACAATCGATGGCGATCTGACTAATCAAAACCAGGCAGATAAAAAAAGATTTCGCTCATTGGAATGCATTCATTTATTCAACAAAGTGAAATGTTGAGCTCCACTTGAAAGTGGTGTCTCTGGTTTGGTGACGGTCTGGTTGATGTATGGTGACACCTAGAGGTCATTGCACATGCAACATTTGCTCTAACGTGATGTATACATGTCTAACTGTGTATCTCTAATCCTCCCTTGTTGGGTTTATTTTTTCGTTTTTATCATATGAGCTTCATGTTTACGGTGTAACTCACCGTACATCTGTATGTCACTGTTTGGGAACTGTGTGAATCATCGGAGCTGAGCTTGTAGCACATTCCCGCCCCATCACACCGAGGGGTCTTGTATGTCTTTTGGATCTTACCTACATTACTCACATCACTGGCCCTCAGACAGTGCTTTCATCTGGGCTGAGATCAAAGTGACCTGAACAGGATGTCCTCTGCCCTTTAGCTTCAAATACCCACTGCATTGTCCCCCTTAATATCCCCGTCCTTGCTGTATCCCACCCATTTCTGAACCGAACACTTAACATATTAGTCAGCATATTAGGTTCTCAGGAATGGATCCACACTTGCAGTGTTTGCTGAAATTAACCATCAGCTCTTCATGTTTATGTTTTTTTTTGTGTCATTTTCCAGGTATCCATTCCTAACACCAGTACAGCCTGTATGCGCGGTGTGCTGGAGTTCCTGTACTGCGGCCTGCTCACGCCTTCCCCTGGTCTGGAGTCCATAGATCTGATTGTTCTGGCCAATCGTCTTTGTTTGCCACGACTCGTCGCCTTCACAGGTAAAAACATTAAAAATATTGTTTCTGTTTTGATGGTTTTTGTGGCTAAACTGAAATGTCACTGTGCCCGATGGTCCTATGTCACATGCTCATCCTCCAACCCTCCTTCAACCATGCCTCCCTGCTCGCTGGTGAAACAATAAAGTAACACTACAAGAGATATTCAAGATTGTTTAAAAACCAATAATGTAATATGGCTTCCACAGGAAGTTAGAGATGCTGACCAAACAGGATTAGAACATATTGAAAATGTATAAAGTTACAGTAAGGACATGAAGGAGCCATGGAAACAATGATGCCTAAATAAAAAAATCTTAATGTGCCGTGAAATGTTAGAAATACAGGCAGGAAGAATGTCCAAGTGTGTGTGACTGATATACTGATGAAGATGCAGGTTCATGTCAGTGATGCATACAAACAGTCAATATTGATATTTTTATGTTTCATCGTTTGCATCTCCAGAGCAGCACGCTGTTGACGAGCTTCTGCGGTTGGCCGTGAAAGGAGTTGACATTGATGGACAGGTATTGGCATACCTGGAGCTGGCACAGGTCTGTCCCTGGAAAAACATCAATAATTCAAGATAAAGGGATGGCCTTCTTTCTCAGCTGTGTTAAATTCTAATTTCCTTCTCCTGTTTTCCTCCTGCAGTTCCACAATGCCAAGCAACTATCAGCTTGGTGTCTTCATCACATCTGCACTAATTATAACAGCATCTGTCGCAAGTTTCCCAAAGACATGAAGGCCATGTCTCCAGGTAGATACTCGTCACCTGTCTCAGTGGCTCTGTCTGCATGTTTCCCACCTTTATCCAAATCCTACAAGACACAGTTGCAATGCCACCTCAAAGGAACACTTATATATATACTTATATTGCTGTTGCTAGAATTACAGCCATCCAGTCTGTTTAATGAGTGAAATAGTCTACTGATGTCTCATTCCAATCCCAGTGTTCACTGATAGAGAAATACAAGTCAGCCCATCCGCTTTCTGACCGCGTGTCTCTCACACATCCTTGTGTCCCTCTCTGCAGAGAACCAGAGACACTTTGAGAAGCAGCGCTGGCCTCCCGTGTGGTTCCTCAAGGAGGAGGATCGCTACTTGCGTTCTCAGAAGGAACGCGAGCATGAGGAGGAGATCTTGCGCAAGCTATACACCAAACGGGGTTGGTGTTTCTGGAGACACTCATCCTCCTCGCCACATGTCTCCTAAGCGTTTTCGTCCACTGATTTCTTCGTCCTGACCTGGGCTATCTCGCCCAGGATCACTAACACCCCTGTAACGATTAGAAAGGAGGTCAGCTTTGACCCCACGTTGGAGAACTGGCTCTCAGTGTTGCTAAGCCTGAATGTCGGCATGTTTCTGGGGAATGTATGTGCCTCTTTATAGCTGTGGGTGACTTTCTGAGTGCATTTTGATATGCCCGTGTGACAAGTGTGGACTTGTGGATGTGTGAGTGTATGGTTCTTATGACTGAGTGAAGCTTCCGAGCAGAGTGCTTCCCAGACACCCTGATCTGCGTGGGCCTGCGGTGTTGCAGTGCAGTCCCTCTGTTCCCTCCACAAGAGCTCCGTCCCTCCACCAGCACTCACAGCGTCCGAGCCTTTGAGTGATTGGACTGGGAGCAAGGGCTCTCTATCTCTCTCAGTCTTCATTTTTCATATTGACCTTAACGACTTTTAAAGATTGACCACTCACAGCTCCTGTCGGGGAACTTACCTCTGCCTTCACGTCTTCACAGACTGTTAGCTTGCACAAGATCCACCAGTCTAAAACCAGCACTGGAGTCCCAGGAACTGACACAATGTAACTAGAATTTATTCACACCTTCTAGGATGCTCTAATCAGGGGAAATGGTGCACACTTCTCCCAGGAAGTGTTGATGAGCTTGACGATTGTCATTACAAACCACAAAGATGGAGCTCTAGTTAGGGTGTATGGCCAGGACGCTCCCGTGAGGAGACTTGATCACAGCTATTCACTTCCAGTGGTCCTCTGTGTGCGTCATACACTCCTGCACCTGCCGTTCCCTCCTCCTGAACACAACACACGCAAAAAAAAACTAAAGTTGGATTCACCAAACTGCACTTGAGAGAGATTCAAAGTGACCACTCATTAGCAATGATGGTAATGGTAAGGAGGGCTAGCCTTACTTGATACCTCGACCGTGGAGGAAAGATGGATTCAGTAGTTAAGAAAAACCCTTGCAAATCCATGACCGCTAGGTAGCATGGAAGCACCTCAGCCAGCCTGCCTTTACACCCCTACACCACAGGGGGCAGCACTGCTCAGGGCCCCAGCACTACACACAAGAGGAGGTTTGACGCCTGTGATTTCTTCAGAATTATTAAGATCATTTAAATCCTTGCAGAGTGTTGAAAGAAAGCAAAAGCACATGCAAAGTGTTATCAGTGCATTTATATTCACCTCACTCTGAATACCAAAGCTGTGACTCTTTTTTTTATCTCTTTCTTCCTCACTTTCTTCGTTTCTGCTTCCCGGCCTCCTTATTCGAATGAGGGGATGAAGGAGAAAAGAGAAGGAGGGGGTAGAACATGACGATCCCTCCTTGTGGTGGCGTTTTCACTCTGTGGTGTCAGGAGAAAAGTGTCACTGCTGGATGTTGCCTTCCATTCCTCTCGCTGGAGTTGAAAATGGTGCTGAACACAATAAGACAGTGTCCACACGAACACACGCGCAAACACACACACACACACACACACACACACACACATACATGCACACTATTCTCTGTTCACAATGTCTAAGTTGTCAAGTGTTTACCTGCACTGAATGTGCAGAAAGATTTCAACGTTGGGTTTTCTTCTCTATATGCGAGCAGTCTGTAAAAGGTCACTGATTTTACTCCGTGTAGATTTCTGATTTTACATACAGTGGTTGGAACTTTTGTGTTTTTTTCCTGCTTTTGTAATCGATATCTGTTTTGTTTTCCTTGATAACCAGATTGAATTTGCAATCGTGTTGCGTTAACTCCTGTATACAGGCATGTCAGAGCAAGATTTTCTCAGTAAGGGTGCTAATTTCTTTGCGCTTTAGGAATTAATGTGAAAACGAGAGTTTTGTGGTGAAGGGTTTTCTATTAGCGCGCCGTTCTATTTGTGGGTTTGCGGCCCTCAGCTTTGCCCAGGCAACTGCAGGAGATAGATTGCGCGAGACACGTGGTGTGTTCTGTAGCTCTCCTTGGGAGGTGTGCTAAAGTCATTGTCAGCTACTGAAATAGAATTCAGAGAAGAATCTCACGAGATCCATGTGAGAATTGAGCAGATTCCTCTGTGAAAAGAGTGAAAGTGGAGTAAAAGTTAACAAGTGTCAGTCAGCACTGCATCCAGTCGATTTAGAGTTACTCGGTTTGAAGTAGTTTAGTGAGCTCCCCATTGAAACAGATGGCTACTAGACTTGTTGTATTAATGGTTGGTATGACACATTAAGCCTCTTCTAAAGTCCTTGTGCCTTAGAGTTGGACAAACTTAATCAAAGTGTAGTTGGGGATGTTTAAACCTGCAGACGGGATCTGCAGCGGTTGCCGTTGAGGCAGTGTTGACAAAAAATGGCCGCGATGATGCTCCAGCTGTGATGGTGGTTTTGCTTCATGCACTCAGAGCTCTTCTGTCCTCTCAAGGGGGGTGTTTGACCCAACCTGAAGCTGGCTTGTGGAGCCCTTTCAGGCCTCATTCTCGCAGACATATGGCCTTGAATTCAACTCCAGAAGGCTGGTGTAGTCACATGGCCTTAGATTAGTTGAGTCTAAATTAGGCGGATGTGGAAATATCCGCGCCGCGGTTGGACTCGACCCTCCGCAGTTGATCAAGAGGTTGTGATTAAAAGCAACAGGATTAAGCCCTATAATGACCACTGGCTGGCGTGTGTGCCAGACGGGTGCAACCACTTTTGTAATGAGGTTTATTTGCATGACAGCCTAACGTTGTCGTTATGACGACACTTTGTTTAGGAATGCACTTTCTTCTCCTTTATTTGTCTATGACTCAGTGCTTATTATGAATATTTTCTCATGTGTTCCTCAACCTGATGATTGTAGCACAATATTTTCCCGTCTTTCCAAATTTTCCTTGGTGCATCCGCTGTTCAGATTCTTCTTCGGTTATGACGGCACTGAACCCCACAGTAGCGCTTTTTTTGACTCATGACAGATTAGTTTTCGTATATTAGCTCAACACATGGTCACGTAGCATCAGTACTCTTTTTAATCTCTATAAAAACTCTATTTAGATAAAGGAGGTTATTTTTAAGATCGTATAATCTTTTTTTAAGAAAATTATTTGACTCATTACTAGCAAAGATAAACTCAACAGGGTGTTTTTCATTTGTAATCACAAAAATAATCCACCAATGTGGTGAGCGAAATTGTATAACAAAAAAAAAAAAAAACCTTTCAAATTTGCTAAAATAAGATGATATTGTCTTGAAGATTGCTTTCTTACAGAGACGCCTTCTATGAAGTGATTTCGTCTTACGATTACGACGTGTTAAGGGTCTTTTTTTTTGTAGATATTCGACATCTATGGGTCGAACATTGACTTCTGTACATAAAGCAGTTTCTTGCCCCAATGTAATGCCTCTGGTGCCGGTGGGAATTTTAAAGAAACTGAATAATCTATTAAAATTCTTTTGAATCTGGACTGCAACCTGCCTGCAAAATGCAGAAGACAAACTCAGTTCCCATTTGTTGTTTGGGTGACGAGAACTTGAGCCAGAAAGGGGAGCGAAAGCTTAACGTAGAGAGGAGGGGGCTACCACTTTTTGCCCCACACAGGCCTCTAAAGGCTGCAGTTGAACCACTGATGTAGTTTGTGTTGTTCTATTTCATCACATCCTTTTCCCCGTTACCTTCTGCCTGGTTATTTTGCTGTAGGAGTTTTCTTTCCTTCTTAGCGTTCCGGTCGGCCCCGGTGACTGAGAGAACACCTCGCTGTGTGTCTGTGGTGTCTCCTTTCATGTGCCTTCAGTGAAATCTCACACTTTTAGCTCAGCACAGAGGCTGACAGCTCTGCACCTGCAGCCTCCTGAGCTCAATTTGATTAAGCCAAGAAACACACACACACACACACACACACACACACACACACACACACACACACACACAAGCACAGAAACAAAGGTAGACAGCTTTTTTTCAATGTGCAGCATCTTAGCGCTTGTGTGAATGAGCTTCTTTAATACTTAAAACTGTTAGCGGCGATCAGAAGGCGTAATGATAACTTGCTGTGATCACATAGGATACGAAGCTTTACGCAAACGATAAATTATGAAACGACCAAGAAACCCAGCGTACCAGCAGTTTTAGATTTTTCGCACTCTTTCTGGTGCCTGCACTTTCTATCATGTAGCCAACTTTTGTGATAAGTCTTTATATTTACCAGTTTTCTTGATGAGAGGTGAAATATCTTACTTACTTTTCCACTCTGTCCTAATCACTTTCTCTCTTACGCCAAATCCAGTATTATACTTGGTTTCTTCCACTATTTAGCTGCAATTTTATTACATTGCAACATAAAGTCAATGTATTCAAAGTTGGGGAACAGCATCTGTGAACAACTTGAGTGGATTAAAGGCAGATATTATATATTATGCTTTAATTAAGATAGTTGTTATCAAGGTAAAGTACAGTGTTGTACATTTAAAGTAAGTCGTCCCAGCTGGAAAGGATCACTAACCTTATAACTGCTGACTGACACTGTATTTACCAAGCTGTCATATACATGATTGTATCCAAGGACAGAGTGTGTTTCTATAGACAAACATGGTGTTATTAACATCTGGTCTATACTGTAATTTTTAAGTGGATCGTGTATACTGACTAGTATTGTTGTGCACTTTTGTTTCCATCGACTCATCTGAGTTTTATTAACATTTACTGCTCATGTTATTGTGTTTTATTATGAAAAAAAAAAGGTGAAAGAAAGAGCACACCACATTCACAAACTATTAAGGGCTTTCAAAAAAAAAAAATACGACAAACATCCAACAATCAGAATGTTTGCTGCTGTTGCAAAAATGTTTTGAAACAGAAAATTTGTAATATTTTTGAACCACTGTGATTTGTACAAAAATTAAAAAAAAAGAAAAGTAGAAAACATTTTTTTTTTGTTTTTGCCATTTCAGTATTTTGATGTTTGACATGGATTTTATTAAAAATGTTAATCTTTTGAACTCGTCTTACGTGTCTCTTATTGGGTGGAGTGTCCAAATCATGCTGCCGAGCAGTTCTACTCAAGTCAAATTTTTCCAGATATGAAGATAAAAAGGATGGAAAAATTGTCACTGAGGGGAAATTCTACCAACTAAGGGACAGAACAAGGGACATCGTGGGCAGTAAATGCGAACAGGTTTATTTGAAGAATCAAATCATATTCAAAAATATTAATTTAGGCCAGTTAGGAACCTCTGAGGCATGTTTCTCCCTCTCAACTCTGTTTTACAGCACACACAAGTGTGACAGTACTGCCCCCTTGTGGAAGAACTGGTAATTTCCTTGCTGTATGATATAAAGAAGTGGATCATGTTGCGCACCCTTTTTTTCCCTGACAGTTCTTTCTGAAGTTTTAAGCCTCCAAAATTCTGTTCTTCAGCCAGAATTGAAGCAGTTGTAGTTGAAGAACTCATATACACACACAATTAAAAGGAAAATAAAACAATCATTTAGACCTGAAAAGATGAATGGCAACTCTTGTCTGAACGGCTCTGTGTGCTGTCAAACGATAAGCCACTAAAGTAGTAATCTGAGGACGTCACCGGGATTAGCGATTCTTGGTGTGTCAGAGCCTGTGAGCTGCTGTCAGGGCTCATGTGCACTTATTGAGCACTGAATTGTGCCTGTAACTCCTCAGCCTCTGTAAACCCTGGAACGAATCGCACGGCTGATCGGAAGTGAATCAGCTGCAGCACCCATTAAACCTTCTGAGCAGTGCCAAACATTTACAGTACAGCACTGGAATACAAGTGATGTGAAAGAAAAATCCACCAGCAACTGTAATGTCTGTGTGACTCTTTGATATAAGAGTTCAAGCACCCCCAAGAGTTCCACCACTTATGAATTATCAAAGCAGTTACACACGTATCCCAGTTTTCATTTTTTCTTCTTCAATGTTTCCCTTGAATGAGAGAGACAGCAACTCCCTGGTGACATCAACACGCTGAGCCGAGACTTTTAATCAAGCGGGTCTGGTGAGGGATCACAGCGAGCCACAAGAAACACGGGGGACAGGCCCGACTGTTGCCATGGTGACGTTGAGTGATGTGGCTGATGATGCGTAACTTCAGATGAGAGAAGGTGGCGGTTGTGGGTGGTGGAATATTTGCGTCCATATGTTATCATGGCGTGCGTGTGGGTGCTTGTTTCACTGTCGGTTCAGAATTTACCAGGAAAACACGCCTGTCCAGCTGCCTGCCAACAAAAAGTTAACAGCCAATGACGTGCGTGAGTTTTCCCTTCATTTAGTGACTGCAGGAGTTTACTAGTTTTGTGGCGGAGGCGTCATATATGACTCTGAGTGATTACAGTCAGGCCTGGATGCTGCGTCAGCTGTTTTACGAGTAGGCCCTGTTCAAATTTCCCACCAAGCTTCCCCCGGATCTCACAGACACGTGCTGACATCACCACATCTGGCTCTCATTTCCCAGAGTTCCCTCTTGAGGGGAGAGAAGCTCTGAAGAACAAAACTCTGATTTGATTTGATTATAAACAGATTGAACGGGAAGTTTATTTTTTTTAAAGAGACGGTCAGTCTAATTCAACCTTCTTTTTAGGTAATTCAGTCAATACTCCTTGAGGTCTGCTCGTCTCTTTTGTGAGGTTTTTGAGATTAAAAAAGAACAACAACTGCACTTCCTCTGAAGATGTGAAACAAACAAAGCCGCTCGGACAAAGACACGCAATGAGCAGCAGACAGTTTTTCTTGTCTACTCTCCCATGTCACCACCTACGAGGAGCAGCACTACACCTGATAATGCTAAACAGAAATAACCATGCATCCATTGTCTACTTCTTTTCCTGTTAAGGGTTGTGGGGGGGGGGGGCTGGAGCCTATCCCAGCAGCCTTCAGGCGAGGTGCGGGGTTCACCCTGGACGGGTCGCAAATCCATCGCAGGGCCAACACATATAGACAGACAACCATTGGCTCTCACAGCCACGCCTGCGGTCAATTTAGAGTCTGGATTAACCTGGTCCCCTCTTGATGTCTTTGGACTGTGGAGGAAGCTGGAGTACCGGAGAGAACCCACGCAGGCACAGGGAGAACATGCAGACTCCACACAGAAAGACCTTCCTGGTGTGAGGCGACAGTGCTAACCACTGCACCACCGCCTCAACTGAAATAACATCATCCATATATCCAGGCTAAGTTTGCGTTACAAATGCTTTGCCTGTTATGACAGACATCACATTCTTTCACTTGCACATCGGTGCCTGAGTGCTCTCCTACAAAGAAACACCATTGTACCAAGAAAATAACATAATGTGCAACTCCACCATGTTATTGTCCATCTTGTAATTTTAGAACTTGCAAAATGCAGCGTTGCTCCATGCATCCCTGACAGGAGAGTGGGAGTTAAAGGAACATTTGGTGAAGTATACATATTTGCACATTCAACATCCTGGTTACTAAGCTCATGATTCCCAAACTGGGATGCAAGCAGTTTTGTCAGGGCTGTGCACTAACAGAACATATAAATTGACCCTGCTCCATCTCATTCCACACCCCCCCGCGCAAATTAAGACTCTTTTGCATCCAGTACGAGCTAGCTTGCACAAATATATGGATAAATGCTTCAAGCAACACCGCTCCACACCCATGGGAGCAGCAGAGGCTATCAGTGGACAGTGAAGGCCGACAACATCTGTTCCAGGGTTTCTAGTGCCATGTCTGAGAGAGCTTAAGAGCTAATACGAACGTTAGCAGTGCTACCCAAGCCGCTGGTAGTGCTAGCGGCAACTGTATAGAGGGAGGGAGTACATAGGAAGTTGAATGTTTCAGTTGGTAGAGGACTTTGGGAAATATTTCCCCTGCAGCTGGGAATGGGAACATTTTGGAAAAGGTTTCACTTCCTGGCAAAGATCACATTCAAAACCAAAACAAACAAACAAACACTGCACATCTGCTGTGTTTCTGCTGTCAGAATCCAGAAGTGGCTTCAAAACAACCTGATCAATAAAATGCAATGAAGCTCAGGAGGTCAGTGTTTCCAGCGGTTCCTGTCAGCTCCAGTCATGGCAGGTCTTATTTCTTGCTAGCCAGGTGGTTGACATTACATCGGCGACACTTTCAAACACTACAGTCGTACATTTCTTGTCATTCACCACAAACCATGACATGTTCCATAAGTTCTCCCACATCAGCTTCCCAGCTGTGCATGAACAACGATCAACAAGCCCAATGTCTTATCTGTGACTTTGGGAGGCGGAGCTTCTGAAAATTCACGTTTGGTTGTTGTTTCTCCAGAATTGCTGACATCGCCTTTAATGACACAAAAACACAGAAGCGTGCACATTTATGAGGACCAAAAGCAAAAGCAGCGCTGACCATCTGACAGCAAATTCCCCTGCTTATTTTCCTCCCTCCCCAGTGTACCTCACCTACAAGTTGTTGGTGCAGACCTCCCCACAGCCTGCTGCTCCATATAAACAAAACTGCCTCCCCTGCACCCCCCACACATGCATGCATGCACTTCTAAAGCACGGCCTCTCTTCATAAAGGTCTCTGTGTGTTTTATCATCGAGGCTTGGGAAAGAGCTCCTCTGATTTTTAAGGATGCCTTCTATCTCTTTGTTCCCCTCCTGTTTGGTCTCATATTGCACCGATGCAACACATGAGGAAGTCAAAAAAGTTTCTGTTTATTAAGCACAGATAAGGAAAGGGGAAATGAGAGTGAGAGAGAGAGAGGGGGGGGGGGGAGTCAGTAAAATCCTGTTTTTCATTTCTCGTGTTTGTGTTTACAGAGGTGAGAATCAAATTCAAACACACACATTCACACACTCACAAGCTTACTCATAGGGAGGAGATCTCAAGGTTGTGTAGGCGCATAACTGAGTGGTGACCTCACCTGCAAGCCTGATGAGAAGACACACAGATTAGCAGACACAGTGGACCTCTGTGTGTGTGTGTGTGTGTGCGTGTGTGTGTGTGTGTTTGTGTGTGTGTGTGTGTGTGCGTGCGTGCCTCTCTCTCTCTCTGTCCCTCTCTCTCTCTCTCTCTCTCTCTCTCTCTCTCTCTCTTTTATTGAAGTTTGCCACACAACTCTGGTGCTTCCCTCCTTACACCTTCAGTCTGACACCTTGCTTGACCTCTACTGTCTGCTGCCCCTGGCACATTTCAACAGATAAAAGTGTGTGTACGCTGCCTCTCCCACAGCCACATCATTATCCAGGGTAGCAATAACATGACTCCTCCAAGGAGCGCTGAATTACATTACCTCACGCTTTAAAACTGTAAATTCACACGGTGGTAGGATAATGCCAC
The DNA here is from genome assembly GCF_037954235.1 of Aulostomus chinensis. Classification (NCBI taxonomy): domain Eukaryota; kingdom Metazoa; phylum Chordata; class Actinopteri; order Syngnathiformes; family Aulostomidae; genus Aulostomus; species Aulostomus chinensis. Next base: position 4,565,651 of record NC_141325.1, read on the forward strand.
AGGTGGGACTGTGATTGTGATATCATGAACAGAAAATTACAGCCGTTGCAACTACCTTAACACACGCAAATATGACAGCCGTGCTTGGAGATGGATCCTGCATTTAATCTCAAAGGGAAATCAGCAAAGTAAAATGACAGCAGGAGGATGAGGCTGTGAACTCTGAACCCAAACACACAACTCTTGACCTTTCAAAACCTCCTCTTAGGCTGAGTACACATAAATCTGTCATGCAAATGCCCCAGGAAAACAGGGTTTGGGAAAAAAGGAAAACAAAACCCTGCCTCCAGGGAGGTTGTTAAGTGGCAGAGGGTTATTTGGTTGATTCGGAGGGAGATAATGCTTGAAGAACCATATTCAAAGGTACCTGATAAAAGGCCAAAGAATTAAGTGATGAGTGGATTGTGATTTCATTTTGCTTCAAAGGCTATGAGGGGCATCTGAGTGCAGCTCAACATGCTATCACCCTCTCTCTGTTAGTTTAAGCTGTCAGGAAAGGCAGGGTGTGTGTTTGTGTGTGTGTGGGGGGGGGGGTTGAACAAAATAATCTTGTGACAATTAGAGGAGGAGTTTGAGTAAATTAGGAGATTTGAACATACACAAATCCCCAATCCCCACTGGACACACAAGTCCACATTTAGACCCCATTTTCAACAACAGCTGCCACCGCACCCTTGCAGAGGAAATGCCAAAGTCCTCTAAAGTGGAGAGGCTACATTTCCAGAAAAGGGCTAAGAGGCTGGAAGGGCAGGAGAGCCTCTAATGGCAGGAAGTAGTAAGAATAATGGCGGCATGGGGATGTCATGTTCCCTGTCCTGCTGGCATGCGAGTTTTGTCCAAATATCTGTATGTGCAGCATGCTTTCTTTCCCACACAGCTTTCAGTGAGTTTGACCAGCTGCCGGTGTTCTGGGACATTTTGCAAACAAAAAAGTGATGCGAATGAAAGTATCCTGCCATATTTATTTCCCAAATTCCTGACAGACAGTTAACAGTGAAACTGTCCTCTCGGTTCTTTGGATTTGAATTTGTTTTCCTAACCCCGGTAACCCCAGTTTCAAACCTTTGGAAATCATCAGGCTTCACTTCTTGTCTGTTAGACAAGATTGAGGGCTAATAAAGTCCTTTCATGTATAACAACAAATTTCTGCATTAGAACATTTCATGGACTTGTCTGAATGTACTCAGAGAGTTTGATTAGAGAGAGGAGAGACGACCAGCGATAACCCTTATCCTAACCCTAACCCAGCAATACTCTCCTCTTAAAGGAATTGGGTATACTGGTGAGTGTTTCAATCCAGTCTTCACCAGAGGATTACTCAGCTGCTGAGGACTATTTCCAGGTCAAGTCATGGCTTTGAGACTCATGGCACTGCTTATTAACTGTTGATGAAAAGTAATCTGACATCACATTTAATAAGTAGAAATCCAGCCTCAGTCTGACACCTTATAAAATAAAAACCTGTGACTTTTATCCTCTACATCTGTGCTGGATTATCTAAGAATGGCTGTTAAGTATATTACAGAGCTCAGGAACGTTCCTATAATCCAAACCCCCAATGCCACTGATCCAAAGTCAAATACCAGTCTATGCATGTGTGTGTGTGTGTGTGTGTGTGTGTGTGTGTGTGTGTGTGTGTGTGTGCATGACTCCTGGTGAGAGTTTGTCTGGAGTTCACTGCCTGTCCTCTGTGTGCGTGCGTGTGTGTGTGACTGTGGGTGCATGTCTAAGCATGTATGTTTGTGTGGTCAGTCTGTGTAGGTCAGGCAGCCACTGAACTGACCCCCAGCCACTCTTAAGCACAGTCACAGCCTCCACTGCTCCCCTTTCATGCCCAGTCTGCTTCAGACTCAGTTCCCATGAAATCAGTCCTCCTTTAACTGGTGTCAGAGACTGCCTGACTGCAAATGTATTCGCTTAATGAGGGAGGTTTAAAGACACAAAAGAGAACTTGAAAGTTGCCAGTCTGGTTCTTTAGCTTCTCTTTAAAAAAAAAAAAATCAGTAATGTAAAGTAAATTTCTTTGTCCATCTAAGGCTTATACACCATATTTGAGTGACATTAAAGGCAAAAATAATATTATTAGATAGTTCCATGGAGTTAAACCCTGGTCCATGACGTAAAAGGAGGGGATGTGTTGCAATTACACCACAGCTCTGCTCGACTGTAACATTCGTAACAGTCTTTATTGGTCAACTGGAAGTTGCTCCATCAGAAAGCGAGTGAATACCAGGCTAAAGAGGATGCCTGTGTGAGCGCTGTGAACGCTTTCCTCCAAGTGTCCCAGCTAGTGAAGTCATTATGCTTTCCACTCTCTCAACAGGAGGTGGGGCTTTTTGGTGAAAACCTTTTCTACCCCTCCGCACAAAGACCAGTGCGGTGCAGACGCGGTCTCCTCGCAGCGCCTGCACACGTCGCTCCACTTTGGAACGTAAAAGTCAGCTCTGCATGAGCCTGCGTAACTTTGCTGCAGTTTTCTTCAGACGTGAGTGAGCGTCCTTGTCCCGCTGTGGCTGTTTCCAGCAGATAGTCCGACCCCGAACACCGAGGGGACCAGTGAAGAGAGAAGCTGCGGGAGTGGTCCGGAAACTTTAGCCATCATGAGTAGTACGCGAACGGTCAACCTTGATACCTACAGCCTGTCGCTGCTCACCGCCAAGGAGGACATCCTCAACCCCCGCTCCTCCACTAACTGGTAACTCAGTGCTTGTATTTTCCTTTCCAGGCAGAAACTAAGTTTCTTAAGAATAACAGATGCCAACATTAGAAGTTTTCAAGGAGAGAAAAGAGCTGAATGTGCCTCAGAGAGACTGTTGCGTAAGCAAAGGCTTGATTTCACTTAATCCAGAGAGTAGAATAAGGTACACGGCCAGCTCAGGGACACCACGCAACGCGATCTCTTTTTACAAGCATGCATATTTCTCGAAGTGGCACATAGATGCATTTGCTGTTCTGATGTGTGGATGGACGTCCATTACGCACGCCAGGCGCCTGCTGGGACTCAGCGCGCAGCTCCTGGCCGGCTGCCCTCACCCAGCCTTGGCCTCGCTATTCTCCCTCAGGTGATCCGAGGCTCTTCCGTTGTGCTGCGGATTGTGTTCCTACTGATGTGCTGCTGATCTTTGACGGGGGTTGTGTTTCAGGTTGTGTTTCTGCGCTTTAATTTTACAGATTAGCACGCATGTTGCGTCTCATCCAAGACGATCAAACACCATCGTTCAGCCTCCGTGTTGCGTACAGTAAATAGATGTATCGTAACATGAGTCTCATGTGTCTCTGGGTGAGTCACTTGATCCTTAAACGCATGGAATTTGGAGTTTGATTCAGTCAGCTGCAGTATATGTGAGACCATGTCAGGCTATGACCTGTAACCTGACCACCTGACACCTGCACCATCACTATGGTGATCAATCCATCTTTCCCAAACAATACCAGCCAATCCAGCCTTCCTGTCTCCTTCTCTTTCTTTTCCCTCTGTCTTTTACAGTGTGTGTTCCATGCATGAGTGATAGATTTGTTTTCACTGGCTGCCTTCAGTCAGTAAGGGAAGAATTAGACATTCTATCCTTCTCTTTCCATGTGTCCACTCACTTTAATGACCAAAAGTATTGAAAATTACAGTTTAGAGAAGTTGGCCAAAGCCCCCAAAACATGTGTGCTCTTGTGGGAGATTATGTCCATCTCTGTTGGCCTCTCATCTCTCTCTCTCGCTCTGAACTCTCTTCCTACCTTCTCCCCGTCTTTCCATGATGCTGTGCAGATTAGAGGAAATGAGATTTACAACACTTTGAGTTAACCCCGAAGAGCTGAAATATGAATGAAACGGAAAGAAGTTTCTCATTCAGGCAGAACACGCTGGGTTTCCCCCCTCTGTCTTAATTTTGGAAAAACTTTTCCATGTTCAGTATCACGATGCAGATTTGGTCCCAACCTCACCACGCTGCTGGTTCACTGGCGAGCTTCTGAGCTCTCAGTGAGAGAGTCTGCATTGCCTCTCCTCGTTTACCTGCTGCACCACCTCACACGGGCACCAGTATTCACAGTGCTGCTGTGACTAACAGATGAGTGGGAAATGATGATGTCATGAATCCCACACAAGTACAAGTGTGTGTGTGTGTGTGTGTGTGTGTGTGTGTGTGTGTGTGTGTGTGTGTGTGTGTTTGTGTGTGTGTTTGTGTGTGTGTTTGGACTTTCATGTGTTTCTGGATGTGAGACTATTAAAGTGAGTTGGGGGGGGGGGCGTTTTCACAGGGAGGGGTAGGAGGCTTGTTTTGTTGAATGATCCCGCCCCCTCCATGTGGCCTTGAGGTCCCAGTGTGTATTATCTAATGACATTGGGTCCTGAATGGGAAACAGACCCTTTGTGGTGAGGCTCTGAAGAACAGGGGAGCAATTTCAATGCATCCTCCATCCTTTCAGCCTTGGAGGTTTCTGAGGGCTGAAAAGTGTCCCGTCATGGGCTGGAAACCTGCAGTGTCTGCACATGGTTCGTGTTCAAGTTTCCAATCCTCTGAACAGATAACAGATGAAATTATGATGCAATCTGTAGTTTTGTGTGTTTAAAATGAATTTGCGAGGGCACAGTGGATGATCTATATGTTCACTAATGGGAGTGTAATGTTTGTATTTGTTTTCCTTCTGCATTTCCCTGTTAAAGCTGTACAGTTTGTGCCCTCACTCAAAACATTCCCTCTTCTCCTGCTCTTCATGCCAATCATAATATTCCTCAGATTGCGGTACGTTTTGCACATTTTCACTCAGCGAGACAGTGTGAATCACAGACGGTTTCCAAGGCAGCAAGTAAAGGTGTCGTTCTGCCAAGTATCAAATAGACGGTGGCGGCAGCAGCAGCAGCAGCAGCTCAGCCAAGCGTGTCAAACAGGGAGGAAACATGCTCGTAGCATCGTCTCCGATCAGAGGGGAATTTCTTCAGAGCTGTGTGTCCTCTGTTCATCAGGTGGGTGTGGGCTGCATCGAGATCTGCGGGCCCTCCTGATTTTAAACCCTGCCGAAACACACCTTCTTCATGGAAGTCCATTTTGCAATCCACTCAGTGCAGTGTTTCATTATGTCCTGCTGTAGATTCTTCACAGTCAGGCAGTGACGCACAAAGTAAATATCAAATGTCGCTGTGGGAACAGTGATTGAGTTTATATAAAACCTCTAGAGAACAATCCAGCTCGTCTTCATTCACGTGTTGCTAAAACCTCTCCTCCTATTCTGGATATTTTATGAATGAAACGTGTATCTGCACCTTTGGCTAAACAGCTAAAATCGTGATCACATTAACAATGACTAGTTTTAATGTTGGCAGCTATTCTTAGATTTAGACCTGTTTCGACACAAAGTGGACCTACAGAAAAGGGACTCGGTTCTTTATACTCAGTTCTTTTTGCCTTCCCACTGTCAGTTCATTTCAAAGAGGACTTGGTACTTTCCATGGTCCACTTTACCTCTAGGGGCAGTGAATCTGTAGCGTTTTCTGTTCACTCAACAAAAAAAAAAAGCTGACTGGTTGGCCAGAGGTCGCTTTGGAAACTGAAAGTGCGAAGCACCTTTTGTCTTTTAACCGAAGTGCTTTAGTCACATTTTGTAAGTTTTATTCTGACAATTACTACAAAAGTGTTGACACAACACATTGGTCACATGTCATGAAGAGATTAGGTCATGCAGGAGGTGCCAAAAAAAAAAAAAGACGGGCTCTTAGATTTAACAGAGAAGTGGAGTTGAATTTTCCCTGAGTCAATCAACGTAAGTCACCAAATGTCAGTGGCAGCATAATTTCAGATTACATTTCTTTTATATCAGTTGCTGGCTTTGTGTTTAAATTGAAGTTCACTTTGTCTCTTCCCTTCTTTTCTTCTTTTAATGGCCTCAGCAACACTTTATGACATCCAACCTCTTTTGTGGCTGTGATAAAACACTCCTTTGTAATAGAAGTAATTCCCTCTATTGTGTACATTAATTTGAGTGTAATGATACGTTCTTCTTATCCTCGTGTCTCTCCTTTGATTTTGACACTTTGTGGCTAACTGATGTAATCAGTCTTATCTCTTGTGAGGGGGCTGCAGGGTTGAGGGAGAAACCTTGATTCCAGCACAGGCCCGGGGTGTTCGCGTTGCTGCTACTTGCAGGATTTTCCACGTGTTCATGCATGATTAACTGAGTCGTAAAGACTTTCTGGAGCTAAAGTTACACGTTAGATGAACTACACTTGGTGGGTGTAGGAAGGTGGGTCACCCACGGGGCTGACGGTGTGCACGGATGCTTGACTGCTATTGCTTGTGTTTGTCTCCCTCCAGGAGAAACAAGTGCAGCGCGTCACTTATCGTAACATCACTCTTTCATCAAGAAGTTACTTACTGCCTGAACTTGCTCGGGTTCTGCTTTTTCTTCAGTCCCTTAATTACCCATAAAGACCCACCTGTCAGAGGCGACCCGGAATATTAACGCTGGCTGTCGACACATGAGCTGTTTTGTAATCCTATCTGTAGACAAATGCTGGCAGCCTTCTGCATTGAAACAAATCCTTCTGATCAGCTAAGTCACACAGAAGGAAAGCAAACAGTCCACTGGTCCTCTGGCTGTTCAGGATAAGGCTTCAAAGGTCTCACTCAGTGTTTAATGATAACAGGACATAGTTGATTGATCCCTGATATGAATTGCAGTCTACTGTACAAGGGAAGTCAAAGGGCGGTTACGCTGGGAGAGTGGCCAGTCCACTCTTTCCCTCTGTGCTGTCAATGCAATCAGTTTGTTAGGTACAGCGCAGTATAGTAGATATCAAAGCACTCGGGACATTTATTTTTATGGTCATTTGCTGCAGCTGCTGCAACCTAAAGCCATACTTCACCCAAAAAGTGTATTTTCCCTTCCAGGTACTCACAAATCCATGTCTAGAACTCACATAGAAGTGTTTTCCCCGCTGCAGTACTTCTCTTGTGACTCCAGGATACAGACGGAGACAGCACCCCATGGCCACCGAGTAGAAACAAGAGGAAAACTGTCCAGCGCTGTCTTCAGGGCATCGTCCTTTATATTCCACGTCTTCTTTATCCGGCCGTATGCTCAGTGATCCACAGATGCTTTGATTTAAGCTGAAGAAAAACTGCAACACTCCTGTTCATGCCAACCAATAGTTTCATCTGAAGATCTCAGGTGATTTCTTAAGAAGTAAACTGCTCCAGGACAGTGTGGCGTGGGAGATATGAAACCTGCGCTGGAATGAAGGTTTTTTTTTTTTTATCTTATAGATTTTAATGTCTTTCAGGCTTAAATGATCCAGATTTCTTCTTGAGTTGGGAATATTTCACATATCAAAATGTAAAAATCAAGGTTGCCTTTCATAAAGTGACATTTACAGACTCTGTAAGGCAAGGTTTCCTCTTGGAAGTCCGGTGTTCATTTTGGTTGAACCACAGAGGACTTGACCTGAAATTAAGGGGCGCTGAGGGCCCACCAGGGGGGCAAGAACAGGACACGTCGGTCAACCGGAGCTGTGTTTTGGGCTATAAAGTGCTACTGGTGTGACTGAAAAATGGCAGAGACTTATTTTAAGAATACCGTGTTGCCTGTCACACTCCAAACTCTGCAGTCGGCAGCAGTGGGTTCTAGGTGGTTCCTGAGCGAGCCCAGCTGCCTGTTTGAGTCTGTGGGCGGCGTGTTGGAAGATGATGACAGCGATGGCGGTAATGGCTGTTATATGTCTCTCTGTTTGGGTTGACGAAGAGAATGATTGCAGCAGTAATCACTAAACAACTGCTTTCTTCTGCCTTAAACATTGTTTATCTTCATCAGGGGTCTCAGATGAAGGTGCAGGGTAAGAGGTCTGAGGCATGATGGGACACGACTGCAGAGGGCATTACCGTGTGTTTGTTTTGTATATCTGCATCCTCTGACTTCTTAGCATGCAATCTGCAGGGTGTGAGAGCAAACTGACACCATGTTGAACTGTGAGCTCAAATGGCTCAGTAGATGATGCAAAATGCCGGTTGTTAGTATTTTATGAGTCAGTGACACTCCAGTGTTGTTAATCGTCTTGGTGACAGTTTTCCAAACAGTCACAAATGAGCCGTTGTCTCGTACAACTAGTGTGGTCCCTTTTTCTTATATTGTTATATTTATGAATAAAAAATTTTTTTTGATCATGCAACACTTTGCCAATTGTCCACACATTTGACCTTTCTATTAAATCCCGCTTTTGTTCATGCAAGTGCCTCAGACTTTAATCCAGATGCCCTCTGCACATTGTTCCCACAGCAGATTTGTCCCTTTTATGCCCTCGGTAGTGGATGTAACAAATACTTTATTGTTTCCCTTTAAAGTTCAACACAAAGGCTGAGGAACTCTGTTGGAAAACTTTGGCTCTTCATGCAAAAACTATAAAAATAAGAGCTTGAGTGAAGAAAGTTGCAGACGGCGATTTAGAAGAAATAACGTTGTCACGTACCATGATATTGTGGCTCGTCTCTTTGTGAAGGATTAAAGCGAAACACAAGCGGCATCTTACAGATCCTCTACTAGACGATGGCGGTTCCATGATACTTGTGTTCACATGTTCTTGCACATGTGTGAGGGTACATACAGGCTAGTTGTTTTACGGTCCACCCATCTTTTGTCTTTTCTCCATAGTTATTCTTTATGAGGTTCACCATGGTTACAACAATCTCTGAGGTTGTATTCGAGACATTCTGAGGGTGAAGTATTAGCATCGTGCAGCGCTGGATGCAGGGCCTCAACTCCGAGCTCCCGTCTTGTTTGTTCACTTACTGGTGGGATTGGGTTAAGGGTGGGAGAGGAGAGCTTGGGGGCTCTGTTGTCCTGACGACCCTGGTGGGAAAGCTGCGTTGTTTGTTAAGAGAGACTGAATGAAAGCGGGGAGATGAGTGGAGAGAAGCGGAGGAGGCTGGGAAGGGGTTGAACTTGTAAATGAATGGACAAGGACACTCTTAGTTGGAAATACAGTGGAGGAGAGGAGAAAGGACCGCGTGTGAGCAGAGAGAGAGACAATCATAGAGACTGAAGATGAGCTCAGCAGGGTGGTCAACATGGACGAGAGGCTGTTGACAGGCAGGACTGGAGCGGACGAACTGCAGAAGTGAGAGAAGGGATGGAGGAGAGCACAGGTGGAGGGGCGATGAGGGATGAAGTGGACATGAGAGAGTTTGCTTTGTTTATAAGGAAATAGATGAAGATAAGATGCCATTAGGTTTTAACTGTCCCATAATAACTGTAATATGGGGGGAGGGCATTCTTGTGTGTGTTTATGCCTGTGTGTGTCTGTGTGTGTGTGTAGCAGTGTGGGACGACATGTACAGGAAATACCAAAGCGATCTTAGTAGACCAGTTTATCTTTCCGCCCTCTTCCTCTCCTCTTTTCTCCTCTCCCACATAAGGAAGCAGGTTAGGTATCGGACTTGGTGGGACCAGGAGGCAGGTGAGGGACCCTGTCACTGTCTCTCTTGGAGTAAAGTGAAACTGTAAACTGTGACCAGGACTATAAACTGTTTACATCACGACACACATTTTTAATATTTAACCATGTAGTTAAGGTCTGGCCAGGTTTAGGGCCAAATTTGAGGGGGGCTCCTGATTTGGCCTGAAACCAGTCTAACAAGGAGGCCGGAGCGGCCAGGGTGTTTGCCCTGAGGGTCTCACAGGGGTGTATTTCACTGAAGACTGGGGATGGGAGTGGGCTAACAGACCATCCAAGTCTCTGCGTAATTTACCGCATACAGACCCGCGATTATGCCCCTGTAATACTTCTATTAGACACTTGCCCCCAATAATCACATACTCCTTTGCCCCCTTGGAAACCTCCCATTCACATCTGCTCCCCATTGTGTGTCACAGTTAAACGTGTCCTCTGAGCCTCCTTGTTCATACCTTTCTCCATCTCCTGGTGTTTTTCATCGTTTTCCTCTGTGTGAACTCCTACTTGAATAAACCCCATCACTTTTTCTACCACATCACTCTTATGGCACACACCCTAATGTCACAGAGCCTCAATGCACCCGTGTGAGACCCCAAACACACCACTGAGCTTCATTTAACGGCACTTTGGGGTATTTAAATCATATTTAAATGTCTCAACCTGCAGGTGACAGGGAACTGCTACACTCAGCCAACTATCAGCTCCATGTTCCATTTTTGTGAAAGGAGAGTAAAATAATAATTTGGTTTTCTTAACTTAAATGAATGCACGATTGACAAAATGCAGAAAATGTTGCCAAAATTCAGGATAGGAATAGTCTGCTCCATCATTATATACCTAATTTACAGAGGAATATATATATATATATATATATATATATATATTGTTTTTCATATATTTTTAAAATTTGCAGAATGTTAAGCGTGTTGAGTTGAATTTTTATAGAATAAATTTTCCTATAAATTCAACTTTCATTTTTTATTGTAATTTATCTCATTATAACGATATTATAGCTATAAATGTCATTTATTATAATTTAGCTGGACTTACAGTAACACTGCAGTTAGAATGAGACAAAAAAAACAAAAAAAACCTGTGAAAAAGTTGTGAGAATGTCCTGCTTGGGGTTAATGTCCACTCATGTCAGCAAATATGTTTCAGAGTGAGCTGATGTGTATCATGTGTAAACATCCCCGCGTCCTCGCTGTTATCAGATTTTTACATGTGACACACAACGAGAGTCTAGACGGCTTCCTCCCGCTCAACGCAAACATGGCGCGTACGTTGAGTCGAGGCTTAAAAGGCGGAGCTCAGCGAGTGACAGTCAGAAAAACTGATGTCACGAGACTAAATATGCTCAGCATCCCCTCGGCTTTCATGTTCTTATGGAATAGATTAGAGAATTGTGTTAGCTATCAAGCTTACACAGTGACTGATGGGCTGCACGACTTTACAGTTCTAACTCAGAGCTGATTATCAGTCTCATCTGCGTCGGTAGGAAGCAGAGGCATTCTCTGAGTTTCTCTGTTCATCCTCTGCTCTTTTCCATCTGCATCGTCACAGAGAGGGCTGTTTCCTCTCACTGGACCTTGGCACTGATTTAATTACTTATTTGTTTAGTTTGTCATATTCCAAACTCCTCTGGCTCCGCGCTGTGCTGAGAACAGAACAGTTCTTGCCTCCCCTCCTCCTTTCAGCATTCCTGCCATTCTCCACCTCTGCCCTTCACTCCTTCACCCCTCTCTGCCTGATATTGCATGTATTTTCTTTTTTGTACACGTTCTCTTCTTTCTTATAATTTAGCTTTCTATCAACTTTGTCATTTTCTCCACCATTTACCACACTCCTCGGGCCAAATAGCTTCAGTGGTCTGTAATAGTCTCCAGGGGAGTGCAATGTTTGCTCCACCCAGGCAAATATTACACATTATCAGTCAGCGTCACTCAGTGGGTGGACCAGAGCTGCCTCTGAATATCAAACCACCATTAATACAATAAAGGAAGCCTAGAAAGAGTCTGCTTTTACTTTACTCTCATCAAATATGTGCAGTTTGGAAAAGATCCGATCAAGTGGAGTCCAGTTCCTACAGTTTCATGTTCTATGGTGAATTATTAAAATCTCCTCGCCGCCAGAACAAAATCTCACAGCCTTCACAGTAACGCATCACCAAGTTCTTAAGGTGTCTCTGACCGAATGTGGGAGGGATCTGGTTGGCCCACGAGTAGGAGTACATAAAAGAGTAAAAAAAAAAAAAAAGGCATTTCCTGTTCCCACCAGGAATCCTAAATGTGATGATTTCTCCCTCAGCCTCGTAGGATTCGCATGATCGCTGCTGACAGACAAACAAACAGAAAACATGAGGTAGCAAACAAACAAAAAGTGGTCTGAAGTGACATGAGGTCACTACATTGTTGGAGGAATGCGGAGCAAAGCAGTGGCATTTGCGTGTGTTTGCTGCGGAATCTCCTCCTGGTCGTAGGAATGTATTGATATCTCAGTTAAATGTAAAATTGGTTTCTTGTTTGATCGATGGCAGCTCTTGAAACGGGACCGTTGTTTCATTTCATTTCTATTCATACATGTGCAGATTCTTGTTTGATCCTGAGTGTATATATTCATATTCATGAAGGTTTGTATTTGTTTCCATCACTGGTGACATTAATGAATCATGAGCTAAAATGTCACCGAAGCATTATGGGTGTTACAGGTGGATTCTTCCTCACACTTGGCCCTTTTCATTGCTAAAATCTAAAATTATATTTGAGGCCTTTCGACTCCAGTGGCTGCTATTATATGTGGGCTTATTCTAGGCCTCAGAGGATTTGAAGGATTGAGGGAATTCAATTTGTGTGTGTGTGTGTGTGTGTGCGCGCGTGTGCGTGTGTGCGTGTGTGTGTGTAAAGTTGTACTGACAGTTTGTTTGGCCAGTGTAAATGCTGCTGATTGCGGCCTGGCATTGGTTAACTGTAGCTGGATGGAGGTTGATGTGCTAAGCATTACCATCCCATCAGAATCCCTCTGCCAGAGGGGTTACGTAAGACCTGATCCTGAGCCAGTTTGACTTCTGACACCATCATGCTTGTGGAACACACCAGACACCATGTTGAGAAATGCAGTTTCATATTGTTAGCATTTTTGTTGTCATTATTATTATGTAACCAGTGCGCTACCTGTTGTTTGAGGGCTGAAGCCATGAAGCCACGGGGGTTGTGCAACATCATATTACATCAAAGTCGACCATTAATAATATGATGTCATTACTATATGTCCCACCCCTTTGGCTGGTGACATGCCTGTTATTTGAGGGGCGGGTCCATGGGCGGTTTGATGTCACAAAACCTCCCTGTCAGCCTCTGACTCTGATCTCGGACTGCTTTGATCAGCCACCATCAAAGCTATTCAGACTCTGGCTATGGTCTCAGATCTAAGACCCTGAGATCTCAGACCCTCAAATTTGGCAGATTTCTTGCTAACTATAAAATTATTGGTACATAAGTAGAAGGCATGGAGCAAATGTTGATACTGTAGTTTACTGTGATGCTTCTACTTGTGGCATGATATTGATACATTGGCGCTAGATATTGACATTTTAGTTAAAACACCTGGCAACAGATTCCCTTGATGCCATTTTCCCCAGTTTCATCTCAGGTGTTAAATCTGGTGAAACTTGCACACCAATGCAGTGATTATATACATGATCGCAACAGTTTTTCCTTTTTTCTTTTTCAGCTATACAGATATTGGAATGTGTCGCAGATGAATTAGCATACATCGAATATTGTGGGATTTCTGTAGCACAATATTTTGATTTTATCGTATTGTGAGTTACCCTCTGATTCCACATTCTAAAAAACTCTATGAGTTGAACAGCATTTCCATCCCTAATATTAATATCGTCTTGTCCCTCTCACTCTCTCTCTCTCCACCACCACCGCTCCGCATGGCACCTCTGCCCTTCAGGGCCAAGACACTTGTGGTACTTCCCTTCCTTCCTTCTGTTCTTGGCGTTGTCTCTCTTTCATTACCTGCTGGCCAGGAGACACTGATTTACTATCTGTTTTTCTTTCTGACACTCATTTTCTCAGCTGATCTGGGCCGACTCTGCGGTGGGATTTAATAAGCACAGAGATGTTTTCACATAAACACCATCCTTCAGCAGCCGCCGTCATTGTTACAGTACGTCTGCCAAGAGGTCATACTTTTGTCTGACTGTCAGCAGGATAACGCAAGATCTTGGAGGCTGATATTCACCAAACTTTGTGGAGGGGTGTAGAATGAGTCAGGGAATAACCCATTATATTTTTGGGGGTGATGCTTTCTTAGTATCTCATGTGGCCCTTTTGTTAGGTTCAGCAGCAGCTCGAAGCTCATTGGTGAAGTCTGGTTTCTGCGAAGACTTTGATTTTAAATCGGGTTGCCATGGAAAAGCTGCTAATTTTTGCATTTGGATCAGGAAGCTGTTGCAGCTGGACTCCACATGTTCCGATCTAAAACGTCACATGTTTGATAAGAGTCTTGAAGACATCTACAAGCTGAAGAAATGTCAAAGCGCCACCTAGTGGTTACATGGTGTAAGCCTGATGTAGCAAACATCAAAATCGGACTCTTGTCTTCACATGATGTACAGCAACATAATACATAGCAAGTGTGTTTTCTCTAGTGCCATCTAGTGGACACAGGAAGTGATGTTCATGCCACAGTGCAGCGGTAGTCTCCTCCTTCATCCAAAATCCAACAATCATCAGGTATCATCAGTTCCTCGCACTGCAGAGCAGACAAGCGCTCCATGATACGAGGGCCCGCTCATCCCTGCTACTGTGTGCAGCTTTAATCAGGGCCCCAGCATGAGAGTACCAGCAGCTGAAATTTCACCTTGACGGAGATATGTGCTCTCTGACTTATTATAACATGTGGATCGTGTCTGTGGTTTACTATGCCACATTTTTCAGTCATGATGTTTATAGTTATGCGTCACAAGAGAGTGAACAGTCCACACAAATGAGGAAAATTCACTGCTCTGTCATCGTCTTTGGCTCAGTTTCCATCACTTCCTTTTCTTTAGTCCCAAACGCCACCTATAAAAACCTTAATATCGCCACATGTCTCTGCAGTCCAGACAGACGGAGGAATGCTTGTACCACCGGGGTCGCCACATGGACTCTGTATGAGTAACATGCTGGATAAGGGGGGAAAAATGACTTTTCAGCAGTTGAATCTGGCTGGACTTCTTTTGTCCATGTTTGGAGGGAGGAAATGAGCGCTGTGTGCTGCGGGGACGTCTCAGAACTCCCCACTCCAATGCAGACAGAGAGGTAGACGGGCTAAAAATAGCACTGGAAGACCAGGTTGAGCTCTAAACCAAGATGATGGACTGATGGGGGTTTAGGGAAAGAGGGGAGAAAAACATATGACGTAAAATGAAGTGAACAGAAGCTTGTGTACAGGTAGATGTAATGAAAATACATCCCAGGTCTTGACAAATGCCTCAGCATAGCTAAAGCACAGGCATGTACTGTAATGAGAAGCAGTTTGACCTCTGGGGATGCATGTACAGCATGCGCTCGGAGCAGCAGAGCACAAAAAAAAAGAGGCGATGCTGTTATATGTCTGATTTAGAGCTTAATCTGTACACTGAATCCTGGTGAGAGTTACCAGACTCTCATCCATTTTCTCATGTCTTCTTCTTCATGTGCAGTTCATCATATCTCGCGGTGTGCATAACTGCAAACACCTCATATCTCCCCTGCTGGCAAAGATGGCATGAATAAATGACCGGGGAGCCCCTGAGATGTTCCTGACCGAGAGAAACTGAAGTTAGGAATGAAGGAGGAAGAGATGAGGTTGAGGAATTGCTTTATTCGTCAGGATTTAAAGCTGGAGGAGAGAAATATGTGCTGCAAGAGAGAGGGGTCAGAATAATGAATTTAGAGTAGTCGCAGCGTGCTGATACGGCTGATGTGTCAATGGAATGTATGGACAGAACTAGAATAATGGCACGGGCCAGGAATACATTTACACAAGAGCTTTTTTTTTTGCGCTACAGTGAAATTAATACCTTTATAATTCACAAAAATGGAACATAAAGACACATTAAAAAAAAAAAAAAAGTTCAGTCTGTCTGGAAAGGCCAATACAAAAGCAGAGTTAATAGCGGCATGCCTGGGTAAGTTGGATAAGTGAAACTGAGGCCTTCTCCGGCGCAGCTCACCATCTGTTTCTGTTATGTTCATCTTGAAATGGTGGAGCGTGCATGTTTGGAGGTATTACAGCGGCTCTGGCAGTCCAAAACAAACCATTCCTATTGTTCCTGGCTCAGTTCGACCTTCTGCTGTGTGTATACGAGCTTGTGTCGGTGCATGTGTCTGTGTTTATCCTCTGTTTTATGTTCTGAGATGAGTGCTTGTTTATTTGTCCATTGCTACACCGAGGGACTGGCTGTGGTGGCAATTGCACAGATTTTAATGTATCATTAAGATAGTGACATCATTTCTTCTCTTTGCCTCACCCTCTCCTTTTTTCATGCCCCTTAATGATGGCCTCTTCTCTTCTCTTCTCTTCTCTTCTCTTCTCTTCTCTTCTCTTCTCTTCTCTTCTCTTCTCTTCTCTTCTCTTTTCATGTCTTCTGTCCCTCCCTCCCTCTCTCAGAGCTGAGGTCATAGCTGGCTGGGGTTGGAGGTGGGCTAAAGTACAGAGATGAGTCTGTTTTTCTCATCAGCTTGTGGAGCCCTCAAGAAAACTACATGTGCAAAGTAGTGGAAGTCTATCTGAATATTTATTTACAATGAATGCATCTGAATTACAGTAATATTTTTAAGGTCTTACTCTAGAAATGGTTGATGGAAGTGGAAAGAAAATATTTTACAAATGTTTTCACACATTTGAGGTGGTTTTTGACCTGTTTTGAAAAAGAGTGTATGTGCCAAGTGAGAGATGGATGCAGTTCGTTCTGAACTAGCAAATCTTTAACACGTGTGACTGACCAGCTGTTTCCTCTGCTGGTGTCTTCTTGGCTGACATGGCCAACACTGCTGGCACCAAAGACAAATCACAACCTGCGCAACTGAAAGTACCTCCTGAAGACCTGTGGCTTTTTCCGCGGTAGACAATGACAGACCCAAGACCAGCTCTGGGTCTACGCTCTCTGACGGGCCTTACGTAGCTCAGTTTTTATACTCCAAACCAGTTGATGGAAATTTGTTTCATTTCCATATCCTTTTTTTTTTTTGCAAAATTTCTAGTTTACTTAAAATTTGCTTGATAATTGAATGGGAACATGACTCTTCGTCTATAGCTCAAGGCCATTTCCATTTTTTCAAGGTTATATTGAAAGTTGTGATACTTTGCAGGGCCTTCGTATCACTTTTTTTTTTCCTGTGAGCCGCCAAGATGTCACATTCACAAAGGAGAGATCATAGATTCATTTCACTTTCAACCACACAGGCATGGGGCTGTGTATTGTTCTGAGAAGGGCCGCCTGAGGACAGCGAAAGCCTCTTGATGCTTTACTTTGCATTACAATGCTGCAAGGTGACATTAACCTGCTTGCATGGATGACATACGTCAGGGTAAGGCAGATGCATTTAAGGGTTTTATTCTTGTGTTCTTAAGTTACTGCCGTGGAAAACAATAAACTGTTTCTGAAAGCCACCTATTCATGTTACCCCAAACACTGAGATCACATGAGACGTATGGATATCGCTACTCCAGGCTGGATCGCAGCGCATAGAAACAAGTCGAATCTTGACATCATTGCCAGAAAACTGATATCCACCATACAAACATGCTGCCAGTAGGCCCCAATAGCCAAGCGCATACACATCGCTAGAACAGATGAATGACATCCCAGAGGCAAGTGCAAGCAAAGAAACAGCGCTGTTGCTTGAACAAATGAACAAAGAGAGAATTGTTTCTTCCATAAAGGTTTGAGCTGAATTGCAAAGGCAGCATATGGGCGCTCATAAACTAGCTCTTAAACCAGGGATAAGACTCAAGTGCAGGAATCACACATATTCTTCTATGAAGTGATCTTTGATGACATACTAATGTCTGGCTCACGTCCTAAAATGAGAACAATGAAACACAGGAAATGTTTGTGAGCAGTGGCGACAATACCTCCGAATTTTTCATGTTGTCTTAAGGGAGCACCAGACAATGACAAAAACATTGATGCTTGCGAGCAATAGTGGAGGCACGTCACTATCCTGCTGAGGAGCGGGTTCACTATATTCGGTCATTGTTGTCATTTCGTGAACTGCGATTGGTCATCTTTGTGGCGATGTCGTTTGGGCACAGCTGAGCACAAAATCCTTGAACTAGAGGCCATGTTGCTTTGGGCTCACATGTTGGAACCCATGTCCACTCAGTAGTCTTTGTTGTTCCAGTGTTCAGTGTTCATGGGTCTGACGGCGCCCCTCCTTCAGCGTGACCTTCACTTTGATTTCAACTGCGCACCTGTAAAGTTTCAGGATGGCATCTTGCAGGGCTGAGGTGGCTTTGCAGTTTGATTACAGAGAGACAGACATAAAAACACCTGCTAAAATAAAACAGGAAATACCGAGAACACAGGCCTCGTGTGTCTGGTGGTCAGAGGGAGAATGACAGGAAACAGTCTTCAGGCAAAGACTTGACACAGCATGGTGCGTTTGGCAAAAAAAATTGTCCCACATGAATTGGGAGAAATTTTAGACAGGCTTTTATTCGTCGATTTAATAAAATTGTGGCCTTTCTGAGCTCTAAAGCCTCATATCCATTTCAGAGATCAAATTCTGAGAAAACCACCTGAGAACAGGAGTAAAATCTCCGGCATGACAAAACTTCTCCCTCAGTCCGGCTAGTGTATCGTCATGTACGAACCTGTTGGTTGCGTGTGGAGAATTATGACTCCTTCAGAGGCACAGTGACCTCTGACCATGACTGCTTGTGAATGGTGACCTTTGGAAATGTCTGGAGACGCCTGGATCAGGACATGCGGATTGGAGTCTTAGCTCTGGAGGCTGATAAGACTAATGAGGTAGTGGAGCGTGTTGTTTTTATACACGTTGTGGATAAACTGAACTCTCAGAGGATATGTGACTGATCTGGGCGACACAAATTCCTCAAGAATGTCTCCAGGGATTTTCTTATACTCCCACAAAATCCTAGTACATCTTTATCAAAACAATTCTTTAAAACAAAATAAATTCATATACTCAATTATTGTTGTTTATCAGTTATATAAATAGATGGATCTTGAACTGCGCTGTGGTATCTTACTATTGTAAGGAATGCCTCTCACTTCCCCTTGTGTACCCGGACTAAGTGATATTGTGATTATCCTCAATTTTACCTTGACAATGAACAATACCTCACTTTATACGTTTATATGTCGTAGTGTTGTAAGTATACCAAATTAATAACACTCAAATGAATTATTTACAGCTGTTTATTGAAAATTTCAAATTCCACACATCACTGTAAGTAAAAATGTTCCGCAAATAAGTACAAATAAGACAGATGAAGTCATTTTGATACGTTTCTGGTTAATTCTTCAGCCATGGGTACTTAATAAAGTGGCAAGTGAGTGTATACTGTATGTGTACACAAGAGTAAATCAGCACAATAAGAAACAAGGCAGCACTATCACCCTGCTGCTTCACACTCTGGGTGTGCAGCTCGCTAAGACGGGCAAACAATGTGGTTATTGTGTCTCAGTACACTCACACACACTCACACACTGATTGATTTTTCCATTCATTGTTCTTTGGACTCACAGAGGCTTGTTGTGTCAGGATGCTAAATAGTGAGCTGGCCTGCAGTGCACCAAACTGCTTTTGTTTGCACAAAACTGGATTTGTGTTGCGAAGCAAAACAGTATGAACTCATATCTTCTCTCGTTTTGTGTCTCACTTTCTCTGAGGCACTCCCTCCTCCACACACACATTCAGATCCACACATACACACACACACACACACACACACACACACACTAACACACACACAGCTTTCAACCTTTGGCCCATCGTAATAGCTGCTCATGGCCTTAAACTCTCACTAGCCAGCTCCAGATGTTATTGACACACACCCCCAGGAGTTGCAGAGAGAAATTTACACAGACAGGCAGCCAGATGCTCAAGCACATACTTACACACACACACACACACACACACACACACACACACACACGCACACGCACACAAACCACGTTTTTAACCTTAAACTCAATGATTTATGTTGTGGAGACTTGTTTTGTACCTCTAAAAGGGTGTGACTCCCCATAATATGATTCTGTAAACATATTTGCCCACAGCAGGAATAGCTGGTACACACACACACACACACACACACACACACACACACACACGCACACACACTTAGTCCTGTAAAGCTCTGACAATTCATCTCTCTGCTGGTCACCTCATTATATCAGACACACATTTACTCACAGCTGTGCTTCAAACACCCAGATAAATCAAGATTTTAGGGACCTGCCATTTCCACTTGCATGTGTTTGACTCTGGACCGTGAGATTAGTAACAGCTGAGCAGGCCCATAATTAAGCATCTACTTTGTCCTTAAGGTTATTTTTGGTTGATAACAATGATGATGTTTATCTGAACAATCCAAACAATGAGTGATTTCATGGAACAACATCATGAGTTGTTGAGTTGCCAGGGTGACCAGCAGGTAGAACAGGTTTTCACCCGCAAAATGTCGAAACCGTCCTTCCGAAGCGCATTTATGTCACATTCAGGATTAATCCATCTATGAAGAAAACACTCTGAATGAAGCTTATTGTGCTGCTGACATTCACACACACACACACACACACACACACACACACACACTCACACACACACACACACACACACACACACACACACACACACACACACACACACACATGCCCACGCACTGTCACGGCTGATAAAGCCAGGAAGGGAACAAGTGCATGTGTGATTCGTCGGTGCATCATAGAGATGCTTTTCTCTGCAGGGAGGCTTGTTGTGGTTTAGACCAAGTGTGATCAGTAAAACATCTGGCCATGCATGTGTGCATGCCTGTGTGTGTCCACCGTGTACAATGATAGACTAAACACATGGTGCACACAGCTGTCCTCATGCTTCCATTAGAAGCTATTCTCAAGTTTACAGATATCAAACAAGTGGTTGTTTGGTCTGTAATCCTGAGGCTGTCAGTGCTGATGCTGTCTCTGACCTGTGTGTGTCTCCGTGTCCGCAGGGCTTTATTCGCGTACGACGGAGTCAGCAACAAGCTCAAACTGGCCGACTCAGGAGGTGAGTTGGTCTGTTATGTGTCTTTTTTTTTGTCAGACATGATTGTTTTGAACCAACGAGCCCTGTAAAGAACTTAATTATCTTTGCTCAACTTAAAATGAAGGTCACAGTCGCAGTAATTATTTATACAAACAACAAAACTCATGATACTTCAGGCTAGAGGAGCACGTGTCAAACACTGTCGCGGATCACCCTCACACTCCATTCAGAATACACACTCTTGAAAAGAAGTTTTGCTTTTCATCTTGTGGAAAGATGTGATGAAGCAAACCTGCCCCATGACATCGTTCATTCAGCAGCATTTTGATCTTTTCATAGCAATTAAATCAGAGCAAAATCCAAGTTGGAAGCCCCACTGATTCAGATGCACTTCCTGGAGACGGCTGGGAAATTCACGCACGGACGTGACTGTGTTTCGTGTTCTGGAATCAGAACCAGTATTGATCTATGCTTCCTTTAACTTCCCTGCATTTTCGTGTCTCTTCACATTAGTGGGTGGTGTTGCAGAGTTAGCCGGAAAGTTCCACGTGTCCAAGCCTCAGTATGGACTGTGCAGAGTGGGAGGTGCGGAGACTGGCAGCCCCCGAATCGCCATGATCACCTGGGTAAGGGCGGCAGACAGGTTCATGGGGTTTATGGAAGCGTGATCCTGTCATGTTGAAGAGCCACACATTCCAAACACGCATGCTTGAAATTATATACAACTTAAGAGCAGCAGACAGCAATTGTTCAACAGCTCAGGGATAATGAGCTTAACAACTTAAAATACGTAATTATCTGTGTACTTAAAGACCTGCAGAATTCTTTGGTGGAAAGCTTCAGTCACAGACTTTGGCTTATTTGACATCTGACATGTAGAGAAAACATTGCGACACTCTTTTGTCCAACATTTATGAATCACAAGGCAAACAGATGATTTGAGTACTCATCTGCAGGTGTGGTTTGGACATGTCTGACAGTAAGAAGTCTGTCCTCTCCATGTTCTGATGGTGAATTACACCGAGAAGCAGATGCTGAGAAAATGGATCGCTGTGATTTATTAGCGCTCACAACTTTCATTACACAGATGATATATAATATTTTTAGTTGTCCTCCAAATGGTTTATGTGCTCATGTAACAAGTCTCAATTACAGCACTGTGAGCCCTCCTCTTTTTTTCCTTTTGGTATGATATGAATGCAAGTGTGTGTATCCTGTGTTTGTCTGCAGGTTGGTGAAAAAGTGGATGAACACCGCAGGACAGAATGTGCCGGCCACCTTCCAGCCATCAAAAACTTCTTCAAGGTTCAGTAGATCAAGTTGTTCTTAATCATATTAAAGTTCCACATCAGCATTGAGAAGGAACAGCACAGAACTGTACATGAAAGTATTATAAATATACTTTTAGTGTACTCCCTATACAGAGACAAAAAAAGATCTTTTTTCTATCTCAAGAGGCTTTGTACTCTCAAACTCTATATTTACACACTTTAGTTTACTTTGTATTGTTTTGAGAGCTTCCTGTGCTCAGTCCACTTCCTGTCTCATTGCTCCTGCGTATGATCGGCTCTGTGGCCATGTTGGTACCAAGGGAAGGTCGCCAGATTCAGTCTTAGAAGCGCCATTGTTTGTAGTGCCACACAGAGGCCAGTGATGATAAAGGAGACAGGAAGATGAGAGGAAGAGGAAGGAGGCGGCGATGATGATGATGGACGGCTCTGTAGACTTATTTTTATTAGGAAGATGTGGTAAAAACCGTCCTGCTAGCTGCAGCGTCTCCTGAGTGTCACAGCAGCTGCTGACCCCGAGGTTTACTGGTGTCCATATAAAGGCATCACCCAGCCAACTGAAGAGGAATCTGTGGAATGTTTGTTTGTTTTTTGTTCATTTTTTAACAGTGAATGTTGAGTCCGGAGTTTTGTGAGCCACAGTTCGAAAGCCCCCTACCCCCCTGTGTTTGTGTGTGTGTGTGTGTGTGCTGGGACAACCATCTTTGTGAGGACCAATTTGCATTTTAAACCAGTCTTTTGAGGACATCTTGGGGAAAGGGAGGACATTTTGATTGGTCTTCACTTTCTGAGGCATGTTTTAAATGCGGTTTTCAGTTTAAGATGTGATTTTTTTTGGATGAAGGTTAGGATTGGGTTAAGGTGCAGGTTCAGTTTAGGGTTGGGGAATTGAGGTTTTGATCAGTTAATTTCAGAAATGGAACTGTGAGAAACATCAGACTGTTGAGCAAGTTTAAGGTTCTCTCCCACAGCAGATCACGCTCGACTTGGTTTTATCAATGATTCAGAACAAAGGAGGACTCACGGCATTAACATGCATAGGGAGCACCATAGCTTATCCTGCATTTACAGAAATATTTAGACTTTAAGACGATGGGGATGATGCATGGGCTTGTTATGATGTACATGCTGACTAAGAATAAGTGAAACATAAAGGGAAGCTGTTTCATAACTCTGAGAAATAATCTCGAGCTGATTCAAGGAATTTTTTCTTTGTCATGAAACCAGACTTAAGTTTCCCAGGAAAGATTTTTCGCCTACCAGGAAAACTAGAGGTCAAAGAAATGACACAGCACTAAATTCAAAGTTTTTGAAGAAACTTGAAGCAACCAAATACTCTAAAATAACTGTATTGCGAGTTTTACTGGAGTAATTCCACTTTGGAGTTTTTCATTTTTAATGGATTTACACACAGTAATGTTCGTCATGAAGTTGAAAATAATACACTGCATCTGCAAAACCTCATCAGTTTACAGTACGTCGCCTCCCTCGCATGTTCAGGTTTGAATCCTAATCTCAGGGGGCCTCAGCTCCCTCTTCTACGTGCCTCTGTCTGGCTGAGCTGCATGTCTCAGCTGGCTACGAGGAGGTTTGTCAAGGCGAGTCTGCAGCTACAGATTTGGGTGTGTTACATACTGTAGTGAGTTATGAAAGCTCAAATACGAATAGGCTGCAGATGTTTCCATTGTTCTGGATTTCTTTTTTTTTTTTTTAATTTGTTGCATTCATCCACATATCAGCCTGGCACGAGGCCACGTTTGTCAAAGCGATACTTCATCGAAAAAAAAGGGTGATTCACCTTTCAAAAATTCCCAAATAGATGCCCTGAGTTCATGAAGACATTTTTTTTCACCACTGCCTCACTTCTTTGTGACTTCAGAATGCAGAAAGAGCCGTTCATACATATTTAGCTTGAAGCTAATGGCACCCAATGGCCACCAACTACAAATAACAGCAAAACTTTTCAAAAACACCAGCTTACGTACTCTCAAGCACATCATGAGGTGTAACTGTGATCAGGTGATGAACCGGAAACGTTCTAGTTTGTTTTTTACTTATTACTGGGCTGGATGCAGAAGAAGTGGATGCTACTGGATGATGCACTTGAGAGTCGGAGGAGTGCTGCGTGATTGCAGAAATACTTTTGCAACATTTCTGTCCAGTACTTCTTCACAAAGCTTAACTAAAGATCTGGCATGATATGATTCCATGCTCAACATGTGAAGGATGGTATTTCTTGAGACTCAGTGCAAACATGGGGACTGTTGAGCAACAAGACATCATCTACCTGTCCCAGCTGAATGACTCCTCAGTGGACTCAACAGCCTCACGCATGCAGACTCAGCTGCAGGCTCGTCTGTCTGCCATAGCCACGTACTGGTAGTACCTGAATGTAGTACATACTATGAGTATGCCTGATCCTCCAGCTAGCAGATCGTATCAGTTCTAACAGTCCTGCACTTAATGACTCACACATGGATACAGGACTGTTCCTGACACTAGTAAGTAAACATAGTAATTTTCTGCACTTGCACTTTGCAAAACTGCACTATTCAACTGTAGATTGTAGTTCTGTCTGTTATCCTGCTTTTACTAGCATCCCTGGCGTCACCCTGGACTGCTCGACGTCTGGTGCCTCTGCGTGTGTGCAGTTGGCAGTGACAGCTAGAGTGATATGGATTACGCTCTGTACTGACATGTATTATGGGGCTCATCGAGTGCTCTGCCCATGGTCGGTGTCAGCGTTGTCACTCACATAAAACTGTGATTTACAGTCAGAGGACGACAGACCTGGCCCTCCATCAGCAAGCCGGGACTTTTTGGAAATGATTCTGAGGTCCACAAATGCCTGCATATTACATCTGTGTGCATTCGGGTGTGCGCGGACACACACACACACACACACACACACACACACACACACACACACACACACCACCAAACATTGGAGTTCAGCCCATGTTGGAATGATAGCAAAAGAGAATGGAGCAGAGCAACATGATGTTTTGGTCTGCGGTTGTTGATTATGGTCTTTTTCCCCCCCAAATCTCTTAAGCGGTGGTTCCATGTTAACAGAGAAACATTCTCTTTTCTCCCACTTATGCTGTCACCTCCCGATGTCCTAAAGAATCCTGCCATCTGCTATCTGTAACCATCCAACTAACTCCTGGCTTATTGTTGAAGTTGGGGAAGGTTTTCTTCCCCTCACCATCCTCACGATTGAAGCAGTTGCACAACTGTTTGGCTCTGACTTTGCATAACTTCAAATCAGACGGAGTGAAAACCACCAGAGGCACTGTGTGTACTTGTGTGTGTGTGTGTGTGTGTGTGTGTGTGTGTGTAAGAATGGATTTCTGATTTTCCTCCATTTTTTATTCCTTGGCCTCTGTGTTTCAGGAAGCACATGCCTTCATTAGTGCAGCCAAAGTGGACGATGTGACAGAGGAGAAGATAAGAGCTGAGCTCAGCAAGACACAAGCCCATGGGCCTCCTCAGTGGGTGAGGAGGAGCTCCAAGTCTGTGGAGAGGGAGGATATAGTGGTGAGTCCCCCTGCAGCACCGCATCCCCCCACAAGATGGCAGCAAAGACTATCATATACACTTGCTCACGCAGTCAGGATTTGTTACACTGTACCTCTGTTATATTCATTTAATGTATGAAAAACAAGGAAACATATATAATTTCTCCTTTTGCATTACAAGGAGGTTTAAAAATCTTTAGTGACTGTTTTTTTTCTCGAAATCTTCTAAAGGGTACCAACTACAGAAAAACCAACGCTGCCATGGAGATGAGACTAATAAACAGAGACTCCTTCTGGGCACGTGCGGAGGTATTCAGAATTTCCCCTCTCTCTTTTTTTGTGGATGTGTTTTATTCTTTCTTTTGAAGTCAGTTATGATATGTGACTTATGAATTAATATGATCCCCCATGATTTCTTCTCGTCTTGTCAGCGCGAGGAAGAACAGAGGAAGGAAGAAGAGAGAAGAAGAGCAGTAGAGGAGAGACGGCGTCTTGAACGAGAGAGAGTTTTGAAGGAAAGAAAGGATGCTGAAGAGAGAGACAGAAAGATGAATGAGAAGCTACAGATGATTGAGGAGCAGAGGTTAGAGCAGTGACCATTTCCTCTCAATTATCCCCCCCCCCTAGTGGCTGTTATTGGAATAGATAGAGGCCTGGATTCACAACAGGATTTACAGTCTCACACAGTGGCACTAAATGTTTTTAAAGTTAAATTACTCTAAAAGTTAAGTCATATTACATTATGGACTATTATAGATTGAGTTGAATCGTTATTAACTTTAGCTATTTGAAATAAATTTAGACAAATGTTCCTCTGGACTGCCTCTAACTCCTCTTAGCTTTGTTTAATCCAGACTGCCCTGAGAATATGGCAATTAAAGAACAAAGTACGCTGTCATGAATACTTCAAATGTACTGCATCGTGGGTTATTGAGTCCGTTTTTCTTTACGCTGTCTTGCAGACGAAAGCAGGCAGAGCAAGAAGAGGCACTGCGTCGGAAGGAGAAATTAAGATGGGTGGGTGTGAAGTTAGTCTTTGTTTTATATTCGATTCCAATGATGTCATCCCCTTTAGTGAAAGGGGGAGCCATGTTGTCCTGGTCTTTTCAAGGAAAGCTTGTGAGATGGACTTCACGAAACGTATTGAGCAACCTGTAGCCTGCTGATTCTGCTGCAGTTATGTTCTGAATATTTCAATAGTTGAATTCAATAACACTTTTTCTCTCGCTAATTAAAACATCTGGTGACGTATAACTTTAATACTTACGGTTCGCTGTGTTTGGACATGAACATTGTCTCTGCTCTCAGCGTTCACAAGAAACCTTAAACAAAACCACAGTGTTTTCAGTTTCAACATTTAGGGTCTCTGGAATTTGATGTTTGGCGTGAACGCATGTATCATCACACTCGGATTAATTCTACGAATCAAACTGCGTACAGACACCTTCTACTGAAAGGGAAAATCCAAGGGAGAATGAAAGATGTGCCTTCAAAAAAAAAAAAGATGTGCCTTCTGCTTGTGACAAGTACATTCATTTCTGTTTGAGGTTACAATCAATACCTGTTCTAATAAGCCATTCGGCTGGAAGGGAGGGTTGTTGATCACAGGTGCAAATGATCAAGTATCCCATCGTGTTTCCATATTTTTGAGCTAGGAGAATGATACCCTTTAACCAAATAGTGTTGCAAACTTCCTCTATGAAAGGTCAAACAGCCAGGATTCATGAACTCTTTGTAAATCAGGAAGCGTCGTAGAATCGGCCCAGTGTTCCAGACGTCTTGTTCGTCCACCCAGCAGTTTCACACAGCAGTGACAGTAATTGGTCCGTATTGTTATCAATTATCCAGTCCTGCTTTTGCAATAAAGACAACGGTGAACTGGCTTGCATTTACGTGGAAGTTGTGCTAACGTTCCCTTGTTTATGGTTCGTTCTTTAAAGGAAATGTTGTACATCTTCAGCATCAACCTGCTGCCTCCTTGTCACGTCCTCTTAATGATTGCCATACATAGAAATTGCTTAGCGTTGCAAAACATGACAGTTTGAGTATTTATTTACAATTATTTGCTCAATGTACAGCCCTGTGTTGTGACTGTCGTTATTAAATTGCGCACCAGTGTGTTATGTTTTTATGTTATACTCAAGATGTTGTCTTTGTAAATGCTGTTCTTGAAGACGCCGCTGCTATTAGGCAAATCATGTTATTAGAAACATGACAAAAGGCTGTGCTGCATCCCCTCACTATTTGTATTCCACTGTCAGTGAATGCGTGTGTTCAGATGTGTGAGCGAGCGCTGCTGTGTTTCTGCATCAACAGGAGCAGCAGCAGCGCGAGCACGAGGACGATATGAGGGCTCGTCTGAGAAGGAGTGAGTCCATAGAGAAAGCAGCAGTAAGTCCATGTGCAGTAAAACTACACACAAAAGAGGGCACTGATGAATTAGTGTCTAATCTCTGTATGTCATTTAATTAAAGCCAGTTTGAAAACCTGTAAAATCTGTCTTTCTGTAATAGTACTTATTCATATCATTCTATCTGTAGGAGGCTGCGGTATTAGTGTCCCAGCGATCCATGAACCCTCGAGAGTTCTTCAGACAGCTGTCATCAACATCGCAAAGTCCCACCAGTCCTGGATCATCCCGCACAGGTATGTACACCCTGCCACCAAAGAGTCAGGTCCCCTTCGAGACGAGAAGGTGCACTCAAAAAAATAAACTAGGGTGTGCGTTTGAGCAACAAACTGTAAATATACTGGTATTGTATAAATTAATCATGTTGTTCACGACACATACTTATTTTTTGTTAATTCAATATATCTAGGAAATTTAAGTCAATTAACTTAATTCGTGCCAATCTCATGAGGATGTTGAGCGTTTCAAAGATGCTTGAGTGCTCATGTACTGCGCATGCGCCGCGCACTTCCGGGTGTGGATTCAGAAGAAGCTGACGATGGAAAGCGGTGGCGGCGGCGGCGGCGACAGCAGCAGTTCGCCGTATCCACCTGTGCGCCGCGGGTGTGAAGCTAACACGGTAGCCAAAGGAATTTGTCGATTGCTGCAGTTCACTGCCTGGTGCAGGGAGTTGCTGCTATTTATACGTGTGCAAATCATGTTGCGCCATCACGCTGTCGAATCTTCGCGGGTCTGTCGCTTGGAGGGGGGAGGGAGAGGGGAGGTGTAGCGGTTCCGGCGGATTACCGTGAGTCCCGTAACTTTCGTCGGTCGGGTGGGTGGTCAAATAATTTGATAGTACAAATTTAAAGCCTGTTGTGTACGTTTAGTAAAAATGTCATTTGCAAACAACAACAAAAAAAGTTTTGAGTTTTGGTTAATTTTTTTTTATTGGATGCCTGTAACAGCAACCAACAGGAAGCCTAACAGCATCAACAAGATCGATTTAGTTCATTTAACAAGATTGACTACAAGTACAACAGACTAAACCTGTAGTAGTTGGTAAAACAAAGTGGAATGCTATGTAAAAAAAAAAGTTTGTTGTAATAATGTACGCTAAAACAAGTTTAATTTTACAAGCGTAAAAAAAGTAAACTTGTTTATTGAGGGCAGAGGTTTTAATTGGACTCCAGTATTCTTTGCTCAAATAAGATAATAAAGATTGAATGTACATGATTTTTTTTTAGATGGAATGTGGTTACCAAGATTAAATCATGTTCATCCAATGAAAACTTTTTTGGAGTGCAGCCCTCTCATTGGCTGGAAGGGGAGAGGTTCAGCAGTATAGTGGCTGGGGTGGAAGCAAAGTCAGCTGACAAAAAAGTGAAGTACTCTAAGTACTCCTGCAGCATGGAAGTTCTGCCTGGGAGGGTGCAAAGCCCGCAGCATAACAACAAGATATAAATGCACCTGAAACGTAGTAAGAAAAGCGTAGACGACGTGATGTCATCAGATCAAGTTCCTCTTCCTGTATGTTCTCATCATTCCACCAAGTTTGATCAAATTTATATGTGGACCATCTCTTCCTCCTCTTCCTCCTCCTCCTCCTCCTCCTCCTCCTCTGTTGGCAACAGACACTCAGTGCTAGCGCTGCAGCTAACAGGGCATCTCTTCCTCCAGTTACATGAACCACCTAAATGGGTCCCATAGGGTAAAGCCTTAGAGTGAAGTCTTAAAGTCTAGACAGACATGAGGACATTTTACCAGCTGCAGTTCTGACGTGTCATCGCAGCATAAACACAGATGTAGTGATATTAACTGTGCCTCTGTTCTATTTTGGAGGATCGTCTCCCTGGAATTACGCATGCTGGCTCATGGCTGTGACACACTGCCTGAACAGATTCCATTCTTGACTGATTTTATTATTCCTCAGTATGGGTGACATCATTTTATGGGGGATCTCCTTCCATTTCTTTAACGCAATGTCACAGAAGCACCACCAGGAACGTTTGGCTCAATCATCCACTTGAACTCACTGAAAAGATTTTGTTGGTCGAACGTCGTGGTCACTGTGACATCATGCTCACGTACGTGTCAAAAGCCTGAATTTGTATTTTTGGAAAAAAACAGTATTTGTCTTTGTTTTTCCTCTCTCCAGGCAAACCGTTCCGCCGGTACCAGCGCAGCCTCACCGACACAGCGTTCATCTTCAGTAAAGCAGAGGACAGCACAGCATCCTCCCCTCGCAGTTCTCCCCTGGTCTCCCCCTTCTTCCGGGCTCCTCCCTCTCCCAGCCATGCCACATCTCCCCCCACCAGCCCTGTTTTCCGCCCTGTCACCTCTCCCCAAAGGCCCAGAGTCCCCATGTCCCCGCCAACGTCACCACTTCGCCCCACCCCTCCAGTTTCAGCCCTGCCCGTTGCCCCACCCCCTCAACACCAAGTTCAGCCTACTGCTGAGCCCAGAGCCCAGTCACCCACGGAACCCTCAGCACCTCCAGCCTCACCAAATCTCTTGGCTTCCTTGTCCACTAGTTTAGAAAAGAGCATCCCCTCTCCGTCACAACCAGGGGCTCCACCTTCTTCACCCCCAAATACCCCGACCCAGACAGAGCAATCAGCCTTCTGCTTCGAGCCTGGTTTTGCTCCACAGGCTCCAACAGCTGCTCTTCCAGAGAGACCAGAGACAAACACAGGTGGGGTGACACGCGACACGAGGAGCTCGAACCAAATCTGATAGTGAAATACGGTTTTACACCTCTGAACCCGTCTGTGTCTTTTTGAGGGAAGTTATTCAAAATTAGTACAAATGTTCGCTTGTCCACAAGGAAGAAGTGCTGGATTTTGGTGGTCTAAGGTTAAAGGTCAAGGTCGCTCATGATTTTGATGGCTGCATCTCAGGAGGAGTGCCAGAGAGGTTTTTCTTATTTGACACAAATGTTCACTTGGAATCAGCAATGAACTGAAAAGATGTTGGCGGCGTAACGTCACGGTAAATGTGACAACACCTTATTTGGTAGTAAGTCACAGGACACCTTGAAATAATTTATTCACATTTGATTTAGTTTGGGTGGTCAAAGGTTAAAGGTCACAGTCACTGGTCTCACAAAGCGTGGTGTAGCTTTTTGAATGGAACATCTCGAGATTTTCCTCAAATCTGGCAGAAACGCTAACTTGGAAACGTGGACAAACTGAAAAGACTTGAGGTGGAAGGTCGAGGTAAAGTTGTCCACACAAAACACACGTATGGCCATAACTCAAGCACTAACGCGCCAACTACATTTCACGCAACATCCGACAGCGCGAGATGATGAAGTGATGATATTTTACATCCAAAAGGTCAAAGGTCACGTTCAATTTGACATTGTAACGTTCAACAAAGCCACTTTATTCATGCCTTCTCAGCAACACCTTGTGGGAACAATAATGAGTTGTATTTTGCCAAGACACACACTTAAAACCTTTTATTAAATCCCCTTAAAGTCTGCACTACAGTATATTATATGAGTCTGGGCAAATATGGATGGACGGGGCTTGTTGGCAGAGTCGTACAACCACAAGACGGTAATTCTAGTTTTATTTTTGTTGTAAGTGGTAATCTACAGAGGAGCTGTCGTTATTGCAACAACAAAATGCCCATTCAGAGTGATGATGGAATGTGAAGAAGAGCACATTACCTTGGTTGCATCTCATTAGGTTGTCAAAGAATCGTTTCACGTTAATTATTGGTTTTGATTTGTTTTATTAAAAGCTGTAGTTGCTTAGATGCGTTTGCCAAAGTCTACTCCGCAACATTCCAGACTGTTAATGCAGCCAAGGGACTATGAATCAGAGGCCTGTTACACAGAGCTCTATTTCTACTGGCCAGTCACAATTAAATATTCCTTTTGAACCTTCAAGTAACCACATATAATCCTGGTTATGCCAAGTTTGACTGTGATGTACACCAAGAGAGCCTGGCTTCTTATTCTTTATATTTTTTTTTCTACCACACACACACACACACACACACACACACACACACACGACTTCATGGGCTCTTAAACAGCATGTAAGTTTATCAAATGTTTATATATGTTTGACTAACATTTGATCGTGTCCAATCAACAGACCTCCATACAGCCATGCACACTGAGCGGGTCTCAGACACTGGCTACATAGCACAGGCTGTACTGGTGGAAGAGGATGAGGAAGAAGAAGAAGATGCGGAGGAAAGCAAAGATGCCGAAATTCAGCCCGAGCCTTGTGCCGCCTGTACAGAACCAGTCCAGACTGATGCAGTGGAGGTCGAGGAGTGGGACAAGGAGGACGAGGAGGAGATGGAGGAAGAGGAGGACGAGGAATCAGAACGAGAAGCTACTGAATCTGCATCAGAGGAACCAGGGGAAGCGGTGCAGGAGGAGGAAGAAGAAGAGGGAGAGGAAGATGCATTAGAAGAAGTCGAAGAGGAGGAGGCGGAGGAAGACAGAGGACAGAAGGAGCAGTCGGAAGACAGTCAGACCCCCACTGAATCTGTAGAGCTCTCAGAGAGAGAGGAGGAGTCAGCCCTTCCTGGTAAGCCTCCAGTTTTGGATCAACCTCTATGGACTTGATCAGTCTTTTTAGGGAGTTCTGGCATAAATAATCTGTTTTTAACTGAAGGTGCAAAACTTTACAATCGAGACATAATTTCAGATTCAGAATCCATTTGCCTGAAAATCAAACATGAGACTGTGGTCCTGCCCACCAATGGGATCACGAACGGAGATGACACGCAGGAGCAGAACGGCACAGGTTTGACCACAGATCCGTTCAAACGCTGTAACACACAGGTTCACAGTGACTATGCTGGTTTGAATGATTCCTCCCTGGTCTCTCTCAGAGCGATCCTTGAGCCCGTCTGACACTGAAATCAGCTCCCCTGAGTCGGGTGTGTGTTATGATCTCCATATCACAGCAGAGAGAGACGGCGTCACCGAGGAAACGGAACAGCAGGTCTCTGAGAACGGGCAGGAGGTACTGTAGCCTCGCACAAAACGAGGAGCAGGACATATTTTTTTGTTTTGTGGGAAATGTTACACTTAAATGTTTTATGCTGTCGGCTCTTTGTGCATTTTTAAAAATGTGATGTCTACTGGAACATTTCGCACAGAGCCTCAGTGATGCGAGCAGCGAGCCATCATCTGCCAGGTCCACGCTTCAGTCGCATTGTTGTGATTCCGGTTTCACTCTTTCTTTCTTTTTTTCTTTCTTTCTTTCTTTCTTTTTTTTTAAATGTTCTTTGAGCATGTGTTAATGTTCCTCTTCTCTGTTTGCTGTAAAGTACTTTGAGCGGCAATTTTTGTTTGGAAGGTGCAATACAAATAAAGTTTAACAGTATTTCCATGTGGAGCGCATCATCCATTGGTGCGTTACGGTGCTCGATAGCGCTCACAGGGTGTGGCGCTGTCGAAACACTGTCTACAGTCATAGGATTTCATTATGTAACTGAACTGCACTGAGAAAATGTAGGTCACGCTCTCCATCCATGGAGCTATCGTGCGTGCACTAGTTTAGCAGAGGTGACATGTCAGCTTGTACTGGGTATCCACTACATCGGTCCGTCCTTTAATCCTACCAGCCCTCTGAGTTCCAGGTGTGGAAATGAGGAGTTTTCTAAGAGTGAGAGCGTAGTCCCCTTCTGCTCCACCTGCCCTAGCTGAAGAAAATGCTGCTCTGGGAGCTGCGCGTATTTACTGCAGGTGCATAACAGAGTAGGAGCCTGTGCTCAGCCCAGTGGTGCAAAATAAGGTTTTTTTTCAACTGCACATCCCCATGAAGGAGGAACCAAGAAGTAGAACTTCACTTGGACTCTGGAGTTCCAGGCCGTAACTCTGGCCCTCAGCGCATCCTAGGTGTCCTCAGCCTCATGCTTGCTTGCTTGTTCCCAATTTATTCCTGGTCGGTGTCACTGTGAGCAAATATCACTCAGCAGGCGTGCATTGGTCAGGGACTATTTCCACTGTGGATTAATACACGTGATTTACTCAAGATGAATTAAGTGTACCTTTTTTTATGAAAACACCCCTCCGAACAGTGGGAGTGTGTTTCTCACAGTTTATCTATCTCATATATAATATATCACGATCATTATTACAATTAATTTAATAGAAAAATAACAAATCGAGTTTAAGTTCGGGTCTTTTTTATTTGTGAAGAAGAAGAGGAAGATTTAAAACAAAATTATTTCCTTTAACATTAAGGTTTGCAAGAGGAGGGTTTCTGGGAAAGTCATGCCCCTCGCTTTCCTTTTTATTCTGACGTTAATCAATATTCATTGCGTGATGAAAGCCTTTCTCTGACAGCGTTTCTCTCTCCACCGCAGCTTTCAGCCGAGCAACAAATGTGTGTCCGCGCTCTGTATGACTACCAAGCAGGTAAGATGACATTTAGAGCATAATCACCATGCTTGTTCACATAAAGTACCTCCACTTACGGTAATTACAATGTGTTTAGCGGGTTTTCACCGTATTATCTTGCCTTTCCCTCAGAGGACGAATCTGAGATCTCCTTTGAACCTGGTGACATCATCAGGGACGTGGAAACTGTAGACAAAGCCTGGTGGAGGGGGTGGAGCAAAGATGGCCGTCAAGGCTTGTTTCCTGCCAATTATGTGGAGACCATATAGACAAACACACACACACACACACACTCTCAGGGACATCATCTTCCCTTACATTTTTACCTTAATCCTCCCACTGAGTCTATGTATTATGTTTGAAAGCATAAAAAAAAAATGTGACCATTTTAATGTTGCGTGATAAAAGCAGTGTATTCTCTCAAGTAAGCAGACGCCACTTCCATGGATGAAATAGTTTAGACCCTTTTTCTGGACCAAAATAACTTATTTCCTCTTGAGATACTGTAGGAATGTTGGTGGGAGGGATCAGATCACAATGACAAATGATCACAAACTTCCTTTTCTTGTAAGAAACACAAACAGATTTTTTTAAAATCGTGTATAGTCTCCTTTTTTGATCTGCACGTATAATAAGAATTCAGTCCTGCTCACAATTGGCTTCCTGATACACTGCTACAAAAGTTAGTTTACTGCTCCTGGCTGGTATACA
Source organism: Aulostomus chinensis (assembly GCF_037954235.1). Lineage (NCBI taxonomy): Eukaryota > Metazoa > Chordata > Actinopteri > Syngnathiformes > Aulostomidae > Aulostomus > Aulostomus chinensis. Next base: position 4,600,622 of record NC_141325.1, read on the forward strand.
CATGGTCTTATAATCATCCGCCTATATTTTCTGAGATATTTTACTTCCTACTTGTCACACTATATTTGTTACTGACGGTTTCTCAGCATATTTTAACTACCCAGTGAAAAACAACACAGTATGATAAACAAGCAGAGCAAATTGAAAGACACTGTATCAACTATATTTCTCTCTTTCACTCTTTTCGAGACTATTTTGTCATTAAGGTGATTTCTATATTTACATCGCTTGATTTTTTTTTTTTTTTTTTTTAGATTTTAAAGACATTAAAGCATTATATTAACACATGGATGATATACAAAAAAAAACTCCCCCAACTTAGACTTTAATCCATTCCAGTGTATATAAGACTGTATAGACACATCAAATATCTTCTCCTTTTCTATGCTTGGCTTGTGTTGGTATGTTCCACGCTTGTTTGATTATATCTGTTCTTTATATTTACTCCACACTGAAAACTATATCACTTCTACTCATGCAAATGTGTAATATTAAATGTTTTAAAACAGAACCAGTCTCGAGTTTTTTTCTTCCTCATCAACTGCTGTCACCGCAGTAATGAGAGAAATTTCATTTTAATCAGCACTGTGCTGCTGATACATACAAACACTAGAAAATAAATGGACAGTAACTTTGTTTTAGAGTGGAACGGATCAGTCTCATCATGGTAGACAGCAAATTTTGACTAATTAGCACAACGGAGAAGGAATCACATCAGGAACGAGTGATTACGGGTCACGGAAAACTCCGTTTCATTCTCTGGTCGCGTCAGCGGTAGACTTGGGCTGTATGAAAGCTTCCTTTTGGTTTGTATGTTGCCGCGCATCATGAGAGTGTTTCCTTGATTATCTGTTGTCCAGCAAAGTGTAGTTGAATTATTTCCACCATGGAGGAAATGTTTTCATGGAATTGGATGGAAGGAATTACATTTTGGGGGGTAAATCTGCTTAACTTTTTTTTTTTTTTTAAATATATTGCTTTGAGGGATAATTTAGCAAAATAAAAATGTATTTGTTTTAAGTAGTAGTCCATATTCATACCCCAGGGTGTCGTGTACACAGGGAAATGTAGAAAAGGCATCTACTTGGAATGATTTCATGACGACGACAGATCAAAATAAAGATGGTGCTATAGCACAACTTGCTCTCAGGTAAGGCTGAAGAGAACATGTGAAAAAAAAGTTTCCTGTCTATTATTTTAATTCCTCACAATAATTTGGTGAGGTGCAGAAGTGATCTTGAGGTCACCTTGGGGGTCCTGATCTCCGGATTTAGAACCACGGCTCTAGAGAGTTCCCTTGAAGTTGTGATGTTTCCCAGAACAATTCTGTTTTTGTTTTGTTTAATTTTTGAATTTTATTTCATCTCAGTCAAGACTGACTTTCACAGAATCAGAACTTTTTCACTTGTCGTACTGTATTTCCACCTATAGGTGGAGACATGCACCTGACAACGGCGGTGAGCTGCTCACTGACATGAACACATTCCTCAGGACAAACCCTTAAATATTTTGACAGGCAAAAAGGAAGCTCATTGTTCGACACATTTTAGAAGTGGGATATCCAGACATTTTCAAAGCTAAAAATTGCTAATGCTGCTACACCTCAAACAGGATTCCCTCCTCGGGTAATAATGATTGATTGAATATGACATGAACATTTCTTAACCATACACCTTTAATATGTATGGGGGGGTGGGTTACGCTCCTGCACTGCCAGTTCAATAACAGTGTTTGGCAGATGTGCTTGTGTTCTCGGTAATGTTTGACATGGGTCTCAGCCTGCCTGAACTGATGCCTTTGACAGACGGAATAAATCTATCGAGGAGACTATTCTGTCGAGGTTATCCCAGGAGGCTAATCATCGGTGATAAGTGTGAAAAGGTGATGAGCCTCTTATTAAATACTAATTGGGTTGCAAGGAGAAGACCGTGAAAACCTCAGATGAGCAAGATTGAGTGGTTGGGGGGAAAAAAAATACCGTTAATTTTAGCTTTAAAGAAGGAGGAAAACACAACATTAGTTCATATATTTGAATATTCCATGTTCCCATGGTGTCCCGCGTCTCCTCGGATGAAGCCGAACGTTGGAAGACTCCGGCTAATGTGCCAGTCAAGTTTCCCTTTTGGCTTCAGGCTGTTTTCTTCATTCTGTGACCCTCATCAGTAACAAAAACCCTTCAACGAGTGTTAAACTAACAGGGAACCTCACCCCCACCCACCCAAACACACACACGCACACACACACACACGCACAAGCACACACACACACACACACACACACACACACACACACACACACACACACACACACACACACAAACGTTATCTCTTACTTAACTGACAAAGCCTATCTGACGTTGGAGGGCTGACAAGTGTGGGATGACCGAGGTGAAGCGGTGGTGGGGAAGTGCCACTCACTGCAACGTTATCAGCACGAAGGCCAACGACGGAAACCTAATCTGACCTGGCTGCTGCTGATGCTTGGTGGCTGGTGTGTGCTCTGAAACAGACCCGGCTGCCCCAGAGATACTCGGATACACGAGCACACACATGAAACACATATGCGTGTGTGGATGCACAGCCACAGATGCCCACTATTCTTAGCTTGTCCTTGCAACTCCTCAACCCCCTACTTGTCATAGTCTAACTGGTATTTTGCTGTTTTTGATTAATTAAGTGTCTGGGGGAGGTGGAAATCATACAACAGCGCTCTGGTAACTTTGTGGTCATCTTTCCATGCTTTCTCTGCTGCTGCTGCTGCTGCTGCTGCACCTGTTTGCACGTGTGAATATCGGTGGACCCATCCCTCCCCTCCTCACAGCTTCAGCTCCTCACTAGTCATCCAGGTCAGCCCTTTTGGGTGTTATTAATGCTTTTATTTCTTTAATTCACTAGTACACTGTTTTGTTTCAAGCAGGTACGGATTAGAAAACAATTAATGGACTCCACTGTGGCAGAAAGACCGGTTCCAAGGTTTTCTGTGTTCTTTTTTGAGGCCTTTCATGGTCACGACCAGCTTCCTCAGACAGGAGCCTGCTGACTGTTTCTGTTAGGGTTCCTTGGCTGCCTGAGGAACTCCAGTGTGCTGCATCTTCTTTAAACCACTTTGCAACATCAAAAGGCTGCTTTTATAGGTGTTTTAATGAGGGTTTTCCTCTTTTTTCCTATTTATACAGAACTGTGCGTGTATATTTTATTGTTGTGTATTATGCCTGAAGTACTTAGTATCGCTGGTTTTGATAAGTACCATACAAATAAACATTATCATTATCATTCCAAAGTGCTATGGGACCTGAGACATTCCTGGTTTGGTTCACCCCCCCCCCCCCCCCCCGCTGAAATAAAGATCAGTGTTAAGCACCTGTGAGAGCACTCGTTTAGAAAATGGTCTCATTTTCTTTTTGGCTCATTGTTCTGCAGGGCGATGTTTACCGCAGGCAACACTTCCTCCACCGGATCAAACATTACCCATCCAACAGGAACCGCACTTCAAGCCTTGGTGGTGTATCACAAAACAAAAACCCACCACTGATTTTGTTGCTCTTGACACAATCTCAAGCCCAACAGTTATCTGGGAAGAATATTCTCCAAACTATTATGCTTCTTCAACATAAATCTGCTTTAGCTTGCTGATAATTCCACTTGCTGTAAGACTTGATTAAACCTTTTGCTTTTAGACATCTCCCTTGTTCTTGACATTGTCATTTTTCTGTTTTCCCTTTAAAGATTATCCTCAAAACGGCTGAAATAGATAACGCCCCTCATGGCTCAAGCCAAGATTTTACTGTCAGCATAGAAATCGGTCCATTAACTTCTGAAGCCCTCTTTGGCAACGCTCCCTTTCCCCTCCATCGCCATCAAAAACGCTATTTTCCTCGGCCAGTCTCACACAAGCCTAACAATGAACAGAGGATTAGAGCATCTCTCTATCTTAAAGCAGAGAAAAAAAAAATCTTTTAACCAGTCACTGGTGAAGACTGGTTGGCAACATATCCTCCTCTGGATTTTTCCTGACATGATTCCCAAGAGGCGTGTTTTTTTTTTTCTTCTTCTTTTTAATTAAAAAAAAAAACACACACAATTCCTGCGCTTGCAATCAGCCAACATGTGGCATTGTGATCCAATCAGGGGATTTTTATTTTCCTTCCCTTCAGCTCATAAACGGTTAAATCTCTCAGTCTATTGTGAAGAAATCTTCAAAGTGGTTGGAAACCACAGGGGAACATTGCTGGTTGTTAATTAATACAACAGACTCTGTGCAAATGTTTTATTTTCTTGATTTTTGGAGATGAAAACAAAAACTTGTGCTATAAATCTATCAACAGGCGCATCCAAATCTCTTACCTCACTTGAGAACCGTCGGTGATTTTTATTGACTCTGCTGTGGTTCCAGACGAAGTCTCTCTCTCACTCGCTCTGGTTTAGCCTTACTGGTTTTCGTTCATACCGATCATTTATGTTTCCATTCAGTAAACTGAGGTGAAATATGCTAAAATGATCTTTCCTGGTCTTTGATAATCATTGATTTTGAAAGATTTGGGAAATATGACAGAGGCTGCGGGAACCAGTGAAACGCAATCAGTCTCAACAAATGATGGATGAGAGGTTTAATCTTAAAATGCTCCAAATGTTTTCAATCCTGTAAATTACATTATAGCAGTTCTACACGTTTACCGGTAATGTGCTGTTTTTTTTTTTTTTCCAATGATATTTTGCGTGCTTTCCTTTTTCTGAGCGTCACGAATTAAAAGATGCCAAATTAACCCTTTAAACATACCGTGAGGGGCCTTCATACACTGCTGGTTAGCATTTCTCAAATTTAGCGCCTCCTACTTTTGATTGTCAGAGAGAATGAAACAAGACATTGGGCAATATTTTGTAAGGAAATTCTTAGAAGATGTAGAGATGTGATATTGTGATGTAATTGTGTCGAAGAAGAAGAGACTTAACTTTAAGATGAGGGTTTGCAAACTTCTGTTCCTTGTCCATATTTCATGTCTGACTTGCTACATGTATAATTTTTTCTCCGTCTCGTTTCTTATTGCATATATGTTCTTTCTTTCCACATCACATGACCTGAACGTTGAAATTAAAACAACACCTACGTATTCCTGATAGCTTGAAACGTCATGATTGGCATCTAACTGCGTAAACCTCTGAGAAAGTAATACAGTTTGCCGACCTTCAACTTGTTTAATTAAAAAAAAAAAAGAAAAAGAAAAAAGAATGAGTGTAAGTAACATTATTATCCTCTGGATTTGAAAAAAAAATGATGAAGAACAGAAGAAGTTTGAATGACAATACACAATGAGCTTCGACTGGAGACGAAATTGATGTCGGAGGTCACTGATTCACATGGAAGAGTTTGAATTTATTTCCTCTGATTTCCAATAAAAAAATTTGAATGATGCAGATTGTTGAGATACAAATATTTATATTCAGAAGAGGCAGAAAAACACGATATTGGCATTAAAACAGTCTAAATTATGATTATAAGCCTGACGCTACATGAACTGGTGGAGTTTCTTCATTTGGTTATTGAGTATTGAGGTGACGGTGCCTTAGCCTAAAGGCTAGCCGTGGTTGCAGCCCCTCACCTCCTGACTCACCACTCTGGTGTTCACGTACACACACACACGCGCACACACACACACACACACACACACACACACACACACACACACACACACACACACACACACGCCTGTGGTATCACAATCACTACCAGACTTTCACTCAGACATCTCCTTTCACAAGTACCTCTGAAGGAGGAGTGCCGGTGGTGGCATTCCAGGGAGATAAACGAACATAAAGCATGCGTGCGTTTGTGAATGATGGGGAGGTGCCAGTGGCGCTGTTTGAAAAGGACACATATGATATGAGAGGGAGTTGAGTCTAATTCACAGCCTAGCCTGAGGACCCCAAGCAGGATAATGTGAGACATCTTTCCTCACACCAGTTAGGCTTAGCCCATGGGGACACACTGTTTTGTTTTGTTTTTTGGTTGAAGTACATGACTGCAGGCTGGATGTATGGTTTTGCAACAATAAAGAATGGCATCAAACGAAGAAAAGCAAATGACCAAATGTACTGAAACCACTGGTGTGTGTTTTAAATTCACATTTTGTTCATCCTACATTAAGGCACACAAAATAACCTGGTGCTTCACGCTGCTGCTCCACTGATTGTGATGTTAACCATGCAGATTTATAGTGGATGAGACACCCAGAGCCAGCCCTTGGCAGCCCAGGCACGGTGCCTGCCTGAGGGGAGGGGGGGTGATGGAGAGCAAACAGCTAATAATTAATACCATGATTACACAGGCTGCAACAACACGGGGAGACAAACCTTCACACACTCAGGCGAGGACCTGACCAAGACTGATAGCGCAGGAGCATCCAAGCACACACACAGATGCACAAATATAAAGACACACATGGAACCGGGGGAAGCCCTCGGACAAATAACATCTCCGTTCACAGAAAAATCAATTAGAGAATGTGAAAGCCGTGCTGCAGCAACTCATGTGTTTCAAGTACTTTTCTTTTTCCAAAGTGTAACCACTTGGGCAGACCACCAGTCCTCCTGTCAGTTTGGCTGAGACGTTTAGAGTAAGTAAATCCTGCTAACCAACCACTAAACCCTACCTTCCATATGCTGAACTGATACTATAATTCAAAGACAAAAAAGACCATAAAATGTGTTTAGGCTGTAACAATACTGCCTGGACCCCCAGTGTGTGTGTGTGTGTGTGTGTGTGTGTGTGTGTGTGTGTGTGTGTGTGTGTGTATGAAACCTCCCATCCTTTGCAGCCATTACCTAAGCCACACAGTAGGATAACAACATAAAAACGTCACGGTCACCCTCATTAGCAGCCGACCCAGAGTTGCTTTGATTTGTACGTGCACACACGAGCTCTGCAATGGCTTCCATATGGACACCCCTTCAGTTTTTAATATAATCAGCATCATGTTACTCTGAGATGAGGTGATCCCAATTTCTCCAAAACCTCAAATATGTTTCTAAATGTGCTCGACATGTCCACGGTTTCCTACCATTTGAAGGGATGCAGGGGCGACGTGTGTTTTCACTACAGTGTGGCTTTCCTGTCTCATAATGGTGCGTGTGTGTGTGTGTGTGTCAGATTCAGAGACAGGTTGTGTGCAGTTGTGTGTCTGTGTGAATGTGAGAGTGAAAAGGGATGCCAACCATGGAGGGACCATGCAGGGCCCAGGGCCCAGAAGCCTTGGCCACCACTTCCTTCCCTCTGTGCCTTATTGACTCTGTTTCCATTACCACAGTGGAAGGAACAATAAAGAGCTGATGTGTGGATGTGTGGTCTACTAGCACAGCAGCGGAGAACTGGACACCCCAGGACAGCTTAGACAACTGAGACCAAGAGCGTGTGTGTTCGTGTGTGTGCCAGGGATCCCTCATAGTGTGGAAACATCTCTTTTTACATATTGTTGGGACTTACCTTTGTATGGAAGACAAAAAGCAAATACCTAGAGAGTAAATGACTAAAGTATAGGATGGAGATTTGTTGTTAACTTGAGGTGACCTGCTGCTGCAATGGGATGTAGCTTGATCACGTGTTCAGGCTTGCGTCAAACGGGAAGCGATCAAAGTGTTTGTTACTGAACACAGGACTGGATGGAGAATACGTGGATTATACCAGATGATACGCACGAGAATATTTACATATCCACACTTTGGACAGCTGTGCTGTTGTTAGTCAGCCTCCATTAGCTTTTAGCTAATAATTTATGGCGAGCATGACTTCTGGAGTCACCGAGAAGTAATACGAACCTTCAAAAAAAAAATCAAGTTATGATCTGACCATCATCTGTTGATTTTCCTGTCTTTTAAAAGAGTCAAGTTAAAATTATGGACAGAGTATCACAAAGCTTGGTGGGCCGAGGAGGAGGAACCTCATATGTTTTGGGGCAGATTCATTTATCATTGTGAGTAACTGCATTTTCTTAGAGTGGCAGAGGTTTAAACTCTCTGACTGTTCTTCTTGGTGTTTGTCAATTCTGTGGTATTCTCTGCGCTGTTCTACAAAACTGATCTCTACCCAAAATATCAAAAAAAAGTTATGATTGGAAGACATCTGTTACCGTGACGAATCATATTGAAACTGATTAAACAAGAGGGAGGCATCTGCAGGATGTGTAATTGTACTGAAAGTTCATTTATTGGTAAATGTACACCATTTATTTTCTCATGGCCCTCAGGATGGCTTTTTAAGTAATGCCTTCACATCTCCAGTTCTATAACATAAGGCAATGGATGGACTATTTCTGTTAAAACATGAGTGTGCATCAGGGGACAGGTTGGGTTGGCGGTTGTGGTACCGTTCGTGCCTCATTAACTACCCTGCCACAACATTTTCCTGACTTTAACAAAGTCGTTTTTGTGCCTTAAGATGATTTTTCAGCAGACGCTTGTGTGAGTTGTGTTTAGACAAGCATTTCACAACCTTAACCAAGTGTTCTTTGTGCCTGTACCTAACCAGACCTTATCCATATAAAACATTTTCCCCAACAATTAAATTAATTTCAAGACTCTGTTGTCACTCAATGACAACGATTTGAAAGCGTTGCACGTGTTTTATCGGCGTACATTGATCGTTTAGATGTCAGGACTATGACGCGCTGCAGAGAGACAGGGTTGAATATCTTAGAGCAGAAATTTGCTTATGGTACAGAAAGGACTTTTCATCTTTTTTTCTCTTTGTTTGAGAAGATGATGACACATTTGATCCTGTCTCGCAGCATCACATGTCAGCCTCCTCATGCCCTGTCAGTCTGACAGCTCACAGCCCGTGAGGCATAAGGATCATGGGTGCTGTGTCAGACATAGCGGGGAGGTTGGAGGAAGGCAATCTAAATGCATGATTTGTGTGAATGTGTGCAAGTGTTTGTGTGTGACTGTGTGTCTATGTGTGTGTGTCAGTCTGAAGGGATGGATGCATGCCAAAGGCAAGCGCAACACCATGTCAGACTGATAGCAGACGATGCCCATTCCAAACTCACTAATTCAAACAGTCAGCTCAGCCATGAAACCATTTCCTCCCATGATTCCTCAACTCCGGTCCTCCCTGTGCGTTGTATCACAAGGTCTAACAAGAGCTACTATGCCACTCTTGGTCAAAGTGAGTTCAAATACCATTATATTGAATTTGTAGCTGCCTGAACAAAAATGGATATTATGGTTTAAAGTTTTCACCACCCCTGTTAAAAAGATCATGCGTTTAAACTCCACCATTTAACATCGCTAACCCTTCAACATTGTTGGCCTCGGGGCGGACGGTTTAAAATCATCGCAGCAGAATCACAGATATACTCTCTTTAATTCCACGTGCTCTTTTTCCCAGTAAGTTGACTCCACTTGCCTGAGCAGATACAGTGTGTTATGCTAGCACTGACTATGGTTGAGGTGCTAGCATAGAGGTTGTGTTCACTCCTCTGTTTTAGACTTTACACATTCAGCCTCAAACACATCGGCTTGTCAGCTTTCCAGTGAGTCTATTTATACAGCAGCTGCATGAGATTAAATTCAGGCAATTACTTCCTTAGACTGAGGTTGATCTATCATGGTAAATATTTGGATTGCACATGGTAAGATTTACCATTTTAAGATTATGGTTTAAGTAAGAGATATATAGTTTTGGATAAATGTACCAAAAGTATTGCATTTTATCCATTGCAGTTCAATAAGGTAATTCTAATGGGGTAAAACTGAAGAGGTGCAAGCCTCTACTATTCTGTACTGACTGTAGTCAGATGAATTAGGGGTCTGCACCGTCTCCCACTGTGCAAAAAAGAGGCCAAAATAAATGCAGGTGCCGCTTGTGAAATCTTGTGGAAGGAAGGAGGAATTGAGCAGTGGTATTGAGGCTCTGCTCCCCCAAGTCGCCACTTCACCGCAGAACAACCGTGACATCTGCAGAAAGTGACATTTTCATCGCCTGTCATTGATCTTGAGTGAAATAAAAAACATGATCCTCAGGTTTGTCTTGCACTTTCATTCGGAGTAGCTGTCTGCTAAACCAAACTTATCGCAGAAATGTACACATAAACGTGCTTCTGCTTCATAAGAATTACCTGAAATGACGGAAACCATCTTTAGGAATATATTATTTGATTAAAACTTCAACCATAAATGTACCATGAGGTGGTGGTGGTGGTGATGGTGGTGGTGGTGTGTGGTGTGGGGGTGTCACTATTTATGCCCTATTCTGCAGCCTGACACCAGGGGGAGATCAGGATCTTTTAGCTTCACACACCATATCATCCATTCATGTGCACAGTCTACAACACTGACAACTTTGTCCGTCTCCTTATGAATTTATGGACAAGAAAAATGACCTGCATGTGAAATGAAAAAAACAATCAAATGACAAAATAATGAACATTTTGGCCATGACAGATACAGAATAATTTTTGTAAACTTTCTCGGAGGAGTCATTCCTAAAAGTAAAAGGAGCATTTATTTCTGAAAGAGTGTGGTAACTTCTCAGTAAACATGAAGCAGAAGTTAGTAGAAAGTTATTTGTGATTGAAATGAGAGGAAAATAGGACAACAGCTCTTTCTAAAAAGTGTGCATCTGTGCATGGCTGTTGGGTGACTCAAGCCAGTTTGTTGCATAACCAAACAAGAATGTCTTGTCAGCCTGTAGTGATTGCAACACATAATCTTCAGAAACCTGATTGCACTTGTTTCTCGGTGGGGTCTTCTATTTTCCCCTCTGAAGCTCTAATGTCACTGCCTCTTGGTGGGATGACCTTGAACCACGGCTTGTCTGTGTTGAGACATTTCTTAGGTGTGCGTTTGCATTTCCACCCTGCAGAGACACTTTATCCACCGAGAGAACTTTTCAACAAATCACACATTTCACTTATATTAAGTACTTTTTTTTGTGATGTGCGATGTTTCATGCAAAAGCAATTTTTGCACCACAGATTTTCCTTCCTGCTGGTTTTGCTTTTTTTTTATGGGAGACTTAGAACCTCTGAAACTTACCAGTATATCACAGAAAAATGTCAAGCTCCACATAAAGTGTGCTGTTGTAACCGCGCACGCTAACTCTGGATGGTAGGCAGTGGTCGCTTTACAGCGAAAATTTATCAAAACACATTTGCATGTTGTATAGCTACACAAAATTTTAAAAAAGGAAATATACATAGCTTTGAATGTCTATGTCCAGCAGGATGGCTGAGCTGAAAGTGTGTCTTTGTTGGTTGCTTTGTTGAGGGTCTTACTGTCTTGCTGACAAAAGTTGAAGACTTTTTCTATCTTTGCAAATTCGGAGACTTAAGAAATAGACGGGGAAGCCTGATGACAGCATGCCAGTGTGAATGTGACAAACGTCATTGCCATGGTAGCGATGGTATTAAATAAATAAATAAGCGGGTCTGCAGTGTAATTGCCCATTAGAGCCTGGAACATCGTACGATGAGAAGATCTGTCCAACAAAGAACATTCTGTAGTTCAAACCAAAGAGCAGTCATCTCACATAGAGGACCAGTATGGAAATTGTTATGAAGATATGAATTGTGGGCCCATAATGGCTGTGGCTTTTCTTGAATGATCCCTTTTGAACCAACAGTTGGTAATAGCATTGCCTTCAAATCACTTTAACTGTCCACCACTGTCAGACAAAAAGCGTACCACCTACTTTCGGAGGTCTAGTCGAGCTGTAATGCCTTCCACAGGTGTAGCCGTCTTGGGATATTTGGTAATGGGCAGTGGCAGCAGGGCCCCCTGTGCCACCTGGAGTCTCACACTAGCCCTGCCAACCTTACCTTTTTACTACCCAAAGCCTAATCACACACATGCACACACAGTAGTCACAGAAGGATGTTCCTTGGAAGCAGAAGGAGCAAAAACTGGCTCTAGATGCGAATGTATAAATAGTCCTCACACTGCACAACATGTTCTGTTTTGATGTAATTATGGTGCAGGAGGAGCCTGGTTTAGCAGGGAGCGCTCTTGGGCGCCTGTTGTTCGGTTTTAAACGAAGAATTCGTTGAAGCAAACGACTGCACCTGGCTTAGCTTGGTGTGTTTTGGACCAGCGAGGGAAGGGGAAGGAAGGATGTAGACATAATGGAGTAGAAGGACAGACGTAGAGAGAAAGAGAGCAAGAGAGAGAGAGAGAGAGAGAGAGAGAGACAGAGAAATCACACGTACACACACATGTTGTTGCAGCAACACCTGGATTCAATGAGGTCCAGATGTTCTGGCCAAACTCACTGTAAAGTGGAAAACAAAGAAGACTGAACTGAGCTGAGACTTTATCTATAATCTCCTTCAAATGGATCGTTTAGGGCCCCCGAGCCAATTGATCTCACTCACCAACCTGTCAGACCGGCCCGCTTTACGAAAAATCTCTTAAGAGTAATCAGATTGTTAATAGAAGTTGAGAACACTGACAAATCATGGGCAGACGAAAACTCTTTCAACATTAAAAAAAAAAGAATATAAGAGGTAGAAAACTTTGTTCAAGTATCCATGGTGACAGCATGCAATAGCATTTTAATATGAGCGAGAGTTCCACTGCCCTACAGTGTAGATCATTGTTAATTAAACCAAGCTGAGACAGGATTAAAGGGTATAAATGGTGAACACAAGGGGGAGCACTTAGCCTTTCCCTGCATTTCCCTTGCTGCACATCCTGTCACTTTGGAGAGAAGCAGTCCATTGTTCCCTCTTATAAATCATCAAGTCCTGAGTGTGTGTTTGTGTGTGAGTGAAACTGAACTATCGGTTTAATCACGCTTGTCACACCCACCCAACCCCCACGTGGTGTGTGAATATGGAATATATTTTTTAAAAGCAACACTACAAGTTTCCCCAAAAACAAGTTGCTCGGAGGGAATGTATATTTAAATATATATAGATATATGATTGAGGAAAAAAAAACAAGCTCACTTTAAATACTTAAATTTGAGCTGTAATCTTTTCAGGACATGTAAGGGAACAGTCGTAATTCCAAAACACAATAGTGCTCAACACGCTCTGTCTTAACACTTGTTCAGGCCTGTGGCATTGAAGGATTTGAATTCTTACTCTGATGAGTTTCCCCCCTCCGTGAATTAATTAGTCTTTGCCAAAGCGGGCCACATTTGTCATTCGAATTTATGCTAATGTGTGCCGAGATCTCGTGGAAGAGCTGATAGGCCAGAGCAGCTGCTCTGTCCTTGCGGGGCCCAACTGTCTCCCCCTCTTTAACTGCTCCATCTCTCTGTCTTCTCCTCTGTCTGGCTCCTCATCCCATTTCTCTCTTTCAGGTTTTTGTCTGCCTCTCACCCCCCCTTTCCGTGATCTCTTTCCCTTCAGCTTTCTCTCTCTCCCTCTTTTTCTCTCCTCTTCTTCTCTCCTCCTGTGGCCTTATCATCACACCTCCTCCCTTTCCTTCTACCTCCTGCTGGTCCTGGGCTCCATGACCTGTCAGTGGAGAGGAGACTGCCCATGTCCCAGGCTGATAAGGCAGCTAATTATCCAACACTTCACACTCTAAGGGAAGTGAATAGACGCACACGCACACACACACGCACACACACACACACACACACGCACACACACACACACACACACGCACATACATACATACATACATAAAAAGCTATATGGTCTGCAGGAAAAAAAACACATCACACATTCACACCAACAAGATAAAACAACATTGTACAAGTTGGCTTTAAAGTCAGAAGCATATCTTGGAGGCATTTTTTTTTTTTTTTTTTTTTAGCCAAGCACTCCAATCCAGCCTCACAGGCTCCCCATTTGATGGAGTAGAAATGAGCACTTATGTGCTCTTTCTGCACTGTTCAATTGCAGGGAGGGAGCCTGTATTCTGTAATGCTCTATTTTGAAGTTTGCTTCAAGTAGTGGTCAAGTGGTTGAGACAGAGTGTTGAGGACAATCCAACTGGGCAGTATTATGTATTTTCCTCTTTTGTCCTTCTACATAGCAAATATATAAATCTGGTACAGCAGTTTTGGTTGGAAGTATATGGAGTACAGTATGGCATGGGAATCAGACCTTGAAGAATCAATGGTTTGCAGACCATTTTCTTCAGATGACCGACAGACCAGCAGCGGCAGCGGCGGAGGACGATGGAAAGTTTAACAAGAGTAAATGTTATACCTTATGACTGCTGGGGAAGTCAGGACAAACTATCACAGGGCCCAAAATGCAGTTACTGTAGAGCTTCTAATTGGCTTAGCATGGAATGCGTGAGCAGACACCATATTTATACTTTTTAGACTTAATCAAATTACGTTGGGAACTTTATGTGTTTATCGCATCGTTCCCAACACCCTAGAGTGTCTTCAGTAATTTGGCTCCGATACATTCCACCTACTCAAGGAGGAGAGTGAGGACTAATGTCATTTCGAGGGGATTATTGTGATCTTTCAGCACATCTTTGGGGAGTTAAGCATGTTGTTAAAGAGGGGAAGGCAAGAGCAAGAAAAGTGATAAAACCACACCATACAGCCTCTGTTTTAACTTTCATATTTTATCCCCCTCTCTCCTCCGATCTCTCATTTTCTCCCTCAGAGCACCAAAAGCCATATTATGTGCTTGTCAAGATGGATAAACCCCTCAGCCAAATGTTCAGATGAAAACAAATAAGTAGGAGACGTTCATGTAATCGCTTCTGCCAGAGAAAGGCTTTAAGAAGAACATAAACACTTTCTGGAAATGTGCCTCACATGTACTAATTCCCTCATGCTTTTGTTTGAGTCTCATTCAACTTCAGGACCATTTTATACTGCGCCATGATGAGATGTCACCATAGGAGACACGCTTAAAACTACTTTGCAACACGGTTAGCATCACTGAACAAAAATATGGGATTATATTACCTTGCTGCTTGTAAAACTGTCATGATTATATGCTGGGGAATTAAGAAGAGAATTCTTTAATTAACCTGGCGATGATTGCAAATGTGGAGAAGGTATGTAAAAAAAGAGGACGACTGCCACTACTTTTTAAAAGACGATCAAACTCGGAGTGGCTTGTTATCAGGTCACAGTTGCTCTTTGTATGTAGTGGTGTGTTTTTCTATGGGACAACTGGGGCCGTTTTCACATGAGAAAAGTCCCCCAACTGGAACTGCACTCCCACAATCTTTCCAGCTAACCCTCTGTAGTGATGTTCCCATGGTGGTGGCCGTTGGACGGCTCACAGATGAGCTTTCCACCCTCCTCAGTCAGATAGTTTGCTGGTGTGATATAAAATTCTAGAAGAGGAAACAAAATTAGCATGAATAAAAAAATGGCAAAACATGTTTTATCTTCTTATGTGCGTTTTTCGAAATCACTTATAAGTCACGCTTTGGTCATGGGCGAACACGCAGACTTGGTTATAGTCTTGACTTAATATTGTAAAGATATATGAACATCTGTCCGAACATTCAGAGGTGCAGTGTGCCATTCAAAGCAGACAGTTGAAAAAAAAAAAAAGTTTTAAGATGAGGAAGAATTCACACACCTTCGTCTGTGGCAAAGTTTAAAGAGAGGTAGAGAAGGGAGAGAGAGGGAGGGAGGGAGAGAAAGAGGGAGAGAAAGAGGGAGAGAGAGGTGGATGGCTTGGCAAAATGAGAAAAAAAAGTACAGTGACCGAGGCTCAGAAAGTTTCAGAGAAAAAGCTCCACTCTTTTTAAATATTGAAGTGAGAGGACACGCAACTTTCCTACCTCTGTGAGTCTTTGCACTCAGTGTACGTGCAGCACATAGAGCCCATTTCTGGTCTCAATCCTAAAAGGTCTGTATCTTTGCCCTGCCTCAGTGCTCACATTTAAAGCTTTAAAGCAATGTCTGTTTCAGCTAAATGTCACATCTATATCAACAAACTAAGTAAACCTTACGTGACTTTTAAATCTACAAATATTCTCCATCTATATAAACGGAGACGCCCAGGAATCAATTCCTCCTCGGCTGTAATGCGCGCCTGTGATGTGGTTGAGGGAAACTGTAAAGCCGGCACGGTCAAATCACAAAAACCAACAGTTGGATTGTTAGGAGGAAGCATTGAGAAGTCATTTTTCTTTCGAATAGACCGATTTTAGAGTGATGTAATGCACACAGAGCTCAAATAGCAACTGGATGGAGGTCTGTGGCCATGACCTCTGTGTCTAGGGAACTCATTTTCATAGTAACTAAACACCAATGAAATGTCTTCCCTTGAATGAGCCAAGCCAGAGCGCCGACCGTCCAATAAAAGGGATAGTGATACGTAAATATGCTGAACAGGAAATAATATTGAGGATGTAAAATAAAACTGCACAAACCTGTGCTAAAGACCTCTTTAATTTCCTCAGAATTCCATTTGTCATTAATACATTTATTGAGGATATTCCGACATATTTGTAGGGATACAGAATGTGTGTCTACTGTGTGAATCAGTGTAATCTAATGGAGCTGATAAAAAAGTGCTCTGAGCATTAATCTGCCAGTGCTGAGGGTGCGTTTAACCCTGTGAACTCCAGATTTTCTGTATTTAATGAGAATCAATCTCAATTGGACCGCCAAAAACTGAGTTGTGGACATCCATGTAAGCCTGGTTTAAGGCCTGGGGCATGTTAACAGATAAACAGGCAGAGCATGTCACGCCTGCAGGCCAGCTGGCAGGGCTATCGTGTTTGTGTTGTGCTAGTTTGGATGTCAGGGCTACTGTGGGCTGAGGGGGTTTGAGGGGCTATGTGAAGACCAGGCCTCCTCCAGACTTGGCTGCTCCAACTAAATGGACCAGATCAATCACACTGGACGGCCCGGTGACAGTGAGTTAAGGATCTGTGGCACGGCACAGCGTTTTTGGACACATTGGCCCTTTGCAATGCTAGCCGGCTAGCTGGCAGACGCGTGCAACCATTCCTCTCGGTTTACTTGGGCTCAGCAAGCAGATGGCGATGGCAAGGACGGAGGCGGCAAGCCTGCTGTCAGTCCCAGGCTTCCATCCATCCAGAGACAAGTGATGAGAGAGATTAGGGTGTGGGAGACGTGGAGCAGGATGAAGTAGATGATGTGGACGAAGGGTGGACTTGAGGTCTGGGTTGGATCATACACAGCTGGGCAGGCCTGGTCTGGCCTGAGGCTGGGTCTATGAGGCGTGGCTCTGGATGGTGGTTTGGGGATACAGCGGCAGCGGAGGTTCCAGACAGTGGTGCTGTATGGTAACATGTCTGAGGCCTCCTTGGCACAGCTTCTGTCAGAGCGTGTGTGTGTGTGTGTGTGTGTGTGTGAGAGAGAGAGAGAGAGAGAGAGAGAGAGAGAGAGAGAGAGAGAGAGAGAGAGTGTTTGTGTCCCATGAGGGACTGCCAGCACTGTGTTTGGTGGCATTCAGAGATGGGCCAGGTCTAGCCTCATGCTGAGGCACTCAACAGGCAAAGTTGGAGGAAAATATGACCTACATTGCCATAAGGGAGAGAGGACAGTTGCTCTCACACTGTACACAAAGGGAATCTGAATACTGACGCCACAAAGCATACATAATAAATATTCCTCTACATCTAAGAAGTACTTTCTCATAAAACAAGGCTTGATTTGTGTGAGGTGACGATCATATTTTATGCTAGTTTATTCTAGTTTATATTAGAGAGCACGACCTGATTTTCAATAGTGTCTGAATCAGAGACCCACTGTGCTACATAGTTTTACTGAGTAAGACTCGACACCATGTACCAGATGTCCCTGGTACCCCGGTGAGGTTTGCAATCCATACAGTTGGAGGTTGGGCATGCAGTTTTATTCTTAATCCATATTTGATCTGATTCTTCTTCATTGTGATAAAACAAACAGAAGGGAAGGGTATTTGCTTGTCACTGTTTGCTGCTGACAATGAATCCTCCCACTTCTTCCTCTGCAAGTGTCAGCGAGTGTTTATTTCTTGAGAATTTCAGAGCTCGCACACGATCTCTGTTGCAGAGGTTTCTATGCAATATTTTCACTTGCTAAGAGGCTTTGAAGTATTTGTCGATTTTTTTGCTGAAAAGATTTTGTCATAATTGATTCTGATTATTTTTGATCCCATATTTATAAAGAGAATCTAATCCGACAGTTGAACAGCTTCTTTTTTTATTCAGTGAGCAATACATCTGTTTCAAATGGGCCGAAGTGAGTGCAGATCGAGTTAAAATAATGTAGAATGGATAAAATGATGATGTCTGTTAATTTCTTTGGCCCTGCAACATTGAAAAAAATATATAAATTGGCTTCCATTTTTCCTTCCTTTAATATGACAGCAAGAAAAAGTCTAAAAGAAGGCCTCAAGTGCAGATAATTCTCCCAAAAATGCACTTGTAGACAGTTTATTAGATGTAATGCACCTTGAAGAGCTCTTTAGGAAGGAAGCTTTTATTGTTTTGTCCTCCCTCTGTGTTGTTTTAAATCCACACTGTGGGAAAGTATTCAGCTCATCTCCTCCAATAACCTCGGACGATGACCAGCGCAAACCGATGGGTTCGAAGACGCATTACAAATATTTATCAGGACCATCACAGCGGCCAGTGTTTCGCTTGTGCTCTAGACACTGTAACTAATTGGAGATCCTTTTTTGTTATCACTCCTCGCTTGGTGGTTGAAATGTAAACAGGGTGTTATGAAAGTGCCCTTATGGCGTGGAGGGAAGCGAGCGAAGCCACTCTGGCACTTACACGGCATGCCTTATAAATAAGTAATGGTACTGGACGTGTAGCGGTTAGTCATAGAGGAGGAAGGTCGGCGCATCAACCCCACCTCTGTTTGCCTTGTACATATTTCATAAGATTCTGGGGTGGAGGGAGGTGGGAGTTTGTGGGGTGGATGGGAGGGTGGTTGAAATAAAAGGCGGCTCACACAGGCTCCTCTCTGTTCACTGTCATGGGTCTGCTACTATTAATAATACCAAGTGTCCTCTCTCTCTCCACTGATACAAGTTCATGGTGTTTTTCTCCTCCCTGCCTTCCTGTATTTGACAACAAAATAGAGGCGGCTGCCGTTATGCCCGCTCAACCCGAGCAGGACACAGCGCAGGTTGCAGTGTTAGTTTTAACAATTAACACACGTTTTCTTTACAGAGTCCAGATGACCGTTTACTTAAAGACTTTGATCAAAGTTGGCATGGAAAAGTACACACATGCTTTTATACCTCAGACGGAGAAATGAAACAGTGTCGTTTGTGTGAATGTGTTCTATGATGTCACTCAGTGTATGTTCAATCTCGGTTTGTTCTTTTGCAGTCGTTTTAAAAAAACATCTTCAGCTCCACAGCCATTTATCCAGCTGCAGTTACAGCGCATCGATCCGAAACCGTGAAGGCTCGTTGATCCACTCACCTCTCCATCCACAAACATGTCGCTTATTAAAAGGAGCTGCGGATGAATCAGCTTGACAGCTGCTAATGATTCTCCACCAATCAATGACCTTCATGTCCATATGATGTCATAACGGAGGTCATGTTTTCCGAGTAGATCTGGATCCTGTTTACTGTTTACTCCACTGCTCAAACAACACCTTGAATTATTGATTGAAAGGATGTCCTTCAGAGCAATAATACACAAATTATCAGAAACTTACAGCAGAACCTCATTAGTTAATTAGACTCTTTAGGGAAATGAGTGTGAGCCATTAACACAGGTTTAGGCCCAAATAGTCCCAAAACACTCATTGTAATTTACATGAGTAGGACGACATGGGCTGTTTGATTGCAGCTGATTTTTCTGCAGTGCTCTGTGCTCTAATACATCTTGAATAAGGTTTTTAGAAAAGGGGAGCAGAGGAAGGGTGCCACTAAGTGCTAATCTCACAGAAAATATATGACGTAACCACAACTTCTTCTTACTCCATGGCATTGCAGAGGCATTCGATGGGTTTAAATTTCATTGCCACGATAAAACAATGTCATAGAAAAGAATAAAAGTACTTTTTCCATGGTGGGCACACTAATTCCCCGGCTCCACAGTGCTGCTCGTTGGGTGGTGCTTACTCTTGTTTAAAACCAAGGAAGTGTCTGTTCCAGAGAGCAAATTGATGGGTACAAATACTGGACTTTGCAAAGGTTTTTGTTCACAAGACTAACTTTGCAGTTAGAGACAGGTTTTGGTTTCCTTTTGAGTCCAGTTAGCAGCACTGCATCTGTCTGTCTGACCTGAAACGGTATTTTCCGACAGTAAATTTCATTTTAAGAAGCTGTTGTCGGTGAGAATACGCTAAAGTTTCCAAAGTATAGACCAGTCCACCCATTCTGTTGAACCAGGGATTTTCTATCTCCACTGTTTGGTTTTGTATCGCAGTGTTTGGCTGTATATCACTGTGTTTGTGTGGTGTTGCCACATACTTTTAACAGATGTTGTGCCACCACCATGAAATGTGGTGTTTGCCATTTTTTGTGGTTATTTCATGTATATTTAGAAGGTTTGTTCACACATTCAAGAAGCTATGTGTCCTCTTTTCTTCCTCCTTCATTTCCCTCCAGGTGGAGGTTCTAATGAGCCTTTAACCTCCTGGTTACCACCTGCCTTTTTTCTACCTATTAAAGGAAATTCAAGCATGTGCACTAAGAGGAGCTTATCTGACTTTCTAAACTGTGACACACAGGCAAACACTTTTTTTTTCTTTTCATAAAAGCACACAATAAGTGAAGTGTACCTAACCTGTTGCCAGGTTACAGCTATCCTACATGCACTCCCTCTCAAGGTGGAACAAAGATGGAACACATAGCAAGCAGAGCCTCAGCAGCACACCTCAAAATATCAAATATTTAGCTCTTGTCTTTCTTCCTCCCTACTCCAGAGGAGGTTAATGTGAGGTGATGGTCATGCGGTCTGTTGCCATTGGCAAGTAAGCCTCAAGCCACCACACGTCCTTTGTCTTTGGGTGGTGTGTCTTTGACCAGAATATGGCCGATACGGGTTTTAAACCTACACTGAGAAAATAAGAATCCCATTTTGTCAATTGTTAGAAGGTAACACCCACTAAGCAGCTTAGTTGGTACATTTGACTGTCTCTTCAACTGCGCAGGTCACACAAGGACAGCCTATTCAAGCATGTAGCTCACTTTCTCTCTGCTAAGGCTGCTCGAAAATAAGTCTTGTTTGTTGAAGATTCATAAGGATGGTTTTCATCACAGCTGCGCTGTCACCAGAGGTGTTAGTTTAACTTTAAGTAAAGTGTTATGCTAAACTTAATGTATACTGGTACTGTCCCAAACGTAGCATTGAGTTATGTGGGTCAGACATTGTGTTCCTGGGGGCCAATTCCAGGCTGCAGCTGAGGGATTTGGCTGACTCAGCATCTCTGGTCCACTCTCTGGGACCAGGATGCAGCACTTTGTTCCGCTGTGACTAGGCAACCAGCCTCAATGTTATGAGCACGCATGCAACTGCTTCTGCGCCTGTCTCTAATTTAAGTCTAGCTGTGTCCCACTTTCACCTCATACAGCCAGGACAATACATCCAGACTTCATCGTATCACTCTGCACAGAAAACAACAGTGCACACCTCACTTTACCTGTTAGACATGCATGGCTTTATTAATGTCCTCCTAAAATGTATAGGACATAAAATGCACAGCACATTTTTATCCTGCACTGGTCAGAGATGAAAGCAAATATTCTGTATTAGATTACATTTTAAATCTGTAAAACACTGAAGAGAATCTAGATTTATATCAGCATCCGTCAATCCTATGGAGACTAAAATCTTCTCTCACCTTTTATGATTCACTGGATGTTCGGTTCAAATTCCCTTAAGGGCAGTGAACATTCTACCAAGCCTCCCCTGCATTTCTCACAGTCCTCAGTTAACCTTGATATTGTTATGCACATGTTCATGATTTTCCTCCTATTAGACACAAAGCCAAGCCCAGTGACAAGGTATTGTTTTTAACCAGATGTTTAAAGCTGAAATTGGCACTTGGACACCGCATACCTCCACCAAGACATCTACAAGAAAATGCTGCTTTGTGCTTTGCTAAACGAATTTGCCCCAAAATGTAATCAATTCTCTCTTGTCCCATGCCACACTCACTCAGGAAATTTGGTGAACATCGGCCTCATATTTTTTTGCATAATCCTGCTGACAGACAGCACCGAGAACACGATCTCCTTGGCAGTGGTAAAAAGGAGTAGGCAGAACCATCCAGAGGTGGTTGCAAGATGTCACATTTTTGCAATTAAACTCACACACACACACACACACACACACACACGCACACACACACACACACACAAATGCTTCAAAAGCCAGAGTGAAATGAAAAGCTTTGTCTTGAGGTTTTAGAGGTTTGAAAGGTGCTGACCAGGAGGCCTGATAAATAGATCTCAATTCTTAATCCAGGCGATGACAGAGGATGGAGATGTTGGGCCGATGCAAATGGATATATTGTGTTCAGTCGTTCGCACTGCCAACCTTTTGATGAATAATAAAGTTTTTATTCATCCTCTCCATCTCTGGTTCGCTGTGATGAAAACTGGCTCTTGGGTCTGTTAGGGAGCACAGACACTTCACCCCATCACGAGACAAAAGGCATTTGTTACATTTTCGAGACAGATAATTTACTAATTAACTCAATCATTTCAACATCCAATAGCACTGATTCAAAAATAACCTCCTCCACAACCATTTCATGGTCACAAAGTTGTCTGTGTGACCAAATGGGGCCATATTATAGAGATATTAGCCCCTTTCAGGAAGGTTACTGTGGATACAAGGCTATTACTTAATCGCTCAGCTTGTGGCATTCAGAGCCACTGCTGGCTGCCCCTGTAATTACTCAATTTCAGCAATTCCATCCATTGCTCTTGTTCAGCTGTGATTTGAATAATTGTACAGTGGACAATTTCAGAGCCCGATGGAGTGCCTTGGATATTGTTGTGGGTCATCGTGATTAAGAGCTATAGTGAGTCATTGTGGGAGCTTATGGAGTCAATTGAGGTTGATAGCATTTGCCGTTACCGGCCATCTGTCGCTTCCACTGAATCAACACATTGGTTAGGATGGACATCCGGGAATCAGAGGGTTAGATCCTCCGAGGCTCTCGTTTGGGTTGAAATTATACAGGAGGGGCACTAAGAGAACATTAACTAAACAACTTTTTCCTTCCAGGTTCACATATTTACACAGAAAGACACAGGCAGGGGCAGTTTTGTCAGCTTGAGCTCACAACGTCCCCGATCACAATGTGATGAAATAATTAGAAAAACAGCAACAGCAGCATTTCATGTTATTTCATTTCCATCACTGTGCTCCACAACTCCTCTTTGTGTGGCTTTACTTTTTTTGTGTACTGTACATCTCACATTACAGCGGCCCGCCTGCTTTTACAGTAAGTCCCGATGACGCCGCCTCGTTACACAAATTACATTTTATTTTTCAGACCACCCCGCAGGAATTACGATTTGTTTCGCCCAACATAAACACAATGCCATCAGAAGGGCTCATTATGAGGCGACCAGATTTATTTTGTCTGTAACAGGAGAAAAACGCTCAGGAGATTTAAAATGACAGCTCCTTAAAGGGTAAACATTCTCCTCTGATGCAGTGCTGGATTTTCACATCCGTACTGTTATGCAGAATTATTGGATGTAAAAAAAAATCATTCCTCTTGAGTACTTGATTTATCATACACATCTTAGGTTTGTAGCGGAGCACCCTATGTCTTGCTACTTGTTAGGTGAATAACTGTAATGCGACAAGAAAACCCAGAGATTGCGGGTATTAAATGCTCTCGGTTCCTAGAGATGGATGAAAATACAAAAATGGCACTTTCTTTTTCTGCACCCCCTCTGAGCCTTTGTCTTCTTCTAAGCTCTGGCAGTCCTCAGCAGACAAGAGCAAAAGGCCGCTTCCTATCAATGCTTTTTAGTGGAGAATTTATTTTAGCGAGGATACAGTGCATCATGCCAAAGAGAAGACTTCCTGACCCCAAATCCGCTTAAGCCCCAACAAAGGGCACAGTGAGTTACTGCTGCCCACAGTAGGGTGTCTCAGAGAAAAGCATGAAGAAGCAGAGGTCTGGGGAACATCGAGCCACATGGCAATCGATTTCTCCTTAGGGAAAACCAACACAGACACTGTCACCCTCCTCTTCAACCTCTCCCTTTTTTTCTACATTTTTATTTTTCCTTCATGTTTTTTCTAGCCTTTTTCTCACCTGCCTACAAGCTGAAGCCCCGGTGCAGTTGTGCTTCTTTAAATCCATCAGCCTGAGCTTTGTGACTCTGGCCTGACCCAGCCCTAATTAAACACAATTAGAAAAATCTCATGGACTCCGGCATAATCCTCCGGAGCAAGAGAGAAGACAAGGAGAGATAGTCGAGGGAGCCTTGGCAGGAGAAGGGACAGCACATCCCAGCAGAACAAAGCCAAGCAGAGCGTCTAATGTATCAAACACATGGATTAGCGGTTCGCCGGGAGAGCTGAGGCTGAGCGGGAGCCTGCGGTTTCCAGCTTTCTTGGAGGCTGACTTGGCCCTGGGAAAGACAGGGGGCCTGGTTGGTCTTGTGGGAGGCTGGAAATCCATTTCCGCATGTGCAAATTGACAACTGTATAAAGATAAGTAAATATATTATAATTCTGTCCCAGATAATTTATTTTTGTTAGAGTAGACAGGTGCTGTGATTATTAGTTTTCCATATCCATGTAACCAGAATCCCAAGATGACACACAGGGAAAAGGAAAAAGTGAGAAATAAGGAGTGTGTTACACGTGCCACATTAAACGGAAGCACACGTCTTACTCCTCACGCGATGAAAAGTGATATTAAAATATTTTTTTCCTTTTCAAGTGGGTTCGTACAAGAAATCTTAAGTTTCTGTTTGGATGGATAAACTGCAATTTCCAAATGACATATGACTAAACAAGCAGAGATGCATCTGGACAGGCCATTTCTGAAATATCTTAGGAAGAACAATTGGATAACAAATTGTCCAACAGTGACTGGGAATTCGCTTCATATCATAATCTTCTCACCTCTCCTATTGTGTTACAAAGGTTGCAATATTTTCATAACCGTGGAAAGATAATCTCGCACTTGACTCCCAGTATTGAGTCATTTCAACAGACCCACTTTTTGGCCATGTATTATTCACGGGTATTCAAGCCCCACTCTGGCCCAGGGAGGAAGTGCTCTCTCCCAGTCTCCGTCACAGGATATCAGCCTCTAATTCATTATTCAACATGCTGGAGCAGGGCCACTCAGTCTAACTCACATGCTGCCTGGACAGGGGAGGAGAGTTAGGGACTACAGAAGCTGGTCGTCGCCCTCCAGAGATTTCTTCTCTCTGCTCTCTAAATGCTGGAGTTGAACGCTATTTGGGTTTCAGATCTACTCACATAATTTATGCTGTGTGCTGACGAGCAACCTCAGCTGTTCACTCACCTGATAAAGACAATGATGAGGCCATAGGTGACCCCAGAGCGCCTACCTCCGTCAAGGGGAATTTCTGGCTCCCGACACTTTCACGCTTGACTAAAAGTCAGCTGGTTGGGAAGAGATTTGATCATGTGGAGACCAGTCACATTAGTTTTGTGTTCTGTGCCAAATTATCACAATTCATAATGAGCAAACAGGAGAAATACTATTAAATCTCTGTGGTGGTGGGAGTAAATCTCCTCATTTTTAACTTTCCTCAAGAGGCATAATGAATACCTCTGCTCTCTCCTTCCGACCTGGGCCTTCATGAGCATCTTGATTTAACATTGATTATTAATGTCTTTTCAGGAACCAATCACCAAGCTCTTAAGGTGTTTCCAATCAAGATTTGACATAGAGCAGGATGACCCAGTAGGAGGAGCACATCAAAGTGTTCCTGTTGCCACCCGGTGGCGCTATGACTACTTGTGCCCCAATATGAATGGAATCTCCCTTTGAGACTGCATCTGTGCTCTTAGTTTGGTGAGTTCAGAGATAATAATATAAAAATAATAATAAATATTAAAATAAGTTACATCACTGTATCTCGTTGATAGTCTTCCTACTCTAGATGCCTTCAGTGTCAAGGCACGTGCAACAATGTCCTTCAATCTAGCTTCAGGTTGTACTAGAATATCAAAGCAAATCATGTACAATATCTTTGAGAGATTTGTGTGTTTAATAAATAGAGAATTTTCCCTCCATGTTGGATTATTACAGAAAATATAAATGATCTCCATCACCACCTTTAAGGTCTTCAACACTTAAACTCTCTGGTTGGTTTAAGAAATGCAATACTTTTAGGTTTTCTTGGTTTACATTAAGCGAATCAAAAATTATATTTGTCTAATTTCATGCAAAAAAATATCATAATGATTCATGCACAGAGAAAGAAACTGTCATATGTCTGTTGTGGCCTCCAGCTGGATAGAGTTTCACTCACCACATCACAAGTTATGTCAGAAATTCTTCAGAGGGTTAAATGTCCTCTGTGCAGCACATTTAATCCTGTTAAATAATAACCATTCCTGATGTTCCAGGGCAGCAGGAACAAGATAGTCAACTGTTTTCTCACTGTTAACAAAATGCACCATGAAAAAGCAATGATATAATAAACAGAAAGTAGTCAGACATTTTTTGACATCTCTATTAAATGCCTCTTAATGTGGATAAATAACCGAGATAACGGATCGATTAGCAGCCCAAAAAGCAAAGTTTACCGTCCAAGTTTTTAGTTACGAGGTAGAGAAAAGTGGCTGAGAGGTCACACTTGAAAGCTTGGAAGAAGATCAATCAGTATGAATTAGGTCAGTGGACTGGAGGTCTCGAGAGGTGCATGACAGCGGGGGGAGTATCTGGTTTTGGGTCATCCGTGCCCCTGACGCAGCCTGCTGCAGACCACTGCGCAAGAAACTGACCACTATCTTTTTTCCTGCATTCTTACTGAGATTTCCCCTCCTCATCTCTCTTCTAGGGCTCTGCTGCTGTGCATCATCCCTCAATTATTCCTGGTTTCTCTCTTCCTTTTCTCATTTCTCTTTCTGCCCCATTATAATCACCCCCCTGCATATTTTAACCACTCTCAGCTGAAACTATTAACCCTCTTTTGTGCTTTGTTTGAGTGAAAAAGAAAGGACATGTTAAAAATACATCTGTCCATTTTATACATTGCTCGGCCTGAGTCATGGTGGGGTAGCCTGGATCAGTATTTCCTGTGTGTGTGTGTGTGTGTGTGTGTGTGTGTGTGTGTGGGCGGCGGGGGGGGGGGTGTTCTTTTACAGGATTAACAGGGAGGTACACAATATTACTAAATCTCTAAACTAGGCCCTGAAACATTCAAGCTCAGTTAAATTGTGGTGCGATTATTTCCTGTTTTATTTTGAAATCTTGTTCCGCCTGTCTTTTTGTGCGCTACACTTCCTGTGTGTCTATTTTCTCCACCTGTGTCTCATCAGCTAATCAGTCTCCTCCAGTCAGCCTGGAGTTCTCTCTCTAGCTAGCCTTGCCCATGTCTTGTCACTTTACCGGTTCTGGATTTTTAAATTTATTTTCTCCCCAAAAAAACCTCGGGTATCCAGCTGCTAGCAGCACAGCTAACTTAGCTAAACAAGTGAGCAAAGAGCTAGCCCGCTACCATGAAAGCTGCCACCAGATGAATGGAGATGCTAGTCATTCAAGATATTTCTCTTTTCACAAAGCCTTTGTTGGATTTATTCAAACTGACCCGGTGGATGAGGATGTCATTGGTAAGTTGTTGAATATTGATACACAATGATGATTGTCATGGATGCGGCCATGACGCCTTACCTGCACTCTTGTAGTAGTATTTTTGTGTGTGTGTGTGTGTGTGTGTGTGTCTTACCAGTGTTTCTTCTGCTGCCTTACTGGGGTTCCTATCCAGGTTTTGGCTACCTTCCCACTGCAGGCAAAAGTGGCACCATGTCATTCCCTCTTTCCCCTGACAATGTGAACACAATCATCTCAGTTTTGCTCAGGTCTCTTCTGTGCTCCTCATCTGTTGTTTCGCTCATATGGATGATGTGGAAACAATGCTGTGAGTAGAAGATTAATGAGCCTTTCCAAATGTTTTGGAAATCAAGCTCATAGAAACTTGTTTTTGAACGGATAATACTGACGTCGCCACATCGGCTATAAGCCAAATTAGCTAAGAAAAATGTTGGTTTATCAGATTGTGTTAGAGGTCTTGGCCCAGTCCTCTTAAGAGAGTTACATATGGTTAGTTGTACGGTATCTGTTTAGGAGTAGCCATGTAAGAGCCGTCGCTAGATAAAACCCCATAGGTGGCGGTTGTAACTGTAATGTGCATCACATCCATCCCTGAGCATTAGATGCACAGGTGCAGTGGGGGAGGGGAGGGGAGGGGAGGGGGGGCAGGGCAGGTACCAGATGTGTCCCAACCACAGTCTGTCTTTGTACAGGGACAAGCATCTCTACTTGCCTCTCATATCATTCATGGCTCATTAAGCCCACACTGTATGCTGGACATCTGCTCTACATTAGTGTGTGTGTGGATTCATGGTACAGAGTGTATTGCAGTTTCTCTCTATTAAGCACACAAAAATGCTTTTTAATTGTATTTTTGGCTTTTGTAGGTAAAGCTTGGCAGCGTGTGAACCTTTTGATATGTGTGGAGGTTTAGCTACCAGGGTGAAGCAATGCAGTTTGTACAGTGGTTGCATGAAAATAGCGTTGCATAACACATTTAAAATATAATCTTATACTGTGTTTATTCTGCATAGACCATATAAAGAGTTTTGTAATATTAAATTTAAAATAAAAAAGATGCTTTGTAAGTCTAACAAACCTTGTTGGACTGATTTGCTTCCCAGAATATAAAACAAAAAGAAATGAACCCACTGACATTCCCACGGCATGGAAATGTACGGAGCCCTGGTCATTGGAGTTGCTGTGGAAAATATAATTTTCCCCATAATTTTAATTAATTTGTAGCCCAGATCTAAAAGTTGTACCCTCAATATAGTAATTTTGAGGCCACGAGATATAACTTGTTCCCACAAATTAATCAAACATGCTATTTTAGTCTTGAGGGTAATGAGTTGTTTTTTTTTTATCTTGTTTCTCAATATATTTATAGTTTTCTCTCTCAACACAGTCTAGTTTTGATATTTAAATGTTCGAGTGTGAATGAAATGTGTCGGTGTCATCAGTGTTTGCTCTCCCTGACTGTAAATACTCTTAGCACTTCACCTTGCACACTTTGCACTGCTACTTCCTGGCTGGATGAAGATGACCATATGTGGATGTCTTTACTTGAGCCGTATCCAGTGTTTATCTTTTAACCATATTTGTATTTTAGCCTCGTTTATTCTTACAATTCCTATTTATTGATTGTTTCACGCAAGTGAACTGCAGTGACAAATTGCCCTCTGGGATCAATAAAGTTTGTCCTATTCTATTCATGTCAGACATTTAGCACGTGGATTTTGTATCAGTGGCGACGACCTGCGATGGTTTCAGGTTGAGGATGAACACGTCGTCCTGCTGGTACTTGAACATGGCATTTAAGAGGCCTTTAATCCTCTCTGGTGCTCTTGGGATGCCTGAGTGGTTCTTTGTTATCAGTGAAAGAAAAAACTTTGGAATGTTTGTGTCGGGCTCTCTGATCATAGCGCGTATCGACCTCAGCTCCGGCGTGCCCCCAATTATCCAATGATGCGATGAACTGGCTTACGAGGCCCCACTTATCAAATAACGTGTAGAGTCGGGGTCGCGAGAAGTCGGTGCGTTCTCTTTATTATTCAGTTTCCATGTTGCAAAGAGTCAGATAATTTGCAGCAGACTGGCAAACGAGCAGAAGTTTAAAATGTTGTAGGTTGGGATCATTTTTCCAAAACATGAGGGGGGGCAGGGGGAATCGGTGTACCTCCAAAGAGCCGTACCGCGCTCAGTGCAGTTGTAGAATCATGAACACGCGCTTGTCTCTGTGACACAGCTGTCATTGTTCCATTCCATGTCCATCATTCAGGAAAATATAATAATCACACAACCACTAGACACACAAGATGCTTAATTATGCATTCACTTAAAGAAAATGTTGAGAACCACACTGCAGACGTACACTCACACTCAAGTGAGTGAGCATGCTGAGCACTTTATTTGTAATTTTTTTTTAATTACATGTAAAAAATTCAATTAAGGTCATTGTTTCAGTGTAGAAAATTTTGTAGGTATTATGAACAACAATGTCTCACTAATTGGAGAAAAAAAAAAAGAAACAGGTTGCTTACCCAATAGTTTTTATTGACTAAAGTTGCTCGCCAGCAACACTGCGTTTGCGTTTATCTCGAATAGAATTCACGGTCTGTGAATTTGTGAACAATACAATTTTATTTTTTATCTCAGCAAAATTCACAGCATCAGAAATCCACGGCACTAAACTTCGTTAATCTCCCTGGTGCTGATTATTTAATCAATGCTGTGATATTTTTACGAACAGCATTTTCGATTAAGTGCAAATAGACTGTGAAATCATAAATATTTGGCATTTTCCAACATACGATAATTGGATACATCAGCCATACATTAATAAATTGTTTACTTGCCTTAGCAGGTTCCTTATTGCGCTAATAGGGCATGACAGATTTCGCTTGTTAATAATTCTGCCTGTTGCCTGCTAGAAATGATGGATGGGGTGCAAACAGCTGTGGTATCAACATGCATTTCATGTTAAACAGGGACGTGAAGACATGTGGTGTGTGTGTTTGCACTATGCGTTGTTTGGCACATTTTCACGGAGGGGTGTATGTTATCCTTGTCTTTTGGAGTCAGACCCGAGGCTATGTCTAATTGGAGTCTTCACACTTTCAGGCTTGACTCACACTGACACGCTCGACCTTGGCTCTCCTCCCTTTGCCATGAAAAGGGAAAACGGTGACACAGAAGCATGCCATCTTCTTTGCAGAGAAGAGAAACTTTGCCGCTACTTGTTTCTTTTTTCATTCTCGCCGCCTTCGTTCTCTGCTTCAAGAGATGTCTACACTATTTTCTCCACTTGAAGAGATGAACTTTTCAACCATGGCGGCACGATCTAATAGACATACAGGAAGGTCATAAGTGTCTCTCAGCTCAGACGTACAGCTCGGACGGATTTTTAATTACATGTATAAAGCACATCATTTGTGCGCTTGTATTGGCTGCACAGAAACACACAGGTACACAGCAGATGCATATTGCAACAGGGGAAAGTGCTAGAGGGTCAAACACTTCTACTTCTCGGAACTCTGCCATCAATATACCTCTCACCATACATTTCAATGTTCCGTCCCTCAGGTCTCACTCCCCTTTTAGCATCCAAGGGCCTGTTTATGGGCTTGATTTTCTCTTCCCATCAGGCAGCATTGATCAAACAGCACACTTAGAGTTTTTCAAGGTGGACATTACTACTGATGGCAACCAGCGCTGCCGACTGTGGTGTTAAAACTATGGCCATTATTCACGTGATTGGCCTCTCCTCCATCTCTCAGTGGTAGGCATTTCATGATTTGGTACGTATTTATATCCCCACCGGACCACATCCCCCTCCTCACAGGTCCGGCGGTGAAGTGCATGCTTTCTGCCTGTATCAATTTAGTTACTCAGTCCTGAGGAAGGACAAGAGGTGAGTAGATGATTGCAGTGATGCACACGCAAAAAACGAAGGTACGAGACCAGTATAGTGTTTGGAAGAATGTCAACTCAAAGGTGCATTTGTTACCTCAAAAGTACACTGTTCGTCTTCAAGAAGGCAGTGGCAACTTTTGACTGACAGAAAGGGCGCAGAGGGAACTGACAGGTACACAATTGTCTTTCACAGCAGTGACGAGCATCTCTATCTTTTTTTAGATGGATTCTAGTACCTCTCTTTTTGAGTGTGTTATTGTCCAGCTTGGAAATGCACTTCATGAATATGTCTGACCAGGAAGTCCCCCATTTTGTCATCTTATAGTCACGTTCGAAAAACAAGTCTGTCGAGCGCTTTGACATGCATCTGCTTTAGAACGTTAAGGAATTCCATGGAACGATAGCGTGGTTGTTTAAATGTTGATTTATCCTGCGATGAAAAGCAGGAAAATGTGACGTCTTTTTTTTCCTCCAGATTCCCCAAGAGTTAAACGTGAGGGCTCACGCTATTGTTGAAAAGTGCAACCTGCTAATAACTTCCAAATACTCGTTTAATGTGCCATAACCACATGTGGCTTTGTGTTGTTCATCAATGCCAATTAATCACGAACATGCAGTCCTCAAGGTCTGCCAGAATAATTGCTCAACTGCTTATTCACATGTTTGCATTGTTGACGTAGTTCTGTTGATAACTTGACTGATTAAAGCAATTAAATAGTTGAGATTGGGCTTTGGAGAAAGCATGTTGTTACCAAGGAGACTGTGACTTTTAAATCCCTCCCCTCGTCAGTGGCAGTGAGTCTGTCTCCGAGCAGGAAAACAACATTCAGCTGCACCCCATGCACGCTCTTACACCAGTCCCACTGGGCATACACACTTGGTCTGCGTGGGCTGATGCACTCTGTAAATAACGAAGCAACATACAGATGTAAAAGTCTTCATATTAAATACAGAAGAAGCTGTGGTAGCAGAACAATGATGCGTTTCTCATGTGGCCCCCAGGCCTGCAGCTTAACATCGCAGTCGAGGCATCATGTGTGAAAGAGATTGACAGACAAGCGGCTTCAAACCAGCAGCTGCCTCCTCAAGCAATTCACATGCATACATCACATGGCATCAACCCCCCCCCCCATCTAGAAAGAAAAGGAAAACAGCTTGGATTTGTTACAGAAACGTAGAGAAAAGTTGTACGTTATGTTTTACATCACTCCACAAGTTTCATTAACTTACCTCAAATGTTATGAGGCTACTAAATCTAGAGTTGTCCTGCTGTACATGATCAGCCCCGTATTTAATTTTCGCTTACCTGAGACTCACGGCGAATGGAGCTGCGCCCAGCGAGCGGGGTATGCTAGTATTATTAGCTCAAGTTCTGATGATATTTTGAAGGAAATGTTTAAAGATTAAAGAACTGCTTAAGGTTAAGGTTCAATACTTTGGATGAGGTAAAATGACAGACGTTCTGCTTGTGAAATTCTGACATAAATGCAGGGCCGGCTTAAGGCATCGGCGAAATAGGCGGTCGCCGAGGGTGCCACATTGCCTGGGGGGGGGCACAGGGGAATTTAAAAAAAAAAAATTGTCCTAATTTATTCATTCTTTTTGTGAAATCATTTGAATATATAAAAATATACTTTTTGTCTTGAAACCATTGTGGTTCCTGATGATGATCTGTTACCACAATAATTTGCCTAAAAAATAGTAAGTGTTGCAGTTAAAACACGTTACCTTATTAAACATTACGTAAAATGATAAACGCCCTTTCCAAGTTCTGGTTGAATGTTTAAAACATTATTGGAACTTGCAGGCAACATGAGCCGTGATGCTGCATGTGCCACAGCTGAAGAATGTTGAGTAAAACAGCTCCAGGAATGTTGCTGTAAAGCCTGATTCTAAAAGAGCTTTTCTGCCCAAAATTAGAAAAATCCTGTGTGTGTGTGTGTGTGTGTGTGTGTGTGCAGAAAGCTGCTGAAACCAATGATAACACATGCAGGTGATACGGCAGCAGAGGGATTCAGGTGCAGAAATCCTGAGAAGTGAGTCGCAGGTTCGATGTGTGGCTGGTGGAACCATCTGAAGCACAGACACGTACAAAGAAAATGAGAGGGCAAAACATGACTAGATCAATGCATAATCTGTTTTTAGACAAAACATCAGGTCTCGCTGAGGTGGGAGTTAGTTGATGGACTCGTGTTCAGTTAGAGGTGGCAAAAAAGAGGCCACAGGGACAAACTATGACCTTTTTTCCTTTCACACTCTGCCAGCCATCCAGCATGAGTTGATTCCTTCCAAGCAGAGAGCCACTGTGTCCCTAAATGTGTCCATGTAACCGGGAGTTGGCATAATAGACTCGCCTCATTTGTTTCCTGGGCTTACAGTGACACAGTTCACCATGACCTCAGCCTTGACA
Source organism: Aulostomus chinensis (assembly GCF_037954235.1). Taxonomy (NCBI): domain Eukaryota; kingdom Metazoa; phylum Chordata; class Actinopteri; order Syngnathiformes; family Aulostomidae; genus Aulostomus; species Aulostomus chinensis. The sequence goes on from NC_141325.1 coordinate 4,634,574, forward strand.
ACATGTGCCGGTGCCGCGAACCTTTTCTTTGTAGCAGGGCTGATTCGTTTTTTTTTTTTTTTTTTGAAGGGTGCCCAATTTTTTCAGAGGGCATTGTGACACAGATTAGCCGTTTGTTAATCTGTGTCAGTGATTGTAGTGTGGGGCTATGTGCGTGGAGGGAAGGCTGTGTAAATGTTGGGACTATTTGTTCATATAGCTGGACTGTAACCCCTTTCATGGACACACACACACACATATTGCACACAGTGACATGTATAATGGTTATGTACTCTCGTGTACGACTAAAGCAGCAGATCTTGTCATAAATTTGACATTTTAAGTGAGTCTGATGTGTGCACACATTTACACACACACACACACACATCTGATTTTCTGCAGCAGAATTAAAGGGTAGGAGTATTCTACAGTCCCACAGAAAGTCCTTCTAAATTTCCTCAGAAAATTGTGAAAATTGAGTTAACAATGTCTCATTACATTTACGACTAAAGCAAGGGACCTTTGGGGTCTGATCCAGGGATGAAGATGAGTACTCTTGTTCTGTCGTGTCTCTGAGATGAAGAGAGAAAAGGTCCTTAAGAATATCTTTCTCGCACTTGGACAGGAGGCGCAATTATGCCTGCCACGGTTTCAGCAGAAATGCACAGATACCCGTCATATTGAGTGGGTTTGCAGGCTGTGGGCGGCGTGCCAGGGGAAGGTCAGAGTGCCCATCTTGTATCCAGATTTCTCAGCTCTGCTCCTACATGTGTTTTGTCAGCACAGCGCGGTCCGGAGAAATCCTGAAATAAGAGTGCTGATTGCTGTGATTGCTGCGCTGACATACACCTAGAGAAGCATTTCCCAGGAGATGTGGAGGTAGAATACCCTTCAAATGTTTTCCAGCTAAGTTGCATTTCTAATACAGAGGAACAGAATCACGTCACTCAAGAATGAGGTATGTAGTTTGACTTATGTTCTGTTTAAAAGGAAAACATCACAGGCCAACTTCCTTTCGCTTAAATATGATGAAGCACAGAGAAAAGGTAGCTGCTCCGTCTCTGTTACCTCATACAACTTAACTCACTTTGTATGCCGAGCTTTACACAATCTGTGTGTTCATAATTCATACAGAGTAGGGCACTAAACACACCATGAAAGTGGGTGCCAGAATGAGGAGGGTGCTCCCGGGGGAATTCCTGTTCTCATTTGTAACTTATCCATACCTTTTCTCAGGTCCCATCTGTTTGCCTGCTCAAATCCCTCTGGCCTGTACTAAACACAGTACGACGCACTCCTCCATGACTGGAGAGGGAGAAACGAATGGGCAATATTTGGTATTTAAATGTGGTCTCTGTGATGCATGGTATTGCTCTTATGAAGCTGTGTCCCCAGAGTAACATTTAGCTACTGCTGAGCAGGTTACACATGCGGCTGGGTGAGTTAGCGGCACCCACACACTGTAAGTTGAACAGACTGGAAAATGAATAGCAGAGGCAGTTGAGAGGGAATAAGTAATGCTTCACCAGCAGGCTCTGGTTGTTGTGCTTATGAGTTACTTTGTAAAACAGATTTTTCTCTGAGGATGCTCATTTCCTCATGACTCAGTTCACTTTGTCAGGCAATTACCCCTCCAAAACCCAGAACAGCCAGTCTCTTCAGCTCCAGCCCAACGCCACATACAGGGAAAACACAGTGCTTCTGTCACGTTGAACGACTGATTATAGATGTGAAACGGCAGCCATGATGATTACAGCACACGTACACCTCAGCCGAGGGGCGTGTTAAGAGTGTGACATCGTCAAACCAACTCCCCGCGGTGCCTGACAGGTGCAGGGCGATTGGGTTTGCTGGATCCACAGTGGGGGTATTGGACAGGATATCCCGCCCTCTGATCCCACACACTGTCCCCTGCCGACCGCCGAGACGCCTGCCTTTTGTCTCTAAGCTGCTGTTGACAAGCACTTCTTACTGCCACGCGCTCTCCTGGGGCAGCTGTTGGGACAAACAGAAGAGCCTATCACACACTAATCCGACTTATTTTACGTCTATTAATAAGAGGAAACCTGTTCCCAGAGGAGGTTCTCTTTTAGCCATGACAAATAAAAAAGGGTTTGTGACCATGGGGCTCGTCTCACTTGTCTTAGTTGTACTATAAGCCTGGTAATTTGATTGCACTTAAGCACTTTATGTCTCTAATAAAAACTGTGAGAGCCTGCGATCCGTCCAGGGTGCACCTCGGCTCTCGCCCGGTGTCTGCTGGTATCTGCTCCGGCCCCAGAGAGCCTGCGCAGGTCAGTTGGAGCGTAGGTAATGAATGAATGTGTTTTAAGGCTAAGAGCCACGCACAACTATCAGGTGGCGCCGCCATCCCACATGAGTATGTACACGTATAGCAGTGAGACATCAGACAGCTGTCCAGGAGACGCAAACAGCAGGAAGCAGTGACAGCCACAAACAAATAAGCCTTTTATGAACTTCACAACATGAATTTGTAATTGGAAAGACAAAAGTAACGTGCAGTTCAAAACATTCAAATAAATCTGTCGGATGCTGCTGTTTGCACATCGTAACTGCGACTGTGGTTTTGGCTGGAGCGGGGTTTGTTTTGCCCAGTTAAAAATCTATGAAACATTAAATCCACATGTATTCATGTTGATAAGGTTTTTATGTGTGAAACCCGATATCAAGATTGTGGTTTTTCGTACCAAATTAGGAGCCAGAAGTGACGACACTTACTGTTCAATTGAGTCAGAATTCCCATCGCTGTGAGGAATCAATATGTGCGTGTAGAGACGCTAGGTGAAACAAACCTGGTTTTAATCCGCGAATAAAATGCACAATTCCCAGAACATACCAAGACAGATACATATCACAGCCTTTTAGGGGAACAATTACTCTCTCGTCTTTCTCTTAGCTGATTCCCAGTGATGCATTTATGCGGGCTGTTCCCAGTTATTGGAGGCTAATGAGGAGGAGAAATGGGGTTTCTGCCCATCTTTTCAATCTGCCTGCTTGCCTGCCTGTCTCGGCTGCTCGAGGTTGTCACGGTGCTCTGAGCTCCTGATGTGGCGTATTAGGCAGGACAATCGTTATTAAGCACATTTCAGGCTCAATTACCACTCAAATGCACAGCCATCAAGGCTCCACCACAGGCTCCCAACAGATGGTTGCGGGTGTCGGATAGACAGGAACCCGTGATGTCTTTGTCAGGCTCGGTGCTGTACAGGACGACCGTACTGGTAAGCTCATAGCAAAGCTCTGAGTGATTTGCATTGCATCGTTTTGTTCCCTTTTTAATTTTTGTGAAACTCTCTCAATTCACCCCAGGAAAACGGTTTGACAATGGTCCTTGCCCTTCATGTACTTAACCTGTCCACATAACCATGAGCAGAAAAAGTGCGTTTGTCGTCACGTTGGTCTCTTTTTTTTTCTAATTTTATTTTTTTTTCCCCTTTCAGATATGCTCATATAGTCTTAATTTTCCAGTTAAAAAAATGCTAATGAAGCATTGTTAAGAAAAATTTGATAAATTAGAGTTTGTGGTCATGTGATGTTGTGTTGCCACCGAATTTAAAGCTTTGATTTGACATGGGATTGCACACCCATAAGTAAGAAGAGGGGTGAACATTCCAAAGTGTCTGAAGTAACTATGGCGGTACTCTAAAATCCCAAGGACTCATCATCCAGTCGAAACTGCTGCTTGTGGTGAGAGGATCACGAGAGCTCAGGGTTGAGACAGGTCGGTTAGCCAGGTTTTCCATGTAGCAAACTCCTTTTATACCTTCTTCTAAGGCAGCAGTTCAGTATCTTCATAGACACAAAAGATATTTCCTTTCTCATAAACACTCTTACGAAAGTGATTTCTACTGTGGACGGGCAGTTCAACATTGATAAATCTGATGTTAAATGATAAACAACATGTCGTGTCAGGCTCACCAGGCAACTGAGACGGCTCCGACAAGCTCTGCATGTTTTCAAACTGAAAAGTGGACAAAGGATCACAAGAACACTTGTGTAAAAGTTTTACAATGGAAATTAAAACTGTCATTGATGGTTTGAGAACATAAAACAAAGCCTTTGTGGTCAAGATATGAATGACGGGAGGGATTGGGTCTCCCAACATTCAGAGGTACTAAAGCTGTTGTGTTATAGCACAAACTTACTACGAGACAAACAGTCCAGTGTATGTTCTATCTTCCGTATCGAATTGATATCAAAAGTACAAAGAACTTAACTTAATTAACAGAAAACTGTCAGTCAAAGGTGAAAGTGTCCAGCCGGGGCTGCTGTGCGGTTCAGACGTTACATAGCCCTCAGATAGTGACTCACTCTGCTTTACAGACAGCCAAATTATATAAAGATAATCACATTCAAAGATGAGCCAGCTGCAGTTTCCCTCAGTACATGCAATGTTACTTAGTCACTTTAGCCTGTCAGGGAGAATTACCCATGCTTGTATTGGAAATCTAAATCTATAGGCTAACTTAAGGCAAAATTTAAAACCTCCTGACTGAGAGGAAAGAACCTGGTTCTTTGTCAGCATTTAGGGGTCTTCAGCCTAAAGGTATCCTCTCAGGGACCACAAGACCTTGTTTAACTTTTATCTTTTAACAACAACAACAACAAAAAAAAGTCTTGATGCTTGGTGACGAGGACTGTGCTTCTTTTTTTTTTTTTTTTTTTTACTCTTTCACTTTTTTTTGTTTTGAAGCTTTTAAAGTAGCTTCACAGCCCCCACACTGATTCGAAACATGTAATAAAATCAAACATCCAATGTATACGCATCCCTTGCAGAACACTTTCCTGTGATGTGGCAAATATGAAAATAACTCAGAGAGCTGCATGGTTGGGATGATTATGATAATGCTGATCTGCTAATGTCATTTTGACTCTGAGGCTGAGGGAGCGATCATAGTAAGCAACAGTCATTCGAGCAAATCAAATCAAGAGCTTTGGTTTGCCTCCAAAACAACCTAGAGATATAACAGTGACGATCTTTGAACTGTAAATAACATTTGAAAGCCGTTCATGTCTCCAATTTGTTGTGTTTTAGCTACTTATCAGCATATCTCCCGTGTGAAAGTGAGTGCATCGGAGAAGCTACAGTTAGCCTATTTAACCACCCACCTGGGCCCGTATACCACCCACCTCAGCATCTGAGTCACACTCTGCCTTCTCTTTCAGATGGGCTGAGCAGCAGAATCAACAGTGCAGTACAGGACAGCTCAGCTCAACGTACGTGTGTGTGGGCGGATCAGCCTTATGGCTTCAGTCATTCAACCAACCATGATGCCATCAAAGAGACACAAGCTGGGAGAGAGGGAGAGAAAGAGAACAACAACTCAAAACGAGATGTCAAACAAAGAATATGAGAATATGAGGGGGAGGTGAGGATCCATAGACAGAAAGTGAAATAAGAAAGCTGAGAAGGAGCAGGACAGGCAGGCCAGACACCAGAGGAGGGAGCATATATAGAGGAGAATGCACAGCAAACAAAGGAAACATGACAAAGATCCTCTTCTCTTCGCCCATTGCCTGACACACAGGCAGCCACTGTTGAGAGCGGTAATATTACCTCCACCACAACTCCACTCATATGCCCGAGAACTTCCTTCGGCAGGATCGCTGGCATGAGCAGCGAGGCTTTTGTTCTGCCAAATAACATTAGGAGGTGGGCAGGCAGAAGAGACAGAGCCCGCTTCTGAGATGGCACAGATGCTGGCAAAGAATGTGTGAGACCAGTTAAACACAAGGAAGAAAAGGCAGAAGTGACAGTTAAGCTTCCCGCGGTGGACACTAATGCTATTGGGATTCTGTCTTATGCTTTTTTTTTTTTTTTTTTTTTAAGAGATTTACTGTATGTCAGCAAGTCAAGAGTATGATTCAAGCATGTTTATTGACAAATACAAGGCGATTAAAACTACAACCGGATGTCTTAAGACAGTGTTTTAATCAAGCTTTGTTGGATTTCAAGAGTTTATGACAGGAAACAGAATGTAGCACATTCCCTCGTCTCCCCCTTTTTCTGCCTTTTCCTCAAAAATGCATAATTCTTGAATGCATTAGCTCTTTTTTTCCTTTGGCTATAACAACCATAGTTGTGAGGAGCCGTTGCCGCTAAGCTCCTCAACACACTGAGCCTCTCTCAGTTCTCAAGATTGATTTTACTTTAAGTTAAGCCTTGACTAACTGTCAGCAGATACAGCCCTTTTTTTTTTTTGCATTATATCTGCAAGTATTGTCTCTTCATTTACAATTTCCTCCAGCACTAAACAGATGATACATCTTTTCAGCGAACTGTGAGACCAGTACTTCTCAATAGCTCTCCCTGATCCCATCAAGGAATCTTTGTTTTGAACTGCTGACGCTATAATGCTACTGTCTGAGCAAAAAGCCGGTGGATTCCTAAGCCACGGAGAGAATGCGTGTTGTTCCATCCCCATGATTGGGTGAGCCTTGTGTGTTAATGTGATTAGTGAGACATTAACGCCTCCATGCTCAACCAGGCAGATGCAATAACACTCGCTGTAGAACAACTCTCTGTCTGTCTCATGGTTTCTTTCTTCGTCTCAGTGGAGGCTGCTTCCAGCCCCTGTGGTTGTATAAAAAAAACAAAACAAAAACATTGAGAGTTTGCTTATCTTAATCCTCGGTGATCCTTGTAAGGGAATACATAAAGTCAAATTGACTGAATTTCCATATGATATTAGTTAAAACAGTGTGAAGGTGTCTTGATGCAAACGCACCAACTGTACCTTTGCTTTATACGTGCTACAAAGTGCTTAAACGCAACCATCTTCCTGTTGTCAAAATGTACTTTTGCTCCTTTTGTTCCCAGTGCACGGTGACTGCCACAGAGGTTAGTTCTCATGCAGATGAGGGAGCTCATGGCACATGTCTGCTGTTCACAAGCGGTAAGTAGCACAAGCAATGCAACGCATGTTCCCGGTCCACGCGCGTTCTCGTGACGCAGCGCAATCAATGGTGTTCAGTGAGTGAAGCTGAAAGACCAGTCAATGGTTCTCACGTGTAGGTAGAGTTTATAAAAAAAAGAAAATGCCGTCAACATTACAGTGAACTCTTTTACTCAACATGTATTCTGTAGTCATATATTATTATTATTCTGGGCCCAAAGAGTTGGCTGCTTCATCCGTGGTGGGCACGGTACAACCCTCCACTAAGTTTCATGAAAATTGGCATGATATTATTTTTGTAGTCCTGTTGACAAACAAACCACGTGATGCAGAGGAAAACATCTCTGTGGTGAAGGTAATGTGTTTTATGACGTTGTAAGAGGGCTCTGTAAGATTTATTTTAGGTTCTCTGATGCTTCTGTACAACAAACCATCTAACGCATTGGTTTAAAGTTCTATCATTCACCAAACTGAATAAAAAAAAGAGATGCAAAGAATCTGTCTGCAACTTTTGCAGTTATCCAACTAAGTGACCAACCACTGCTGGTGATCGCAGTTCCTCCCTGGCAGAGGTCATGCTGACTTTAAATAAGTCTTGCATTGTTGCAATATCAGTAGTGCGTATGGAAATATTTAGCATTCCTTCATGTTGCCTGAACCCAGAACCTCCTGCTCATTAGCCTACAACAGGTTCCTGAGCCACAGACTGTTCTGTACTTTCACATTTAGGTGTAGATCACCGTGTCTGTTCGTTGTTTTTGGAATGGCATGCCACACATTGCTTGCACACGTAGTTTGTTGTTGTGTGTAGGGGGGGATTGATTGTGTAGGTTGCATTGCGTGTTTCTGTGTGGGCATCCAAGATCACTATGTATCCATTTTCCTTCTATGCTTGGCTGCCTGCCCTGCTAGTTTAGTCGACTTACGTTTGCAGCCTTGATGTTACTGACGTTTGAGCACAACTGTGACGCTGACTGGGATTCTGAAATAGCCCATCACTGTTTAATGATGAATCCATGGTGCTGTCTTTGGTGCATGGGGTTCCACGCTTCAGTCTCTTTCCCTTGAATCACTCCTGCATCTCCTTCTGACCTTTAGGCTGTTGAAGGGTCCGCTGCAGGTCCTCCACCCCTCTATGACAAACCATCAGCTCAGTGCCTGACCCCCACAACCTTTTATCATATTCACATTAACAGACAGAACAACAGTTTCTGTCTGAAAGTGGCCTTGGAAGGCAACAAGTCCACTGCATTGTTGTAGTAGTTGGGTTTTCTACTTTCTGACTGAAAAAGGAATTTTAAAGCCACTTTTCGCTGGTCAAGTAGCACCAATTATAGCAAGAGTAACCGATCAGTTCATGAAAAGACCATCTTCCTAGCAGGGTTTTCTTTAGATAGCATTTATTCTTTTAGGTTTGTGGGAACAAAGTACCATAATGTACATATGGGTATTTTTCTTCCCCCTAGTTGCCCTGCCGTCATGTCTGCCATAAATCCAAACATTTTCCAACTTTGTTTCAAACACAAACTCCCTCATTGGCCTTAAAACCAACGAAATATCAGTGTCAGAAGCATTAGTTACATATTTTTACTCCACATTCTTAGCCCACCAAGGTTCAAGCTCCCTACGACTCGTTAGAGAAGAGTTCATGTCATGCACTTGTTCTATCCAGCAGGAGTCTGTGCAGGGCACAAGGGCAAGAGAGGAAATCTTCTCAACTGTGTCTGCGGATGAACTAAATAGGGACAGCCCTTAGAGGGCTACACCTACACTCACAGAATCTGAAGTTATCATGCGCAAGAAATGTCATGCCTATTGAATTATGTTCAAAAATTGAATTTGTTCTTCCTTGGCCTGTGCTCTACCCCACCAGGTTTCCTGAAAACCGTGTAGGGGTTGTCTTTGTGTAATCCCACTGACAGGAAAAGAAATAAAGTCTTGGCGTTGGCTGGAAATTGAAAAAAAAGAAATAGATCCTGAATCTGCTCTGTGATACAAATCTGCACCAAAATTAACGGGGTCACCCGGGGGCTACAATTAATACCGTTGCCCACGACTTTTTAAGAGCCCATAGGTTTATAGGGTTCATCTGTCTGATGAGCAGAAATATAAACAAAGACAAAAACAGAAGCAGGTTAACTAATAACCATAACCAAACACCTACCAAGTTTTTCCTAGTCAAATCTTTTTGTAAACTCTTGCAGTGTTACATTTTAGTTCCACTCCGATGATCCGTAACATTGTTCACTCCTGTCTCTTCTGTGCTGAGACTCGTCCCTCTGTGTGAATGTGTATGTACAGTATGTGAGAGGGGAAAAAAGCAGAGTGATGACGGTGCTGGAATAAAGGAGTTCCATGTTGAACCCACTTCCTCAGAAAAACACTCTTGGCTTTCGCTTCGCTCCTCTGAGGGCTGTATACTTACAGCCCCCTATCCTCCCACTCATCCACCATCCTGCCTTCCTTTTTCCTACACACTGCTTTGCCTTCTCTTCCTTTTCCAGCCCCCTCAACCTTCTTAGCTACTGTAGCTACCCAAATGCTCTTCATCACACAGCACAAGACAGAGCAAAGTAAGAGAGGAGGTGGTTTGGGGTGGGGGGGGGGGGGGTTGCAGATTGAGAGGAAATGGAAGGAAGTCTACTGGGGCTGGAGGGTGTGTGTGCAGAGGGGGCTGAAAGGAGAAAGGGTGAATGAGCAAAACTAATATTAAGGCGGGTGGTAGAGGTAGAGAGTGAGTCTTAGGATTCCAGCTCGGAGGGTCATTGTGGTGTTTGTTTTATCAGTGCCACTGGTGCTATGGGATGGGGTTTGAGTGAAGGCCAGTGGCCACAGCTTGCCATAGAGGGTCCAGTGATGAATGTTCGGAGCAATCTAGGACACTGCAGCAGAACCGCCATCAATTCAATAGCTGTAGACACACGGCCGAGAGAAACCCTACAGTGTCTTTGTAGATGTGCGCGTAAATGTGTCTACCTACAAAGTCCGTTGTGTTTTAAGAAAGTTTAAGTGTGTGTTTTAAAACTCGTATAAGGGAAGGGGTTAAAGGGTTACAGCTGTGTCTTGGCTGTGGGAAGGAGCTGAGCAATGCTTCCCATTGGTCATTCCCATGAACCCTTGCTCTTTAAGGGGCACGGTGGGAGGCAACAGTGAGGACAGGGGAGTGTATCACCACTGACACACACACACACACACACACACACACACACACACACACACACACACACACACAGCCAAACTGCCAGCTCAGCACTGAAGAAAATTCTGCAGGATATCTTTGATGCACATAAATTGTAGATGCCATTGACTGTGTTATATGTTTTAATCCAGAACTTTTTTAAGATCCTTAACACGCCCCTTCCATTTCGACTCTAGTCTAACTATAGATTTTCCTCGGCTTGAGCCCAACTAAACTCGGGGCCTCATCTCATCCATAACATCAACCACTTATCAACAGGTTTTGCTGGATGTGAGGTCTGCCAGGCTCTCTCTGCAGAGGGCACGATTAGGACACGACGCCTCAGAAACCAGTCAGGGGAAAAAAAAAAAAGAGAGACCCACACGGTGATAAGGGGCAAAGAATCCCAAGCACGTCATGGATTTTACAAGCTTGTCATGGTCTTACTCCCGTCCCCTCCAGCAAAGCGCATTTACTGTGAAGGAAACAGCACAAATAATCATGTTGCCTTTGCCTTAACTGTATCGAAAATGTTGTTTGAGGAGCTTGAAGAGACGGCTCAACTTCCCAGTCCCTCCGTGTCACAGCTAGAAAGGATGACTTCACAGAAGTTTTCCTGAAGGAGGAATATCTTGGCTGCATGCTTCACTCCCTGGCACTAGCTAGCTGGATGTCTCCGTTAAACAGTATAGGCCGTGAAAATGTTTCTGTAATTTATTTGATCACATTAAAATTGGGAACAGATTTGTTTGCTGTGACAATGTTTGTTGAGTGAGACGAAGCCAGACTCTCCCACAGTGGTCTGTTGGATGTGTATGAAGCTACAGACAAGTTGTCTGTAAGCCTGTATAAACACCACGCTTTACCTTCCCCAGCGCTGTCAAGGAATTAGTTCGTATGGGCTTAGAAAAACATCACATGTACGGAATTTTCCTACCTCAACATTAAATGTTATATGTTTTAACCTATCCAATTATGATTATTAGTACTTTTTTGATGCGTACTGCAGAGCAATCATGACCACATAATGTCCCATTTCTCCTGCAGCCTCACAAAACATTCCAGTCTTTTGAGTTAATGCTAAATGGCACGATCAAAGGGGTCTTTGAGCAGAGACCCTCGACCACCTCTCCAGCGCAACAGTCCGAATTCTACCGAGGCCTCACCCGCATCCAGGCGCGTAGAAAGTTGAATGGATTTCATCGCATCTGCATGACCCCGATCCCATCGTGTCATTAAGGGTGAGCGTTACTTCTCATTTAAGGCCTCATTTTTTTTTTTTTTTTTGCTCTTTTATATTCCTTCATATTTTTTAACCTTTAAGTTTGGGGTGTGAATCCAACCCATGACACATTGTCTGCTGTCCAAAGAACACAGTAGACTTAAATGAGCCTCAGCTATAGCGTTTCCATATTCATATAAAGGTCACTAACAAATTGAGAATAAGATAATCTCACAAAGACACATATCAACAGAAAGTCTTACTCAGAGGCAACGTGTGATATGAGACCACGTCTGCTCTGAGTTGCTTCCAATGACCTTTGTACTATAATGCCAGGGTGTATATTTAAATGTGTTTATTGAGCATTTATTTCAAACACACCGACGTACCTCGGAGTAGCCAAGTGAACTGATGTGTAAATTAGTTTATTTAACAAAGAGGCCTCGCTTCAGTTGGTCACAGCAAATGTACAGAGCGAGTAATTGCCAGCGACATTATTTACCACACTGTTCTCACTCAAATGCTTTTTCAGGAGAATTAGGGTTTATATTACTTTGGAAATGTAAGCAGCGATTGAATGTGTTGGTTTTTCCAGGGTCTCTTTATTTCATTAGTGTGACCTTTTATGACACTGCAGTCAAAGGTGAAACTTTTTTTTTTTTTTTTTTTTTTTCATTTTCAAAAAAGTTGACAGATTTTTCATTCCCTTCAGAAATTCCCTGGTGGGGCAGATCAGGTGGTGGGTGGAGGCTTTACCAAAAAAGAGAGACTTGTCAAAACCAAAAAGACACCAACTTGGCGGTCCTGTGATTCCTGTTTACCACGCAGCGTTTCACAAATCCCACCGACACGCATGTATCACCAATCACTGCGTTCAGATGCATCATTAAATCACTTTCCAATGATGAATTCAATTTAAAGAAGCTGTTCATTACACACTATAAATGACAAATGGAATGTTTTTCATTTTCAAATGAAATATAAAGCATGAACTTGGAGTTTTGCATTTCCACCATGAAAAAAAAGGATCCTTTCGTCCACAATGAAACGTTGGTGCTTGACTTCCCTTGTGTTTCTGTGGCGTTGCCGTGTAATTTTAACACGCTGTGCCATCACCATGGAATACGGCGTTAAGATCGAGGTTGTGGTCATCTCGTCTTTTTCTCTGAGATCATCTTGCAAGAGTGCATGGAAATTGTTAGGAGAGCAGCAGGAAACTCTAGAATAGGTATTTGTTAAAGGACCATATAGACACAAAGGTTCTCCTGCAGCGCAAGACCACAGCAGTCGTGGCAGCGAGGGAGTAAGAGCTGCGAACACTGGGCTGCAAGCTCATGCCAAGTATCCATTAGGCATGAGCCACCAAATGAAAACTCTGTAAGGTTCTTATTTACGAAAAGAAAATAAAGACTTTTGGTAGTTTCCGAGTCAAAGCTGAAGAGACGAGAATTGGACTGACAAGAAAAACACTGAAATGTTTTGAATGAGGCCCTAAAAGGCTTTGTCACAGGGCCGCTTTACGTTGACCTCTGGATTATTAAATGGAAAAATCCGAAATAAATGATTAGACGGCATTTTTCACTGTCACACCAGTTAAGTAAGGCTGTGGGAAAGACGGTACTTTCCTGCAACTAAAGTTAAACCATCATCTTTGTTGTTGAATATCCAAATTTATAAGGCTTTTACCTTTGGCTAGACATAAACTCAAAAGTGTACTTACTGATAAGGGGATAAGAGGAGCTCTCTGGGAGTATAAAGGCAGATCTCTGGGTGGCAGAGTGGCCTAAGGGCCTGTGTAGAGAAGCTATTTCACACTGACCACCACAGTAATGGCTCAGCGTAGCAGATACCATTGTCATTATCTGTCTTTAGTGTTCGGGCCGCAAAAAAAAGATATGTTTGCACTAAAGCTGTGGACAGTATTTGGTCTCTATATATGGAAGGCGTAGGGTTTATGTATTCAAAGTGCACTCGCTAGTAAATAGTTCCCAATAAAACAATTTCAAAACCGCAGTAGCTAGAACAGCAGAAAAGAATGTGGGGGAAAAAAGGGTGTTTCTGTGTTTTTCGGTGCTTTGCCAATCTATTTTTAATTATCAAGACTAACACTGCTAAGACTGCCATATGTCTGCGTGATTGTTCTTGACATATGATGTCTGGGAACGTCACCTTTGCCTCTCACCACCCGTCAGGCCACTGGGAGCATGCACATACAGTAAAGGTGCCAAAGTGTCACCTTTTTTCTCAAGCTGCAGCTCATTGTACAGACAACCCAAGAGGCAAGTGAGAGGAAAGAAAACGAGAAATCTGGTGATCTTTTTTCAAAGTCTGATCCAAATTTTCTTTCTTTTGTTGATGATTTAAGAGGGTGAACACACTTTTTTTTTTTTTTTTTTGCTGTTATATTTTTTTTTTCTCATCTGTGAAGCAGGATTTGTCTTTGCCAGAATCAGTTTCCTTCAGGCTTTGTTGAATGCATCCCTTCCATGTGATCTAAGTGGGACCGAGTGTATTCATGTTGTCTTCCAGGGGCCTGATAGTTTCAGCAAACATCTACACTCTGAAACTCTGAGTCTTTGGTTCCGCAGATGCTGGTCAGTTCCATCATGTGCTTGGGGGACATCCTCACTGCTGCTTAGATTCTATTATTCCCTATAGCGAGGGTTGAATATTGAGCACAACCTACAACCTCTTTTTTTTTTTTCAATCCAGTGGAACGAGAAATATCAGAACTGTGGATTCCCTTCAAAACACGGAGCCTTAATCTGCATTGGTTTGTTAAACTTGCCTCCTGAAACAGGAGCCTGGACCACATGAAGAAGCACAAACGCATCGAGTCTTAATTATAGTTCTTTTTTTTGTTTTTCGTCTCATCAGTGTGTGTGTGTGTGTGTGTGTGTGTGTGTGTGTGTCTGACCAACAAATGAAAGTGTGTAGCAGCCAGTATTTTCTAACACTCAACCATGAACAACTCTGTAGGACTGCTGAATGTCTTGAAACTTTGGGAGTACTTAATTCGTTTTTTAAATAAAGGGTAGAAAAATGTAGTACTTATTGTATTTAGATATTCCGTATTACATTTTTCTACCCTTTGTACTTTTTGATATCGTTTCTTTTTTTTCCTGCCTCTGCTTCACATGACTGTTTGTATGTTGATTATTCACTGTGTCTATTAAACCCAGTTTATGAAGATAAATTGAGGCAAATCCCAACAAAGACGATAGCGACTCTCATTCTGAACAAATGAGTTTGACAGATGCAGCTCTCAGACTAAGTGTAAGATAACTAAGTAATACAATTACACATTTAAACACGAGAGAGCCAAAAGAAAAAATAAACCCAAGGAAACTGACAGGGAAGTAGAGACTGTTAACACTTGAGTCTTATTCATTCTGGTTATTTGAGCAATACATGTTTTATTTAAATTCCCACAAAATCTAGCAGACTTGCTAATCCAAACTTGAACAATGCCTGTGTGATGCAGCTCATCTGATCCCCACCATCAAGTGTAATTTCACACCACCTCAGCATTACCACTCCTCTGAGCCACACCTGCACTACTTACAGACTGGTGGTGCTGATTAACAAAAAAAAAAAAACAACTGGCATCAGCAGTGGAAAAATGAACAAACGCCTCGTGTCACACTTCCGACCCCAGGGTGAAGAAGTGCAAATGAACAAGCGATCAGTTAGCTGACTATCCCGTCATCTGTGGAATGTAACTTCCTGTGTTCACTCTCGTGCAGCTTTTTCAAAATGTCAAACAATGACTTTCCTCCTTCTCTCTCTCCCCCCTGTTTCTCCGCTACCTGTTTTATTCCTCAGCACCCGGTGTGACAGATCATCGGGTGTAAGCCCCCTGGGTGCTTTTGACACCTAATGAAACATCAGTTAAACCAATTTGAGCAAGGTGAGGAAAGTTTCCTTTTTAAAGTGTTATTTCAACCAGTTTTAGATGAGTTTTTTTTTCTCAGTCAGTTACTCAAACTAACGTGGGCATCAGAGTACAACGATGCACTGAGTGAACAACGGCCTGTTATATTCACATTTGGACACTCAAAAATGTGCATTTCTTTATCAAGATACAGTAGATAAAGATGAGTGTGGAAGAGCGTAGAAATACAAGTAGTAATATATCATTTATTGAGTCTTTTTTTTTTTTTTTTTTATTGGCATGTTGACTAGCGTGGTTAACCTAATTAACATTATCCTTGCGTCCTGAAGGAGTAGCTCCTGCACAGGCTTGAAGCAATACTTCACCCAAAAAGTATATTTTGCCTTTCTTGTACTCACAAATGTGTGTCTTGACCCTGCAGACACTGTTTTCATCCTGTATCGCCTCATACAGCGTGCAGGGGGAGCCAGCCAGCTTGAGCCTAATGGTGACTGATGGCTAACAACAGCAAAACTGCCCCAAAATGTGAAATTTTCAAGCACATCATGAGCAAACAGACATTTTAGGGCAGTTTTTCTGTAGTTAACCATTGGTTGCCATTAGCTTCGAGCTAAATATATGTGGCTGGCTCCTTCTGCTTTCCACAGTCACAAAGAAGTGATGCAGGAGAGAAAAAGATCTTTGTGAGAAGACACATTTTTTGTAAGTACATCTGAGGAGGCTGGAGGCTACAGCTGCAGCGGTCGAAGCTCCATGGGACACAAATGCAGGCCAGCTTCTTTTGCTGCAAACCAGGTGACCTATTTTTGTCAGGTAATTAACGCACATATATTATCAGCCATCATCCAAACAAGCAATTGTAAAGGTCAACTGTAACGTTACTGTGTCTCCGGGCGGCTCTCATGGTCTCAGAATTTCCAAATCATCTTCTCTGGTCTCTCTTCACTCTGATTCTTGCAATTTTTTCCTCTTCTTTCATAGAGTAATCTTCCTCCACCCCCGCCTTCATGCATCCCTGAACACACACATTCAATTTTTTAACGCATGTATGGCGGCGAAATTTGATGCACTTGACATATTGTATGGCAAATGATTTATTTAGAAATGTAATGGAACATGACGATCATGCCAGGTAGGCCACAGACCATCTCAGAACGTCTGTTCCATAAAGCTGCGGCTCCGAGTGAAGTCGCGGAAGAGGCTCCTGCTGACTTCTGCTTGGGAATTCTAAAGTTCCAAAGGAACATCGAGAGGAGAACTTGACATAAGTCAGAAACCAATGGGCATGACAGAAGTGTGGGAGATCTTTGCAGTGTTTTTGGTACGTGTGTGTGTGTGTTTTAGGCTTATCAGAGCCAGAATCAGGGCCTGAGCTGGAGAGATGGATAAAGAAATCAAGTGTCATTGCCTGTTTTTGATTTGCACATCATGAGTTCAGGTGAAAGAACAAACTACTAGCATTCAGAGTGCAGTGTCGCTTATTGCAATTCAGATTGTCACTGACATGTTGTTTAGATCGTCTTAGTGTTGTTTTTTTATTCAAAAATCTGAAATGTGTTCTTTCTATGCTACTGTATGCTGCTCGATGCTGCTCGATGCTGTAGACACAGTCCCACTGCTGTCTGTTCCAGCAGGTAGCACAACTGGTCCCACTGCCTCGTCTGTCACCAGGAGTTCACTCTCGAGCCCTCACTCCTGATGGGATCACATGACGTTTGTATGTACCTATTACATCATCAGAGTGATGGGGGCTGCCGTTTATACTGGCAGAATATTTCTGAAGCTGCAGGATTTAAAACTCTCAGTCAGCAAGTATCTACGGCAGGAACGTCCCTCTGGAGGCCATCGAGTAATGAGTCACATAATCATTTCACTGTTTGACACCACTAACTGAATTGCTTCCATTAAATAATAGATTACTCAATTAAAATTAGATGCAGGTAATTTGTTAGATGAATGCTGTGTGTTTGTGCGCCAGCATCGTCGGAGCAGCACACTGGTTGGAGACTTAAATGGGTACAATAAAGACTTTGTAATAAAAATATCTCCATCATGTGGAAAGCTCAATTTAACATGCAGCACTGGCGTTTTCCTTCATAGACGAAGAGCTACAAATTCTCATAGAACACACGTGGCGGTAAAATGGCGCTGACTCAGGTTTGCACCCATTTCCTGCCGTTGCTGTGTTCTGCTCAAGTGAGCAAGAGTCAACCGAGTGATTGTGACTGGGCTTGACCCAGGACAGGATTCTCTCACCGGGTCCGGTTCCACCTCGATGGGTGCATATTGCCACTTATGCACTTAACAGCAGCATGCTCTCTCTTTCCCCTCCTCATCCTCTATCTGCCGATCTCAAAGATGCCTCTCTTATATTATTTTTTTCTTGCGTCTCACACTCCTCCCATTACTCACCCTTTTTACTCTCTCTTTCTGCTGTCTGTAACTCCAACTCTGTCGATTTGTGCTCATAAATTCTTTACTTGGCAGAAGCAGAGGGGAAGTTCTCCGGCTCGTTGTTATGCTTTAGACGTATCCAGTCGGAATCATGGAGGCACTTGGACGTCACTAAATTAGTGTTTGTATCATTTCAAGTCTTAGGTTGGATGTAATAGTGTTTGTCAGAGGCAGTACACGGGGAAACGGAGGAATGGGTACACAAACGGTAGGCCTGACTGTGTAAAACCCTGCTCCTGCATGCTAACACAGCAACACACATGACACACACATTAATAGACCACCTTGACCTGATAAAGACGCATCAACAATTCCCGTCCTCACGGCTCCAATAAGGACCACAGTGGCAAAGTCATTGTTGTATCTCTGGCTAATGGCACTAATATTTGTGTGGGCCATAAATAATGCTAACAAATAACCACATAAAAAGAATTAATGAAAAGCAAACAGAAGTGGAGCAGAGAGATGCATTGTTATACAGAGTGGCGACAAATTACCCTGGGAGGGGGGGAGGGTTGGTGGGATGAGGGGCGTCAGTACAGTCATTACTCTGTACAGAGAGTGCGGTCTGGCTAACACCTGTGTTTCCCTCCAATCTGCCTCACCCTAATTAGCCCACACACACCCTGGGGATTCTCTGACACAAGCACTAGAGGGAGGGTGTGTGTGTGTATGTGTGTGTGTGTGGGGGGGGGGGGGACTAGAGTGGGGAGGGCATACAAAACTTAAGGCGGTAGAAACAAAGCATATAGGTGGAAAGAGAGGTAAGGGGGTGGCCGTCTTTTGCTTATATCTGTGTAGAACATACTGCAAGTTGGCGTTTTCTCACATATGTGGGGTATTTTTGCCCTGTCACACATGTAGCATAACAGGAGATTGTGTCACGTCTTTCCCCTACGGAAGTGCTGTCTGGAACAGCCGAGCGATGGCACCCACAATGTAGAGCGTGATGTACTCTGGCCACGCTGCACAAAAGGAAATGTGCATTTGCTGCACGTCAGAGCTTATTTTTAATAAAGCGTTAAAGAGTTTCCTTCTCCGGCTTTGCACGTCTATTCTTTGTTTCGAAAAGACAAAAACTTAAAGAGAGGGCGCATTTTTGAATTTTTGCGGTGTCTATCAACCTTCCAGTGCACATGAGGAAGGTTGACTGATGACCCTTTGTATTTGCTCTTTGCTGTTTGTAGCGTTCTGGTTCCCTGCCATCGGCGCATTTCAAACAAGAAGACGCCGGCTGACTGGAGGTTGAAGATTCACTTGCTTTATTCACTCAACTGGACATTTCGGGAGCTTGTCAGGTTAACATTCAGCCCAACTGATGTGACCATTTGCTCAAACACTTCCTCCGGCTAATGTCTAGATAAGTTCAGGATTGTTCATTGGAGGGTTTCTGGGAGGAGATGGAGAAGGTGAGCAGCTCAGGAGGAAGTTAACTGACATCTGCTGACAGCAGTGTGAACTGGAGGCTGGGGGAGTGGAGGAGTCGTTCTCCCCTATCAGTTTCATTTGCACTCACCCCATGGTTCAGAAGTGTGGAATGAAATGTTGGTTAATTTCAGATGTCACTTTCATTCTTGTTAAGAACACCTGGAACCCCTGCCCACCCTGACACCCTCCACCTGCTCGCAGCCATAACGCAATTCCTTTGAGTCTTTCTTGACGGCTGCAGCCTGACGGTCCTTCTCTTTCACTGAGGTGAATGACTACATGTTGTAACACATTTAATAACCCCGGCCTGGGCTGATTATCACATTTTTCTGCTGTGAAATGTATTAACCTCCTACAAAATGGAAATCCCAGCATGTTTGATCAGTGTATTCCTTTTTAATTCATTGACAAATAACAGCATAATTGTCTATATGAGAGAGGTTCATATGGAATAACTATATTTTACATTCTGGGCGCTATACATTAAAAGCTTTCCCTCCATCCATCAATATCATTTATATCCTCCCCTCTTGGGTTTTCCGCTGGTAAGAAGCAAACAAATGAAAGCAAATATTCACAGTGATTGGGTTCCATCTCACTGATGTATTGATTCAGCTTCGACCAGAGGTTTGAGAGCGATAGAGGGAAAGATGTAAACCTATTGCGCAGTTGGCTCGGCCCTATTGAACTCAGCGCAAACACGTTATGTATGCTTGAGTTACAGCATCTGATGATAGATACGGAGGCGTGAATGGAGCTTTCATGTTGTATCACTCGTTATTTCCCCCTTTTCTTTGAGCAGTGGTTTAACAAACATGGCTTATGTTCCTGCTTTTGAATGAGGCTCATCAAATTGTCACTGTCCTGAAGTCGGTTTCATCTTTGCCACGATGACATCCGCATAGAAAGACACACACACTCGTGCACACACACTCACATTCACACACACTCACATTAACATTCTCACACACACACACACATTCACACACACTCACATTAACATTCACACACACACTAAGGTTTACTGTCCTTATTAGTACAAGGCCGAGTCCTAATCCTAACCTTAACTAAACTCAGCTCACACCTTAACCAAGAATGCCCTCCTTGTTTTGCTGCATTAGGACTGGTCTTTGGTCCCTGTGAAGATCAAGGCTCCTGCTAAAGTGAATACTTATACCTGAAAGGGGTCCCGTAGGCAACAACACATCACACATGGGCACACACACGTATGTTCATGCACGCATAAACACACACACACACACACTAATAATGTACAGTTGTATTTATCTTTATTTCAAAAACAAACAGCAATGATATGAAGCAAATACACAGACTCTTCAATGATTCAACAGTTTTCCTTTTATAAACAATTTTCTTTGCAATGAACAATAAATGTAATAACTTCTGATTCACTGGTCATTTAGAGCCTCGTCTGAAAAGTCTCCACAGCCAATTTCTCTTCTTCTTCTTCTTTGTCTCCTTCTTCTGCTTGATCCTTTTAATTGAGGCCTGGTCTTTGCATTTCAGCTCATTCTGCAGCTGCCAGATATGGGTCCCGGCCTCATCCAAAGCCAGGTCTTTGCGTTCCAGCTCAGTCTGCAGCTGCCGGATATGGGTCCCAGCCTCATCCAAAGCCAGGTCCTTGCGTTCCAGCTCAGTCTGCAGCTGACTGGTGTTGGCCCTGAGCTGATCCATAGGCTGGTCCATTTCATTAAGCTTGGTCCAAGCCTCCTTGAGCATAGTCTGCAGGTGGCCCTCCAGGTGCTTGATCTGTGTTCTGGCCTCATCCACAGCCAGGTCTCTCTGTTGGAGCTCATTCTGCAGCTGCAAGATATGGGTCCCAGCCTCATCCAAAGCCAGGTCCTTGTGTTCCAGCTCAGTCTGCAGCTGACTGGTGTTGGTCCTGAGCTGATCCATAGGCTGGTCCATTTCATTAAGCTTGGTCCAAGCCTCCTTGAGCATAGTCTGCAGGTGGCCCTCCAGGTGCTTGATCTGTGTTCTGGCCTCATCCACAGCCAGGTTTCTTTGTTGGACCTCGTTCTGCAGCTGCCAGATATGGGTCCCAGCCTCATCCAAAGCCAGGTCCTTGCGTTCCAGCTCAGTCTGCAGCTGACTGGTATTGGTCCTGAGCTCACCCATAGCCTGGTCCATTATATTTAGCTTGGTCCAAGCCTCCTTGAGCATAGTCTGCAGGTGGCCCTCCAGGTGCTTGATCTGTGTTCTGGCCTCATCCACAGCCAGGTCTCTTTGTTGGACCTCGTTCTGCAGCTGCCAGATATGGGTCCCAGCCTCATCCAAAGCCAGGTCCTTGCGTTCCAGCTCAGTCTGCAGCTGACTGGTATTGGTCCTGAGCTCACCCATAGCCTGGTCCATTGTATTTAGCTTGGTCCAAGCCTCCTTAAGCACATTCTGCAGGTGGCCCTCCAGATGTTTTACCTTTGTCCTGGCATCATCCACAGCCAGGTTTCTCTGATGGAGCTCTTCCTCCAGGTAGGACACCATTGTTTCCTTCTCTTTCCGGATAACCTCCTCAGACGTCAGTCTGAGCTGTAGAGACAGTTTTTCTTCCTCCTGCTTCAAGACTTCAGCTCTCAGCTCCTGCATTTCTTCCTGAAGCTTCTGAAATGCCATCTTGAGGGATATCAGTTCCTGGTTTTCTGAAACCATCTCTTTCCGTATCAAGCGTCTTATAGACTTGGTCAGGTCACAATTTGTCTTTCAAACTCTTTCTCTGAGGTTGTTGTCTGTCACTGGATGTACAAGTGTGAGAACATTTAAACCAAAAGTATTCTCATATGTACTCACATGCTTTCTGACATCATTTTTTTCTGAAATAAATTCCAAACTCATAAGCCTCTCTGACAAATGTCTTTGATCTCCGAGATCTCATCATGTCGTCATTGGCATCATCTGTCTGCATCACCAGCATCCAAATTCTGACCTTGTTCTCTGGCCGACTCTGTCGTCCTCTCGTCTCAAGATGCCTTCCAATCACAGTGTGACCCACAGACAGTCAAGCCCAGCTGGTGCTGCATCAGACTCACCTGCATGCACACAGGCTCCTCCTGTCCCTGGAGCTGATAAAAAATGCCTGGGATTTATTTACATTATGTGTGTATATATATATATATATATATATATATATATATATTTTAATGTAAATGTTACACACACACATTCACACACACTCACATTAACACTCTCTCTCTCTCTCTCTCTCTCACACACACACACACACACACACAGCTATCTTGAGGACATTTGTTGGCATAGCACATTCCCTCACCCCTAACCGTAATCATCTCAACTAAATCTGTAAACCCCAGTCATCCTAAACTGAACCTAAAACCAAGTTTAAGACTCGTCCTTAGAACCAAGTCTTAGCCCTCAAACTACGATTTGAAGGTGAGTCCACACACACACAGACACACACACACACACACACACACAACTCTAAACACTTCCAAAGACAATCGCTGAACATGAATTTCTTTAAAGATTCTTGCCAAACCCGAAAGTCACAGGTTAGGATTTGTTGCTTTTTCTCTCTAAAAGTTCCCAAATTGTGACCGTAAAGAATAATATAAGGGATACATGGTGTGCACACACACACACTTTTCTATCATTACTCTGTATGTTTTTCCATCTTAAGTGACTCTAACTTGCGATATCCTGTTTTGTAAAACAATGTTAGTTTTGACTGAATCATGAAAGAGATCATTTCCGAATGAACCTGCATGTATAAAATTACATCATACCCGCAATTGCAAAGGAAACTGTTGCAACCTGATATTTTTGAGGTTCGTATAAATAAATGTCCTCAGAAGTTCTCGAGATGGGTGGCTTGTGGTGAAGAAAATCCTACTGTTTCTAAACAGCCAAGGTGTTGGAGCGAGTGAAAGTGTTGATGCTGAGCAGTGTGAGCACACGAGTCGAAACTGTGGTTTTCCTGACTCTTGCGTAATGAAACTACACCATAGTGGAATTTATGCTGTCTCTTGCAGACATCAACAATTCCCAGCATGAATGACACAGTTTTAAATAACAAATATTTCTGTATCGAAGTGATATCAGTGAATTTTTCCCACTTCCTCTTTAAAATCTTTCTCTTTCATCATCACTTCTCTCACTTCCACCTTTCCTTTTTCTCAGTACTCTCCTCCTCTCTCCACCTCTCCTCTGAGACGGATCTGCGACTCCTCTGGCAGTGACAGAAGTAGGCTGTGCACGCCACAGCGCCGGCCCAATCAGTGACGATCTGCATGGTAATGTGTGGCAGGGGCGGGATAATGAAGTTCCCAGCTTGCCGACTGGAAGGCTATCCTCCGGTGTGCTGAGTGATTTATCTCCTCTGTCAAGAGCCAGGACAGCCAGGACTTGTCCTTCCCCATGGTCCCTGGGAACAGGAGTCGAGCAGAGCCAGTTAAGAGATGGAGAAAGCAGAGGGTCCAGGCTGCTTGCAAAAACCTTAAGCAGCATGCATTTATAACAATAAAGCAAACATATAAAATCGTATCTGCGGCCTTTTAAAGCTCTCCTTGGTGAACCGACACTCTTGTATCGTAACGGTTAGCAGCACCTATGACTTTCCCCTCTCATTTGTCCGCTGCATTCTAAGCTTATCCATCATGCTCATCCTGCCCAAAGCAACTTGACAAAATGCAAAACAACTCTCATTCATGATTTACAACTCTTGTGTGTTGCAGCCACAAACAAAACCCAGCAGTGTCTCTTAAGCAGGGCCGCGAGAACAAAACATGAAAGGATGGAAAACAAGGTAACAGTGACACATTGTTCTCAAGACGCTTGTTTGAAGATTTGTCGTGGCTGCACTTGGCGTGTAATTCATTAAGATCCAGGAAAGAAACCGATGATGTCGAGCAGCTCAGCTGGCAGGCCGGCAACATATTAATTCACACATCTAAGCGAACAAGCTGTATTCATAAATGCTAAATTGCTGATTAAAAAAAAAAAAACATAAAAATTGACGCCACCTTTCTGTCAGCTCACCTTGCTGTTTCTCACCAACTTTTCTCGGACGTTGTTGTGATCCGCCGCTGCTGACGATGCTGATAAATGCTGAAAAAAAAGACGTCGGCAACATCGTCCCGTTCGGTTAAGGTTGCGGCACCATCGTGCAAACCGTCAGCTCCATAACCTTTATTGAAATCAAATCAGATGTTGCCCTCATATTATTTCCATGTCTGTTTACGTGCTGTGGTGGGTGGTCTCTGCCCCTGGTGGTCTCTACAGGTATGACCTTCTCAACGTGGGTTTTGTTTTTGCCCCTACTCCAAAAAACAACAACAACAACAACAAAAAACCCTCACACTCTCATGCAGACACACAAAGTAAGAGGCGTTCTCTCTTCTTGGCATCCACCACTGCTCCTTGTCTCTCAGGTCTGCAGAGCGGTCACTTTAAATCTGTCAGACTTGACCTCAGACAAAGAGTTACATCAGTCCAGTGAGGTATGTAATGAGCTTATTTAGGTGATTAAACATTCAGCTGGAATGAAACTTAACTTAAAAAAAAAAGTTTGCTGAATGTGCCAAAGTCCCGTTTTGTGTTGGTGAGTCTCCAGATACTTGATGTGACTCATCGGATTACAAAAATATTTCTACAATTACAAAAATTGAGGGAAATGCAACTTTTAATCTGATTTTTTTTTTTTTTTTTTTACAAGACCATCATTCTTTTATTTGGTTTCTTAGTGCGGTGCCTGTTGTGTCATCTCAGAGCTTTCAGTCCTTTCAGACACTGGCCTGTCACCTCTGTCCGTCGTTACCTCCGACTCACTCTGGGGACCCGTAATGGTTAATTACATTAACCATCTACCAGAGCGTTGTTTCCTTTCCTCTTCTCTCACCTCTCATCTCCTGGTTAATTAAAACAAATGAACACAACCCGGGGTTCTCATAACCTGATTTGGCAAAGACCAACCTCATTTGGAGTCCATTACAATATAATACAGTGGCATTAACTAGAACATATCCATTGTGTATTAACTAGGATGCAGTATTTGTGAAACACCAAGTGAAAAAGAGGAATTTCAACAGCCTTGAAAATCTCAACATTAAAAATTGGTGACAGACAAGAGTGAGTGGTTGTTATTCCCCAACAGCCGTGTGAAGGCAGCGTCCTCCAAAGCTTTTAAAGCTGTTAGCGCTCAGGTGAAGAATGGACACTCGTCTCATCTCCTGTCTTCTACAACTGCATGTGTCTTCTCATTTCTGAATACCGCAGAAAAAGGCAAAGAAGGAAAATCCTTAGCATCCCATATAGCTACTGACACACCAGTGCCTGCTGGTCATCGCATGCCGGCACGTCTGCGTCTCCATTTGCGGTCGTGATGTTCTGCATTAACAAATGGGACGGATCAGTGACCAGAGTGAGAGGAAGGGGGTCTGTGTGCTCACACAGCTGGTGACTGTGTTGCCAACGAGTACCTGTATCTGTTCAAGCAGCACAAGTATTCGTACGCAGAGGAGCGCACTAAAAACACAAGCGTTACACCCAATTTGTGAATAATAAACGTTCAATAGCTTCCTTAAAAATACGATTACAATAAACACTTCAATGTGACAGTGGTTTGAGGTTAAAACCAAGTAATAAACATGCATAACCATGACGATAATTGAAGGGAAAATCACATTAAAACTAACAATCGGTTTATTGGTTGGAGTGTGGATTGGTAACTATGGTGACAGGGAGAGGAGCAGCCTGTGTTGTTGGTGTGGTCACATGTCTGGACTGGAGTGGCCACCAGATTAGGATTATTGACGGGGACGGAGCTTCCTGGTCTGATGGCTGAGGTCAGCGCAGCCACACAAGTCACTCCCTGCTGGCGGTGGATGGTCTGAAACTGGTCACTGGACTTAAGAACTGCTAAAATCCTCTTAGTGAGGTTATTGTCTCAACCACTAGCTCAAAGTCTTCTCCTTTTTTTAAAAATGTATTTATGTTGTCTGTGTGTGTGTGTGTGTGTGTGTGTGTGTTGGGGGGTGTAAAGTCGGAGTTCTCTTTTCATTCTGAAATGTAATGGTGACATGGACATAATCATGCAGATGTAAATAGAATATTAAAGGATAATTCAGTGCTGGGTGCAGCTTTGTCTGTATTATCCTCCTTCAGTTTGTCCTCCTCCTCTTTCATTCATGCAGGCGTCAGCTTTGGGCCACGGAGTGAAAAGATGATATTTCCTTTTCTGTGAGTCAAAAGGATTCTCTACCATGCTCTCGTTCACAGTAGCTCATTATTAGCCAGTGTTAACAGCAGTTGAGGCACAGGGAGAATAAGTACACAGTAATTGACTCCTGGCCTCACTCATCACGTTAGCGGTCCAATAAAATGGACTCTGCTTTCAAAGGCATGCAAGTTGTCTTAGGGAACATGCTTGTCTCATTTGTCATCAGAACAGCCTGGAACAGGCAGGAGACCTCAGCAGATGAACCATGAACCTCCATTTTATAATAGACTCACTGCATCTGTCTGTATCTCTGCCTTCCATCATTTTCCTCTGTGCATCAACCAACGTCTGTGGCAGTGTTTCGTAGCATAAAAAGACATTTTAACATTCAATTGCACACAAATATATGCACACACAAACTGTGACTTGAATGTGGAAGGCATGTCGGTGCAGAGCACAACCAGGGTCTGGTAGCAGCTGAGGCTGCCGTGTGTCGGAGCAAGCTCCTTAGAAGCAGGCGAGGGTGACAGCGTCAGCTTGGCTCTCCTAATGAATGTCTCACTTCCCCCGGCACACTCCCTTCACTCTCCCCTTGCAGGCACCTCGCACCCCTCCGCCTACGGGCCCCACATCTCACCAGTCGACAGCTAGTGCCATCATTGGTATGACCTCATGGCCTCCCAACCTCGCCTGTGGTGCCAGTGTCACTTCGGTTTTGGCAAAGGCTGGGTTTCTGGGGGTGGTGTCAGGGCACTGTGAAGGGTAAATAGATTAATAGAAGCTAATGAGAAACAAAGGAGCGCTACAGTCGATACAGACAAATTACTGTTTGTCTTGATCTTTGCTGTTCTACTCCAGCAAGGCAGAGCAGCACACACACCCAGCGGGCACTCTCACAGTGCTGCTGTATACATTCCCTTTCAGTTTAATCTTTACAAGCGCATACACACATGGATATTTTCCTGTGTCTAACTTGCCACAAGTGATTTCAAAGCTGTGACATTAAAAGATGATGCAAAGTCATTTGTGACTGCACATCCTCACAATTATGTTTCTGATGTAAACACATCTTGTGTGTGTTCATGAACCCACACAACAAAGAGGGTAATTAATCAGGAGAAAACACTATGTTTATCATATATATTCTCTTAATGCCCCTAAGTGACCCCATTCTGTCGCTCTGGGAGCTCATGTTTGCCTCCTGGAGGTGTAAACACCTGAGACTTTGACCTCGATACAGTGAGTGTGTGTTTGTCCCCACACTACTTATTGATCCCTTATTACATTTTCTTACTCTGAGAACTGACGTTTTACCCACGCATAAATTGTAACAGATGTCTACTGGCAGAAAAACATGTAAAGGTGATGTCGCGTTGAAAGAAATACATAATCGTTTCCAATATATTCTACATGTATCAGAGTTTATTCATTGATTACCCAACATCAGTAATGTGTTCAAATTAGAAGAAGAAGAAGTGTTTCGTAACTTTGTAACTTTTGTAACTCAAGTTTACCAAGCAAACGTGTCTTGCGTGTTGTTATGCAGAAACTCTCTCAGCGTGAGAGGAAACAAGAAACAGGATTTTATACAAGCAAGCAAAGCCGCCTGTCAGCTCATCTACAGCATTGAGTTACATTTGTGGCCTAATTAAGTGTGAGGGAACTCATTCTGAACACGTTGGTCTGCTTTGCTGAGTGATAAAGTGGAAACACTATCAGTGTTATTGGGAATTCAGGCTCTAATAATATAGTGACTGTGATCGTTGGACAAACGTTGATTGTCTCTCACTCTAGTTATTTCAATTTCATGCACACACAGACACCACACATGAGCTCACTGTCACTGCGTGTGCTGCAGCACCTGTGTAAATCACACCGGTCTGTGCTTAATTTCTCTTTTGGTCAAGAGTACCTTTTTTTTTTTCCCCCTTCTTGTTCTTCATCTTGTTTCATAACTTTCTACATTTCCCTTTTCTTTGATTGCAGGTTTTTAGTGTGGTTGTCCAATGCGTATCTCTCTCCTCTCCCCTACTTGAGCAAGGTGACAATTACAGGGTTTCCAAGCTGAGAGGAGACTCTCATCAACATCTATAATCTGTGGGGACCCCTGACACACACACACACACTCGCACTCACCCCTTGTACACCGGCACATATGAATCCATACAGCACACACACACACACACACACACACACATGAACACTCTCTTTACCACCCCCACATGTCCCCTGTTGTTCCTCACTCACAAGAGCGAAGCAAGCAAATCCAGAGGCATGACAGACAGACTCACAGACATATCATTATCCCAGCCTCTCCATCAGAGTGGGTTGTCTGATAGCAGGGCTGAGGACCACAGCTTTCAGTCCCATGATACGCTAACACAACTCTCTGCATACTAACAAATGCCCAGACACCCACACATTCTGTACAGCCCATCTGTGCCTTTCATCTCCCCCTTAACTACCTGTAATAATGACCTGTAATGTGTCCAGTTTTTATTTATTATTTCCTATAAAATAAGGAGGGTTAGTGGAAGAAATGATGCAGACAGAATCAACGGGCGGCTCGAGTGCACAAAAATGTTAGTTCAAAGTCATCTAATGATGAGGAAGGCAGTGGAGGAGGGAACGAGCAGGTGTTTTTATATAGCAGCAACGTCTTCATAAGGAGGATGAAATATAAGCGCCTGTCAGCATTTCTTTTAATGGATCCTGAAACAAGTGATTTTTTTTCTTTTGGCCACTTGGGGACAGCAGATGTCACCATGTTAGGTAATTCACCAAAAATGTTACCAAACAGCTCCTGGCATATAAGGAGCAGGGCTGCACGGTGGTGCAGTGGTCAGCACTGTGGCCTCACAGCAAGAAGGTTCTGGGTTCAAGTCCTGGCACGGGATCTTTCTGTGTGGAGTCTCCATGTTCTCCCTGTGCCTGCGTGGGTTCTCTCTGGGTACTCCAGCTTCCTCCCACAGTCCAAAAACATGCAATTTGGGGACGAGGCTGATTGAATACTCTAAATTGACCGTAGGTATGAATGTGAGTGTGAATGGTTGTTCGTCTCTCTCTATGTTGGCCCTGCGATGGACTGGTGACCTGTCCAGGGTGTACCCCGCCTCTCGCCCGTTGACGCTGGGATAGGCTCCAGCCCCCCCGCGACCCTTAATGTGTAGGAATAAGCGGAAGATGACGATGGATGGATATAAGGAGCAACATTATCAATCATGTTTCTGCCCGGCTGTACACCAAGAGAATGTGAAAATGTCCTCAAAGACAGATTTAAGTTTGGATCTCAGTATTATATTCATTTTTGGGTTGTTGTTTTTTTTTGGGGGGGGGGGGTGGTGCTAGGTGTAGGTGTGCTGGGTACAAGTTTAATGTTTTTGCTGAAAATGGCAGCCTGCTGTGGTTGGATGTAATGCTGCGAGAGCGGTGAGATCATCCCAAGTAAAGTTAATTAGTGTACAGCTAAAAAATGAGCTGAAGTTCACTAGAAACCATTGAGGAGAGCCGCAGAGGCTCGTGATCATTCCCTGAAATACTTTCTTTAGTGTGACCTCGTGAACCCGACCTGGGCCGGATCCTTAAAATCTGAGGATGAATGAAACAGGCATTCGTATTCATTTAAAACAACGTGTTAATGAGCGTACTTCCACACGTGTGCAAACACAACGTCTTTGGCTGCAGGCTGAAGGACAAGAGTCTGATGAAAAGATGGTAGTGAGAATTTTTGTGACATTTTTACCATAACATGAGTGCAGGGCAGCCTGTCCTCTCTAGACCGAGCAGTAAATACTAGTGTAAAAGTGGCTGATGCCATCTAGTGGCTGTAGTAATTATGAAGACACAATCGTAGTAAGTCACATGACATCATTGAAAGAGAGAAAAGTTTGCATAGGGAGGTGGAGCACTCGACTGGTTATTACTGCAGTGTTCTAAGTGTTCTGGTATGAACACAAGAGACCGTCTCCTGAGTCGCATTGATCAGTACGGTTTAGCTGCTAACACTGCTGGAGTCAGTCCTCCCGCTTTAGTGTGACGCTACTTTGAGTCACTGCGGTGGATAACGGCGTGCCAGCAGCCCTCTGTCTCGCTGAAGCCACATCAGAATGATCCTAGATCTTCACCTAAAGGTGATGCCAACACTACACATTAACAGAGACGGTCTGTCTTCCCAAAGTCTCTAGTGTCCACAACGAAACCTACGCCCTTGATTTCCAGTTCAACCACAATGTTTCCCTGAAATTAACGTGTTTCGACCCAAACTCTCATATTGTACGTGATCGATTTGAAGAAATGTGTACTTTGATGACAGGGGAAACATATTAGGGGAGAGGAAAAACTTGTGTTAGAGCAAAATAAGCTCATACAGCATGACACCGCCGTAATAGTTTTTACCAGTCCGTCTCAACTAGCTTTCCAGATCTTCACAAACACTCCTCTACTGCCTGTCTCCCCTGTCCCCTTTCCTCCCGTTGTGTCTTGGCGTGGACCCTGTCTGGACCTAAACAGGAAGGGTGTGGCGCTGAGGTGGCACACCAGGGTCGCGACCTGGCCTCCCTCCCGTCATTAGAGCCTCCAGCTAGGCCAGGACTTCCGTTGATGTGGTCCACCGAGGAGGGGAGGCAGGGGAGGGACATCCCCTTAATTGTACCCTAGGTCATAGCGAAAGGAATGTCTGAGGTCTGAGGCCTTGTTACACACACACACACACACACACAGAAACGATATACTGTTGCTGTTTCGCCTCTGTCTCGTTCTACTGTGTTCTCCACCTCCCATACACCCACCCCTGTGGAGAAGGCCACTAATTGGCACATTGGCTGCCAGTGTGGGTGTGGAGGGAATGTCAGAGCACCACGCCATAGCAAGGAACCCACAGACATCTCCAGAGCAATATGGGGACCCTAGGGAGAAACAGAAGATGAGGAGCGCCCACCTTTCAGCCTCCTTTGACCACTACATAATAAGTAGCAGGTAAACAGATGAGACGCTCCGTGCTCGGGTGCAGGAAGGACTCCTTTCTGATAGATCTCATCCCGGGGTTTTGTCAACAGAAGGAAAATGTTCAGCGTGTCTTCGGCTGCACGGGCGGAATCTCAGCATATATTTTGGAATACGCGCAACTTTTCTATGAAGGAACATTTTGAGCTCCAAGTCTCCATCCTCCAGTTACATTATATAGAGGAAGAGTGAATTTGATCCAGACCATATAAAAGAGTCTTTCATTGCCAGGCAGATAAATAAAAGTCCTGTTACAGTTGGGCATTTTAAAAGTTTTTTTTTTTCTTTTTTTAATGGGCCCTCATCTTCTTTTATTGACTACTCATGCCATCTGGAACGCTCCAGCTGTGAAAATGTCATCCACACTAGGTTTTTCTTCCCATGTTTTTTTTTTTTTCTCCCTCCATTTACCGGATCATACAGTTTACATTAACTATACACACATCAGATCAGCAAGATTTAAACATCAACTTCCGATTAGTACATAGATCATATAAATATCCTTCCTGTGTACGTCGCTTATTTCTCCGCCGAGAACAGTAACGGCTCGGTTTTATCATAGTTGATGACTAAAAGAAGAACTGAAAGAGCTCTCGGTGGGGCCCTACACCAGACATTTAATGGGTACTTTATTGGATCAAGAGACCCATTCTTTTCACTCATAAATTGATTGAATGAATGCTTAATTTCAAGGACTGTTAGCCATTGCAAATATGGCTTCAGATATGTGTTTTACAGAAATGTAGATTTATTGAAGGTGTTTTTTTTAGCAAATTAAATGGACAGAATATTTTAAGGTGAGTCTTCCCATCGGTAGGTCGCTCCCTTTCTCGATCCATAGTCCTGTAGCCTCGTTGTAAAACCTCTAAAACACTGAAACTGAGTTGTTTCTTTTCATGTGAGGACTAATGTGGTATAACTTGTTGTATTATAGAGAGACAAACATCCATTTCACACTAAGTGTCTTAAAAACACACCAGAGGAAGGTCCACGGGGGCTGAATCAATCTGATTCATAGAATCTTTTGGAGTGTGTAGCTTCTAGTTTTTTTTAAATTGTGTATTTTATTTTTATTTATTTGTACAGTTTCAGGTCGCGGGGATGGTGCACATTCAGAGATATTTGTGTAAAAGTTCAGCAATCTTGTCTAATTTTCAACTGCAGTACCTGGACAGGAATTATAATACATTTAAACGGTAATATTGTACACATGTAGTAGTAAATTAAGGATTTAGCTGTTTAAATTTCTGCCGTCTGAAATGACGGACCAGCAAACTCGGTGTATTTTTGAATTTCTTTACCATTTATTTGCTTTGCTGATCTTTTGTTTTTCAGTCGAGGTCTTTGTCTTTCTCTCTTTACTCGAGGGACCTTTTTCCTGAGAATACACAAACAAAACATGTGACTCATAAAACTTATAAAGCAATCCCAGATTATTAGTTTTACCCAACGCCAGCTGAAGGTCAGCGTGAAACAATGGCAATTCTTCAAATTGAGACTGAGAGCTGGGAGGTTGGTGGCAGGACTGATATAAAGACAAAAATAGAGTGGTGATGAAGGCTGTTTGGAGTGGGTGGGTGGATGGGAGTGGGTGGCTATTGGTGCATTTGGACGTGCGGCAGGCTGAGGTGCTGGGGGTCCGGGAGGAGGGGGGGGAAGGTCAGGGACTGATAGCCCACAGGGCTGGTGGAGCCTCGGCCCATAGAACATGCAGCCAACTTTCCAGTCAACACATGAGTCAGTCAGCAGAGATGCGCCCAAAATAAATGGCTTCCCTGTTCCAGGCGGAACCACACCCTCTCGTGGTTTCTTGGAGGGCAGCGTGGGCAGGCTGGGCGACCGCCCCTCTGGGGTTTCTGGGGTAGAGAACGGGAAAGAGGGAGTGGGTGGTGAGTAGGGGCTGTGAGGAGCATGGGGGTGTGTTTGAGTTCCCAAAATGGCAACATTAGGGTGAGGAGCTGGCAATCCCTCAGTCTTTTCATTGTTTATTGTTTACCCGCAACGTGGACAGTAAACAATGGCACGCCCTCTCTCTGGATGCTCTGCGGCAGATGCTGGAGCTTGAGCTGACCCTGGAGATCAGGCTGCGGGCAGGGCGGTCGGCAGCTTCCAGCCTTCACAGTTCAAATACAACACCAGGTCCCCATTGACAGATTTAAAATCTTAGTCGCCGTCTTTTCCTCTGCGTCTATTTTCATTACCGTCTCTTTACTTTTTACGAACAATTATCCTCTTTCTTCTTTTCACCCGCTCCCTCTTGTTTCCCCCCTAAATCAAACCCTCGTACGTGTGACTGCTGACTCCTTAAAATAGGTTTCAAAACCAGCAGCAATCCACTCAATTCCTGCCGGCGCACCAACTTGTTTGGCCAGTCAGGGGTTGGTCGCCCTCGTGACACTTGCCCTCCTTTTTATATATTGTTTTCTTTCTACCCTTTCATGATCTTCCTTTTCTGTGTCGGTGCATGTCCTCGCCCGTGATGGGTCTCGTTAGCTGTC
Source organism: Aulostomus chinensis (assembly GCF_037954235.1). NCBI lineage: Eukaryota > Metazoa > Chordata > Actinopteri > Syngnathiformes > Aulostomidae > Aulostomus > Aulostomus chinensis. The sequence continues at coordinate 4,668,335 of NC_141325.1, forward strand.
AAGTGTCATCTTTATTAGTGCTCGCCGTGAGTAAGAGGAGTGACGAGAGAGAGCTGGAAGTCGGTCTTTCATTACCCCTGGCGACGGAAGTGTCATTCCCTCCATCTATTATTCATATTCTCTTTAATTTAACCAGGTAGAAGTGGCCTTGCAGCCCAGCACTCACAGATACAGTGAGTCACCCCGGCAAGACAATCACGGGCAGAGTTGGAAAAAAAAAAATTGAAACCATTCCCAGCAAGTCAATCTGCTTGCTGGCTGTCAGGAGACAGAGCAATTATATGTTCGACTCAAGATTCAAGACTTCAAAAATGTATTGATATTTAAGTGCCATCTGTTAAAAATGTTGTGTGTAGTTGGCACAAAGTTATTAGCGTGTCAGATTATTGTCAGTTCAGGCTTTAAAGCCTTGCTGTGATTGTTTAGATCAATGCAAAAGTCCTTTTTCGTTTTGTGTGTGTGTGTGTGTGTGTGTGTGTGTATGTGTGTGTGTTTTGTGCTTGAAAAGAAAAAAAATGCTAATCATTGCACAATTAATTACATGAATATGATAAAATTGTTGTTTTTTTTCTTTCTTTTTTGTTGTTTTTGCAGACATTTCTTACATTTGCTCAGGGAAAAAAAAATAAATCTTTAGGGATTACCACCTTGCCTGCATTAGATAAAAAGATCAAACTGAAAGCATACACTCTTTAATCCACACACACACATACACACACACTGAAAATCCAGCTGAAACCACCCAAAACACACACATTGACTAAAGCCTTTAGGAGCTCCAACTTCTCAAAGTTGAAATGATAAGAAGTACAAGGAGAGCAGAAAAGAGTGAGACAAAGAAAGGAGGGGGAAAGAGAGAGAGAGAGAAAACATTACATCTGCTAGCCTAGAATTAGAGCGTGAATGTATTGTCACTCATGTGAATGTTGCAAACTTCAGGTTCCCTCAAAAACAGGGACGTCTCCCTCACCGCCTTTCCCCCCCGAGGACTGGGTGCGTTTGGGGAGATAATTGACGAGTCCCCTGGCATGCAGAGAGAGAGAGAGAGAAAGAGAGAGAGAGCGAGCACCTCACAGCCACAGAGAGTGTGTGCGTCAGTGTGTATGGCAAGGCAAAGCAGCAGACTGGAAGAGAGTGTGTGTATGTTTATGTGTGTGCATATATGTGGTGTGTGTTTATGAGCGAAGGAGGAGGAGAATAGGGTGATTATTCCTTTCTTTGTGTAGCATAATCCATTTCCGCTAAGCTTGAGAGAGCACCCAGGAGTAATGAGAGATGAACCTGAAAGAGCCAGGCTCTGTGTATACAGTTCTGTAGAAGGCCTGTGCTGTTTTTTTTCTATTCATTCCTCTGTTTCTCCACACCTCCCTCTCCCTCTCTCTCTCTATCCCTCTCTTTCCATCTGCCTCTCCTCCATCCTTGTGCCTGTGGAACACTTCTGTGTTTGACAAACAACTGTTGTGTCTGAGCTTCAACTTCTCGGCTTCCTCAAACTATGAGACGCCATACGCCAGATCCAATGTGACGGGTAGAATTCCGCCTTTTCTTTTCTTTCTTTACTCTTTTTTTAAATCAAAAGTGAAGCCTGCTAGACTAGAGGTATCACATGAACCAACAAAAAAGAAGTTTTAATTGTTTGTAGGGAAAGTTGTGTCGAGTTTCAAAAGTAAAGTTGGGTATTGAATCGGACACGAGACACTTGCCTTTTCTATAAATCAGTGACTGACCCTTTTAATGAAGCTCGGTTATGAAACACGATTCGAACATTTAAATGGACGAATATGAATTTACAGCTCTGGATAAAATGTCTTATCATTAGGAGACTTGAAGCACAAACCACATTTTTTATCTTTGTAGTGTCCTGTCACTAATAATGCTGATAAATAAAAGCTGACTGCTGACTAATTCCTCCTGGTTTTAAGCAAATTTGCACATTATTACACGTTCTAAATCAGACTGCACGAATGGATACAGCTGTTAGAATTAATTCCACTCTAAACATCCTTGCTAATTGCTGTAAATGACAAAGTGATCTGTGTTGTAAAAGACTGAAAAGGTTTCGGTCACAAATTGAGACCAAACAGACGAGGGCTAAAAAGTGCATGTCGGAGCAGAACGTGTGTCTCCAGACTATAGAAAATGCTCAATTAAAAGCTCTGAGCTTCATGTAAGAGCTGCCAAACTCGAGCTATAAATACTCCCGGGCCAGTCTGCTTGTCTGCCTGTTTACTCGGTCAACATTTGAGCACAGCTCGTATTTATTCATTTAGGTTTTTTTTTTTTTTTTTTTAATTTTTCGCTGAAGTTCTGCAGAATGAAACCGTCTGGTTTTACACAGGCTTTAATTCAAAAGACTTTCGACATTTTTTAACAAAATTTAGGCAAATAGAAATTAGTTTTATTTTCATGTGAGCTTGCATGTGTGTATATATTTCTGCATATATATATATATATAAAATTTACATGCATGTATATATAATAAACATACATGTGTATGTATGTTTACATATATAAAATACATACACATGTACATATAATATACATCCATGTGTATATGTTAAATTTGCAGTGTGTCCCTCCCTGTAGGAACAGGGAGAATCCAGTCAGACATGACAAACAAGATGACACGGGGCCAAGTTCCCTAATATTCTGACTGGAACGGTAAATATTTCCACTGTTCACAGATTGAGGAAGCGGTTGTATCCACATTTGCCACATTTATTCATTCATAGGAAAAGAAGAAACAACCCTCGTCAGATGATGTCTCTCTATGTCAAACACGCCGTGGTGCATCAGATGTACAATACTGAAGATCAGGAAATTGACAATAAGATGAATATTAACTTGGATATTTCCTTCAATATCGGCCCATAAAGCCTGTGGATGACTTTAAATTACCTGAGATATGTGCAAATGTTTGCGTGATATTGGCTGTTTCTGTGTTGATTTGTGTGTGTGTGTGTGTGTGTGTGTGCTGCAGCATATGCATGTGTATGTGAGAGCGTCTCTGCGTGCCAGCAGTATTTTCTAGGACTAGTGCGCTAGGCTCTTGCTCTCCGATTGTCCCTGCTGTGTGCGCTCCCACCCAACGCCTCCATTCGCGACCCCCTGCAGAGGCCTCTGATTGCCGTGGAAACCGCACTTAAGGAGAAAATTACTATTGCCTCCTCCCTAATTTAAAAGTAAGGCTTAATTGGTTTCATTTATTACCGATGGAATTGCAAAGTAAAAGTTGTGCTGTCTGATTAGAAAGGTGTGCTTATTTGCTTATAGAGAGAATGCATGAAGATGAACAAATTAAAAATAGAAAGCGGTGAATTTAGGTGAAGAAAAGCTGCCATGCAAGTTATAAAGAGGCACCAACACAAACACACCGCTGCAGACAAGCTGAAATGTGTGCACGCATCAAGTATACATGAAGTACACGTAGAAACACCCTTCGAGGTAGACTCAAGTGGGCTGAGTGTAAATGTGGAAAATTACTGCTCTGATCCGACCAGCCCTTGCACAATCAAGACTCGAACTCAGTCGGCTCGGCACAGGTATATTTATCTCTTGTGGCAGCGAACCTTACATACATACAGACATGCAGACAGAATCAAACACTGGGAAGAAAAACAAAATCTTTACACTTGTGCTGTGTAAACAGAAAGATGCTCTGAACATGGCCGTATGTGTCTGTAACTTCTGCCAATCAGCGGGCTGGCGGACGACAAGCGAACTCAGAAACACGATCTTGAAGCAGACGAAAACAACACTCTTCTTCTTCTCTGGTCATCTCTCATCCTCACCAACATTCTCTGGAACTGGGGTGTGTATGGTCCCACAAATGGGTGACAGCGGTCAGTGGTCACCTCTCTCTCACTGACTGGTTCTGTGTTGAACCATAACCACACCATCACCACACGACGTCCCGGGGCCAGGTGAGCATGCCACCATCCGGGGCACAACACAAACATCACTCCAGTCTTGTCTCTGTACACATACACATGGGGGGCAAGCAACGGGGCATGAGCGGTTAAAGTTTATTTCTGGATGTATTCATTACACAGTGAAAGGGTTGCAGTTGGGGCTAGGCAATTGTGGCGCCAGCGTGTGATTGTGGCAAGACAGCCTGACCGCTCAAAAATGGCTGAGCTAACAGAGACAGGAAAGAAGGCGAGCTTTACACTTGTACTCAGTAGCCTTTGGCAAGTTTTAGTGTCCTCACCATCCTGACCAATACACCTTATGATGATAATTCTCCCCGCTGAAACCGCTGTTTGTTGACGGATGACAAAAAAGAACCAGAGACGGCACAAAAGGGCAGAGAGAAGAGAGAGAGACACACACACACACACACACACACACACACACACACACACACACACACAGATCAGAAGCTCAGAGTGGAAGAAGTCTGCCTTTTTTTGAAACTAACAACTTCAGAAGCCACCAAGCAATCCTGGCAATCTCATACTCCTCTCCAAAAAAAAAAAAAAATAAAAAAATAAATTGCAACTGGAAGGAGAGAGAGAAAGAGAGGAAGAGAGAGAAGTAGCAGGGTAAAAGTGAGAAATGGATAGAGAGTTAAGAGAAACTACTTCTTTGGAGAAGTTACTGTGCTCAACCTCTGAACGCAGTGAGAAAGAGAGAGAGAGAGAGAGAGAGAACAGTTTATTTGATGGCTCGGCGCGTTTGAAACGGTGAAAAACCTGCTCCCATCACCTTTGCCTTTCTATGGCCTGTGCTGCTGAGGGTGTTTCACTCTGAGATGCTAGGTAGCTGTTTTGTGATGAGAACACCCCGAGGGAGACCCAGCAGGACACAGGGTGTTAGGGTTCAGCTGTGTTTGCTTGCTTACAACCCGAGGAAGGGAAAAAAAAAAAGAAACACACACACACACATTCACACGCAGACATAAAATCAATGATGAGACTGTTAGTGGAGGGTTTAAAAGGGAGCGTTTAGAGAGGAGCCCTGGGTGGAAGGCAATGTAGTTGCACTTTGTAAAAAAGCATGTGATCCAACTCCACAGTTCAAGAAAGTGAAGGAGCATATAGGAGTGATTGAGCCAGCGGATGAGCGAGCTCCTGGAGCACACGTGTTGATCCGAATTTTTAGGTATTTATGTGAGGTGGAAGGTTGAGGTGTGTGTGTGTGTGTGTGTGTGTGTGTGTGTGTGTGTGTGTGCGCGCGCATGTGTGTGTGTGCGTGCTTGCCGTCTGATTATCAGGGCTGTGTGTGGTTCCCGATGATAAATAACATCCCATTCCTTAACAGTGACAGCTCCTTGTGGCAGCAAATCTGATGCTGGCCTCTCAAATCAAGACATGTGGTTGAACGGAGGCTGTGAGATCTAAGGTTTGCGATGCCTTTCAAAGAGAATGTCTGAATGGGCCTTTTGATAAGAAAACAGCTTGAAGCCATCCCACACAGGCTTGAAAACAGCATGCACCTCCCGTGTGAGAGCCAAACAGATTGGAGGGGATGCGATGCTGGATCTGTTCCTATTACCCAATGAGCCAAGTGTGCAGAGTGATTGACAACGATTAAGTGTAAGAGGCTATGCTAGTGTCATTCCTTGAAACATATTTCCAATGTGTCAGTGTGTAGGAGGGCTGGGCAGAGACTGTCTGTCAAAAAGACAAGTTGAGTGTATTCATTTGCAGATCTTATCGCTCTTATTACTGTCAAACAGGACACCCCGTTCTGGTGTTTTCCCATTTGCACGAGTTAAAACTATTTTAAATCGTAGGTTCCGATAACAATGAAGGGGTATATATTATACATAAAGATCAGAGGGAAAAAAAAGACAAACCTCCCCCAGTTTTGGAACAAAATCATCCAAGTTTCAACTTGGAATCTGTTGAGGAGTTTCTGCCAAGTTTCAGGAAAACAGCGCTTGTTGACGAGTTGGTTGAATCGTGATCAAGGCACCTGCCACATTGAGAACCTGAAACAGAGGCACCATTTGGCGGTTCAGGAGGTCGGCCGCTCTGTATGAGGATCCAACGCCTGTGCCAAAGTCTCCTTTCAATCATATCATACTGTACATGTCGATAATACCCTACTCTTAGTCACATTTGTTTCAGATCACATGAAAAACTTCGATGTGCTCATTAGTCCTTTAGTTTGTTTTCTTTACACATCACACACGCTGACTTCCTTTATGTACCTGCTCTCTGTTACCTACTTTTCAGAATTAGCGTCCCGCTGAGTTCATTGTGTATTATGTTTATTTCCTAATTGCAACCGCGCAGCAAAATATAAACACTAAATTGAAATGGTTAGTGCAATCTCACACTAATCACAACAACGCTCAGTTTATAGGAACACGCAGAAAACAGGTTCAGTTTGTTTAAGTTGGTTCATCGCCCTCATAAGCACCTTTTAAGTGAAGGCATCATTTCGCACAGAGATGTGGCTTTCAGGAAAATATTAGTGTTATGATACATGTTCTCATGTTTTTAATCCTCACGATGATGGTATTTTTTTTGTAGAACTGCATGATGTAAAACCTGCCCCCTCTCACTAAACCGAATCACCAACATTCTAAGGTGAAGCGACTGTGACAGCTCCCGCACACAAGATCATCCTGGTGGGGAGGAAAAATGTGGAGTCAATCCGAATGAAAGGAGATGAAAAACTCACAACCAGACTGAAATGAACTATCCAACTGATCAAAATCTGGCCCGAACTTATGTGCATTTATGCCCTGACAAAAAAAATACTCCAAAATCTGAAAAGACACATATGTGAAAATATGAATTTTTAGTTTTCACTGACTACAAATAAACTAAAATAGCTCTTTGACGAAGACAAAACTTGACTAAATAAAACTAAACATAGTAAAAAGCAAGAAGAAAATTGAGCAGGACAAAGGCTAAATTAATCAATTGATATAAAAAAAAAAGAGCTTCTGATATTACCACTAGAAGGAAAGCGGCCGCTGGCAGTGAGTGTGGTGTCTTTGGATGAGCGATGTCAGTCTAAGTTGAATATTCTGATTCATGAACGTTTGAGCTGCTTCTTGTGTATATGTACAAGTAAACCGAGTATTCTTCTTGGTTAATTATACTTCATTGGGAAATCCCACGACTGCACACTTTTACTTTGAAGCCATGACAATATATGCATTTGGGGATGATCTAGATAGGATGTAGCATGAAAAGTGCAGCGCTATTAGAATTGTAAAACAGACATATTCTTACCGAACGTTGAATGTTCAGTATTAATGCTTCCACTGAACACTACATCAACTGCAGCGTTTTACATTTTCTGCCGCGTGGCTCTGATTGCATGTTGATGAAAATCATCATCACAATATTACCACTAATTATGCAACTAATGCTGAATAATGTGTTTCATGAACTGATTACAAATAATTAATTTAAAATGATATTAAAAACTGACACTTGACACATTTACTGTTGCAGCTACTCCTCACATGTTGCTGTCAACAAATGGCCCCGGCACACCGCCCCAGTCTGCTGTGGAGGAAACATTAGCGAGAGTTATTCCTGCTGAGTCTCTGCACAACAAAGAGCTTTATGTATGCACTATTTAATTAGAAATAATAATAATAAAAAAAGATGCACCATCCAGGGAGCGTCGGAAGGAGAGTGCGAAAGAAACTGAGACGGAGGAGAGAGAAAGGAGGATCCTGAAGGGAGTAACAACAGTTGCAGACAACGCAATGTTTTTTTTGTTGTTGTTTTTTTTTTTTTTTTCTCCAGGAGCTTCCTCTCAGGTACGCTGGGAAACGGCATGCAGCAGCAACAGCAGCAACAGCAGCATGTCTTTGGCTGACCTATTTAGGTAATTGCACTCTTCATTAAAAAAAACTCCATCTGCAAGAGAAATTACACTTCCCCAATGGTATCTAGGTAACATAATCTCCCTCCGGCGGACTAATTGCATGGCATGATAACCTCATAGGCTCGGCCTGTTTAATTTTTCATCTCTTTTCAAATAATTATGGATCAGTAGAGAGAGGTATTGATTTGATTCATTAACTTCTTCCACTGAGCCAAGGTTAACGATTACACAGATCCCCAATTACGTGGTAAAGATCTGCAGGTCTATTTGCTTTGATTGGCTTCCACTTTGGCAAAGGTTGCATTGTAACAATACAGATATATATACTGTATATATATATATGGATATATATATATCTAAATATATATATATAGATATATATATATACAGTATATATAGATATATATATACAGTATATCTATCTATATATCTATCTATATATATATACAGTATATATATCTATATCTATCTATAGATATAGATATATATACAGTATATATATATTTTACTGAGGCAACTACAGAGCAGATGTGCTGTGAATGCACCATGCCTCACAGCTATAGGCATATTATTGACAAGTGAAATAAAAGTGTGCAACTGAATAACCTTCTTTAGAACAGACCGCAGCGATTCTCTAATGCAGGGATGCGTTCCCTCTGAGATCCGTCTTTCCACCGCTGGCATGTTTCGTTCATGCTTAATGGGAAGGACACACGTTTGCACGTCCTGCCCTGAGAGCAACGCATCTTTTTTTTATTTGAGAAAATGAGTGAATTTCAATAAACGTCTTACAGAAGTATTAGACGCCACCTTGCTCTTTGCTCAAACACCTGCTTTGCTCTACTTGTGCACAAACATGTCTTCAGAAGACACAAGGCCTGAGGCACGGTGAACAGGCAGAGGCAGCAGTTCAGGCTTTGACTCCAGATTGTCTGACTAAATGTGCAAGAGAGGAGTTTGAGGGCAGGTGTAAGAGAGACTGTAAAGAAATGATCTCTTAGTCAACGGGAATACGGTGATGTCACGTCTATAGGTACCGCAGCATAGCACCGCTTGTGTTTCTGATGACTGCTGTTTGAACAAGTTCGCAGTAAAGTAGCAGCCTCTCTCGCTGGTAGACGAGTGTGATTTGAATCAGACAACGAGGACATTAAAATGACTGTCTAAAAGATTTCCTCCCATTAAGTTTCCTCCTCTCTCCTTCCATAATCATTGCTCTTATTTCCGTCACCTTATGCTGGCGAGAGAGGAAGTTCGTCTTCACCCATCTACAGATGAATTACATTTCTCCTTCATCACATCAGGGATGAAAAAAATAATAAGAAAGGAAACAGTTGCAGAAAATACAATATTTCTTACATGCGATGGCCATTCTCGCCACTCAGTATTTCAGACAGCTGAAGGGGCAATTTTGATTCTGCACTATTATGTTCACATTAACTTTTTTTTGTTGATCACACAGTGGGGTGTGTGCTAATCTACCCCCTGCCGATGCCTCTTTTCTTAGTTTCCAACTGTGGAGCCCCTCGTCTGTGTGGTCAGTGCCTAAAAACACACACTCACACACTGTCCAATGATCTCAACCGCTCTGTATTTGTCTGTCTGAAAACTAAACTCAGGAAGAAATGAAACACAATAGCCAGCTGTGTGTGTGTGTGTGTGCGTGTGTGTGTGTGTGTGTGTGTGTGTGTTTGTGTGTGCGCTCGCGCGCGCACACACACAGACATGTCTGAGTCTTTATTTAGCACAAGGGTGTAACGAGACGTCATTATCTGTTTGTGTTCAACCAAGAAATTATTTGTCTCTGCATCAGTCTTCGGACAGACGACTGGACTGGATGTGGGCGGGGCTTCCACTGGACGTTGTTGCTCTATGTGCTGCCAGTGCTAACATTTATGGGGTTTGTCAATGTTTTGGCATCGTCTGGGACAAGAACCGGCAGTGGATAACCATGAGTGTGGAACCTGATCAGCGCTGTTCATGTCAAAGCCATCACTTCTGCACTGCAACTTATTTCTCTCACTGAAAAATAATTATAGAAATATCTGCTTCTGTCTCTACTTTTCTGGGAACATTTTCAGATTTGCGTACATCCTTATTAAGTATCATAGCAGTTGCCATAATGCAATGGAATCTTAGAGTTGGAAGTAGAAAAGTAGTCAGCCGAGAAGCCCAACACTTGTACAGTTATTTCCATAGTTTATATCAAGATAGGTAATTTCCCTGAAGCTGCGCTCTTCCCGACAGAAGATTTGAAATGATGTCAAGTTGCATATAAGACTGTGAGAAAAGAATGACTGGTGAATTTATTTCCAGTTTAAATGCAACGTTTTTGTACTTTCATTTTAACCAAATAACACAGGGACACAAAATCTACAGTGCGCAACAAAATGCTGGCACTGTCACAAGAAACAAGTCGACTAGTGTACCTGCAGCGGTCGGCGAGTGGCGAAGGGGTCAGTGTTCACAGTTCCCATAGCATGTGCGACAATGCAGTGCATCTCCCTCTCATTGAAGGGATGAGATAAATAACTGGGTTTGTGGAAGGTTGACATTCCTCTATGGGAGCTGTGTGGAGTTCACAGATATTTCCAGTGACAGGAACACACCCAACAGCCCACAGTGTCCCAGAGATGCTCCAAGGGGACGTGTCTGGTGAGCAGGGAGGCCACTGGAGAACAAAGATGTTCTCAGATTCCAGGAAACGGTGCGCACAACGTAGCGACATCAAACCGAGCATTGCACTCCAGGGAGAAGTCGGGTCGAGGTCGCTGTGGGGATGATGGGTGTGTCAGCCTGCCTCTCTCCTGCCTGCCAAACTCACACCGCTACACAACTGTCACAGTGCCTGATCGGTCTGAAAATATTTCCAATGATCAAATGTCCCAATGAAATCCAGAGTGATTGAGTAAAACAATAATCATTACAGTTTATTAAAAACAACCTTGCACGCGTTGATCAAAAATACACTTTCTGAACAAAAACAAAAAGAGATGGTATAGAAACTCCCAGCCATGAATATGGATCTCTGAACAACAAAATAAAAATTTGTTGCAATGGTCTGGGAAACAAAAAGTTACTCTTGACGATTGTGATGAATCAAAGGGTTTTAAGCCTCTCTTTTCCTTCTGTTTGCTGTCTTTTGATTTCTCCAGCATCCTCATCCTCTCTCTTCCCTCGCCTTCCTCAGTCCCTGTTGTTCTGTCTTACCGATCTTGTCTACTGGCGGACAATGGAAACTTCTAAGATGTGCTAGATTTTCCATGGGGTATATCAGATCCTGGGACCTATAGGGGCCTAGGAGGGAAACTTGCCAGCTATTCCTCCCATCTGTGCCATAGAGGCTCATGTTGCCTTTCGCCATCCATCTGTGGGCAGGGAGAGAGTGCAGACAGGCCAGCCAGCTTTTATTTGCCCAGCATTTCCATTCAGGGTGATGAGGCCTGCCAAGGTTTCACAGGTACTGGTAATGTAAGCCTTGCTTCTGGGGTCTCAGTAGTCTAATTTAGGAGGTTTAGACAGCAGGTCAGGGGCGTAGGAGCGGTTCGGTTGAATGGCTCTGAGTTGGGTTGGTCTATCTCTCAATCAGACCCTTCATGAACCAGACAGGGGGAGGAGGAAAGTCTGTGTGTGTGTGTGTGTGTGTGTGTGTGTGTGTGTGTGTAGGGGTGCTACTTCCACTGCAGTTATTTCTCCCTCTATTGCTTTCTCTCTTTTACCCCCTTTCTTTCAGTGTTGCCATTCTACGGTGCGTATAGTGCGGTAGCAGTCCCAGAAGGGTCGTTCTTAGGCTGTTGACATTGCAAAAAAGTGCTCATTTTAACAAGTGTTCAAAGAGCACGGCTGGGGACACGGGTCTGTGACTCTGAATGTTTGGAGTGTTAACAGGGCCCTGGGTAAGGCTCAGCACAGCTTATGAAGGCGATTCAGAGTGACATGTTGGGAGAAGTCTGGTCGTTGTGGCTTATTGGGTTTCCCCTGGAGCCCCACCCCCCTCCAACCAGGTTGGGGTCAGTAGCAGACCCTATGTAACTTAGCAGATTGATACGTACAAAAGTTAGTTTTAGTCATTACCCAGTCTCTTTGATTGAGGTCTCTAAAATTAAGAGAAATAAAGGCTCCACAGGAGTTGATGCCTTTTGGGGGAATTTACAAATCACCCCTGAATGTGCCTTTGCCAATTTCACTGGTTTGGGGGACAATAAAAATAACAGGCAAAAACAATGAGAAAATAATTCCTGTTTTAAGTAACAACCCAATTACACCGCAGCAGACCCAGAGAGACACTTGGATGGGGTTAATTTGAATAATGAGAGTAAATACTCTCCATGGACCGCTCTGCAACAATCCTCTTTATTGCCCACTTCATAGGTCTTTATTTCAGTAATTACATAAGTTTCACATCTGCATGACTATAAATGTTATCGTCAAATAATTTTCATTACCCTCATTTTCTCTGATGCCTATGCTTAATTAGACACTCCACTTTTTTTTTGATTGCATATGCCAATACTGATTCACCGAATTTGCAAACTATAACAGATGGACTGTACGTTCTCACAATAAGTACAATACAGAACAATACAACCACCGCAAATGATACCAGCAGTCTATTTTTGTCTATATTGTAAGCCTCAAGTTACTCATTGATCCGATTCTGGGCTCTCACAGTTCAGAACCGCTGCAGTTATGTCCCTCTCAAGATCTGTAAGAATCTGTCTAGGTTCCTCACTGCACCCCTAAAACCAACCTCTAAATCATATCTATGACATCTCTCCATCATTGGTTTGTTGCCAATTTACCTCATGGCAAAATCCCATCTGAGTTATAGCCCACCTATCCCCCCTTCATAGCTCCCAATTCAAACATTTGACAGCCTCTGGAAAGGTGCAGTTCAAGTTGTTTTCACTCAGATATTTCTCAAATGCAGCGTTAACAGACAGTACGAAAAATACCCTCAGGACACATATCAGTTTTGGCTAAAAACAGGGTGTTAGGAGGAAAACATTTGGAGCCCCTCGTGAACTACTATGTTTGAAAATCTCCGGGGAAGTGGTGCTGCTGATTTGGATCTGTTTACTGATACTAACAATTACCTTATCGTGAATTTAATCTGAGAAGAAAGTTTGCTGTCAACACACTGCAATGCATCTGAAGGTCAGATTACATAGATAAGGCCTGCGTGGATGGAACGGTAACGTTTTCTTGCGCTTTAAATTGACTTTTACAAAACGCATCCGTTCATATTTCATTGCCACGGTGGCTGTGAATTTGCTTTAAACGGTGTATTTCTCATTGTAGTCCTGTTGTAATTGTAGTAAAATCATCTCTCAGGAACCTCTGAGTTGACTGAGATTCTTGAAGTCAAGAAGCTTCGATTTGTTTCTGTGTCCTCGTCTCAGTTTGGCAGCAGGATCCTTTATTTGCCACTAAAGAACAGGAATCTGTGACTATTCTCTAACGGAAAAGAGCAGAGGAATCCTGCTGCTGCTTCTGCTAAGTACTACTAATACTACTACTACTACTACTGGTATTCATGTATATTTTAATCATTTATAGGCTAACTTTTAGTGAGTGGACATTTTGTGCACCCTGCACGTTGGCGGTGGGTGTAGACATGGCTGCCGACATATGCCAGTGTATGCTAATTTAACATTCGCTGTCCCCGTTTGTTGCAACTCCATGACAACATCTCAGTAGTTAAACCCAACAAAGACATTTGAGTCAGCCGCAAACCTCAACTTAGTTTGCCCATGAAAGGTTTTTTTTTCTCAGTGGTGGACCATCCTTGACGACTACCTGGCTGCAGACAACCAGCAAGCAGCAGATCATAATTTGCATAGCGATTAGCTGGGCATGCTATCTGTTCTCAGTGCTCATCATGATCCAACATAGCTAAAATTATGAGGCACTTATTTAGAAAGACACAAACTTTTCAAACGGACAATTTTGAGTTTCGTCTAAAAATTCGGAGTTTGGGACAGCATGTTTGTTTTACAATAAAAACACATGGTAAACATAATAAAACCCACGTTTTAAGATATGAACAGTGAAAAAAAAAATCATTGGACAAATCCCAACTTAAGAATACGCTGGTAGATAAAAGTGAGTTTTAAGAGAAGATTTGGAAGAGACCATGGAATTTGCCTCCCTGGGAACAGAAATCTGCTCATGGAGAGTTAGAAAATGTGGGTAGTAGTTGGAGCATTCAGGGCTTTTAAAACTAGCAGTAAAATCCACAAATCGATTCTTAAAACTCACTGACAGTGAAGGGCGGCAACAATGTGAGTTCCTGCAAATGTACTGCAAACCATCTGAGCACCCTTTTAAAAAAAACCAAAAAAACTTCAGCAAAAACATGGTTAAATTCAGCAAATATCTATACCTCAAGAGGATTTTATCCTCAAACATGGACACCTATGATCCACTGTAGGTGAATATTTATCAAGTTTCATTTTACATGCTGTTGGACAAAGAGGGTAGTGTTCCAGGAGCAAGCTGTAAGGGACAGACCTCAGAGCCCACATGATCTGCATATGTGTGCTTTCAACCTCACCATACTTATGAGGGGATATTTCTACTTCTTCATATTTCAGATACATTTCTGAGGTCAGCACAACATAGTTTGCATAGAGTTGAACTGAGATGACGGTTCCAAAAAAAAAAAAAAAAGAGGAAATGTTTCCAAGTTGAGTTTAAGTGATTTCTTATCTCGTGCAAAAAGTTGATGATTGGAAAAAAAAAAAAGAAAAAAAAAGTGAATCTCAGTCACCTCATCTGACACCAACATCATCCAAAAAACACACACACATATGCAGACCTGTGAGGACATACTTATACATAATAAGAGCACTTTTCCTCCAATGGGACACAACAATGCAATCATGCTAAAACCAAGTAAACAGGACCAATTACAGAGCATTTTTGCTGAATGCTATTAGTGCATGTTACCCCCAGGCGACTGCGGTATAAACAGAAGCAGTGACCGACGGCGTGCTGACGTCCTCCCCTCACTTCAAATGCTCGACCGGATGTGGGATGACAAGTCAGCATGCGTAATCTGTTAAAGGTAGAATAACAAATACCAAAGTGCCACTTCGGTTCCTCCTTCCCCCGGCAACCATTTCTACCCCTGGCGGGCACGCTGGACCAAGATTTATTAGATATAATTAACTGACTGTGCTGCTCTTGTCTTAGGTCTGATATTTAATTTACTCTCTTAAACAAAAGACAGCCAAATGAGATGTTTTTGTGTGTGTGTGTGTGTGTGTGTGTGTGTGCGCGCCCTTTGTTAGACTCCAGTTGTGGTATTCAGAGTATAATGGCCAATTTTTTTTTTTTATCATGGAGCATGTTTGTGCGTTGTAATAGAGAATTTATCGTCATGTAAAAATTGCATTTCATGAATTAAAACCCAAACAGACAACACGCCTGTAAAATGCAGTCACATCCAGTCAACTTTGTTATGAGCTGAATGTAATTATGGACGTGTTGAAAGACTGTATCCATGTGTTTAGTCCACGGCATGTTAATCCTCCCTCTTTAAATAATGAGTGCCATCTTCAACATCTCGGTACATCATTACATTGTCAAACCTAATCTACCACACCGAGACGACGATGTACAATTTAAGATCTTGTACCATTTAAAACCTTTTTGAATTACGTAATACCAAACCTTAATTCCACTCTTGTCCTCATTCTGTCATCAGTTATAATGCTGGAGTGGGAGGGGTCTTTGCACTGTAACCAGCTGGTGAAAAAAGACCCTTCAGCATAAACATTAGTTTACATCAAGCATTCATTCATTGTGTTTGTGGGTAGTATTGGTGGTTTATCTGCGAGGGTTGGCAGCAGTGCTTTGGGTTTTAGTGATACCAAAGCTGGTGTAGAGAGAGGAAGTGTGTTCTTTGTAATAACAGAAGCTTGGATGTCTCTTTGTTTATCTGTCAGCTTTTTCAATCTGGACCCACAAGTGTCTGTATGGTTTGAGTGTGTTGGAAACCCCCTCTCAGTCCTGTCTTTCTGTCTGTCCGTCCGTCCAGCTCTTGTGCAAAACAGAAGTGTTGAAACACTTCCTGAGATGCATCAGAGTCAGACGGCAACGCTCCTCACGTGTGCTTTCATTGTGTTCGTGCACACGTATGAAGTGGGGGAGGGGGGACATGACAGGTCCTCTTGTATAGATTGCTCTGCTCTTTCTTCACACTATTATTCCTTTAACTTCAGTCATATAGTTTGACGCATAGGTAGGGAAGTCGAGCAAGCTGAACTGGATGTCTGCAGTAGCTTCCCTTTCATGTTCACTTCCTGTCTCACTTCCTCTTACAGTAAACACAGACAGGGGTATTTTATCATTGCACTCTGCTTATCTGAGCTACTGTGGGGAGTTTGACAGTGTTAAATGAGGATACAGTAAAAGGCAGTGACCAAGCACTTCTATATAAACATAAGCATGGATCCGAAATCAAATAAATGAAAAATATGCGGTGTGTGGTGTGGGCTTCCTTTATTTCTGGAGACTCTGTGCAGCTGAGTGTTGTGGCATTGTGAGTGTACACAGGGGTTTGCTTTGTAATGAGCTGCACATTTTGTTTACATAATGAGAATAAAAGCAAATTCTATATTGTGTGGCAGATTTGTGCGTCTGCGCATGCCTACATTGATGACTGTGTGGCTGCACACGTACATGATCACACGCGTAATGACGAGACCGAGACAAGGGATGCCCTGCAGCTGCTTGTTCCATCTGATGAGGCAGAGTCAAGCTCTGATAGATTCCATCTACCTTGCCTTAACCTTAATTTGCCAGGATGCGGCACGTCAAACAGCCTCAGGACCAATGGAATCTGTCAGCCAACTTCAAAATGTTTTTTCATTTCTTTCTCTGCCGTAACAAAGGGGTTCAAATGTGCATCCACTCAAGCAGCAACAGATCTGCTATCCTCTCCTGCTTGCATGTCTCTTTTATTCCGTGAAGAGCACTCGACTGTTTCGCTCCGAGGTATCCGATGTTGAGATTTGAATTTGAAAAGCGGTTTGAGACCTTTTTTTTTTTTCTTTTAATAAATGAGTCGACGGTTACTCATTTACTCAATGGCCAACCTTATCATAATCGGCAAAATTCTAAACAAACCTGAAGTAACATAGAACATGTGATGTCTGTGCTCACAAAAGACAACATCATAACCAAATTAATCGGAATTAACCTAATTATTGTCTAATAATTGAGCATTAATTTAATAAACGATATCCGTGTGTGTTTCCTGTACACTGTGCTTTGATAATGCATTGTGATACGAGATTGTCTTCTGCTTCTGATTTGATCAAAAGGCAGCAGAAATGTGGAAACTAATACTGGATATCACATCAGACAATCTCAGTTCCCTAATTCAGCACTTAGCTTCACTGGCAGCCCCTTGACTGGTAATATCTACTTATGGAGTTAAATCTAAAAGGCATCCACTAGGTTAAAGAAGTAAGCCACCACTGTCCCGGCCGTGGCCCTGTGGCAGGTACGTCAAACCCCTCCCAGCTACACTGACAGACTCCTTGCCTCAACAGACTTCAGCCAATCAGCGTAACGTTAAAGTTACTGCTTAATGCTTTGTGAGACGCCATTTTCTCCCAGCCCGGAGCACATTACCGTTGGTTGGCAGAAGTGGCGTTAGAACGCATCTGATTGGTCTGACAGCATTTTAATTCTCACACAGGTTTTTGATGAGAGGAGCTCCAGATGTAACTGCGGGGCTCGATTCCTGAGCTTGCGAGATGCAGATGGTCACACCAGGCTTCTTTACAACTGCACTCATGTGTTTTTAGAAAACTGGAGTGTGTGCAATGGAGAGCTTTGTTTTGTCAGCTCAGTGTCCGGGGGTCTGGGTGCAGGCAACAGGGATGGAAGTTAACATTGTTTGTAGCCATATTTGAACAATATAAACCCATTTCAAAGAGGCAAAGTTTCCCTTTAAGTCACATTGATCGAATTTGCTTTTTTTGAAATGACCCCCCCCCCCCCCCCCGCCCATAGCTGTGTTTGCATGAAGGTAATTTTGATGCCTTGTATGATTTAAAGTGTGCAAAAACTCCGTGCTTTCCTGAGGGTTTTTCTTTTTTTTTTGCCTCTTTTGAAAGCTCTAAATCCATAAAAGGGGAGATGGCGCTCAATTTGAAGGAACTCACGTGACTGACCAGCTGTCGGTTACTCACCAACTTTGCCTGCGTCTCCTGAGAAGCAGCAACATGTCCAACACTCGCTGGCGTCAAAGAAGAATTATAACTTGTCCACACAAAAGTAATTCCTCAAACTTCTGGTAATTGACTGAAGACGGCCAGAACAGTGGGCCGACCTGTTGTGTTTCTGGCTTTCTTCTTCTACACGGCCTGTCGCAGCCGCTGTAACACTGCCTATACCGCCCTCCTCTGAATAAACCTGGTTTATTCACTTCAAACCCCTTTGTGGAAACAGCTATAATTCGTACTCCTTCTTTTGCGGCGTTTCTAAAATTTACTTGACATTTTATGGAAACATGGCTTGTGTGTATGTGGGTGCATGCATGTACTGTACATGCCAGCGTGCATGTTTATGTGTCTGAGTACAGCTGTTTGCCTCTTGCCTCTGAGTGTCTTTGTGGTCGTCTTGTCGGCCCTCAATGCCGGAAGTCCCCTACCAGTCACATGTGACATTGCTTCCTGACACCCTCGTGTTTACAGTGAGTGCAGACGGACGCGGTCCCCTCCAGAAACATTTGTCCTTAGTAAAAAAAGAGGAGGTGTTTGTCATTTCCAGCCTCTTGGGAAATTGTCCATGGCTCTCGTTCAGCAGCTCCCGACCACACTGAAAACACAGCCCTGTCCACAACAGATGTTTGTTTTGCATCGACTTCGCTCTGTTGCGCTTGAAGCATAAGAATAGAATCCTTATGGAGATTGTTGTCCACATGCACCCCTTTGCTGTGGAGCCTGTGGTCGGCGGACGATATCAACAGAGAAATTGGTTCATTGTTTCGAGCTGTTTTACTGTATGAAAAGACTTGACACCTAAGACAATAGCGAAACATGTGATTAGACGATGACAAACTTCATTCACTCGTGAAAATTATATCAGAGACAATGAGATTTGATTTATTATTTACGGGTTTGTTTTCCAAATGCTTGTGTGCTGAAAAGTCTTGCATGATCTTAAACTGAGAGGTTTTCAAAGAAAAGGAAGAAAAAAAAAAAAAGTAAAGAGGAAAGGGAAATATGGCCAAGAACATTACCACCAGCCGGGTCATTAATGAGCATTGCTCATGCTGTCATGGCAACTATTATCACAGTGATGTCGCTAATGGCATCAGAGACAGGGCATGAGAAATATGTGAAAATTATTGTCAGATTCAATTAGGATCCTTTCATCTGAACTCAGCTGGTCCTCCTCCAGGCCCCTCATTGATTAGCGATCAAACTGAAAGGGGAAGGGGTATGTTGGAACTCAGACACCCCGATGCGAGAGTCATCACAGGATCCTGACACTCGCTGATGGAGGAAGGCTGACCCTATCTTGCAACCTTAATCAGCATCATTGCTGACATATTTCTATTAATTCTAGTGCAAACTATCATCTGCACTCATAATGTAATTGTTCTGACAATGCCTGAGATGGTTGGTCTTTCAGCGTGGAGCGTTTCCGTTGATTGTTTAAATCAACATTAAATCACGGCGCCATCAAGGAAAGTCCGGTTCAGCTGGACTGTCACAGCATTATCAATACACTCTTACGTCTCTTTTAATTCAGAGTTTTGTACAAATGAAAAAAATTTCAAGATTATAACTGAAGTTTTGCCGAAAAACAAGCTCAGCTTTTGGAAGTAAAGTGTTGAGGATGATGTCATCTTAATGAGAACCATACTCTCCTGATGGGCAGGTGATTTGGTGAGCGGGAACAAGTGAAAAACAGTGTGGAAGTTTAAGAGTAGGGTGCTGGAATAATCTGGATTGATGAGTCCCATTTGGTCAACATGTTTGTGCGCTCTGGAATGCATGAGGTTGTGGTGGCAGGCCACATTAGAGAAGCCGGCTCGGATGGCCAGATTCCTGTGGTCAGACAACGACAGAGCTTCTTGCCCCTGTTTGAGAAAAAAATAAAACCTCACTCATGTTTGCTGGCCTGCTGTCGGCAATAAAATCCCAACAGAAAGCACACTTAACCAGCCTTCGAATTTCCTGCTATTTTAACATAGAGGTATATAGTGTATGTCCCTGTATAGTAAGCTAAGGTTTCATTATGTTGTTAAAAGGAAAGAGTTCCAGGGAAGATAGTGGTTTAAAATACACTTTAATAAGTTAAAAAAAGGACGTTTTCTTCTCTCTGAATGAACGGCGGCACGGCCGGATCATTTGTATATTTAGATTAATAACCTGCCATGTCTGCAACCTGACTGTGAACCACACGCTGCAACACAACCATGCCAAAACCAAGCTTCTAAGTTGTATTATTGTCTCAATCCCTTTCGAGATCAGATGACAGCAATAATTGTAGGTTATGGAGTCTGTGCCTTCAGGGAATACAAAGCCAAGTGGACAATGTGGCCTGTGTTTCTATGTTCATGAGTCGGATCTTGGAGATGAATGCGAGTGTATTGCAGAATCACTCCTCAGCTGTGATGAACTTTGCAGTGATCTAGTCTGGAATTACAAGTCATGGTGGTAAATGTTAGCATTTAAGACCCTCAACCTCACAATGCTCTTCCAGTCAAGACCATGCTCATGTCAAGCCCATGGGGCAGGTCCAAGACTTCGACCCCATCCCCCCACCCCCTGGGACTTGCATGGTTCATTCTCTTCATCCCTCTTTTTTTGCCTGGCTATGCTAGCTTCAGTTTGTGTCAAAGACCTTCATCAGTTTTAAAGCTGCACAGGATTTCCAGGCGACAAAGTCGGGTTCATAAAGTTACACTTGAATTTCGCCAAGATCGTAAACTCCATGCGTTTTCATAAACCCCGGCACCATCTGACTGCTGACATTTTACCTTGTTGCATTTCCTGCCCAGAGTCGAACTTTTTAATGTGGTGTTGTTCAGTTTGCGGAACCCTGAAATACAGAGAGAGAGTTGTACTTTACGTCTGTTGCTCTCAGCCAGAACCTCCCCCGCTTCCACTGCTCATGTCATTTATAACTGTTATGGCACTGGTCAAAGTGGAAATAATAGGACCGTGTTGATCACGTGAGCAGCGGTCTTTATCTTCTTTGTCTCCTTCCTCATTAGACGTCACTTCAGTTCATTTAGACAAAGACTTTAAAATCTATCAGCTCAAATCTCATCTGCCTATTTGGGGAAAATGCCAATAACTTTTAACTTGTGAGCACTGGCCCGCACAGGTTCTGCAAGCATTTTAGTAGCAGACATTTTATCAAGGAGTTTTTTAATTTTTTTGTTTTTTTGTTCATACTTTATGTGAATGCATTATGTTTAATAGCTGGGTTTTCAAATGATGCAGACAAAATACCTGCTATTACTTCAGACAACCATGCAAACGATTTACAGGCCAAACCCAAACTTATATGAGCTGAGTCAAAACCTACATCTTTCTTCAACAATGGGACATTCTTTTAATTCTTGTGGATACTTTCAAAAGTTCACCCCTCCCTGTTACATCAATATCGGCTTACTCTGCATAAGGTGATTTCAGAGTAGATGGATAAGCTGATTGATATCTAATGACCACAACAAAAGCCCTTTCCTTGTTAGCGCTTTTGCTAAATACGCTCATTCTTCTCAGACTGGCAGGGAGTCAAAACCTGAATCGCCACAATAAAAGCATTCATTCCTTGGCTTTTCATATTATAATGATATATATATATATATATATATATATATATATATATATATGTGTGTGTGTGTGTGTGAATATAAATGTGTGTGTGTATATGTATATATATATATACATATATGTTTTTTTAAACCTTTTCAAAGTGACAAAATGTTGCAAGCTGCCAGTCATTATGAGTGACACCACTTAGCTGAAGCTAATATTAATATAGATAAATAAAGAGGATGTGTAATACACCCTACATGTTATTATCCCATTATGAAATTCTAGCCTGTGGCACAGCCCTTTGGAAAATTTTAGACTTGACTGTGTTTGCTCAGGGCCTATTAATAAAGTCCTCCTTTGAATGACGGAGTGTGTCCTGAGCAGACAGCACATGTCAGTGACGAGAGAGAGAGAGAGAGAGAGAGAGAGAGAGAGAGAGAGACTGAGGGAGGAAAGTCGACTGGACCAGAGAAGCAGGCCGCAGCTCTATTACTATTTACAGAGTAATTATACCCAGTCCGCTTGTTCAGAGACAGGCTCCCTCTTTTTCTGGGTGGATGGTGCCACCACATCACCACCTTCTTACTGCCTCCAATGCAGTGCCCAGCTACCTCCTCCACCTCTTTTTTCTTTTCTTCTTACACCAGCTTCCAGGCCAGCTTGCCACCTCATTTACTCCGGCAGTGCCGGCTTCCTCACTGGTCTCTCAACCCACTTTCCTGCCCTGGTTCACTGGTTCCTGCCACTGCACACCCACCCTGGCTCATTTAATGGCCCATGAATAAAGCATATTTCTCACATTTAAATAAAGACAAGGAAACACTCATTCAGACACAATCCGATACATTTGCGTAATGGTATGGTACAATAATTACATGGCTAAAAGGACAACATAATTTGAACGTGAAATGTTTATAGACTGCCATGAAACACTAAAGTATTCCTTTGTCTAAAGAATATGTGGATTTATTCTTTAAATGTAAATCAAAAAGTTATGTTTTTTGTTGTTTTTTTTGAAGTCTGAGCAAGAATGTGAGTGTGTTTACAGTTCTGGCTCGCATTCCAGCACGCTCCTACAAACAGTTTGACCTCTAGGACCGATGAAACCATCAGGATGTTCTGGTTGTACACAAGTCAGGGTGGAGGAATTCAACCCTGACCACCAGAAATGCCCCCCCCTCCCCATATACCTCCATATTCTAAAAGCAGATGATACACATTCCCAAAAGTTTTACCCCTGTGGCTGCTTGAAGTTTGTATCTGTCCTAACCAACCCCTGATGGGGTGTTCAAAGCTGAACGGTAATGAAATTCCACACTTTGGCAAGGGAAAGTATTTGGCACTGGTTAAATCTTGAACCAAGAGTCTTTTGATCCTCAGGCAGGGATGACTAAGAGACCAGAACAGCGACAGACATTCTATCTGCAACGCGCAGCGTTACAGAGCAAAGGAGAAAGGGAGAGAAGTGGTGGAGGATGTGATTTTGGCGAGCGTGAACTGACACAGATGCTTGTATAGCCGTGTATGGTTGTGCACCTCTTCTCCCGCCAGTAGAGCTCTCCAGGCACTAACAATAGCACACACACCTGTTGGTCATTACTGCAGAGACACCAGACACCATGTAGACACACACCATGCAGGCTCACTCCCAGAATCCCCACAGGGGGGGCTGCAGGGCTGCTGACACATACAGTAGCTAGTGGAGAGAGACACTTTCCGGACAGATGTACACGTGTCTACAAGTGCTCACACACACACACACGCACACACACACACGCACGCGCCTATATCCATGCATTTATCTAATGGCCTTGGCATATGTGGATCATAGACACACAGCAGCTCTCTGTGTGTTTGAGAATCATTGAGATATTTTGTCTTTCCGTCTCTCTGCCCACCCGCACATCCCTCCAATCCCATAAAAGGCATCATAACTTGATGTCCCCTGGGTATTGTCCCCAGCGTTTGTGTGTGCAAGTGGGGGTGGGTAGGACTACACAGGCTAATACAAGCCATAGGGTGAAGAGGCCTTAGAGTGGAAAAATAATATTCTTGCACTCTGCTGGTAATTGTATGTTAAATAAATGACACAAACACAAAGCTACAAGGTTAACAGCGGAGATCAAGACTAATACGTATGAGCACAGACAGAAACTCTCCTGCCTCACATGAGGACGGGCAATGCTGAACTTGGTACTTGGATTTTTCCGCAGCCATCTTGGGGCATACCATCAAAAATTTCCATCTTATTTAATTTGTTTTCTAGATCTCCTGCTAGTGCCACCGACACAACAATGTAGTGATGAGTGGATTGGAACACTGCATTGGTGACATAAAAACCCAATTAT
Source organism: Aulostomus chinensis (assembly GCF_037954235.1). NCBI lineage: Eukaryota > Metazoa > Chordata > Actinopteri > Syngnathiformes > Aulostomidae > Aulostomus > Aulostomus chinensis. The sequence continues at coordinate 4,692,279 of NC_141325.1, forward strand.
GGGGTTTTAACTTAAAAAGTCAAAAAGGAAAAGAATCACACCACGGAGCTGTGACTACTTCAAATATATCAGGGCTGGATTCACTTTAAAGGGCTTTGAGGCATTTTAAGGGCTATAATTCAGCTGTCTGTCCATTCATGTTGTCAGAGCTATGTCCTGATGTGTCACAGACTGTCGCTATGGTAACAATATAGTGCCTAAAAACAACAACAACAACAACAACAACAAAAAACAAGGGTTTTCCTGATGGTTCCTGGGAGTTTTCCTTCTAAATTACCCAGCAACATTCATGGCATCCATGGTGTTGAAATGTTGCCTCAGTAGTTTTTGCTAAGCACCAACATGATTGTGACCCATTTAAAGCATCTGCAGTGCGTGCGCTTGTGTATGTGCACTACGCTAAAGCATAAAGGGCTCATATTGAATTTCAGCGTTGTGGGACATTGTTTGAAAGCACATCTGGAGCAGCATGTGTCCATTCAGTACCTTTTTTTGTGACTGTGCATGTGCAAAGATACAAATCGAGCATCTGCCTCGCTGACAAGGCTCGCCACACGGATGGGAAACATGGAGGCCGGGCTGGTTACAATGTGGCAGCATCATTCAGACTTCTTTCACATTTGCTCCGCCTCCCGTCACGGCAGAAAGGAACCAGACAAACACTGGCAGGAAATGGTTATTGATCCTCTGCCGCCTCAAGCTCTGGCACAGATGATCCAAGCCGTGTGGTGTTGGTTTGTTAGCATCATTACTACCAAACATCTAACAGGCTCTTTCAGACAAATCTTGATATTGACAACATCCAGAGGACGGAACGATGCAAGCGCTCACGCTGCGGTTTAACAATCATGCCAGACGAGCAAGAAATAATGAGCTTTGATTTATATCGTAAACCGTTACAGAATTCAACAACTTTTCTAAAATAGTGCAACGTATACACACAGGTTTTTTTTAAAAAAAAAAACGGTATCCCTTAGATATCAGCCACCTCTAAACAACTCGCGCTTTAAACTTTCTCGTATATTTTGGATGCTACATTCTTCCAAACATCTTGTATCCCAAATTCTGGCATGAATAAAGGCACATTTTTATTAACAGCATGGGAATGTGAGTAGCCAGCCAAAATCAGAGAAATACTAAAATATTGCTTGATTGCCTATGAACATTTGTCAGCTTAGTGCTCACAATTAATTTACAGTCCATCCACTTACAAAAACCAAACCCCATCCTCTTTTGTCATCCACAGAAATCAATTTAGCAAGCAGAGAATGGCCTCTCTGGCCCACTCATTATCCGAGCATACGATGTTGCATTTGTGATTCTCATGTAATCAAAATTGTCATTGATGTGTGCTCTCGTCCCTCTGGCAAGGCAATTCATGAAACATAGAGGTAATCACAATAACTGTGTAGTGACAGAATATGCTGATTATGTGATTAAGTGTGCATGTAATTGGCATTATTGTTATTTTTAGCTAGAAGTTAATTGCTAATGGAGATCCTAGTAATTGGATCACTGAATGGCAACACTGCAAATCTATTAGCTCCTAATAATTGCTGCAAAGTGAGAACAGAAAGAGTGGGTGGAAGGTGTTTATGGGAGGATAAGTAGCTGTCTCTGCTTAGTAGAAGAGGATACAGATAGCACATTTGACAATTTTGAAATTTGCAGCATTACACTTAAAGTTGGATTTGTTTAACGCTGTCAGTTTCTAAAAAGTGTTGAATTACATTTAGGATTAAAATGTCTTGTTTTGAAAAGGACTTTTGCTCAGTTAAACTGAACAGAATAGAGAATATAAAGAGGCAAAAAAGCACGCGAGCAATCACAGGACCGTGCACATTAACGTTAGAAGACGGCAAAAAGACGTGCCGAGAAAGGGGGAACAAGGCAGGATGAACAGAGAGAGAAAAGCAGGAGCCTGTGCTGTATCATTTGACAGGGGACCTCTCTAATGCTATCAGATGGAGGCGTCAGAATGATCAGTCTCACACACATACACACTCCCGCTCTGCCTCCCTCTCTTTCCCCTTGTCTCCCTCCAGAGCAGGGACCAGTCGCTCGCTGATAGAACAGGCCCATTAGGATCCTGCTATCGCCTTCCACAGCGGAGAGATTGAAAGGCCCTGATATCTGCTCCATGATCCCCACAGTCCTGGGAAAATCACTCCGTATCAGTCACTGGATCCCTTTCTTGAGACAGGAGGAAGAGAGGGAAAGAGGGAGCACAAGAAAAGGCAAAATGAAAGGCAGGTTAGACACCTAGTGACAGTTATAGATGTAAAACATGGAGAAGAGAAAGCAGGGAGGGAATGACAGAGACTGTCAAAGAGGGAGACGATTTTAGAGAGAGACAATAGCAAAGAAGAAGAGTGTGAGTCTTTGTCTTACTGTCTACATGCTGTTCACCAGAGGAGACAGTAAGAGATATCAGGAATGGCACATGAGCCTTTCTAAAGTCAAAGCAAATACCATCTGACAGAAAAGAATCCCATCCTCCAACACAAAGTGTCATGAATTTATGCATCTCCCAGTGACAGGAACTAAAGATTTCTGATATCAGCAACAGTGTGCTTTCCTGCCATGCACAGCGTTCTGCTTTGTTCGCTGGCATCATCATCTCCTCCTGGCTGCCTATCCAGAAAACCAGTCATTTAGGCTGCGGGGCAAAAGGGGCTACAGGTCAGGCGAAAGCGCGGTGGAGGACAGGAAGGACAGGGGAGCGGGGTACAAAGGCATGTCCTTGTATGGACAGACCTGTCTTGACTGGCGTGACCAGGGCCAGGTCAGTAGTGCTAAGCTTGTGTTGGGTCTCCTATCAGCGGGGACGCAGCAGCAGCCAGATCCAGGGCACTTAGTGGATGAGTTCCAGAGAACAGACCCAGGATAAACTTTGTGTGCGATGGTGTTTGAACTGCACGTCCGTATATTTACACGCATGTTTTTGCCCCTTCTTAAAGAGATAATTCATTCTTAAATGAAAATTCAAGGATTTTTCTCCTCACTCCCGAGCTGCTGGAAGATCAGGTGTAGTTTTTAAAAAAAAAAATGTATTCCACAAAACACTGCTGGATTTTCACATCACATTCTTGAGTGAACTATCCCTTTAATGTGTGGTTGCATAATTTGAATGGCGAAGAAGGGATGGGGGGGGGGGGGGGGGGGGCTCTGAGTCATGTTCATGTCATCAAGAAATTGGCCCCAGTGAGGGATGACTGATTGACTCATGCACGGTGGAAACCGCAGCATGGGTCTGGAGTAGCGGCCTATCAGGCGTCTGATTGAGTGAGTGAGTCATGCAGATTTACATCGGCAGCCTGAGCCGGAGCTGCCAGCCCCGGAGCTTGGGAAGTTTACTTTGTGCGTGTTTGGAACCTGTTGTCTTATGAGGTGGGGCGTTTGGGATGGTGGCAGCTATCATCATGGCACGCATTCTCTTAGCAAGTGTGACCTGAAATAGAAAAAGAAAGGTGAAATCAAGCGAGGATGACAGTCGTATCCCGCCAGTTTATCTTGCGTCGCCTGTAAGGCTCGGTGGGTGTGGGGTGCTTAGACCTCAGGGTGCCTCCTACACCTGCTTGGGGGGTGGGAGTGGGGCGAGGGGAGTCTGTTTGAAATAAGAGAGATGATGAAGCTTCACTGTGTAACCACAGTACAGTAATATAACCAAGTCCAGAGTTGTGGCAACTCCAGCGATAGATTTCTATTAATTAAACCATAATTGGGTTTCATATATTTATTTGGTGGAGACGTTGGCAGAGAGGGAAGAGTAAGATTAGGCAGAGATTTGCATGTAAAATGTACGAGCTTCATTACACTACCTTGGCAAAGACGGAATAATTCGCTGCCTGCGGGGCACACAGATGGCTCTTTATGTTTGCTAATTTGCTCTCCTTTCAAGGTCATTAGTTCTGTTTGGGGAATAATCGAAAAGTTTATTTGAGGTGGGTAAGTTCCTGAAATGTTTGTAATGTGACAGCTCCTTTTGTTGCGGGGCTGGAATTTTGGAGCGACATGATTAACTCAGAGAGGAGCTCTGCAGATATACAGTAGCATGAGCTACACAGAAGGAAACCCTGGCTGAGACGGACGGGACATTAAAAAAAAGAAAAGTGAATTCGTGACCAAAACACGACAAAATTCTCATTTTTAAGGCGTTAAAGTCATTAAAAACTCTTTAAGATACTTTTGAATGAAATTGTGCAGCTTCAACGTGTCACAGAGGTCCTGTGTTAGCAGTAAGCCAGTGGTCAAAAGTAATGTCTTATTTTCTCCATATTTTGTTCTCATCAACACTAATGAGTACCGTACAGACATAGTGTACTTGCCTGCATGTTATCTAAACAGCTTCCAGCCGCATTTTCCCCCAGCTCATTACTCAGCAATGGTCTGGGAGGCTGAATCAATTTTTCAAAGTGCAATATTCACCATTTTCTCTTCCTTCTTTAGACAGGTCCTGTTTAGTTTTTAAGTGTAGGAAATTAGTTTTGACATAATGGATTTTTGCCCAGTGTTACATAAACACTGACAGCTCTGGCACAGTGTGCAGCGCAGGTTGCTAAGGCTTTGTTTGCCCAAAGACCTACCGGCCCTCCTGTCAATCACATCTGCATACAGTACACGTTTCCTAAAAAAACACACAAAAAAACCCCCAACAAAACATTTATTACAAAGAAATTATTTGCTTGTCAAGGAGTTATCCAAATTTTCGCAATTAAAATTCCGGGTGCGATCATATGAGCGGAAAACGAGTTGCCACAACATAAATTAAAAGCTGCATGGCGCTGAGATTGTTGTTGTCTCCTTCTCTTTGTAGTGCGAGTGTGAATCACTGATGTGCAGACTTTGACGACAGCTATCATTTCCAATATTGCTGTTAACACTTGACGCACTTCTTTAAAAAAAAAAAAAAAGGATCTAAGATAAAACACACTTACAAAAAAAAATGTCTGAATCCACAAAAATCAAAGCCATGTCAGCATATTGTGCCGTCTGAAAGAAAATATATATGTATGTGGCTCTAAATTGGTCACATCTTGTCAGTGGAAGTGATTTAAAAACCCAAGAACACAATGGGCTTTATTAACGAGAGAGTAAGAGAGATAGTTGTGGGCATATATCTTTTGAGTATATGTGCTACTGTAAGTGTGATAATTCAAAATGAGCATGTCAAATTCTCTGTCTTCTGAGATAGGCAACAGCACTGTGTCTTATGGGGCTGTGTTTCATTTAATAATGAAATAGACGAGTGAAAAAGTTTAATCAGACCGGCTATTATTGAGGATATAGTGCAGACAGTCTTGCATAGTAGACATAGAATAAAAAGAATCACTTTTATTACTATCTAACTGCAATTAGTTTAACCCTTTTATCTCTCACCATTTGTAACGCTATTTGGACCATTTCACAGAGCCTGGAAGTAAGAGTGAAATTGATATAGCGCGGGAGATACCATCAGCCCAGAGGGAAGGGTCGGGTGGGGAGTGGGGAGCCCTGCTTATTTCACAGTCTGTCCTCATGGCTTGGATCCGTTTAGCTGGTAGCAGTCGGAGTACGCGGACGTCACCTCAGCGCTGGTCTGCCTCGTGCACTACAACCCCCTCAAGTCCTCGCACAACCATCCATGATGTCTGCTTGACCTTTACCGTGGAACAGCCCCGTGGTTGACAGCCCTTAATTAAAAAAAAAAAAAGAATCATGTTCCTCTTTATGAGACTCAGGAGATAGAAATTAGAATATTCTCTTTCCAAATAATAATATGACTAAGACATTGCATTTGCATAGAGTGCAGGGAAGAAATCTTTAATGAAGGTATCAGAAGGATCTTATTGTCTGGGGATTAACACTTTCTTTTTCTTAAAAGCCATTATTCAACATTGACTAACGAATGTATTGTATTTATTTGTGTTATTTTTGGTCTTTTCTTCATGTTAATTGGCTGTTTTCATATTTCTTTTTTTTTGTCAAAATGGGGCAACGCAATTACTTAATTTTTTCTTTTGCTGTTTAATTATAGGTTATATTTATTTGTTTATTTTGGTGCAACCTTAAAGTTGAGATTGACGACAACAGCCGAAGAATTGCGTCGGTGGTGTTTTTTTCATTGACGTGACATTTTTAGAGCCTCGTGAGAACAAAAAAAAGGACCAGTGAGAAACACGAGTTTATGTGAAAATCAGACAACAGCGGCACACACACAATAGAAATGTGAATTTCTATTATTTCTCTGTTGGAGTCGGGAGGTTCGGGGTTGGACGTGCGCCACGCTGCTGTTTCCCTCTCGTATGACACTGGTCGTAGGAAATAAATACAACGGATGCTGTTTAAAAACATCCCAATTAACCAGCTTCACTAATGTTCCAGTGTTCATGGATAGTTCAGGTGACTTGACCCTCATGACATCACCTGAAAATGACAGCAGCAGGTTGTTTTCCCTGGCCGGCTCTGGACACTGAGAACACCTGCGGCTGTGTCATGGATATTCATGTGTTGCCTCTTTATTTGCAGCCTAACAAAAGCTCTTTTGGCGGTTCAAATGGAAACCAAATCATAATCTACCGCTCATTTAAAAAAAAAAAAACAAAACGTATCTCCCTGTTTTGTTTTTTTGCCCCGAAAGCCTCCCAGAGCAGCGCACGATTGGGTTCTAAACCCAGAAGCGTGTTGAGCTGCCAGTTCCTCATCTCAAAGTCAGTTCTGAACTGGCTTTTGGTTTAACACATTAAAGTAAAGTAAGGTCTACCATATATTGCATTGTACACTGGAAGTACTTGTTCCTGGTAAAACATATAAAATGGACAAAACTTGAACAAAGAATTCTTCTTTTCCATTTTGCAAGTGACCAAACTGTGGAATCACGACAAAACCCGTCAAGGTGTCCTCGAGATAAAAAATAGTCTTGGCAGGAGAAAATTACTGTGACTGTCCACTCGAGGGATTAATCAACACAAAAGTTTAACTTTTGAAACATTGCTAAAATAGAATACAGTTCCTTTGCCTCGTTCGCCTCTGACTACAAAATTGGGAACTTGCGGCATGAAGCTAACTCAGCCAAGGCAAAATTTGACCAAGCTCAAGCTGAAGGTGTGAGATTAGATGTCCGGGGGTGTAACACAAATGAATAGATTGGAAACTCTTTCAGGGAGTGAGGAGAATGTGTCTTGATCACTGGCAGAGAAAATGAGCAGGGCACGGTGCCACATGGCCAAAGACAGTGAGCCCGCTGTTGGCAGGCTCCAAGGAGATGGCTACCTTCCAGTCGACACTCAGGACTCGGTGTCTCGGGAAGCTTTCTACAATATGAATAAGAAAATATCCAATAATCATTTTGAAATTGAACCTAAATTGCAGTGAAATTTACAGTGACCCAGAGGGACGAAACACAAACTATAAGAGAGGGAGATTTAAAAAGAAACAGCTGCAAAAGCAAAATGCAAAGAAAATAGGAAAAGCACGCAGAGATCTCAGTGAGTGAAAGTTATGAAGTGCTTGTGCGACGCTAAATCTCCTCCACCCGACACCTAACGTGATAAACCGCAGCTGTCTATTGAAATATTTTAAGCATCGTGGCGCTCACACCGTGCAAACAGCAAGACAAGTACTGACCCAGGCGTTTTTGTCCTTAACAGGGCTTCCCTTTTAATTTTATGTTTTGGGAAATTCCCTTGCTTCTCTGTCACCGGGGAAGATGGAGCACATTGTGATTTATACTGGTCTGAGGTCAGATGTTAAAGACTGCATAAACCTCCTGGTTTGAGAGCAAAGTGGAAAAATGGCTTGACTTCTTTCCAAAACAACTGATATCAGACGTATTGAATGCTGATAATGATGTTTATTATTTATCAAAAATAGTTTTGTCATATTTCATTTGTGTATATTTGTATGACCTGTCTGTGTGTGTGAGTGTGTGTGTGTGTGTGACCAGCCAAGATTTAATGGCTTTGTGTGTGAGATAGGCCAGACTGTACTGCCCTGACAGTGAAAGAGGATAACGGGGAGATGAGGAGCAGAGAGAAAAAGAAAGAGAGGAAGAGAGGGGGGCGGGGGTGGGGGGGGCACTCAGACACTCATTAGCCACCAGACGCTATCTGGAGTGTGTCAATAGAGTCATGTTAGTGGGGTGTTAAAGCATTGACCAAGATACACTGAGAGAGGCAGAGAAAGACAGGGGTGGAGTGGCGGTGGTGGGGGCGTAGCGAGAGCTCCCCCACCACTACAGCACCTGTCACACCTTGAGGTAATCATCCATCATGCCTTTCCAGTGACTGCAGAGTGTGTGGTCCTTTTTAATGGCCGCCATTGACACGATTCGTCTTCCCCGCCACCCACAGCCTGTCACCAGATTGCCACCGTTGCAGCACGGGTGCATTTTATTGCACCGCTTCTGAGACGAGATGTGTGTCTTCTTCCCTCTGAGACGTTTCGGAAAAGTGTGAGTTAGTTGCAAATATATTTCTTTTGTCGCAATTACAGGAACTTTGGAGGCCATCCCATGATCAACTGACTGTGTAAGAGCGAAAAAATGGAAGTCTTCCTGGAATAACTTAACTGGCACTGTGATGTAACGGCTTCATTTTTACTTACATTGAATTTGTCCTTTTTTCCCAAGTAAATCTCGTTGAAATCAATAAATTCAGCGTCAATGCAGTGAATGACACGGTGCACATCGCGCCACAATGACCTGCTAGCACCACAGACACACTACCAGGGGAGAGCAGTTAAGGGTGTGGAGTTTAGAAAACCTCATTTTATTGTTATTCACTGACAACAGCTTCTTAAAATGGCATCTGCATTCACAGAGTAATACTTCATGATGTGGGCGGCACGGTGGTGCAGTGGTCAGAACTGTTGCCTCATAGCAAGAAGGTTCTGGGTTTGAGCACGGGGTCTTTCTGTGTGGAGTCTGCATGTTCTCCCTGTTCCTGCGTGGGTTCTCTCTGGTACTCCAGCTTCCTCCCACAGTCCAAAGACATCAAGAGGGGACGAGGCTGATTGATACTCTAAATTGACCGTAGGTGTGACTGTGAGTGTGAATGGTTGTCTGTCTCTATGTGTTGGCCCTGTGATGGACTGGTGACCCGTACAGGGTGAACCCCGCCTCTCGCCTGAAGGCTGCTGGGATAGGCTCCACCCCCCATGACCCTTAACAGGATAAGAGGTAGAAAATGGATGGATGTGTCGGTACTGCTGTCTGTTCCGTTGCACAAAATTATGGTAAAGATTAGGAAACATTGTTCTTACTCATAAATTTGTTTAAGGATTTTCTGTTTAGTCCTGAATTCTGTCTGACAGGACAAAGACTTACGGAGAGTTGCAGCATCTTTTGTTGGCTGTTGTAATTTGCAATTAAAAGAGTAACAAATGTCAAAAGTGAGGAGTTACAAATAGCCGTGAGGATTTACTTCCTTCCTTTCAGACTAATTGCATGTAAGAGGAAATCTAAGCGTATAAGAACATTTCATGAATGAGGCCCATTGTGCTTAAGATTGTGAAACGCGACTCAATTGGAACCTGAACACTCGCCCCCCCAAGCAGAGTCTGGTATTGGTTGGTAACTAAGTTTCACGCGCAACACTAATTGTACGTTGCATCTTTGAATCAGTGAATTTGTGTATCCACCACAAAGAAAATCTTAATTCTTTTAATTGTTGTGTTTTTCTGTGGAGCCAATACCTCTCAGTGCATCCCTCCATCCCTCCCCTGAGACACAGACAACAACCTGTTCTATCATATCACCCCCTTTTTTTTTCCTGATCTGAGTTGTTATGTTGCTGGAGGACAGTTATATGATATATGAGTAATGTATCAAACATGTGGACCAGCCCTGAAGCCATGTGAGTGATGTCCTTCACTCACCTGATTCCTATAAAAAACATCTGGTGGAACTGCGCACCGCAACAAATTGAACATCGTGGGTTTTGAGCTCGGCGGCTCACACGTGCTCCCATTCTCCAGGATCTTCTCCATTGCATGTTAGTTCTTCTTCAGGGGGTGTGTGGGGTGCTGCGGTAAGGTGAGCTCAGATGTTAGAGGAGGCGTTAATAGTGTATCTATCACATCTCGATGTCCCATGGTGCAGCTGGGCACGCGAACGGAAGAGGCTTAGCAAATGGGGGGGACCTCAGAGGGAGGGTGGCACGCACCCAGGGCCTCTAGCGGCCCTTTAATAAAGGACCACAGAGATGCCTGCCTGCTGTGGTTTCTGGGTTTCAGATGATTCTAGTTTCAGGTGACATGCCTCATGCTCTATTAGCAGACTCTTCCGACCACAGTTTTCTTTGGCAGCCACACAGGTCCAGACTGCAGCAGCTCAGAGCCAGACTACTTTTCCACACGCCACCTTTCTCCTCGTCCATCATATATACACATACACACAAATAAACACATGCACACACACACACACACACATCCAAGGGAATACCAACACATACAAATCCAAATCTCTATTTCATTAATATACACACACCGAGACACATAATCAAACATAATCATGCACAGACACTGACAGACGAGCCGCGCCATCAGTCTCACTGGTAAATAGTGGTGTGTTGTAGATAGGTCGGGGCTCCAGCACACACATACACACGCACACACACACACATATATATATTTTGTCTGGCCCAATACTGTAGGTCGGCCTTGACATGGTGGCAGTGAAGGATTTAGGCTCCAGTGGTGTTTGTGAAGTACAGAGCTGTGTCCAAACATCCCACTCACGCCTGTGAAGTGGTCGGATGCGGGTCCCTCTCGTTGCCCTTTTTTCAGCAAACTGGCAGAACGTTCTGGGTGGCATCAGATCTCAGGATTCAGTCAAAAGGCTTCCTCCTCACTTCCCTCTCACCTCCCCTGACTATCTCTCTCTCTCTCTCTCTCTCTCTCTTGCTCCCGCCGCCTCTCAGCTCTCCAGCCGACTGGATCATTTTATTCTCCTGTGAGGGCAGACAATGCTGAAGGGAAACAAATGTGTCATCTTTAGTGATTTGCATGGAAATGTGCAAAGAAATATGAAATGGAGTTTTTGCTTTTGACAGAATGCTGTCTTTTGTCATGGTGACAAGTATATTATAGTACCAATGTTTTACACGCTCACAAAGACGCTCTTTGTACAGGCCCAATCATGAGTGCGCGAGTGTTTCAGCGTGATGTCTCACTTATCTTCTCAGTTGGATAGTGGCTTTCTACTGAACCGTATTGTCTTGAACCATTCAAGTTGTTCTCGTAAGAAAAATATATATCCAACTTTTTCATTCAAATAAATGACACACTGTATGACATTTGTACAGTATTTGCTTTTTGGTTTGAGGTGTAAGTCTGGACCTCGAGAGGCTCGAGACTGATGCAACTGATAAAAGCTTGAGGCAGCAGGCATGGCAAAGCTTGTTGGAGCTGAACGTGACTGAGTCAGGTTTCCCTTCAAAGGATCTCCACTGGTGCACGTCAGAATGTCTGTCCGTATCCCAGCAAGATAAATAGCGGCATGACACGTCCAGATTGTAGCGTTGAAATGAGACACATACTGCTTAACTCCTCCTGAAGCCAAATTGAATTGAATTTGTATCGGTTAATCCTTTGGTGCAAAGGATTGTGGGAGGACGGAGCCGGTGTTCTTGACTTCACTCATTCACAGTTCTGTAAGGTCTGACCTCACTGCTGTTCGTTTAAAATTGGACTTCAAACTTCAAAATACCAATGACTCCTAACGGTTAACTCAGTTGCCCCCCTTATTACATTAAAGTCCTATTAACCCCTGATGTGCCGGGACATTCTCTCGGATCAGATTGATTCCGATTGGTTTTTCGGGGTCCCGCTGACTGAAGGTAAAACAGGTTTTTGCCCTGCTCCAACTCACCTGCTCAAAGTAGGTGTGGAAGTGACACCTGTGCTTTTGGAGCTCGCCTTAAAAGACTCTTTAAAAAGCAGAAACAACAAACTTTTATTTCAGTGAGGATTTTCTTGTAACTTATTATTATAGGCCTTATATTTTCTTGCCTCCCCCTTTTTTTCTTTTTTTCGGCAGTGCTCTTTATGTCTTTGTTCAAAAAAGTGCCCCACAAAATTCGTAGTGATGTCACACGTTGTGCGTTTCGTTAGCTTTGTTAGCTTTAGAGTAGGATTTTGTTTGTAGACGTACTCAGTAGTTTAGATTGATTTACTTAGTTTAACCCCTGTTGTGTTAATCTTATCATTTAAATCAATTAATTTTGTTAATTTTACTGCAGCTGCTCCATTTCGGCTGTTTTTCTTCTTTTTTTTTTTACATTTTCCCTCACCTCGACCGAGCTGGAGCCGTTCCATTAGTAGCAGGAGTAGAAATAGCAGTATTATTAATATTTTTTATCGTCATTATTAATGTGTCAATTTGCTACTATGCAGCCAACAAACAGAAAGTTATGCCCCACACAAAAAGGTGGCCACGGTATTGTAGCACTTCTTTCCAGCCTTCACCTGATGTGCTGCTCTTCCATTGTGACTCACTCTGTTTTTAATAGAAGTTGTAATGTGCTCGTAATTGAGAAGGGAGGGAACGAGACAGCAGTTGCTTTTTGATGTACAGAGTGATTATATTGACAGGGAGGGTGTTCATGATTCCATGCGCTGACATCTGCCTGCATACTGGGTGTTTGCTTGGTATTTACTGCGTATTTGTTGTAATTAAGATTTTCAACGGCGAATACTGTCACCGGGGAGGATCACACTCTATGAAAGCTTCTGTCACTCCCACAGCTGACTTGGGTGGAATTTGTTGGCTGGAGAGGTAAACAGGCCCAAAATGCTCAGGTGAGACGGAGCATGAAAGAAAACAACTCGTGGATACACACCATGAATGCACAGAGTGTGCTGTCATTTGTGTGTATGTGTTTGTGTGTGTGTATATATATTGAACGTCCGTTTTAAATCAGTGCAGGTCGATCAATAGAGGTATGAAGTGTAAAAACGATGAAATCCACACGCAACCACATCACAAAAAAAAAAAGCTCCAAATGACCACAAATCAGTTTTCCGGTTCAACTGCACCCAAGTGTGTTTCCTCTGAACGGGCCCAGGTGACCAGAGAGGAGCCTAACCAGCTGGCACACGTGACCCATGTAGCTGGCGTTATTTACATTCAGCTCATAGCGAGCTGTTTGCTGAGAGGGATAATTTGACAGTCAGATAAACAGACAGACAGACAGACGGATAAACAGAGTGTTGGCTACTGACAGAGATCTCACTGTCAGTCTCACTGCCACTCTGTTCCTCTCTCAAGCCCAACAGCCACGGGGCAATATTTGAGCAGACAGTCACCAAGGCTTCCAAATATTGAACAACATGCAGTAGCTGCTTTTTTTTTTTTTTAAGTGATTTTTGGACTTGCTGTCTCTGTTTTCTTCTTCTTCTTGTGGCGCAATGCTGGGAGAACATGGGTGGCGTGTGTGAATGCGTCTCTGTCAGTCTCGATTCCTACAGTATATACCCTTTTTCCACTGTACACAGTGGCTGTGTACATGCAGGATTTTCAAACCTGAAAACTCGCTGAAAAAAAAAAGCAGCTTGAACCCTTTCGCGATGCGAGTAGACGAGCCGTCTGTCAATTGTTTGTCCTTTTATTTCTGACGCGATCACGAATGGACCAGAAAGCAAACGTGAAGGGCAGTGGCGGAACTTTGGATCCGGCCTGTTTTTCAAACTCGACGCGGACTGAACCATGTTACCGTGTTAGAGGGCAGAGACGAGCCGGTCACTGCCTCCTTGGTATAACGCAACAATGAAGGCTGGAACTCCCGTCGTACAATCGAAAGCGCCAGCAATGGGTTGTAAAAATTTGCGTGCTCACCTCACAACAGTGCTTCAGCAGGTCAATACTCATGTTCTACTGCAGAGGGCTGTTGCTTAATCGTGAGAAGTCCCAGGTTCGCGTGTTCTTTCTGTGTCTGTGTGGGTTTCCTCAGGGTGCTCCACCATCAAAAACCATGAATGCCAGGTTAATTTCTCCTGTCGGTGCCCCTGACCAGGGTGCTGGCAGAAGATCTGGAGCTGGTCCGCGAGCGCCGCTGGCAGCAGCTCGCTGCTCCGTAGAGGAGGAGTTAACGAAGAGGACGAAATTCACAGCATGTGACAATTAAGATTTCTTCTTCGAAAAAAAAGGCTTCATTGACATTTACCAAATATAATCTGAAAATGGGATACACTGCTTTCTTTGTTTTATCAGAACAAATCAGGAGTTTACTTGCTGTGTTAAAGGAGGAACTGCTTCATGTTACAATTTAGAAGTGCGCTTAAGGAAATGTAATTAATGTCTTGTATTGTGGCATCACAGATATCTGTCTGACAGAATTCTAGCGTCTGTTTTGCGTAGGAGTGACAGTTTTACAATATCAGATGGTGTCAGTGCTTGCATTTGTGTCTGCAAATACAAGTGTGTATGTGTGTCCTTTCTGCGGCTCTGTGTGTGTGTACTGTACAGTATGTGTGTGCGCACATGTGTGTGTTCTGCGTCTGCTGTATCCAGTGACGTTGTCACACCTCTCTCAGTGTCCTGCTGTGTTTCCCGAGGCGTCCTGAGGTCCTGGATGCTGTCTTGGTATCGCTGCTGAGGATGGTGGGCGTCTGGCACAGATAACACTCTGATAGCTCAGTGATGGACAGCCGGGAAACTTTTTTCCCCCCCTTTTGCTCGTCTTCCCCACCCCCCACTGAAGGGGAATGACGATCTACAGTGAATGCAGTTCAGGGGCGTGTGTGTGTGTCTTTAAGTTTGTGTGTGCATTTGCGCTGATTTCAGGGCTTTATTTAAAAATATATATATATGTATATATATATATTAATATACATCCACATATAAATCTGGCATCTATGAATGAAAACAACAGTCTCCCTGAAAATCAAGGCGGCAGGAAAGAAAAAAAGCTGCACATAAAACAAAAAGACTTTTAATAAGAAATAAGAATTAATTCTCCCTCTTATTTCTCCTCTCCTTTGTATTAGGAGTTTTCTCTCAATTATATCACAACTTCTAATGCTGCTGCAGCTCCAAGTTCTCAGTGGCTGTTTGGTTATTCACAAATGTCATTGGCATTCTTTTATTCTCCCCTCATGGTGGCCTGTGGGGGAAAGGCTAATATCTTGTGTGTCAATTCGCAGCAGGAAACTTTTAGATCTATATAAGGTTACTCATTGCAGAACTTCTTTTTCTAAGAGAAAAAAAGAAATCCATTATTTATGAACATATTCCCAGTCCATGGCTAATTGTTTATTTTCTTCACAATTGCTTTGATGTAACCAGCCAGACACTTATAGAAGTCTGTCGGAAGCTGAATTTTCTCCATTATACTCTTTTAATATATAATTTTCGTGTGTCATTCTAGTTCAGTGTTTCCCACATGAAATTTGAGTAGATTAAAAAGATATTGTCCATGTCCCCACAATGTGCCACCATGGTTTCTTCTTAAGTAGATTCCAAGATTTGAAACCCCCTGACGGATATTTCTGGTTTCCATTCTCTGGCACTGCTGGGCAGTCCTGTTATCATTTATCTGCGGAGCACCCATTTACTCGCTTTGGTCGGGCTTGTATAACAAAATAGAGAAATCCCTCGCCTGGCACTGAGTGGAATAACAGAAGTGAGCTGGGCGGAAGGCGGTGTGTTCTTCACAGGGCTTTCTGTAATTAAGCAGGCTGCACATTCCTCGGTTAACATTTCGTCCCAAGCTGCCTGATCAGCACTCTGCAGTATTTAGAGAAGTTTAGGGCGGGAGCAGATGCCCAAGCCGCAGAAGACGGAACGATCTCAGAATCATTGCAAAACTACAACAAAGAAAATCAGCCCTATTATTATATTAGGGAAATATAAACAAAATCTAAGCGGGGATGCGTATGCCCACTCCAGAAATCCTACATCTACTCAGAGCCTCAGAGCTGGACGATTGAGGAACAGTAGTAGTGTGGTTTTTCTGCGGTTTGTTGTTTTGAATCACCCTAAAGAGCTACTGAATGGCTCGCAAAAGACACCAATCATACATCACCCCTGCCTTTTTCATTTTTCTAGCTAAATACATTCGTGTTTCATGTCCATGTTGTACATTCAGAGTTGTATAATCACAGTAATTCCTACTAGGCTGTTGTTTTTATGATAAACATCTTGAAAGTGATTCCTCATTTGGACAAATAATGCGGTTTTTGATAGTTTTGGTGGGTTTCAGACACTTCTATGGACGGTGCTATAAAAGCATGGTAGAGGAGCCGCGATCATCCATGTTCATGTTGCCCAGGTTACTGTGCTGCGTTCTCCAAACAACCTCTCAGGTATGATGGGCTCTATATACCAGCCAGCTCCACCTGTCTAGACTTAGCGTTCCCAGCTGGCAGGCTATAGGGGAATGGCCCTCACATTGAGCTTTTACACCGAGCCACGTCGTTCAAATGCCAGGGTGCCCAGTGGCGGGATCCGCAGCTCTGTTCTGGATATCAGCTTTCATAGGATCAAAGCACTGGCAGCGATATCCTCCCCCTCATCAGCCGAGCAGCCGCGCACAGACCCAAGGGATGTGATCGGCGGAGGGGAGGAGGGGAGGGGAAAAAGGGGGGAGTTAGAGAGAGAGCGAGAGAGAGAGACTGACAGATAGACAAGAGGGAAAGAGAGAGGGGGTTGACGGGGAATTGTGAGGCTGGGGGGGTGGGTTTAAGGGATAGGGAGATGAGAGCTAGGTTAAGGGCCTGCAGGGCTGGGGAGGACGGGAGAGGGTGAGAGTGGGAAGGAGAAGAGGGTTGTTAGGGATGTTTGAAGACAGTGGGGGGAAGTGCTGATGGGAGAGCGATGCGAGGTGTGTGTGTGTGTGTGGGGGGGGGGGGGGGTGCAGGGTGATGTGTGTGTAAACCAGACAGATACAGCAGTCTCATCAACATATAGGGCCCGGGTCTCTAGATGGAGCCCTAGCAGCCCAACAGCATCTGTGCACCTCCCTTCCCCCTCTCTGCTTCACCTACCTTCACCACCCCTTACACCCATGAGTCTATTTACTCACCCGCTTGTTTGCCGAGAGCGACAGCATACCACCCCCCTCCTCCACCACACCCCCTCCGCTCCAGCTCCCCTCTTCCTATCCTCTCTATCATCTTCCTTAGAGATATGAGGAGCGAGGTGCAACACTTTCCTCTTCCTGCTCTCCTCCCTCTTACCAGGCGCTTTTTGATTTCTCCTCTTACCTCCTCTTTTTCTCTCCCTCTTTCATATCCCAGAGTGCTTCTTTTCTTCTGTTCGTCTCTTCCGATTGCGAGTTCTCCTCAAGGTATCAGTGTGTGGTATAGAGTTGTGAGTCTTCTTTTAAAAGTGCTAGCTCATTAAGGAGTGAGAATGTTTGGATATGCGTAGTTTGTATTTTTAGTGTGTTTGTTTGTGCCGCCGTGCCGGGGCTGTGTTCTCTGCTCACCGTGTGTTTGTGAGTGTGTGGCCTGTGTGTGTGTGTGTGTGTGTGTATGTGTTGGGTGTAAAGCAGGGGTTGGAACAGTGCTGAGTCTGATTCTTTCTGTTCCACTGTGGCGTTTGGGAAGCACAAACTTTATTCCTGTATAGCAGCAACATCTGTTTACAGTGTTGAACATACTGAACACCAGGCGAGGTGAAACAACAAAATGTTTAAAAATCTCACTGCATAATGTAAGGATGTGAGGATGCAGTGGATTGTGTTGATACAAACTTTGTTGCAAATCCAGTTTCTTAATATAGCTGCAGGCAATAGTGAGACCGAACTTGTACACACACCCCCCCCCCCAAAGATCAGTAAAGTATTTCTAATTCTGATTTTAGACTAAATAAGGGGTCACCTCATCAGAATTATTATCATTGACATATCAGTTGCAGCACAACATTTCCATTACAACTTATGTCCAGACAATCACCTGAGTTCATTTAATGAGAATTTATTTTCAAAAAAATTTCAATTTATCTGACAAATCATACATTTTTATCATTTTTTTAAGATATTTGAGAACTGTGGCTGAAGACGTCTGCAGCTATGTCAACTCAGCAAATGTCATATATACCTAAATAGTCAGTTTCCATTGCTACTAAATGTCTAAATTATAGGTGACGCTCAGTTACGTTCATCGTTTGAGTGACAAACCCTCAAGCAGCTGTAGGAATTATGACTCTTGTCTGCCAAACAAGATTCTTGGGTGGACCAACAAAATGCTGGACTTACGAGAAATCAACATAATCACAGCCATCCCCAAACCATAACCGAGTGGTTGTTATTGTAACTATAATGATGAAGGTCCCTTAACACTGGCAAAGTGTATTTTTGACCCAAACCACAATGTTTCCAAAATCTTACCCATTTTGTTGTTATTATTTTAACCCAAACCATGACTTTTTCTTAATGCTAACCAACTTGTTTTTGTGCCTAAATCGAACCACACTTTTGCCATACCCGGCTGCCAAATCAAATTACATTTTTGAAATAGGGCAATTTTACAATGCTGATCAGGGCATCTGTCAAAAATATTTACGGGGCCCATCCAGAAGGCACAGATCAACAACTGTCTCATTTGGAGAACCTGCTACAATGAGTCAGGACGAGGGACTGAGATGACAGTCAGCATTCTGACTGACAGCCTGGATGACGCACTGAGATCACAGTCAGGAATAGCTCTGATGTCTGTCTGTGGGGGGGGGGGGTAATGTGACTCAATGTCTTGGCAGTAGGAACATAGTACAGACAGACACCGAGGTTTCTGGCACTGCACTGATTGAGATGACAGTTGGACTGAGACTGAGATCAAAGTGTCACATGTTCTGTGACATCAATTAACGGTCCCATCCCCTCAAAAAACAAGGCAGTGCACTAGTTACTGCAATTCCTACTTACCTTTGGATGATAATAAGGAACACCCCCACCCCCCACCCCCAAACTCCCAGTATGCATGGAAGTGGGCAAGAACTAGGATGTCGGTCACCTTGACCAGTAATCGGGTTTGGGCCGGGCTGGCGACCATACATTAGCCAGCAGACTCGACATGTATGTCTGTGTACCCAGTTGCTGCCACCTTATCTCCTGTCAACAGATCACATTACACACACACACACACACACACTCACTCACACACACACACACACACACACACACACACACACACACACACACACACACACACACACTGGTAAACGTCACTGCCCCAACTCGGTTCTTCACCCCAGCAACAGGCTGGCAGCTCACAGTTATAAAGTCTGTGAATGTGTGCGATTGTGATTGTGAATGTGTGTGTGTGTGTTTGTGTGTGAGCGATAGAGCCTGCACCATGAATATTTCAGCCTTGACCCAGTTCCCTCGTGCCGGGGATGTCCTGTCTTCCACAGAGGAGACGTGGTGTCACATATTCCAGGTGGTTCACTGAGTCACTGTGAGCACTGTGACATTTCAACCCACTTCCACTTCACATACGGTCAGGATTACGCCGTGTATCCACCAGTAGTGTGCAGGCCCTTCCAGTGCTGTATATTCATTGTACTATACTGTATGGTATGGACTGGTCCTTTGAATCATGTACATTTCTGTAACATGAACAACGCTGAGTCTCAGGACAATACATGCATAGATCTTTAACCTATGTATACCCACACATACAAACAAACAGGGCAGAGGAAGATGCCTCAAGGTCTATCCCATATGTGCAGTCTTCCTGGAAAGAGGACGGCAGCAGTAGCTGGCAGGCTCACTGCTCCAGATCGATACAGGACTGCTTTTACTGCTGCTTGTGGACGCCTCCTCTCCGCCGTGTTATTTTATCCTTCACTGAACTCTGTTCATTTGTTGTTCATTTGCTCTCTTGTGTTGGTTCAATAAATCTTAAATCATCTTTGTTTTCCCCTCCATTACAAATAGTCGCCTCTCCTCTGCCAGGTCCTCCACAGTACGCCGGCTTGTCCCCGGCAGTTATTGTCTTTTCCAACATTATCCTGCAGGCCCATCTGTGAGCTGGGAGAACAGATTTGATGGAAGCATGTGATCTACAAAGAGAATCACATTTACATGCACACATTGCACATGCAAACATACAGCACGCTTTGAAACAATACATGACTGCACATGAATACATTCATACACACAAGCTATACGCCTCCCCTGAGCGGCACACACACACACACACACACACACACACACACAGCCGTGTGTGTTTCATCATTTTAAAGGACATTACATTGACTTGCATTCATTTTCTGGAGCCTTACTGGAGCTACTATCTGCTCACACCTCACCCTTAGCCGTACCTTACAACTGTCCTCACGCTGAAGTTAAATACTTCACACGACAAGAGTGTCCATTTATGTTTCTAAAATACAGCTACACACACACACACACACACACACACACATACACCACGTTATAGCTGACCTGCTATAAGCTCCATTTAGGTCACAGTCTGCCTGGCCACAGGTGGTCTTCCTGTCACAACCAGTGGACCATGACTGTGGAGAATTAGCTGGGAAAGGTACAGCACCACAAGACACAGTTGATGTTAGACAGAGGACCGAGCAGTTTAAGTTTCAAAGAAAACAAGAAAAAAGAGGCACTGCGTGAAGGGAGTGTGCTGTACATTGTAAAAGGAGAATAGAGGAGCAGACTGAGTTCCACCAGACTTTTGCAACAGCGTGCCAGACATGCCAGGGAGGCTGACACTGCTCTCACTGCTGACAACCTCGGTGCCACCCGCCTCTGTTTGTGTTTTATTCCCCTGATTCTTTGTCATGGCAACCTGCTCTGTTTCCTCTCCTCCTTACCATGGTTCTTCTCCCTCGTCTCCCTTTCTTCACTTTGTCGCCTCTTTTTCAGCACGTAAAGTGATTCTCCAGGTGGAGGTTGACCATTTGGAGAGTTGTGTACTGGCAGTTGATTGGTGCGCGGTTTTCGCACTGAACTCGTGCTCACCCCAGGGACAGAGGCCCAAGGGGCTCTTGAAGCTCAGCTCGGTTGACGTCCAGCATTTCCTCATCAAGTAAAACCACCAACCCCTCCCAGTCCAGACAAAGACTGCCATGTCCTGTAAATAATGTCAGAAGCAGTTAGGCGCCACGCTGATGGTTGATTAATTTGTTCAGGTCATTTCCCTCGAAACATGAGTACAAATCACATTTGCCTATGGAAAGAATACATGAACTTATTTGCCACCATTCATTAATGTAGCTGCGTGTGAATGAGCAGCCAGCGCTTGATTTAGCTGCTCCGTCCAAAAGTGACATTTCAATCCCACCGTTTTTGCACGGTTATGTTGCCACTGCATGCGAGTAGTGTGTGTGTGTGTGTGTGTGTGTGTACCTGTGTAAGTGTGTACTGAAGAACATAAGATCACCTTGACGGTGGCCAGTCAGAGAGAGCCGTGGGCACTGAAACTGAGAAGGCGGGGTTGAGCTGGTTCCCAGAGGGCCGTTATGTTCAGCACAGCCGTCTGCAGGCCCCCTTTAGACTCTCGATCTTTCTTACATTCACACATACACCCCCACCCCCCTCCAGCCCGGAGATCCCAGGAGGCGCTGAGGCTCACTGACTGATTAGGTCCCAGGTAAAGCACTGCCCGCGAGTCTGCCGTGAAGGCAAAGTCAACGGCGATGCTCACATCCACGACTACTGTACAGTCCTCCCAACACTGTCACAGACACACAGATGTGCGCACGCCTACTGTATTTATCAGACAGCTGTTCGTGCAGGCTGCTCACCACTGGGATTTCCCTGTATTGTATATTATTCCCTTTATTTGCCGGGCAATTAGGCACCATGCCAGGCGCTTCACTTATAAAAATGTAGCTAAAAGCATAATGTTGTTCCAGGCCATCTGAAATGATATAATCTCTTTTGGTCTTTGTAATCTCATTTCCAAACATCTTTTAACGTATGGATTTCTTTTGTCACAATTATAACACCACAGCGCAAGCCAGGAAGTGAGTGGACAAGCGTGGTTCGCCCCCTCCAATCCAGTGGCAATAAAACGACAGCGGCGTCGGATTCTATTCTCTGCTCTCTGCCATTTCACAGTCAGTCAGCTTGTTGGTAGCTCTGTAGTTCGACGCTCAGACCGGAAGCCTCCAATGCTATTTTCAGCTCTTTGCTGAAAACCTGCTATTGTGGAGGTATAATTACAGACCTATATGTTGTGCTTAATTCTCAAACAATAGGGTGTACTTTTACACAAGGACAAGGCATTACTCTCCATTCAGAACAAGCTTTACTAGACAACAGAGCTCTTCATGTTCAGAGGACATTTATGGTGTTGTAACAATGCTCTGCAAACGCCAGACGGCAAGTCTCTTCCTTCCTTCCAATTACTATCTCTCTATGTATCTATTTAGCTATCTATAGAAGTTCAAATGGAAAAGAAGGCAAGCATATGTGGCACAGCCTTTTCTAATTTCTTCTCACTTTCTGTAATGGAACAAGTTGATGAGGCTCGCTAATTAATAAGTAACCATGGACAACCGTCACTGAAATTCATTTTCTTTTTAACTGTTGGTGGGTTTTTTTTCCCCTTCTTTCCTCTCCTCTTTTCACCACAGCTCTGTCCTTCCTCAGTAGTCATAGCTCTGTGCCTGACAGTGATGGTGTTGTTTCTCCATTCAGTGTTGGCCTCCTCCGACAGTCAGCCGGCCCCCGACTCCTAATTGGTGGAAATGCAAGCAGCATCTGGTTCTGGTGAGCATCTTTGTCAGCGACAGCGGTTATCCAGCCGTTTGACAGCTGGTTGCCATAACGTCATCACCTTGGCGACAGACTGGACTCTGGCGCTGTTCTGGAGTACCTGCCACTCAGCATTACCAGCCACCCTCGCAGAAGAGACAGGAAATTTCATGCATCCAAGAAATGAGGCAGTTTCATGGTCAAATTTGATAATAAGCTTATTTCAGCCCCACAGCTAACGGTCCTTCCAGCTCTCCATGATTAACCCCAGCCTGTGGGAAAGGGACTAATATTTTAGTGGATGAATTATATGGCCTGTTAACTTTAAAAGATTCTGTCGACAGTGCGTAGTGTCAGAATGCCATTTCATATAATAATGCAATTTTATTTCTCTTCTTTTCCCTGGAAGATTCCAGCTTGGCCTTGGGAAAAGAACGGTGGAGAATTAAATCTTGGGGAATTCTCATCTTCTCCCTGGTCACTCCTTCAAACCCCCGGTCTCAGCCTGGTGTCCACATGGTGCTCTAGGAATACCCGGTCTCAGCCTGGTGTCCACATGGTGCTCTTGGAATACCCGGGCTCAGCCTGGTGTCCACATGGTGCTCTTGGAATACCCGGGCTCAGCCTGGTGTCCACGTGGTGCTCTAGGAATACCCGGTCTCAGCCTGGTGTCCACGTGGTGCTCTAGGAATACCCGGTCTCAGCCTGGTGTCCACATGGTGCTCTAGGAATACCCGGGCTCAGCACTTGTTCGTTCAAGACTTTACTGCAAGATACTGCAAGTCATTATGTCAATCAATTCCTTTATTCGCTTATTTTTTGTGCACTGGAATTACAAAGCAATTACAAAACAGAATTAATAAATTAGCTGTTAAGACAACATATAGTAAATATGTCAGGGAAACTGCATGACATCTCGATTCTTATTTATTTACATCTGATTTTTCCACACTTGTCTGCGCTGGTAAACTTGATTTGGTTAAAAATTACATTTTAAATCATCTGATCCAACCGAGATCGACGAGAGTTTGCATCTGCGGGACGAAATAATCGATACTGAAGAAAATTATTAGAATTCTGAATGCGAACTTTGACCAACGTCAGCAAAACTAATGCAATGAAATGATGTCGGCATCAAAATCTGTCCATGTTTTAGTGTTCACCTCTGGTTTCAGTATCTGACAAATTCACCAAAATGATCTTTCAGGTAAGTTTCACCTTCACTTTCTATACACGGCGTCGTGGTGCAGGAGTGTTTGACCAGTTAACAGAAGAGCTCAAGCCGATCCGTAGGAACCAGTCCTAAAAACCAGAAACGAGCAATTATTGAGAAGCTGTCCCTCGCCTCTGGGTAGAGGTTTTCTTTGGAGGGGGGTCATTTAAAGGCCTGAAACAAGCGCTGAGGATCACACCAGTTACCTACATTTTGTTCTTCAGCATAGAATACATCCGTAAATATCAGACTCAGTAATTTTGAAGCTTTTATGTGTCTTAAAAACTGTGGTTGATAACAACTGGCTCGATTAAACCCCGGCGGTTGATGTGGACGGTAAACACAATTACAAAGCCAGGTGTGGTGACACTGAAGGCAAGCATAAATTTAGCTCTCACGCTTCAACAATCATAAAAACGGGGTTTATTTGTGATCAGTTCTGGTGCTGAGCTCACCGTTAACTCTCATCAACTTTGTTTGCTTATTTTCTGCAGTGAGCTAAAATCCATGTAACAATCAAAAGTCCAGCAGTGACGACAATTCAACGCCAGACGACACTTGTGTCACCGTGTCTGAGGAGTCATGCACATGTAGGAAGTGTGGGAGGTTTCTGTAAGATTCATTGACTGATGTTGGCAGACTCTGATGTCAACAAGTGCAAGAATGATCGAGAAGATTGGTTCTAACGTGGACACTTGGCTCACATGGCTGGTGACATTAGCGTCTCACTCAGTGTTGGATTGTCCCTTTCACTCATTTAAGCTTGAACACACGGGGAGAAAAGAGCCCAAGTTGAAAAATACTGGTATTTCTCCTTAAATGAACTGAAACTACTGCTAAGTTGGATGCAAGCTTGGCCACGAGAGAAGAGAACTAGAGCGAAACAGTCTGGCCAACTCACCGGGTATTGATCATCCAAATCAAATTACTTTAACAAAATAGTCTCTTACCACCCAACTTGACACTATTAATAATTCACCGACTCAAGTGTTTACTCATATTTATCCTGGAATTGTCTGGAGTTAAACAAACATGGGCGAACAGACTCACAAGAAAATCATAAAATAAAACAAACATTCATCTTGGTTCCTGCACGGAGGCACTCACATCGCATCATATTTGCTGCTATTTCATATCCACGCATGAGCAAACACAGCGGTGGCCATACAGGAGAGGAGGCGGATGAGGAGCAAACAGCATGAGGGCACCATGTTCAAACTGTGGTGACCAGTGGCTCCTGCCTGTCCGTGGCCTCACAGCGTTGCCTCTGCACCGGTGGCTCAATGCAGGTATTCACACACTGGATTCCAGTGGCCACCAAACATCGAACCCAAACGGGCAAAGTGACTCTTCTAGGTAAATAGCCATCTGTGCCAAAATCAAAACTTCAGAGCCTCTCTTTCTCTCTCACCGACTCTTTGGTTCCTGCTGCTTCCTGGCTTTGTTTCCCTAAGCAGCCTTTTCCTGACTAAAAATGAAAATGAGCGCGTTGTTTAACAGACCTCACAAGTCAAATCCTGGAATTAAACACCCCCAGTCAGTAACAAACAGAAGTGCTACTCTGGCACTATTTTCTTCCATGAAAAGGAATAAATGATGGTTCAGGGGGAGGTTTGCTTCAAGTCGACTTTTATATGAAGATTAATCGAATGACATTACATTTGGAAAAAAAACCCAAACATATCAAGCAAGAGAGAGTAATTTCTTCTCCTTTATTGTTAAATTGTCTAATTATTGTTCTACATTTAGTGTCTCACCTGAGCAGCTGTGGAGGCTGGCGGAGAGTGGATGATTTGGCGCACTCTTGGCAGAAACAAAAGGCAAACATGGGGCTACAGATGAGGCAGACAGCTCATGAGAGAACAAACCGCACCGCAGAGAGAGAAATCAAAACCACAGCCTTCTGAAATCAGACGGCCTCGTCTCCCCGCACGCCTCGCCTCACATATTTCCTACTTATGTTTATTTAGTTGTTTGAATGATTGGTTTATTGGTTACGTTCCAGAATTGGGGTGTCCTGAAAGGTTTAACAGTTTGAATACTGACTCTGACACTGTCAGTGGTGGGGGAGGTATGATTCAGCTGACTACTGAAGAAGTACCACTCTCGACAGTTCCTGTATGTATTCTGCAGTCTTTGGTGCTACAGAATCCACACTGGCCACATATTATTGTGTTGCAAATTATTTCTTGACTTTATTTTTTTCTAAAATGGTTCCAAATGTTTGGAGAAGAGCCCTAATCTTTTGATTCAAAGCGGCCTCACGTATTTGATGAAGGGCTCAGAGCTCCACGGCGACACTCCGCTGACTCATTTTTTAAACTTTTTTTTGGGGGGGGGGGGGGCATCAAGACACGAAGCGGCAGAATCTCTCTCACTGATCCAAAGACGATCGCAAGTGTGGCTAACACTGTTCTCAAGCTGTGCAGCATCCTCAGGAGCATCGCACATTACGGATCATATTTTCCTCTCTTTTATTCTGGAACATAATGTCAAATTCAGGTGGATACGTTGACTTTTTGGTGAAATTGAATCGTCGCCCCCCCAGGCTACACTGTTAGCTGAGAGGCAACGCCACTTTTACATAGACATTACACAGTATTGTTGTAAAATGGCCCTGCACTTGCTAACAGAGAACAGCACTGTTGTCACGCTGCTCTAGAGCAGGAGTGTATACATGTTCCAGTGTTCAGCAACAGAGGTGAGACATGTTTTGAGCCTCTCAACTCTTCCTGTTACGTGAGCGTCAATTTCAGCACTGTTAGTACGTCTGCTGCCGGATCAGAGGCAAAAGGTTCTATCCTCGCAATTCAGTACTTTAAACACACAGCAAGGTGTAACAGCGTTATAATATTTCCACCTTTCAACCTGTGTGTAAAAGTGGCTTCTGTCAGCCCGAAAATGGCAACAAATCTGTCTGAAATCAGGCTAAACAAAATATAAAAAACAAAGTGGAAGCAAACATTTCATTTTGTCTACGTGCCAAATGGTGCATGCATAAACAAATAAGAAACAATACAGAAACAACTGTAAAAATACAAATTCAGGAGGAGTTGTTTAGGAGGAGTAGCGCTGTGCAAAAAAATATATCAGCACAAATCACAGATCTACAACATGTGAAAATAAGAGTTGATGTCAGTGTGATAGCGCTGCTCGCCGTCATTTCTCAGACTGAATTAATTGTAACTTTGGAAGGCAGTTCAAAATAGGCCCCTCTCATAAAATTAGAAATTGGCTTCTTAAGTAACATTTCTCTGTTAAATGAGGAAATAAACATTTTCAGTTCAGGAATAACATCCATTTAATTTAAGAATTCAAGTTGCTGATTGTCTTACCAGACCTTACTAACAATATTTCTTGGATTTATAAATACATTTATAGATTTTTTTTTCTATAAACTTTGCAACATGTTTTGGCACTGCATCTGATCCAAAACCAAATATTTCACATGAACCTTTCTTCAGAATTTATCAGCAGTGACATAAGCAGTGATTGGTGTATTTTTGCAGGAACCTCACCAGTCTGGCTACGGCAAGCAGTGGTCTACAGGCTTTCCACATTTATCGAGCATAATTGCCGCTTAAAGTCTTAAATTATTTATTATTGTGAGATCTGACAGTGCTGCTCAGAAGCAAATTGGGATCATCTTCCATGACCACCAAGGATTTGCAGATTGGAGGCAGAACTAAGTTTATTTCCTCTGCTCTGCTTTTATCCCTGCAAACGAAGCGTTTAAAAGGATCACCCGCGACAGATAACCACGTTACTGTACAGACGAATAACGCTGCTGCTCTTAAGATCCTGATTTTGTCTGTGGATTTTTTTTTTTTCCTCTCTTCCCTTCACCCCAGTCTAATTGTGCTGATGCTCTCCCTGTGGGTTTTAATGTTTGACACGGCGAAACGCTCTTAAATCCTCCACACTGCTCCCTCCCTTATGATGCCTAGTATCTTAAAAGCAAAAAGGATGTATGTCTAATTCACAAATTTATCACTTCGCAAAATGATGCATTAAATGAGAGGGGACACGCTCTGATTTTAAATGCTGACTTTAGAAAAGAAGTTCTGATTTTCAAAATGAGTTTCGATGGGCTCCCCTTCACCCCTCACCCACCCGCTCGCCTCCCACGTCCTCTTGCTTTCTCAGTTATATCACTCGTCCTCCTTGTGATGGGAAGCCATGGGGCTGTTTCTTTGTCTGCTTCTGTCTATCACGCTCACTTCATACCTCTCACACACAAACATAGAACTTACATTTCAATGCTTGTTATGCTAATTGTCCATTTTGCGTGTGTGCGTACGTGCACTTAAAGCTTTGCAGTGTGGTACACAGCAGTGGGAGTCTTTCTTTTTGAGCTCATGCTCTCAAAATGTCATTTTTTTTGGTTCACTGCAGGGGTATCTGCTGAGGCCAGTGTTATATCAGACTTGTTGTAACAGACTCCTCCAGCTTCTTGCACTCTTCAAGGACAACTTAAAAATTGTGTAATCAAATATAACGCACTTAAAAAAAAAAAAACCTTCTTCACGGCCATACTGACGATTTCTGAAACGATGGGTAAATATCTGACCGTGTCATGATTTTTTGCCATCATTTGCATATCCTTGCGTGTGCGTGTGTATACAAAATTCTCACATGCATTATTTACATATTTCTTTGCACTATAATATTCTATATTCTTGAGTTTAGCGTGGATGGAAAAGCTGCTCTCCAGAGTATTAAGAGCTCCCCAGAGGCTGAAACCAGAGGAGGCAGTTTGAACACAGTTCTAACAGCTTTTGAACACAATTCCACTGGCTGCGAGGCTCCATCGGGCTCCCGCTCTCGACAGGTCAACCTGCCAAGAAACACGTTAAAGGAGGGAGAGAGAGAGAGAGAGAGGGGGGAAAAAAATGGTGTAAAAGAGTAAATGTAAATGTCTGCTGAACAAGCAGGGATCCCTGGAGATGTGTTAAAACAAGGGCGAGGACTAAACCGATGACAACTCCGTCCACGCGGCTCACATCGTGGTGGGAAAAAACAAAACGTGCTTAGTTTTAAGAGCTGCTCTCTTGACAGTGTTAATGACAACGTTAGGCTGTTGGTGAAATCATGAGGGAAAATAGTCCAAACAGCACGTTGAGTTCCAGGAATGGGTGTTGTGTTTAAGCAAAAATTAATCATATGTGTATTTTTCTTCTCCTTCTCCTTTTTTTTTTTTCACATTTTGGATTCCCTCAAATACAGCCACCACAAAATATTCTTGCCGTTGACATGTATAGAATTTAAGTCAACACAATAAATCTGTGTTGCATTGGTTAAATCAATATGAACACATGAAGTAATCTAAGTATGATTACAATGTGATGATGAAAGCCTTTTCATCACGGTGGCCTGGAAACTGCTCAACTCTCAAATCAGGGAACTGGGGACCTTTGCTCTTTATCATTCCTGCGTTTTTTTGTTTTTTTCCCCCTCATGTCCTCTCAACTTTATTGCAGCTATCAAAATAAAGGCAAAAAAAGGCTTCAAATACTCTCACAAAACGACTAAATGTTTTAAATACTTTAGTCAGAAGTAAATTTGTCCATGAACATACAAAACGACAAGAAAAAAAAAAAGAAAAGTCTGTGACTCGTGTTCTCCAAATCATGTATTTCAATCAGAAGACATTCTAGTTGTTGCGGTACTTTCGATTTAGACAAGTGGCTCTGAGAAGTGGCGTTCAGTGTCCTGTTACCAGGCAGCCAGGATCCTCTGGCTGCTCACCAGACATAAAGCTGTAAATCAGAGGGAGTCAGCAGATCGCTGAAGTGTGGCATGTGGTCAGAGGCTGCAGGTGTGTGTTCTCCAACACCAGAGACAGAGGGAACGAGAAACGGGAGGAAGTCCAAGGTGGAACTGAGAGTGGACCAGATACAGTCACTTCCCTCAACTCTCCAGATGCAGGGACATGGTGAAGGCCTCTGTCGTTCGTGTGAGATTCGCACCCCCCCCCCACCCTCCCCATATATAAGTATTCTTGGATAAACGAGAGAAAATGAGCATTCATATATGCATTGCACCAAATGAGCAGAGCAAGGCCCTGCTCTGCATATTTCTATATGACCGTTATTTGTTTAGTATATGCGTGTTGTTTTTCTCAATTGATTAGAATACTACTATTCACAGTCTGTGTTATTCTGTGTGTGTGTGCATGTGTGTGTGCGAATGAGTCCCAGAGGGCGTATCACACTCTATGTTGCGTATCGTTTCATCTCTTATTGTATATGACTCAAAGGCCGCTGTTCCTGTGTGTGTTTGTGCACCCCTCTCTCTTGATCGAAACAAACCTCACAGCCTCATTAGATGTGCGCGCATCTACACACAGACACACAAACACGCACCTACACACACGTACACACTTGTTTCCATCACTGAAGAGGACATTAGATTAGCTCATTTTTTGGAGACTTGCCCCAAACATAACATTAACCATAACCACTGCTTATGCATTTGTTAAAGGAGAACAACAAAGTGACTGCATGTTTACATAGGTGTTAAGCCCCTCAATGCTTGCTGTTTTGGACTGTCTCCCACTTCGCCCCCCCAATCTTCCCCCAAGGGAAGATTGGGGGGGATGTTAGTAGCATGGATAAACCCCCCAAGCCAGCGCACCTTTGTAGATGTCAGTCAGCCTCTGACCTACAACTCTTTCCCTGCAATTGACGAGATTTTCCGGCAATCTGTGTTACCACTGCCGTGCAATAGATGGCCCTGTTGTGCACGTTGTGGAAGAATTTGGCACGTCAAGGTCAAAAACAAGCCAACAAGCAGCCCTGGGAACTGGAACGCGCTGCGGACGGATTGATGTTTGAGAGGTGATGTGTTTCTCCAGGGGCCCTGTGTCGCTGCACCAGGCTGACTGAGGTGCGCTTTAGTCAGGCAGAGTAGGTGGATGGATGTGGGGGGGCAATTACTATTGTTTAAATTAAATTTCATATACAATCGAAGTAGCCATGTGGGAACAAATGAAAAACAACATAAAATCAATTTTATACTTGATAATCACAATTTTACCCAGAATGTGGTTTTCTGTTGCTTCATTTTTTCTCCTGATATGTTCAGTTTTTCCATCTTCGTCGCAAAAAATATTTTGGGGGACTTGAAAAATGTGTTAAAATGTCCACACAAAAAAACACAGGCTGCGACTAGCAACTTTATTTTTAAAAACACTGGCAGAGAAAGAGTTAAACCAAATATTTACTCAAAACCGAATAATGGATGTGATCAGGACTTGCTTTTGGATGGATTTACAACACAAATGAGTACGAGGTACCTGTCATACGTTCAATCATAAGCGTCCCCTAACCCTCAAGTCCCTGACAGCCGTTTAAACTTGTGAGGTGCCATGTTTTTGCCCCCCGCAGCACACAAGTATAATGGGGTCCCAGTTTACGGACCTCGTAATGAACTACACCCTCCCCGCTGGGTTGGAGCAGCAGCTACAAACCTCCCCTAGCCAGTATCAGAGGACACAGAACATAATTAAATACCCAAAGCATTCAAGAAAAAAAGCAAACGGACAATCCAGCATTGCATCGGAGAGCAGATACTTACAGGTATGTTGAATTTTAGCTCAATCCTCACAGATACATCATCACATCCATGTGATTTCCACCTGTGCAAGAGATTAGCACGTCTGCTTGTAGCTTATGGATTTACAAGTATAAAGAGTGCTGATGTTTTCTCAACTTTATCCGACACAAGGAGAACAAGTGAAAAAAAACCCTACACCACCAGTCTCCACGCACCCACTGGGTATTCGGAACAGTTGGGGGGGGGGAGTTTGAAGAGACTGTAAAGGTGAGCAGGTGAAAGAGAAAGCAGACGAGTGTAGCTCTGCCTGCCACCTCTATGCCCTTCGTTACTCCCCCCCCTTCCACATCCCTGCATCACCTCGCCTCGGGGGGTTGAACAACTGCTCTTGATGGGGGGGCAAGTGTTCTCTCTGTTCTTTCTCATTGCCTCCGGGTGTACTACCGACTCTCACTACCCTGGCGATCTCCTGCCTCCTCACACTCTCAGACGTTCACACATACGGAAACACAAACACACGTACGAACACACAAGAGCTGTGCAGCATCTGAACTCACTTCACTCTCTGCTCCCTCTCATCTTCCTATGTGGGGCTCTTTGTAGCCGCTGTGCCTGAGCTTGGTGAGGAGAACAGGGAAGAACAAAGACAGGGAAAAAAGAAGGGTGGAGAGAATAAGACTGAGGTGGTGGGCGAGGGGAAGGAGGGAGGATGAATGAGGGAGAGAGAGAGAAACGGATAGAGAGAGAGAGGAGCTAATGTTCACATCACATTGAGAATGTCGCCTGTTGTTGCTCACTGAACATCGGTCGGCGAAGGTTTGTGCGCCACAGCTTGATTTGGGGTTGTCCCCAGCTGTGCATGGAGACAGCAGTACAGAAACGTGGCAGAGACTCTAATTAGACAGGCCTAAGTGTGTTGAACGGAGGGAGAACCCTAGAGCACAAGCAAACGCTGCTCAGCCCCCCTGCAAACAGAGCAGGAGGAGACCCCCAACAGTAATTACAACGTTTCACAAACCAAGCAAGACAGCTCCAGGAAGTTTTCAATCAGAAAAATCCTCTTCCACTCACTGGGGAGCTACAGAGGAGTTGCTTTTCATTAGCCCTCACCATAGGGTCCTTTTTAAAGAAGTGGAGATTAGGCTTTGGCTATTGATGGCACGCCATCAACTGTGATTCAGCATTGTTGACAGAACAACACGGGCACATCTCCCCTAGAACCTGGTTCAACACTGGTCCCTGTGACGGGCTAAAAAAAGCCAGCCAAGAAATGAAATCTGTAAAAGTACTTTTATTGAGATGTACTCAGATGTCTGACTGTTATAATCAAATGAGTTCCGACATGATGCCTGATTTGCTCTCCAGAAAGCTATCCAGAGAGTGCACTCTTACTCTTCTACATTTATTAGTGTTGGTAAATTGAAGTTTGGTTCTGTCTGATGTGCAGCAGAGAGGGAGAAGCTGCGAGCACGACTCGTGCCGGTGTTGAAGTCTGTTAGAGTTCCCCTCACCTGAACCTGCACCGCAACTCAACCTGGAATCACCAACCAACCACGCTCTGAGGTGCTGAACCTGATGCCAACCTGACCTTAACTACCAGCACTTATCTCTCAAACGCAAGTGAAGTATGCAAAAGGAGGTCAGACTTAAGCTGCACCCACACAGGAAGTCTGGCAGTGGTGCGGTGGTGACCAGAGGCCATGGAATGTCAATGAAATGTGACGTCCTGTAGTGATCATGGTGGATATTTCCATTTTGCATTTGTGCAGCGTAAGCAACGTGGTTCACAGTTTGGCCCGTCTGCACTTTGGCGTGGCTGGTTTAGACTCTGTGTTCTCCTAGATCCTCCCCAGCTATTGTCCATTATGCATTTTTTACAGCTTGCTGGGGATGTTCGGTGTGTTACTTCTGCCTCCAGTCCTCAGTCTCCGGCTGCAGCAATGTGAGTGAGCTTTCTGCTTTAGGCCTTTTCTCTTAAGCAGTTTTGCTTCCCTGAAGTTGCGAGATAACACGAGCTATAGCTTGTCCTTTGGCCCCAACTTAAATGCAAGACCTTTGTGTGTGTGTGTTTGTTTCTGGTTTGCTGTTAAGAGTGACTGAACCAAGGTTCACCACCTTCACCTTCCCACTGTTGGTGCTCTGTTAGCTTTGAGGCCCGTTTGCTTTGCTTGGACTTTGTGCTTTCAATTGAATAGTAGTTCACCGCTGATAATTGCATTTAAGTGGGTATATTTTTGCACCTTTAGGCATTTCAAGCCTGACTGTGCACCACAGTGGCTGGGCCTCTAGAATCACAGCCTCCACTCTTCGTCTTGTCTCTGCTGGTTTGTACGACTCGTGTTTCCATGCGACCCTCGCTGTACGATTCGTCTCTGCACTAATGAGTTAATGTGAAGCAAATCCATCAGGGAATAGAAGAGTTATTAAAGATTTTGTTTAAATTATTAATCCAAGTGACATTAAATTAGCAAAAACTACCAAAAACAGACCTCCTGCCTATTCATAGCAGCCAAGCAAGAGTCCCCCCTGACGTGCTGCAACGGAGAAAACCAAATGATGTCTGGTTACATTTGTACATGTGTTTTATTTTACTGAGCGGTAGAAGTGATGAAAAACGCCTCCTTTGTTTTTAGTTAACCTTTGCAGAGGAACTGCTTACTGGAGGTCCTCCACCGCTGACACACTTCCAGAGATACCACACACACTACCCAGGGCAGTGGACCAAACCACTGTGGGGCATATGAGGGGGCGACACAGTCTTTAGATATTTAAAAACGCATTGTTTTACATTTATATTCAGTTCAAGTGCTTTGAGTGCGTGTTATTTTATTATTTAAAAATTCTACAATTATGGTCAGCATGGTATGTTTTCAGTGAGCGTTGCGCCCTGCTGCAGGCGTGCTACTTTTCAGACTGGGCTCTGATGCACAAGGTGATAGTAACACTCATTGCTGCTGTCGCTGAATTTAAGAAATGATGATGGCAGCTCTGAGGCTTCCACAGAGCTTAAACCGACACTCATGATTTCCAATAATTAAGATATAACTTAGAGTGCATGTTGCTTGATGAAATGTCTTACAGGCTGTTAAAAGTATACCAATTAAAGGACACCTGGGTTGCAATTTTTTCTATTTTGGACACTTTGAGAGACATTTTACTGGCAGATGTGCCCAGAAGCATGCTGTTAGGTATCAAAACCCAATTTAAGATGGAATTGCTGTTGGGAGAAGGAGAATAACACAACCGCGTGAAGCAGTTGCTCTACGGTGTGGTTTTGCGCTCAGTTTAATGTTTTGTCTTTCATATTGAGATCCAATGTTCCCCTTAGATATATATATATAAAAAAACCCACTTCACATGTGAAATTAATCAAATTATTCCAGGGTTGAAGAGGAGAGGTGGGAGAACGCTGGGCAGCAACAAAGAACAAATTTGAAGTTAATTGACTACACACTGATAGAATCCTGTGATAGTTTTGCATGCATAAGTATGGAAAATAACGGAGACATCACATGAAGTGAACGGAGGCAGAAGAACAGGAGGTGTTCTTGAGTCCCTCGTGTGCTTGTTCTTGCTGGGCGTACTGCTGAAAACTCTTGTACGAGGGATTGTGAGAGAGTTTAAAAACTCAAAGATTTAAGCGGCAGATTATACGGGATTAGAGGCGCAGCAGATCGTAGAGATCAAACTTATGGTTTTTTTGTAAGCTTCTGAATATATAGTTATGATAATATATCTGATTCACACCAGATTCATAAACCCAAAAGTGGGGTGGAATAAAGATTGTTAAATAAAGTGTGTGCGTAGGTGTAAAGGCACTCTTACCTGTCTCAAACTGGATGTATGTTTAACAGACACACCCGTACACACACACATACTCAAACACACGCACAGATGCACGGAAACATTGTGACACGTGTCGAAGAACACAGATGTGCGAGGAACAACGCTGCATCAATTATCCCTCCAACTCCACTCAGTATATTAGAACGGGATAATTATGTCATACTTATTTTTCCAGCATGTCTATCTTCTTCACTTTTTTCGTTTTTGGCGTGCGTCGTGGCACTTGTTGTGGAGTGCTCGTAGAATCATCCTCACAGGTGCAAGGTGTTTAATCTTTGCTTTTCCTGTTGGGATTAGCAAAGGATGCTGTGGTATGGCTGTCATGAAGTATTAAAGAGGGGGGGGGGGAAAGGAACAGGAACAATGTGGGACACCTAAAACTTTACTTCCAGACCAAATGGAGTATTAAAAGCAATAAAGTTTTAAAAATGCATGATTTATTCTAAAATATTAGCTTCCAGCTTCAATAAACAATGGTGAGACTATTAAACAATGCTAGGAAAGTCTTTATAGATGAAAATAATTCATGCAAAAGTTACCCTCTTTTTACATACAATTTTCTGTACATTATTTTTGTTGTATCTGAAACATGAATTTGTATTAGCTTTATCTGCTCCTCCATACTAAAACCCACATGCCTTTACTTCGCTGCAGAGATGGTAATTACAATCACACTAAATAGGCTTTAACCGTGTCAAAAATTAATTAATATCAAATTTATTTGGGTTATCCATTGCTAAAACACATGGTTTTTGCATACAAATGCCACATTTGTGAAACATTCCTGCAATTCAATTAATTGGGAATATCATTAAAGGCAACAAATTTACAGTTTAATTCGTGTGGACTATTTAAGTCGCTCCAGAGCTACAGAATCCCCTTCCTCTGTAAGTGGATTAATTAATTTGAATCAATAAAGTCTCTTAGTCCGGTTGCACCACTCCCCCCTGAAAATAA
Source organism: Aulostomus chinensis (assembly GCF_037954235.1). Taxonomy (NCBI): domain Eukaryota; kingdom Metazoa; phylum Chordata; class Actinopteri; order Syngnathiformes; family Aulostomidae; genus Aulostomus; species Aulostomus chinensis. The sequence continues at coordinate 4,728,492 of NC_141325.1, forward strand.
ATAACCCCACACAAAGTCTTATCAGCTGCAACGGAGGTCCAAGCTTTTAGCTTTTCAGCTCCAAAAGGAAGTTTAGCTGAGACAATTAGTAGTCGATGATTTCCGCTCTGTCTTTTGCTTTTTCAGCTTTTTAGATTTGTGGAGTATGCTGGTTTGTGTGTGTGTGTGTGTGTGTGTGTGTGTGTGTGTGTGAGCATGCGTGTATATGTGTGCTTGTTTTTGCCGTGTGATTATATACTTGCGAAAAAAATAGTGTATCTATGTCCTGGCAATGAAGAGAAACTTGTTTCCTGTGGGGTGTATTTTTAGGTGTGTGTGTGTGTGTGTGTGTGTGTGTGTGGGGGGGGTCCTCTCTTTTTCCTATGACGTCTGAGCAGACCACCCACAGGTAACAGTGAGGAATCACCCACTGTTGTTTCTGCCTGTCTGTGCATCAGTTTTGTCCCTCAATGCATTGCGTCTGATGACAACACAGCAGTAGACTTGGTTACATTTGCAGCAGAAGTTGCTGCTTGTTTAAATTTGAATTTGGTTTAAAATTGCACAATAAAAAAAGAACAGACTTACAGACTTTATCAGAAACAATGTCATGTTTTACCTGCGAATGAAAAGAAGGGGCGTCTGCAGACATTACTGCTGACGAAGGGCAGAACATGAGACCCCGCCCACCGCCAACTCTGCCCATTCTGCACAGAACAAGGACACTGTTGACCGAATGGGAGACAACCATGTATTTAGTGATGCTGCTGAACAACAATAACAGCAAAAAAAAACCCAACCAAAGCTGCCATTTACTCCGACGTGCTTTGGATGTTTCAGATGGTTTTTCAACTTCTTTTAAAAAAAGCTCACTGAAGCCAACATTATAGAAACAGAGGAACAGCCACCTGCAACAAGCCAAAGGCTAAGAAATCTGGATGCGATATGGGAAAAAGAATATTGGCTAAGAAATAAAACATTATAATGCAACCGAGCTGAATTGCAAGTTAAGCTTAAAAAATGTGGATAAAATTTAAAAAAAACAAAAAAACACTCACCACTTGACAGGTTTTGTGCTAAACGGCATGGGACAGAGTTGCTCGATGAGTCACTGTGATTACCCTGCAATGTAAAATTCATGTAAAGAACAATATTCAGCCTCCACATGTCAACGTTAAACATTGGTTTTGCTGTTTTAGTGTCATTTTACATTATTGGAGAAGCATAAAAGTGACTCGCTACGCCTCAACACAGAAAACAGCTCCAGTGGATTACTTCACATTTCTGTGTGCTCTCTTAAACTTGTAAAGGAGATCCGTCATGGTACATTTGATTCCAACTTTCAATTAAGGATTTAGTACAGCTGTCTTCAAACATAAAGATTAGTTTGTGTGATTTGTGTCAACTTTCTCTCCAGATTTCCGAGAGGAACGAACAGTTTAGTTTCATAAGAGACTGAAAATAGTGTTGATGGATGACTCGTATTCACAGACATTCAAAAGGTGTTTTGAGCAGTGCGAGGACAAAACCTTCATCAATCACTGTTTGTGTAGTTTCTGAATAGCAGGAAACATTATCTTATATTAGTTTTATATATATATATATATATATATATATATATATATATATATATGTTTATACATACATATACATAAACAGAATACCGTGCTACGCTATCCTCCCCCTCCCTTTCTCACTCCGTCCTTCAGCCATGGTGAGGAATCTAATGCAGAGGTGTTGCATTTCTGTTTGTGTAAGAGTCTGTCAGAAGTCCAGTTGGGAAAATCTGAAAAGCGGCGCTCGCCTTCCAACAGACAGCTGTTCTATTTGACAGGAACCTTTATTAAAGGAGGACTGCATGTGTACCAGATTTGGGAGAAAGAAAAAAAAACGGTTTTGACAAGTATTCGATTATTGAAGTGAGTGGTGATGCATAAATTACTCTGCCTCTTTCTTTGCCTTTCTTTTGTAGGCTAAAGTGTTTTACACAGCTGCTGAAAGTGTGTGTGCTTAATAAATTGCTTGGGCAGGGTGATTAAAGCGGATTGTGATGAGAGGATATGTTTACTCGTCCGTCTCTGATGGGAGAAATAAGTAGCCTCAATGATCATGTGACAATAAGCCATTGTAGCATCTCGTCTGCCCAGTGGAGGAGGAGGAAGACAACCGTCTGCTCCTTTGGTTTGCGTGGTTTTCTTCAGGGATCGTCCTCGTCTGGGTAAAACTCAATGTGAGGGTCGAACATCGAGTCAACTGACGCTATCCTCCCGAAGTGAGGAAATGGTTGATAAAAAGTTTAAACGGCATCAGTTGAATGGCGTTTTGATGACTCAAATGTGACCGGGTGGTGACTCCCTGCTGGAAAATAACATTCATTTTGGCCATGAGAACATCTGAATCAGATTTATTGTCATTCCACGTCACACATTTAGCAAACAAAAGACTCGCGTAAGATTGTAGAAAAAGAGAAGGGAATAAAATGAGCGGCATTTAGCATTCATGCATGTGCATCGGCATCCAGAGGGCGCTGACATGGGTGTATTCACATGGCGTTTGTGATGTTAGCGATGGGACTGTTTCTTTCAATCATCACCAGTCTTCAAACAGGTAACATTATGAAATTCTATGTCAGGATCAATATAAGTATCGATCAATATGGGAAATGATATTGATTTTGTTTCCCAGCCCTTTAAATTTCCATCTGAACATTCATATTCTGCTTTGTTTTTAATTTTGAGCCAAAGACGTGACACGGACTTTGCAACCAAAAAAACAGACTTCCGCAGAATTACGCTCCTTTCTCGGCAAATGTGAAACCACTTGTGAGAGAAGAGGAATGATTACAGCCGGTTTCACTGGTTTACACTACTCTAAACAGATGGTTACAAAAGAGGGGCGGTTTTCTGATGGGAAGACAACACATTCGCCTTATTAAATTGTCACATCTGTGTTGTAAAGCTGCAGCCAAACATGTTTCTTGGAATCTAATCAAAGTTGTACAGAAGTCAATTTCACAAGGAGAAAAATGAAAGACGTAAATATATCAGCGGATGTCCTCCACGTTCTGAGGGACACACACACAGAGCAGCGCATCTTTCATTTATCAATAAATGAAAGAAAAATTAAACTGTTTTAAAGGCCGGCTCTTAGTTGCTTGGTTTTGAGGGTTGAATCAGCTAACTGATGACAAATTCTCTCACAATTAATTTACTTTTGTCGAGGGATTGCTTCAGTTATACATCCTATGTGTCTTTTCTGCTGGTAAATTACATGAAGGCAATTAAATAAACATTCTCGTAAAGAATGTCGCATTTTACGTCAGCCTTTCTTCTCTCTCGTGCTGCTGTCCGTAACACCGGATTCAAATTCTCCCATTAATCAGGATATAACACTATTTGTTGATCCTTAAACTCTCTGTTCTCCATTAGTGTTTCTTGACGTGTCAGTCATGGCTCCAGACTTTTGGAGCCCGTGAATTGGATCAGGTATTTGAGTCGGAACCAAAGACACATGTTCCATTTCAAGAGCTTTCTTAGATCTGTTCTACTGAGTCTAAACCCACAAACTGACGCTGTTTGATTTGCCAGCAGAATGGAAGCGTCACAACAAGCTGTATTAACTAAATAACTATCTCACTGTGTGTGTGTGTGTGTGTGTGTGTGTGTGTGTGTGTGTGTGTGTGAGTGTGTGTGACCAATTACTGAAAATGAACCTGGCAGTCGTTGCCACTGATCTCTTCTGTCTGTCTTGGAATGAAGTTATTAAATGTTATCATCCCTGCCAAGGCGTTTGTTTGTTTTTATTTAAATATCCCAAAAACTAATACACAGATTTTTTGACAAAACTTGGAGTACAAATAGACAATATTACTGCAGCTGCTCTTGATCAAATTCGTTAACGAGGTTCTGATTTATTTTCTTGACGTGTCACGGACAAATTCCTTAAATTCACATGAAATGGTTGCGTTTTCATAATCATCTTCTTCACATTCTGGATCGGTGATCAGGAAAGTTTAACTCGAGTTTAACGGCTCGTAGTTATTAGCTGCGTTCATGTGATTACATGAAGTTTACTGCACTGCAAAGAGAGCACGGGAGAAAACACATCCACAAGGTATCTAGTCAAGCAGCATATTTCAGTTCCAGGAATAAAAATAAAACGAAAGAAAGCAGAGGGGCACCCATTCACTGTCCTTTTAGGTGCTTTTTTCAGTTACAAGAGTGGTGGGCAGTTGGGCACTTTAACCTAAAACAATGTAATGGGTGACGACTCAGGGTTATGCTGGCACTCCACATCCATCTACTCAGAGCAGCACTAACAGCACTAGCAGAAACTAAGCTCAACCAAGAGCTGTCCTTTCAAAATGCTTTTACCCCTTAGTGGTTCCACACAAAGCCGGTACTGTACATTCAGGACTTGTGAAATGAGAGCAAATCAATACTGAGTAAAGCGAGACATGCCTTCCTCAGAACTCATCAAGTCAGAAAGACCAGCAGAGCTGCTAAACTGCTGTTAAATGTAAGATTTCAAATGAGTATTTTCAACTGTAGTCAGAACTTCTGCTTCCAGCAGACACATACATTTTAGTTTCCTTTTAATTGTAAGAAAGTCATGGGTGTTAACAGACAGAAAACAACCACTAGCGTTTCCCATAATGACAGCGGAAATCCGAGCGGATGTGACCATAATCCAGCAGCAGTGCCAGGGCATATGGAAGATCCAGAGACATGCCTCTCCATCTTGGTTGATCCATCTGTCAGTCTTCGCTCGCGCTTTGCTGCTTTCCCTGGCACGTTTGACAGCGCCACGCCTCGGCTAGATTAGAAAATTATAGAAATGTGAAAGCAGAAAGGTGTAATTGAAGATGGCAAAAGGGCTGATTGGGAGACATTTAAATGATTATACTCCTCTGTTCAGTGTGGAGGGCGTGGAGCAAAGACTGCAGTGAGAAACGCTCAATGATTATTGCCTCTGACAGGTGGATGACAAGTCCTGCACTCTCACGCTCCTTTTATTTATTTATTTTTTTACCCAATCGTTGCATGCAGGGCCAGTGTACCCTGGGTATGTACTACAAGCCATTTTGGTCAGGGAACCTTTGGAATATTAACACATAATATTGGTATTTATCTATACATTAGCATAGGGAACACTTGCTATTCAAACCATATTTCATTTTTGTTTGCAATTTTTGTAATAAGTAACCATTTCCAACAATCTGCAAAAATACCGTGCACGCACAAATATATTATCTTTCTCAGAATATTTAATTTCATCCGGATGGGTCCTAACATACCATTTTATCAGTGTTGTTGTTGTTTTTAAACACAAATGCGATATGTGAGAGACACCATTATAATTAGAAATGAACCGACCACGTTTTTTTATTCCAGCACTTTCAGCAATGTAATCTTGCAGAAATGCATTTATAATACTGGGTTTTTGAAAGATGACATGCTGATTATAATATTATGATATTTTCATTGTAATACATGATAGCGGTGGGTCTTCTTTAGTTCAGCCCGCTCAGCTAACTGTGCTAACGAACCGTATTTAGCAGATGTGTACCCGAATAAGTTGAGAATTCGTACAGTGTGGTGAAAATGTCAGTGAACCCCAAGGACAAGGAAAAAAGAAATATCATGGTTAATAGAAAAATAACCTTTTTTTCTGCAGTTTTGTAAGTTTCTTAAATGTGTTTGTTAGTTTTGATCCACTGTGATACCGCGTATGCTTGTAGTGGTGTCTGCATTTACCAGGATGTGTTAGTGTGCCTGTGATAAGGCTGGTGGGCATATGTTTACCCCTGCAGGGGTCCTCTGTGACCACCATAAGAGAACGCTGATAAGTAGCACCGTACCATGACAACATCTAATGGAAGAAACAAGACACTCTTTAATGGAGACACTAATTTAAGAAATATCACACTGTGCTCTGAAATCTGAATCAGAAAAGCAAATATAAATCAGATGAAGGTGCAACAGTAAAAAAAAGTAATAATAAGGTGTCTTTTTCCAATTTAAGGGGAAGTGCCAAAATATCCTGCTTAAGCCTCTGGCAAAGGAGGTGATTTAGTAGCCTTGGACATGTAAGGCATTCATCAAATACTTGTTGGTGTGTGTATGAGAATCGTGGGGTTTGGCGAGTGTTTCTGTCACTTTCTGTCAGTCACAAACACAAATGACATGAACACACACCCAATGGACACACAGATTTAAGTAACTTTTTGCTTTATATACAGGAAAAATAGATTATATGCAGTTGTTTCTTTTTTTCCCAGTTCATCTTCTTTTGCAATCGCTCCCGAGCAGAGAAAATTTAAACTTTCTTCAAATGTTTTAAAGTATTTTTTTCTAATCAAGTTATAACTTCCAGTCCAGTGCATGCGTGGCATTTGTACAGTATATGCCACAATGAAACACATATCACTTTTTCCCCTGACATAGTCAGAAGTTTTCTATCTATGTGGGCTGAGTCAGAGTTGCGTTCTGTCATGTTAAATGCAGTTGACAGAAGAGCAAGGCAACACCCTAAACCTGTGGCCTGAGACTTTGTTTCCCCTGGGCACCCAAGCGCTGCACTCCCTTCATTTTGGTCTGGGAGCTGCAGGCTGTGGCTGTTTTGCTATATGCTCTCATGTTCTACATATAAGCGAGTGTTAAACTCTTTTGTTATCTAAATCCCCGAGCATGTAGTAAGGTATGGATCCACCTCAGCACTCACTCACTCACTCGCTACAAACAACCACAGCGGCTCTTTGAAACTTACATTTCAATGCAGGGACGAGGGTGTAGCACGTCAGCGTGCATTTGACCAAGTAGCTTAACGTTCTAATACCAATGACAATGATTGAATTGGAATATCCCATTTTGTTAATTAAACACTTGAATAATTTAAGATTTTTTTTCTTGTGTTTTCCAGGGCTCCTTTACCAGTAAACAACACATACAAAACTCCTGGCACCACACACACCCAGGACTTCGCAGCTGTACATGGTGAGTGTATTGCTCATCAGATCAGGTTGGGACACTGAAGCAACCTACACTGGCCCGACTACTAAGCACTCATTAACAGTCCGAGCCAAAGTTTGGGTGTGGTTGCGAATGAGTTCAACATATTTGGTGTTTTTTTTAGTCACAGAACCAAACTGAACTGAACTGGCCCACTACTTAAAGGTGCAGTGTGCAGAATTTAGAGGTTTGTTTTTGTTGTTGTTGTTGTTGTTTTATTTAGCTTTAGCTAATAATGAGCCGACTGCATCAACACAGAGAGGAGATCTGCAACCAAAGAATAAATAGTTGCCGGTGCTTCAGACTCTTTTGCTTTGTAAGAAGTTTCGAAAGCTAAAATTTTGAGAAACGTCGATGCTGTGCAGGATGGACGAGACCTTGCAGGCCAGGTGGGAGGTTCCCACGTGCAGCTCTGATGTTAAATGGCGCTTGATCTCACACACTGTTCCTGTTAAAACAAGTGGAAGGACGCAATGAACCTGCTAAATAATGCTGTTTCTCCTAAAACCACAAAAGCTGGTTTAAGCAAAATAGGTTAATCGTCTTTGTTGTTGTTGTTTTGAAGAAAAAAGAAACAAAGGCAAAATAATGCCAAGCGTTAACAGTTGTTGACATTTATTTCCCATGAAGCCATGTTCGGGTGTCACTCGGAATAATTCATTGCAAATGACTTTAAAAAAAAATAAATACGTCAAATTTAATTCAATGAGATTTTCAACATCTTTACTTCCATACATCACTTGCTTTGTATTTTCTAATGAAGAGATTTACCTACAATAATCACGCCACCCACAATAATTCTGGGCTGAGCATGTTGATGTTTATATTCAGTATACATTGTAATAATAGTGACAACAGTACACAAAGAGAATGCGATAACGCAGATTCCACGTAATTCGTCCGTACTGTCTTACCTGCACTTCAATCATCTCCGCAGCGACAGTAAATACATTGCTGTGACGGACACGAGTGATAGTAAAGTGTGCGACGCTTTGATTCAACAAGCTAAGGATCAGTTCCTGGTGCACTGATGCTAAATATAGCCTTGCTTTGAAAAATACACTAATAAGCAATTTCTTTCTTGGCATCCTTTCAAAGGAAGTTGGGAACATTTACTGAGTTAATACGGCGTCACTGAACGGAGTGCATTACGTAGTGAAGTTGGGTTCAAATGGCATCGCAAGTTCATCGCTGTCTCAGTTCCGACCGACTTATAAATCAAGGTCTTCCACAGAGGTTTAGTGTGGGTTGGGGGGGGGGGGGGGGGGACACAAGAGGAAAATGAGAGTTAAAGCATTGAGGTTTAATTGAACGACGAGGTTGCACTGTATCCTACATCATTGATTAAAAGCGTGAATGTTAATCAAGCGCGTTTTCCTGATATTGTGAGTTTGGGCCGATCTACTTGTTAGAGCTCGTGAGATGTGGTTAATTGAAAAGTCACCCTATTCTTGCCTTTTATTATTCTTATGTTAATGTCTTTGACATTTTCCTTAAATTGCAGATATGTGTCCGACAATACAATTGGACGGCCCGTCACGTTTAAGATGGTGCCTTAGGCCACAGTGGGACTCGCAATCTGAGAAGAAAAGAGGGGAGGAAACGAGATGCGAGAAGAGGGATACTTCTAGAACTACACACACACACACACACACACACACACAGAGTACTTTTAAGGGTAAAATGCACCATATTATTTTTCTCCTTCAGTTTTATTATATTTCTATTCCGTGTATTGGCTTTAGCTACAAGAAATGAGCTCTCCATCCTAAACACAGGAAACATGAAGGAGATTTATGTGGAGGTTAACATGTACACGGGGCTATGAGTGCAAAGGTAAGTGCTTTGTTTTGTTACCATGGTCACCTGAGGAAGCTTGGTGTTTTTGTCAGAGAGAAAGAACAGACGTGGAAGCTGAAAGAGAAGGAAATATGTTTCAGGATGCTATTTGGTCTCATTCAGGATACACACTTTAAGTCTTTGAGGTTCGAAACCATCACTGTTTTGATTGATCGATAGCAGCCTGTATTTTTAGCACTGATACAACATTTCACTTGTTTGTTTGTTTTTTTTTTCATTTGTACACCTGCATTCACAATATACTCAGAGATAAAGGTAGATGAACTTGTGGCATCTTGCTTCATGTCCTTTTTTTCCATCAGTCAGAAGAAGCGAGTGTCCCCCCGTCCTGTCTCGTCTCCAAACACCACGCTAACAGTCCAACGAGTCAAAACTCTGGTACCGCCCCCCCCCCCCCCCCCCCCGCCTACACCGATGGAGTTACAGAATCCATCTACTAACTACCATCAGACATGACTTGATGCCCTCTGTCAACGCCCAGAGAGTCCAGGTGAGTGTTGGAACATAAATTGAAAGTTGAACCCTCATCTATGCTATAGGAGTTAGCGTTTCCTTTTCCTTTTTTAGTGCAGTTCATTTCGGGTCTCAGCCAAAAACTTCAATGTCTCATCTGTTCTTCTTCATGCCGCTTGGCATTTTGGAAATGATTGTGTCGTCTTCAAGCCTGTGTATCTGTCATTAGGTTTACATTAAATGTATCTTTAATTTTTATATTAAAAATGATATGCTTTTAAAAGCCATTCAAATCAAAACCATGCACAGTATGCCCTGCTGATAGTAGCAGCACAGTACTGTCCTTGAGGAAAAATGTCAGCGTGCACTTAGACAAGGAACACTGTGGGATAAAGAGTTAGCCATGGCACTAGTCATAATCCACCCCTCAAAAGAGCCAGATGGAGAGGCTAAGATTTCAGTCAAAATATTGTTTTTGGATTGAGGTGAGCACTCGCTCTCTCTCACTCTCGCGCACTCTCAATCTCTCTGTCCTTCTCCTTCAGTCTGTCTCTCTGGTTCTCTCCAGCTCTTTCAAACCATCCTCCTGCTGTGTATTATCAGATCCTGTCACAGCCGGCCCCTTATAAAACCAACAGAGCTCATCAGGATCGAGCTCCAGAGGACCTGCTTCGGTCAACCCTCTACTGCGGTCCAGGTTAGGGATTTATCAGCTATATCAGATTTGGTGTGTTGATTTAATCTCAGCGCTTGAAATCCTTTTCATCGAGAGTGATTCGTGATGAAAACGATGGTTAACGGTACCTGAGCAGTGGTCCTAAATCAGCAGTCTTACCCTGAGACGCTTGATAAACATACAGCTCCCCAGTTTGTGTCTGGACTGGTGGGCCTGTGGGGCAGAAAGGTATGTGCTTAGTGGTGATTGTGTGCCATGGCCTCCCCTCATTCTCCGACGCTGAACACACACAGAGCGACCTTGTGCAGAGCGCCGGGGCTGGAAAGACACGCTGAAGTCAGCTCACGCTACGGAGTGCACAGTAGGCAGAAGAAGGAAAGATTCCTCTGGGTTACACACGGCTACCCACTAAAAACAAAGCTTCTAATCAATTATAATTGTGTTTTTCTAAAAGAGAGAGAAACAAGCAAATCTTATAATCATCAGCTCTGAGCCAGACAGTACAGCAGACCGCTGTAGACTGTTATAAAAGCACTTATAAGACTGACATCAACTCGAAAAAGAAAAGGGTTATGTGTCCTGCAAAGCACTTATAACCTCACACTGCTGATATAACCCACGGTGTTACGAGACATGAATGCCTCACGGCCCACACTCTTAATGACACACACTAACACGGACAAAAACACACACTTGCAGACTCATGAGTGAATTCATCATTGGATGCTAACAATGCACATTGGAAAAACACGCATGGTAGCATATGTATTAACACAAACGTCTGACACTTCATTTAAAAGCAGGGCTTAAGATCCAGCCCAGCTCCAGAATGAGCAAAATCTTTCATAGCCTTCCTCGAAAAAAAAAAATCATGGTAATTTATAATATGTATGAACTTATGAACTGGAAGGCACTCGATGGCTGCATACCTCTGCCAAGGCTACATGACGTTAGTCATCTTGCTGATGGATGTTGGCGCTGGCAGGAGTTTGAAGATTTCAGCCAAACCAAAAAAAAAAAAAGGGAGAAATGAAGAGAAGAGAAGTTTGACCCTGTTAATTTTGGTGAAAGGTGAAAATTGGCCAGATATCATTTACAGAACCTCCAAAACAAAGTGAAAAAGCGTTAATAAAAGCATCGTAATGACATTTATTAGACATTTTAATACGTTCACAAGGAACGTCATTTTAAATGTCTGTATTCATTATGAGTTTCTTGAAATGAGATAATAATGAAAACATGGCAAATAACTTTTTTTTTATTCATTGGGTCAGTTTATGACAGTACGGGGACAGTTTAGTAGAACTGCTTTACTGCCATCGGTTCTGACCTCTAGTATATTATGTTGTCAAATTAACAACAGCGGAAATGTACATTCATTGTCTTTGATCCTCTGCATGCAGGTAAACCCCAGACTCTGCAGCTGGAGACCACGATGGCAAACACGTGTTCCTACACTTTAACAGGTATTTTAGGAAATTTACCTTAACCTTGATTTCCTTGATGCATCATAAACATGATTAGATGTAACAAGTGGAAAATGACACACCGTCTCTTCACAGCAGAAGAGCAAGCAGACGAAACATTGCGACATCGTCATAAAATTAGCATTCCAGTAACATGTAATCCCATTAGATCACATTCCAACATCCTAATGTATTCATGCACTCAAAAAGGCCATGAGCCGTTGAAAAACAACACTAAGAAACGTTAATGTGAGCTGCGTCTTATACGTATCTATGGTTTGCGGAATGTTTAATTCTGGCGACCAGGTCGTACGGGACATACAAAGGTAACTGGCTGCACTGCAGCCTTGCTCCTTCTGTTGCTACCTCGCTGCCCTGTTTTTCAGCGGGTATAAAAAGACAACCAGGCTTCAGTCTCTCCACTTTGTTCCTCCACAGCCCTGTTAAATGAGACAGAGCTAAAATGCCCTCTCACCAGGCCCTGACTGGCAAGCCAGTGTATTCAGGGGAAGCCTTGGGCCAAAAAACACAAGCCAGTGCACAGACACACAACTTTGCGAATGTGTGTGTGTGAATTGTTCAGGCTCTGTGGTATCAAACACAATAAGTTTATGTTGTGTGTACAGTAAACTTACTTTGATCCTGAAACTGAGTCCCCGCCTCATCCAGAGCTGTCATAATCAAATTAACTCCCACTACTATCCATCATCCCACCGCACCCAGGCCCCGCCCAGCAGGATTACTGAATTCCTGTCCATGAGGTCACCACGAACATCGGAACAGCCTCTTACGGATTCTCAAATGTACAGGTAGTCATGGTGACAGAAATGACCAAAAATAAACCAATTACCTGATTACCTGTGCCCAGAAACATGTAAACAATACAACTAGATCAATACAAAATATATTTCACTGTCAGAGGAGTGTGAATACCAATCGTCATGGGAACGCCACTGTTTTATCCCCTGGATTTCTTCTTTTTGGATGTATTCTGGGAAGAAAAAAAAATCTATACTATAATCTACTCATCTCCCCTTTCTATCGTCAATCTCCACGTTTGCAAACTGGCTGATTTAAGAGGATACATGAGGGATTAATTTGAGTGTATCATTCATCGTCTCTTCATTGGATTCTGGCAGCAGGTATAAGAGACCCCAACAGGAAAAAGCTTGATAAAAGTACAATTACCCCTGTGCCACCCCCACAAGGCTACGCTAATCTGAAAACATGTCATAGAGAATATTACGCTTGTTAAGCTTGTTGATACTTACATTCGACTGAATGTATCATTTAGAAGCAGAAATGACTTCGAGTCAGGATGCCAGCAGCTTAAGGGAAACTCATAACTTCTCTCTTGGATGGAGATGCTGTGATTTTTATCAGGTATTAATGGAAAAAAATAAGTTTTTTGAGCACTGTGGCGCTCTGAAAAATAAGAAAAAAAAGACTGTAGGTGGATTTCAGTAATAGATATACTTAGTTTAATGAGCTTGTAATTACCAAATTATAGGTGTATACCTTTGCACCTGGTATTTTGACATTAAACAAGATGCTATCAATGCCGGTTAATCTCTTCCCTTGGATAATTTACTTTTGAATCACATAGATTTTTCACTGATGCTGGTTATAAAAAGGGTAACAGTATTCTGTTCAAGCGAAGTTTATTTTTGCAGATGTGATGGTCTAGGTCATCAAAATAGTAACGTATTAATGTTTTAATGAGCTTTCAACCTTGAATTGTCCAAAATATACAGTAAATCTGCCACGTTCACCAGAGCCTCGTCCATCAAACGCTAAGAGGCAGTTTGGAAGCTTGCTCAAAGCATTTAGATGCACTTATAAGAAGGTTAAAATTAACCTGACGACACGAGAAGAATATCGTTTATAAATTTGGGACGTGTGAAGGTGGTTAAAATGGGTGGGGGGGTGTCCTTTTGCCACTCTGAAGATGGTGGCATTCTCGGTGGGGCAGTAATCCAGGGTATACAGTATATGCCAGTGCTGACATCAGTCTGGGTGTGTGTGTGTGTGTGTGTGTGTGTGTGTGTGTGTGTGTGTGTGTGTGTGTGTGTGTGTGTGTGTGGAGGTTGTCACTGATCCCTCAGAAGGCTAAATTTACCCGGGATTGACAGGGGCAGGTGGATTCAGCTGGGACAGGGGTAGGGCTGTTGTGTGATGGGGGGGGTTGGGGGCGGTTGGAAAGAACTACACCTGGTTTCAGTTCAGATACAGATAGACATCGGGGTCTAACACACAACCCAAATCAAGGGGTTCTATTCAAAGCCAGCTGGTCTGGCTTTATCATATGCAGGACATTTACTTTAAGCTGGTTGTGACTATTATATTGTTTTCTGTTTGTCAATTTTTATTTTTTTAACGTTTTGATTGGGCCTCAGCTGGTGCTGCGGGGTGTAACTTCCTGGGGAAGCAAAGAAAACGGCACTGGTGAGTTTTCACAATATTCCCTTGCCCACTTTACCCCCCCCCCCCCCCCCCCCCCGCTCTCTTTCTAGGTCTGTCAGATTTAAAACCAGTCTCCGCACAGCAGGTCGTGATATGTTAAACAGATTAAAGCCATCATTTTGATATTTGAACCTCTGAAAGTCTCTAAGATTTATTTTGAAGAGGTGTCACGTAATTGTTTCATTATAATCTTCCTGGGTTTAATGAATGATTTCTTTGTCACGGAGCCCAGTGGTTGTACCGATGTGAACAAGGCTAAAAGATGCATTTAATTAGTGTTTACTCTGAGTTTTCCTTGCACTTGACAAAGTGGGGAGACACCAGAGAGGCTCTGCTGCTGAAGGAGTAGTAGAGTCCCAGCTGTTGCCAATCATCTCTGCAGAGCACTCAGGGAATAGCTGATTGAGGCACCTGGAACCGTGTGTGCATTTAAGTGTTATATCTCCAAAGCGAGACAAATGGTTGGAGGCGCTAAATGGGAACTTAATATAATGTTGTTTCTCTGTTTCAAATTCTTCGCAGTCAGTTCGGGTTACTGGTACTTTTAAAGGTAATTGCTTAGAACATCTCATTGCTCAGTCTGGGATCATTGGCGAGGGAAAGGAGCATGGCTTCAACATGCTGTTTGCTTTAAAAATGACTCATTTCCTCAAGGTAGCTGCCCAAGTGGTAGATACACACTTCAATAACAATATGTGTCAGAGTTTAGTGTTTTAAGTAAGGACATAGTGAGCAAACTGTTGAGACAAAGGAGAAAAGTTTGACATCTGAAATGAACATTAGACGGTTTTATTCCCAATCAAATGGTTTTGCAGGAGAAGTAAAGCGTTTTTACATGGGGGCATTTTTCCCAAAACAATGTGATGGAATTTCATTCTAAAGAAAACAATGATTTTATTGTGTGGTGAAGAATTGAAATTATTCCTGGATGACATTTTTAAAGTTTCACATTTTATTTTCTGTCAGCAAACATATAAAACACTTTGAATTCCACTCTCTCTGATCAGATCTCGCACAGTTGTGTAATCAAGTCAACTTTAAAGAAGCACTGGCCGTTTTGTCAGTCATGCAGGTCCCATGTTTCATGTTGTCCTCTTACTATTAGCTCTAAGAGGCCGGAGCAGAGAGACTTTGACCCAGGTTACAATAACTGCTCAGTCTTCACTTATATTGGCTTTTCTGCCCCTGAATTCCACAGCTTTGATGGTCAGCGGAGTTGAGGAAACGCGTTGTTTTCTTTCTCTGTGGTTGGGTGGTTCTTGTGCGTTTGCCCGTGTGCCTTTGAAACTCACCTCATCCTGTCATTTCACCTTCAAACCCTGCTGTTGGTTGCATTGTCGCTAATCTTCATGTGATATGAATAGTAGGGGGATTGTTGCTTTATCTTCTCGGGCGATCATTAAATTGGGGGGGCACTGAGCTGTATTCCTTTCACGATGCCCTACGCTGCACCGAAGTTGCTGACGTTTGTCGTTGAAGACGGGGGCTTGCTTGCTTCTTTCAGCCTGTTTAGTCCTTGTGGGATATTATTTAATGCAGATATGCTGTTTGAGGTCTCCACTTCTGTTTTCATGTAAATAAAAAGAGAAGTTTAAGTTACAGCTTAGAAGTAATTTGCTGTTTGTTTATTGTTTCAAGGCCACTGGCAAAAAGCATGGCAGCGGTAGTGACTGAAGCTGTATGTTACTGCATTACATATTTGAAGCAAATGATCTCTGAACTGAGACTCACTTCACATATGGAAGCAGTTTGATTTGCAGCGGCTTGGAAAGTACAAGTATCTTTGTTTCACTGTAATGGCTTACAGTAGCGGCAGAGTCATTTTGCTCTTATTTTCCCTTTTCATTCTCTTCTATCTTTTTTATTATTTAATTTTTTGAACATTTCCAGCAGCGGTCCAACCTCCTGTATGAAAACTCTCTTTCCATCTATACCCCCCTGAGCACCGTTGAGGCCAGAAAACAGTACGACGCTCCGGCGCCACTACACAACGCCTGTGCGCCGGGGCCGCCTAAATCTACAAAACACGAGTGCTGGCGCGAGGCAGCTCTTTTGATCTGCAGCTAATCTCAGTTGCCTGCCTCCCCTCTGATCATGTCTGAATAAGAATGAGTTGGGGGTGATCCTGGAGGCACAAAGAGCTTTAGACGCTGCCGCTCATCTGCTGAGATCCAGCGTGTAACACGGGCCTGCGCCGATGGTCGCGAGCCTTCATTCTCATACATTATATTCTGCTTCAGTTCTTCACAGGGAGATGCGATCAGCTGCTTGTTGGGAGTGTGGAAGAAGTTGCATAGCCGTGCTGAGTGATCTTTAATTGTCAAGGAATTGGCGAAGGTCAACAGCTGCAGGAGGAACGTGTGCTGTGTTATGGTTACTGTGGGAATTGGAATCAGCAATGACTGTAGGCTTTTGTTCCGCGGTGAATGTAAAGTTGAATTTAGGTTAGAATGGCAGAGAACAGGCGCACCAGCAGGGATCAAAGGAGCGAAGAAAGGAAATAGCGATGGTGTTGGGTGAACTTTTGAACTGCCGAGATCTTTTTGTTATCTGAATCAGCCCCTGATAAACAACTGATAAAAGAGGAAAATCTTCTCACCTTGACAGGTTGCTTCATAGCATTAAACAAAAAAACCTGAACTTGATCTAAAGTAATATTCTGGCATATTTGATTTTACTATGTAGTAAAACAGTTTATTTACACTTTCACATGCTGGTAATGGAACTTTCTCAGACATGAGATCTTTTCCATTGCCGCACATTTAACACTAATGATGATTCATATGGAGCTTTTTCACTATTTCAGGGAATACCAGTCGGGACCCCTTTGAACGCAGACAAAAAAACTGAACCGTTGGCATCTTGCCTTTATGGGCACAATTAGAGAAAGGGCAGCGAGAACAATGAAATAACTGTGCCTGTGTTGGAGCAGTTAACAGGGAATTACTTTCCAACCATTCAAAAGGAGGAAAAATCATTAGCAGAAAGTGAATTTTGGTTTTCCCCCCCTTCACATGAAGCAATCTTGTAGAGACAAAGAGAACTTTGAGCCCCTGATATAAAGACAGAAAGTGTGGCTATTACACTTGCTGCAGCAGAGAGCAGACGCAGGGGGAGGGCCGAGGGACAACGGTAACTAATATTCTGCTAAAATAAAATGAATTTCCTTGAATATTGATGATTCCTTGTAATGAAAATGGAACTATGCTAACCACCTAATTGGAACAACGCAAAGTATAAAATTATTGTTTGAACCAAGTATGAGGACAGCACCGGTTAACCCGTGAGAGTTCGTCTGAGCTGAGAGGGAGGCAGAGCTCCCCTGCAGGCAGCACGTTTAATTACACAGCCCAGAGTCTTTCCAGGCTCACGTAGTTCCATCATTCAGATGATCAGGTGATGCAACGTCATTTGTCCGTTCTTTTACACGTCCTAACAGTTTTGTTTTGTTTGTTTGTTTACAGATATTTGATATTTACCAATGTCAATTGTACCAGCATTAAAAACAAGTTAATTAAATTTTTAATCACAATTTGGTGAAAACCACATGTGAACATTGTAGATTTGGAGAAAAAAAGGAAACATTTTTTTCTTTTTCCAAAACATTTATAAACCACATATAGCTGTATTTTTTCCTCACTATTGATGATGAGCAGAGAAGAGGAGATGAGTAAAAACCGAGCCAATATAAATGCCTCCCATCACTGATATCTTTAAAAAAAAAAAAAAAAAAGATCTGCTGATGAGTGTGAAGTGCTGATATTATTATTTCTCCCTCATGGAAATCAGTTAGTGTTAATATTAAGTAAGACTTTTTCTTTCTTTCTTTCTTTTTTTTTTTTGATAAGTGACAATTTCTTCCACTCACCAAAATCCCCCAAAAATTGATCATTTAGATCCTCTGGAAACACATTATATTAAGCTAACTGGTGTGAACTTCTGAGTGTGTGTGTGTGTGTGTGTGTGTGTGTGTGTGTGTGTGTCCATATGCGAAGCAACAGGTCTGATCAACAGCCTGACCGATGGCATCGTGTCTCAGCCAGTCAGCGCAGTCACAGGACCGTGGGGCTTTTCCTATGATGTAACTGGAGCATCAGGCAGAACAAAGGCAGAGCTTGTTGTTCAGCTTGTGCCTCATCCATAATGCATACAAGGTGTACAGACAGAATAGTGTTGGTTAAACACGACACATGCAAATCACCAGTGCTGTCTCATGTTTGAGACCCGGTGAGGGTTCTTGTGTGGCCATTAGCGTTTCACAGGCCTCCTAGGTGTGCTCTGCTGTCGACCGGGTGCAGAGGGTTGTCCTGTGAGGACAAGCAGGTGTATGAAATCTGAATTTCATGCTGGTCAGACGGAGTTAATGGCCAAATGACACAGACATGTTGTGCTGTTGAAATTAGTGCTGTGTATGATTTCACTGAAAAAAATGAGTCATACCGTAATGGAACACAAGCACCAACGACATGGAGACATATCTTTTTTTCCCTCCGGCTAAAAAACACTCGATGTACTCCGCTGGATCGGAACATATCGAAGAGACACACGTGAAAGGTATTTTTGTGAGATGAGGAGTTAGAACTTCTTGCTGTCTTAAATTAAAGGGAATGACACTTCTGGATGACAAAAGTTCATTTGGTGTACAAATAAATACTTCCCAAACTGTGGATTTCTTTTTTCATTTATATATATTTGAATATGAAACCACATGATTTCAGTTAATTAAAAGTGATTCTTTTTTCACCTTTGCTCACCTAATTACACTGTACAGTGGTGCAATTCCTGTGACTGTAATTACTGATGATATTGCCCTGAGTTTCATTATAAACCTTATTAATAAGGAGCTCTGAATCTTGTGTAATATAGTGCTTTGGATGACTTACACAAAGACCAAACACAGCCCTGCAGGGAAATGTCTCTCCTCTCTGCACAAAGTCTGAAATGACGTCTGAACAGAAGCCAGATTTTCAAAATCACATTCAGCTAAAATATTGATATCATATTACAGATTTCAAAAATAATCTGGATTTGAATGTGTCCTACGGTATCATTACCATTCAATATTTAGCTGGAAAAAAATGTTGGTCACATGGAATAGTGACAGTCTTGACGAACATACACACAACATGAACGTGCACTTTGCTCTGTCAGCCTAAATTCATCCTTCGGGTCTTACATAATGAATTAACGACTACAAATAATATTTTATTGCTAATTCCTCACGCTAATGGATAAATAATGCCGTAATTCATTAAAAATGTGCCACAGAATGTGAGACGTGATGTCGTGGATGTTTCTTCGTCCTGTCGGTCCAGAAATGAATATATTTCCCAGGTATCAGCAGGATGTTCGGACACTTCAGTTTAGAAATGTTGGTTCTGGAAGCAGGAAAAATGTTCTGATGCAGCACAATTTAAGAGGAGGGCATAAGGCAACAGGGAAAAGGAATAAATAAAAATGATGTAATTTTCTGCAATTTGATATATTCAAGAATTTCAAAACAGCTTTTGTAGTACATTATCCCCCAGTTTATGAGAAAATGCAATATCTTAACAAGATTCACTTGTAAATTATTTGCTGTGTCGTGATGATTGAAAATGACAACATCGTTTCTTCAGAAAGGGGCTACTTTTTGTACCTCAAAAGCAGTCCTGTAGGGTAAACCCTCGCTGTAAATTAATTTTGAGTATTAAAGCAGAAATGGAAGGAAGCTGCCACAACATGGCTGCACAATATAGAAAGCAGCACGAGTTCTGTTGAGAGATTGTGCTGACAGTACTTTGACAACATTATTATTGCTATTCCCATGTTCTCATCATGTTGTGAGAATCATGGCTAGGCTAATAACTTATATTTACCTGCTTCACGTAGATCAGCAGCTTTAAGTGCCCGATAATCATCACCATCTTCCTCATCTTTCAATTAGTCTTTAATGATCAAAGAGGGAACAAATCGTTCTGTTGAGCATGAGGGGAAAAAATATCCTGTCACCATGAATCTCATCTAACTCTTGCACTCTCGACCTCATGAGGACAGTTTCTGTCAGGCTTCGATTGCATCTTGACATTTCAAGTGGAATTCAGTGGTTTGTTTGCTAAATTTGTGACAGCGTCGATTAAAAACCGTCAGCTCCCTGCAGGAGGAGTCAGGCTGCTCTCCTTTACCGTTGTTGAACATGATGCGACATCATTAGAAATAATGCGTTCAACTAATGTTCAAACTTTTGTCATAACTGCATTTGTTGAGTAAAATTGAATAATATCAAAAATCTGGTCCCCACCACAGCTTTAGTCAATGCACTCTGTTGGAATTGACATTTGAATCATCCCAAATATAAACATAAAATCTGACACACACGCATGTGCACATGGGCTGCACACGACTGCAGAATTGAGACGGGTCCCCGAACGAGCCTGTGAGCTAAATCGGCCCGCGGGTCATTCTGTCTCCTCTGTGAGGAGTTGGTGTACATCACGCGGCATCAGTAACTCTGAAAAAAAAAAAAAACCCACCAAATGTCTCTCAAAGGAAAGAGTGACAGATAGCGGTTAATACCACGTAAAACTATAAGAATCCTCAGACATATCTGACGTACAACAAGTACTTCATGTGTCTTGTCGTGCTTCTGTAATAGCTGGCTAATTCTCAGGAGCAGTGAGGCAGAGTGCTTGACAACATCATCTACTGTGACAGGCAGACTGTGTTTTCACGTGAGCATGATCGACAACAGATTGCACTGAGCCCGGGCTGTTCCTGTTTACCCTCGAAATGTGTTTATGTTTATCTTTTGCTTAAGAGAGGCATTCCTTTCTTTCCGCCTCCGTTACAAAAAAAAAAACACACATTTTTTTTAAGTGAGCTTTTCTGACTGTGTGTGTGTGTGTGTGTGTTTGTGCATGTGCGCGCGTGCGTGCGTGCGCACGTGCGTGAGACGTGCTGTGAAGTGACTGCCAGGAGAGGCTTAAGTAACAATCCAAGCAAGATCAGTATCTGCAAACCACACTTATGTGTTTGACTTAATATCCAGTCGCAATTTCCCCCTTCTCTTTTTATGTGCAGTGGATGCCAAACCTCACAAAATTGCATTTGCCTAAAAGCCTAGAGTGTGTGTATACACACTTGTCACATATTTGAAATTACATAATTGTTTTGGCAAACTGTTGAATTTTGAGGAGACCTACACCTGAACAGATGCACGAGGGTTAGAGCTGGATCCAAATACAGTGGTCAGCAAGGTACAAACAGTGGGCTTTAACAAATATTTTGTATTTGTACTTAAAAAATAAAATAAAAAGAAGCTGATGTTCCTCATAAACGTGAACACGGTGAGTATTTGTGCTACTCCTGCTTGCGCTGCATAGAGAGAGGAGGGGGGGGGGGGGGGAGCGCAGCACTTGCCCAGTTAAAATACTTTTATTTTGATTAAAATACTTTTTAAGAGCTTGGGTGTTTTTGTCATCAAATAAACTTGTTTGGTGACATAATTTATTTATAACCTAACTGTCTTTTGTTTTCTGTTTAACCCACAGTACATGAAGTGCAGTTTTTTTTTTCTTCTCTGAGCCGCCATTGGAGGAGTTTAGCCTGCTAACCTCGCTTAGCTTTAGCAGTGGAGCTGCTAGTCACCTACTGCCTGCATTTGTTCAGTGTTCTGTCGCTATCCGTGTGTCATAGTTGCAGATTTCACGCGAGAGAAAACAGTGAGGTATTTATAGTTTCTCTAGCAAAGTTATTGTGCCACCTTAGAAGCAACAGAGCTCGTTGGAATGGGAGGAGATGAAGCTGAATCAGCCTGTTAGCATGTGAAGGCTTATACTTCGGCGTTGGATCTATATGCCATGCCATATTGACCAAAGTGAGCATTTATTACTTCTGCAGTAGTGTGGATATGTCATGCTGTAATTTCATCACCAAAACACGAGTTGGCAGCAGGGCTTCTATGAGGAGTTCAGAGTATGTTTGTGTAGGTAAGACAAAAGCGGCTAACGGAAAAAAAACTTTTTATTTTCATTTGAAGCCAATATTTTGGATGTTGAAGAAGAAATACAATGCTGGAAAAAGCTCAGACCAGTGGAGGAGATGGTATGGAAATGCACTGAATGTTTAATTTTTGACAAATTAGAAATGTTTTTATTTATGTGCCATTTTTGTTGGCTATAAACAAAATTGAACTCCCCACAAGTGACCCCATCAGCAACGCTGGCTTTCTCCCTGCATGAGTTTATGTGTTTGAGGTGATTTGGAGCTCAGTGTTTACACAAGAATGACTCGCTTTTCAGGTGTCGTTAACCGAAAATAATCAACGACAATACAGTCATTGTTGTTATAGCCTTTTATTGAAGAACAAACTAGGAATTCAAAATCCTGCATTAGAGGAGTACATTTATCTCTACCTTTAATAACATACAACAAATGATTGTGCTGCCTTAACAAATATAAATACTGCACATCACTAATACCTCCCCTCAAGCAAAATGCTCTGGATCACGTTTTAACATTTGCAAAGACGTACAGTTTCTTTCGACTTGGGCAGCAAACATTCAAGATGCCAAACTAATAGTTTTAATTAAAGAGAAAATGCCACAACCTTCAGCTTGTTTGGTTTGTATTGTTTATCTCACTCCATCAGCTGTGGAAAATGCGTGCTCGTCCTACTCTGTGAACAACGAAATAAAATACTTTAGCAATAATGTTTGGAGCTGTCAGCCGTACACAGATTCAACTGAGACTCTTTAGATCAAAACTAAGTCGCAGGTCTCCCCTGCTTTGCATAAAATGTGAGCATGCAAAGCTGCTGGTGTGTCCTCACTATAAGTTTATCCTTGTAGACAAGTCAGACCTTCATTTATGAATATGCATGTGCGAGTGTTTGAAGCGTTTAATGATTTTTCACCATTCAAATATATTCAATCCACCCCCCCCCCCCCCAATTATTTCTCCCTGTTTCAGTCGGCCATACGCACACACACATGGATGTGAATTCACACACGTTACCACATCAGCTGCAGGTTCACTCTCCTTTCTCCTCCTTGCTTCTATTCCAGGTGCCAACCAAAGACAACCTCAAGCCTGAACACTGAAAAAGACCTCTAATGGCTCGCTGACAGGCAGAATAAAAAGCGACACCGCAAGACGCCAGATGAAGGAACACTGAATGTGGTACGTGTGATCACGCAGGCGCCAGTGGGCGTCCGTATGTCGGTGACAGATTTAAGGCCAAGAATCAACGTTTCATACATTCTTATATTTGACGGCATTGATATCTGTCTTATTGCATTTATGAACCCACTGTGAGTAACAGACTACATGTTATTGATTATCATAGAAGTCTGGGGGCCAGAGGAAATGCTATTAAAGATTAAAAGGTCAGGTGATGTGAAGGTGGTATCCCGTGTCATCAGACACCGGCGGCTTCAGTTACAAAATGTAATGTCCACCCGTCAGGCAGATTAGCCAGCTTGATTTATTTATTAACTGATTTCATATCCTGCCACTTCCTCCACTGACGGGCTGGTCGACTGAGGGACGGACCGGCTTCGTAGCTTATATGCTTCACAGGTGAACTTCAAAGGGGGGAAAGATTAGGACGTTGCGCGGTGTCCACTTACACTTTACACAGAGAGTTGTTAGTAACAAGAGTCTGCTGCAAAATATGAGGTAGATTCTTGCTAAACTGCTTTTTATTATTAAAAGATGAATATATTAGTAACATTCGAAGACCCGACGAGGACACTGTGCTTCATTTTTTTATTTGTTGTGAGAGTGTTTTGTGTGTAACACTCGAGAGGGGAGACCTGATGATGTATTAACAATCTTCATTCACTGCTCCAAATCTTGAAACTGATAAAAAAAAAAAAAAAGAAAGAAAAAGAAACACCCGTGTAATAGTAGTATAATAGAGCCGCAGTATTACAAGGCCTATCTGGGACACATCTGTTGTACATAAAGCCATTGTCTGGCTCTTATCTGGAGTGGCAAACTTGCTGTTTTAATTGTTATCTTCACACTAATAGAGTGGATGTTTTGAAATCATTTGGTCGGATGGATAAAGGCTTGGTAATTCCTCATGCTTACTGTCTGTGTCAGGGCTTATCAGTTGGAGATAGCTGGCTTCTAAGAGGATGATTGGCAGCGCACTGGAGGTGGAAAGTTTGCATCGGCTGCAAAGCTGCAAACTGGAGGAAATGCATTGAGCATTGACAACGTTGTTACGTGGCATTTTACCAAAATGATCCTTGAAATACAGTTTCTCTTTAAGCACCTTTGGGTGAGATCATTTATGAAGTCCCATGGAGGACTTTCCTACCTTTTCCCTCGCTATGCATAGTTATTTTTAAAGGAAATAAATAGATTTCACAACATCCTGTCAGTTTCTCAGACCGAACTTAAGTTGTTAAATGATGAGAGGCGAGGAGAACCTGCCACATCCTAAAACAAACTTTGGTGTAAACTCAGATTTAGCTGTTAAAAAGTCGGCTGCTGATGTTTAACATGCTCTCCGTTGGTTCATTAGTTAAAGAACACATCCGACACCCCCCCCCCCCCCCATCTCCCTCCTCATCATCTTCCTCTAGTGGTCCTCTCTGAGCAGTTAATTGTGCGTCCACTTTATCGGCGCTGGCGCGATAATAGCGCATTAGGAGCCGTGCCTCTTTCATTAAAGTGGAGTTAGGAAATGTGAGCCCGCCCCCTTTCACAAGTAAAGAAGGGAAAGAGGAAAAAAAATCGATTATTTCTCCTCGCGCTAAGAGAGGAGCGGGGTTTACGGAAAGACTCGGTCAGGATTGTGGGGAGGAACAGAACATCACCGTCGAGGCTTCCAGACGTCCAGTTAGAGCAGCAGCAGAAGCAGCAGCAGCACCACCACCTTCACCTCCACTACCACCACCACCGGCGCCGCCGCACCACCTCCTCCACCGGCTCTCCCCTCACCGACACCTCGCTGAGAGAGCAGGCAGAGCGTCCTGCACTGCCTCCTGAGCAGCAGACACTGTCCGATCAGAGAGAGAGAGAGAGAGAGAGAGAGAGAGAGAGAAAGAGAGAGAGAGAGAGAGAGAGAGAGAGAGAGAGAGAGAGAGATTGTACTTCTCAGTGACATTATAGGGACTCCTACCGCGCACTGTAGCGTACTTTTTTCCTCCCTGCGACGTCCTCCGCCGAGTTGCGCTCCTGGATTTTAAGTGCGTCTTGGCGAAGTCATCAACCAGCATCCACATCCTGTCAGTCGGCCGGAGCAAACGACCGGTGGACCGCTTTGCCGTATCCTCCCGCATCTGCCGGATGATTTCACGCTAAACAAAGTAAGTACCGCGCTCCAACACCCCGTTAGACAAGTTTGTATTTTAATCTTCCAGCTGGAAACTTGAGGGTCTATTTGACGCGCGCCGCTTCCCCCCGCAACAAAGTAAAGTAACTGCGTCTATTGATTTTTGTGTGCGCGTGTGTTCGTTTGTGTGTGTGTGTGTGTGTGAGTGTGTGTGACCCTCCTCGACTCATGCCAGTGACAACTATAATTACACGCTGCCATCAAACGGCTGTTTACGGTCTATTAGGAGAAACAGGGGTCTGGTTTTAGGTGGTCTTCCTGCTCTATGGAGCTTTATCAAGCCCACATGCAGGCGCACAGTAACCAAAGCCACAGTTTACTGACGAGACTGCCCCCTAACACTTCCACACCATACAGTAGCTTATACTTTTAGGACGTTTAAAAAAAAAAAAAGTTATATTAGTGGTTTAATAGGCAGGATTCAAGTCATTCTATGTTACTCAATCAAACTGTTCCACTCAGGAAATGGAAACTCACAAAAAATACTTGAATGGGATTGGTTTTTAAATAGAGGATAATTAGTTTTAGCAACAAGAAAATCAACTCTGCATAAGACAGTCTTTCTCCGGGTCCAGACTTTTGAACCAGTAATGTTAACACACTGTACCTGATGAACCATAAATCTGTCATTTTAGATTAAACCAGGAGTCACTTTTTATAAATAGTTTATATTATATAAAAGATCAGCTGTTATAAAAAAAATACATATATATATATATAAATTTGAAACATAACAGATGAACTTCATCTCAGCTATTTCAACTCCAGAGTCACATCGATACCCGTGCTGTAAATCAGTATTTCAGAGAAGTTTGGCATTTTCAAGCTGTATTATAATTTCTGCTCTTCTTGTTTAAACGTATTTCACTCGAGCCAGAATGATTTATTTATATGGTGAGTTTAGTTTAGTCTCCTGTGCTTAGTTGAACCTGTTGCAGTGAGAGGATTAATAACGACACCGTAATTAACCTGTCCCAGCTTTCACAGGCAGCTGCTTTAGAAATAAAATTGTATTTATTTGTGTAATATTTTAAGCCTGGGTGTCATTAGGCCTGCTGATGAAATATGCGGATGAACCACAAACAGTTTTTAAAAATGCCACAGCCCTCTTCGTTTAATTCAGTCCAGTCGTAGAGCTGCATTTAATTCATGCTGACTGATATGAGCGTAAATGTGCACCAGTTCCACCCAGAAGTGTTTTTGTTAAACACTCATGTCACCCCTAGATAGATACTGCACGTGTGAAATGAGTCTATTTCTAAACTTAATAATGCTTTTGAATTAATGGTTCTGATTATAGTCACAGCACACAGAAAATCTTTTTAGAAGTATAATGTTTTTAATGATGGGGAAAAAATTGTAACAGGCAAAATGTACATTTGCTGCAGATCACCAGCCAAATTAATGACTGCATATTTAAGTCGGCTGCGTTTCATGGGGAGTTTTTAGAAAGGGGTAGTTGATAAAATGTACAAAAATTCAGATGCATTTCAAAAATTCCAGATAGTGCACAGTAAAGTTGCAGTACTTCTCTAATCTTTTATGCGGGGTGTAAATATGTAAAATTGTTTTTGCCTATAAAAAGATTTTACACATCCCTTCGCTCTCCTGCCCATCGTCAATGAAGTTGTCCTGTGTGGCCTGTCTGGCCTGTTGCTCTCTTGGGATTTAGTGTTGGGTTAATCCGCTCAGAGGAAGGTGAGCGCTCGCATGTGGACCCACGATTACACACAGAGGACTCTGTCAGCCAAGCACTGTAATCTCAGAGACCCTGTGCAAACACACACACACACACACACACTCACGCATGCACGCATGCATGCAGTCGGAGGCAAACGCACATACACACGCGCACAGACAAAAGAATGGTCTGTCTCCTCACACACACACACACACACACACACACTCACACACACACACACACACGTACACACTGACACCCACACTATCTGGCCTGCGCTCCTTTTGTTTCTCTTATTCTCTAAGACCTCTCCCTCTTGACAAATCATTTGGGGTTTTGGGTGCTGATTCACAAAACCAACAGTGACAACACACTCTTACCCTTCTCAGAGAGGGATTAGAAGGTCACGTGTCCCTGTGATTGGCCAGGGCATTGAGCCGATTGTCAGGGCACTTTGCTGTACACCAGGGGCTCAGTAAAGCTTTAGTTAAGTGAAGGGAAGGGACTCTTTGTGTGCCATGGTCAGCGTTGGCCATGTGTCTTATAAAAGCGGTCAGGCAAAATCAGCGTCGGAGGGATTGTTGCTAATATAATTAATCATAAATGTCTAATATAATGCCCATAAACGTGTGAATACTTAGTTTTACTGGCAGGCTGTTACAAGCATGACCATAAAGAGGGAATTAGCTTTAGAGGGCTGTAAAAGTGTGTTATCAAGCTTGTATCTTTGAAAAAGAAAAAAAAAAAAGGGAATAAAATATGCCACATACTGTAGAGAAAAAGCACACTCTCCTCTTATGGAACACCAGATCTATGAAAACATTATTCTTATAATGGAAACATCAGAAGCATTCATGTTTAAGCAAATAATTTAATAGCCCCTTTTTGCTATGCTTTAAGGTATTTTTTTCACTAATGGTTTCAAATATTTTGGAAGGGGATTGCAGAGTTTGCTCAGTTAAACATCAGTAAAACACCCATTTGCAGATTGCAGGTTGGCAAGATGTGGAGGGAGATATTGAAGTACTGTAATTGGACTTCTTGCCCTTTGGCTCAAACGAGAAGGTAATATAAGAGTCAATTGTGGAGAGCCATATTTACCTCGTATATAGGGAGAGTCTAATATCTTAAACCGTCAAGAGACGCGCATGTGTATCCTTTTGCAAGAGGTTTTGGTTAAAGTACAGTGAAATAAATGCTTAGAATCGTGTGATATTTTTCGTGAGTGTGTAAAGAATGACTTCTCTGATTACAAGCGGATGGAAAGTTGTATTGTTTGCTACATGATGCAGGTGTCTCCTCTTGTACTGCATGGTAGGAACAGTCTCATTTTGTTTTAATACTTTTTTTCCCCCCTCAAAACGAAACACACCAACGCTCTTATCTATTTAACAGCTCTTACTTTTTATTTTCTTTTATTGTGCATGGGTTGTTTTTTTTTTTTCTTAAAATCCGAAATGATCCTTTGCCTTAGCAGAACTTTGTATACCCTCATAAGAGCTGCAATTATTTCAAAACCTTAATAAAAAATAATCTAAAGTAAATAAAACAGTCCTTGAATGGTTTATGGTGGATTTAATGCATATATTTGAATATGTCCTGGTTTTTGCATAATGATGCAAAGTCTTCTTCTGTCTCTATCTAGTAATTAGCAGTGACGTTCAGCAACTTTCTCTGTATGCTGTAAGTGGATGGGGGTGTGTGGGGTTTGTTCACTTGGGTGTTAAAGATCACAGAGGAATATATCCGCCTTTGATGTTTAATTGTATTGTAAAACACACTTTAGAATATTTCTCCATAAAGTAGACTTCTGGCTGTGCTGTGCTTTGTGTTTGCTGTTTCTTTGTGTGTTTGTCTGTCAGTATGTGCTGTGTGTCTGGGAGGCGTGTGCGTGTTTCGAGTTTGTGTCTTGTCTCCGTCTGTTTGCACATCAGAATGTTTGCGCTCTTGTGTTGTTGTTGTTGTTTTTTTGTTTTGTTTTGTTTTTTTGTCTGAGTTTTGTGAGGTTGTTGCTGGTGTATATTCAAATGAAAGTGCGCGTGTTTCTTTTTCTTCTTTCTTCTCACCCTGAAAAGGGTTGGATTTGATGTCTGGGATGATGGAGCAGTCTGGAAAACAGTGTCAGTGTGAGGGCTGAAAAGGCAAACTGAGAAGACGGGTGCACACAGAAGAAACATAGATAGAAATGCATTTCTTTCTGCGTCTGCAAGCTAGTTAAAGACATAACCAAGTATCCCTCTTAACAAAGTGATGCTGTCGTGATGTCATGATTAACACTACCCTGGATGTACAGGATATCCTGCCTTCTTCTTCCTGTTTCCTGTTTCCTGCTTGGCCTGTTGGTCATTATGGCAGCAGCTGCCTGCTGGGTGGTCTGTGCTCAGCGGTGCTGACCACACAATCATATCGTCAGCTGCAGCCCACCAAAAGAGACACCCAGAACACCTCACCATACTTGAGGCCTGCTCCCTGAAATATTTGGACAGGGAGAGAGTTCTGGGAGGCGAGGAGGCTGGAGGAGTGCAGGGAGCGGAGGACTTTGACTGATAAGACAAAGAGAAACATTTAGAGTAGAATAAAGGTTGTATTTTTCTGTGTAAACACTGAATTGTTCAGCCTTAATATCTCCGAATCAAGACTTGAATGTTTGAAGAGTTAAATGACATTTAGGACATTCATAAATTAGGTAACGAACTGACTTTTGCTGCCTTCCTGTGAATTGTTTTCTTCAAAATCAGCGCAAAAATCACGTCAGCCTCATTTGTAATGCCACTGTATATCCGTGATATGTGATCTAAACATGCAGTAAATCCAGAATTAACTGCGAGTCATTTTTTTGTGGGTTTTAGGAGTTAGTGTGAGGGAGAAGTGTTTGCTGTCCGTGAGCATAAACCTGGCACCGGAAGGCATGTTCCATGATAAAACACAGTGCCTGACCTGTGAACGGCGAGGGGCAACTTTTTACGCCCTAACATATTTTCAGAGAGAACCCCTGCCACCTCCCCCCTTTCACCATCTCCCTTTGGTGTGGCACACATTTGGACTACACCCAATGGCAAAAGAAAAAAAAAGAAAAAGAAAAGAGGTGTAGAGACGGAGAGAGAAAAAAAATGTAGAAATGTTTTCCAGTAGCTGTAATTTATCTTTGTCACGGCTGCAACATAGCCGAGTCATTCTGCAACCGAGTCCGGTGAGACGCACAGAGGTAGCTCTGTGCCGTGGCCTCACACAAGCTCACATCCATCTGAAACCCCTGCTCACTCGGCTGCCACAATCTGCGCTGCTACCGCTGTTGCTCCCAGTCCACACTACTGGTGAACGTCACGCTGCTATCGGGGGTATTTTTAGAAGATCTTGTGTTGACACATGGATTCAGAGGAATCGCATTTTTACCCACTCAGGCTTCTGTGTGATATTGCTCTTGTAATGAAACAGTCACACAACATTTGCAACAACAAGTCAGTGCATATATCAGAATATTATGTTTATTTTTCACCACAGAGCATTGCCCATATATATCTGGGCAAAGTCTGTAACATCAGAAGGTTAGCTGCTCAACTCCGAAGGGACCGCGCTGTTGAAAATGCTGTTAACACCCATCGAAGTTGAGAAAAAGCTATATAAGACTCCACTCTCAGTGCTCTGCCTCTTCCGCAGAGCAGCTTAACCAGCTAGTGTCCTGCCAAAGTCCACTCCGGTGTTCCTTTCAGCTGTCATCTGTGCCATTCCCACACCAAAGGTCAGCCTGTAAAGGAATTCACAGACCTGGACAGTCTTCCACAAGACCCAGCTGACCGAAAAAAAGTCAAGAAAAAGACAGACCAAAAAGGGAGTAGCGGCTCCTTGGAGAAAAAAACTTTACAATTTGATACAAGACTTTAAAACACAGTAATATATAGCAATATGACACACACACACCTTATCTCTATCACTTGCTCTTTTCTTTTTTACCTCTGCTGTGCACCCCCCCCCCCCCGGTGATGTATGGCTTTTTCCCTACAGTGGCTCTTCCAAAGTGTAGCTCGTGATGTCATTAATTTTATTCATACTTTATGGATGCTCTGTCTGGAAAAAAATGAGAGAGAAGGGAGAGAGGAACAATGTGAGGAGAGAGAGAGAGAGAGAGAGAGAGAGAGAGAAATGGAGAGAAGGAAGGACAGAGAGAGAAAGAGAGAGGAGAAGAGATGGTGTTGCGGAAGGAGATTTTCAGTGCAGTTGCATGTATAATGAATGAGGGGGGCACTTTGTTTGAAACTCCAGCCCCACGCTTCACTTCAAGGTTTACTGGGCAGAGTGGGGCCTTGTGATCTCCAACCAGCCGCTCTCTTTATCCTGCCAATAGATGCTTTCACCTGGCACTGCGGTTCGACCCAGTGGAAAAACAAATAACCTTGTGTGTGTGTGTGTGTGTGTGAGAGAGAGAGAGAGAGAGTGAGAGGGAGAGTACCGACAATGGAACAAGGGCTGGAAAGGGTGAGGAGTGGGTGAGGGAGGAAAGAGGTGAGTTTGTATAACAGCGTCAGTGCAATGACGCCCAGACGATACTGAGGAGAATACTGGCACCCAGCCCACACTTCCTAAATAGTGCTCTCTACAGAAATAGCTCAGCCTTGATATTGACTTTTGTCTGCTGGATGTGTGTGTGTGTGTGTGTGTGTGTGTGTGTGTGTGTGTGTGTGTGTGAGAGAGAGAGAGAGAGCGAGAGTGAGCATGCTCAATTGAAAGATGGTTTGATTATATAGTTTCTACTTTGTTAGTCTATGCTGTTCATTTTTGCATGGTGGACATCGGGTGTGTGTGTGTGTGTGTGTTTTGTGCGTGCGTGCGTGCGTGTGTGTGTGTGTGTGTGTGTGTTTTGTGCGTGCGTGCGTGCGTGTGTGTGTGTGTGTGTGTGTGTGTGTGAGTGTGTGTGTGTGTGTGTGTGTGTGAGAGAGCATTGTGAGTAAGGGAGTGAGCCGCCTTCATTATGTGGGATAAAAATGGCCTCCGTCTTATTTTTGGCCCTGTGCTGGACTCATGGTTTTATAAATAGCTGAGGAAGTGTGGGGGGATACCTGTCGTGGCTCCAGCCTCCCTCCAGCAGATTCCCAGTGCCTCCATCCACTGTCGGCCCACTCAGAGACACCCCCTCAGGGGCCAAGCAAACAGGATGAACCTCAAATTGAGGGTGTGAGAAAATCAGTGTCTGGAGTGAAATACAACAAGGCTAGCAGTAGTTCAGCGTGAGCAGCCTTTGCTGTCAGATTCAGTAAAACAAGGATTAAAAAACAAGTTCTTTCACACTGAGCACAGAGCGAAGCTTCGTAAGAAGGCAGTTGAAACTCCTCAAAATGTGTTTTTCCATCTCTTCTGTCAGTCTCCGAGTGTAAGGTCACAGGGTGGTTTTTGCTCCTCTCTGCCACCTGAATGCCGAGGTGTCTTTTTATTTTCTTTTTCTTTATCTCAGGCCATGTGAACAGCACTGAGAGTGTTAACTTTCTCTCTTATGTACACTGTTTCCCTCACGTTCTGCTCTCACTTTCTTACAGGACGATCTTGGCTCCACATTTCTGAGATTAAAGAGACTTACAGGATGACAGAGACATCTCAATAAAAAAAAACAAAAAAACAACAACAAACTGTTGGTGCACTGGTAACGGTGTTGTTTGGCTTGCAGGTAGAATTGACTTATTATTCATATGTTACACTGTAAGTTGGCTCAGTAAAAAGATGAACATATTATCTCCCACATGGGCTTCACATTCCTACAGCGACCTGAGACGCTCTTATTTGTTTAAGTGATCTGGCTTCAAAAGAAGAAGAACAGTTTATGAATAAATCTCGTAATTCTCTCAAACACCAGCATCATCCCTCCCAAATATTTTCCTACTTTGAAATGAGTGACTCTACATCTGTGGCCCTCATAATTAGGGCCCGGTAATCATATCAGGAGTGGGACAGAGACAGAGAAACAGCGAGGGGCAGAAATCTTTGAAAATCATTTATGCCCTCAGTGTCTCTTTACACAGTGAACGAGAAATCGTTTCCCGATCCTCTGTGAAGGGAATTGTGCTGCCTGTTATTAACATGCTTTTGACAGCTTAATTTGATAAGCAGGCTACTTGTTAAAGAAGCCTTGAATTGTTCTCATAGAAAGAATACGCTTTTTTTTCTCCCTCTCCCTCCCATGTTCTTCAAAATGCTGCCGCACAGTCTGTCGATGACCCAGTTCTGAGAGATGGTCGAAAACAAGGAAGAGCAGTGCAAAATCCACAGGGAGACGGAACGAGAGAAGGCAAGAGGGTAGCGGGAGAGGGAGAAGGAAGGATAGAGTGAGAAAGGATACTATAAGTATAAAATGCACTTGTGGGAAGTTAACTCAAATGCTTTTCTTTCTCTCGCCTCCTCCTCCTCCTCCTCCTCCTCCTCCGCCGCCTCACTCTTCCTCCTCCTGCACTGAGCAGACTGCCTTCTTGGGATCCTCTTCCCTGTAGCCTAATCAGAAACGCTGGGAACGATAACAGGGATTAGCTTCCAGTGCTCACCAGCTCCCCTTGGTTAAGTACACGTGTAATAAGTTGTTTATTTGGGATAAGCAGGCACAGCAGAAGCCAGAGCTACCCCATCCCATCCCACCCCCACCCCCTGCTCCATTCGCACACATACAATGGTACAGTAAATGTATAACACATGCAGTTATGCAGCCATGTACAGACAGCAGTGTGAACACTGACATGTGCAGGTATGTGCAAATACATTCACACACTCCGACAAACACACCCACTCATACAAGTTCCCACACACAGCTGTGATGCAGGTCACTTGCTGAGCAGTTCTGTACGGAGAGGGAAAAACAGGGAGTTTGGAGTTGAAGGGGAGGGTTAAGTGTGTGTCGTGTTATATGTGTTTGTGTGTGTGTGTGTGTGTGTGTGTGTGTGTGTGTGTGTGTGTGTGTGTGTGTGTGTGTGTGTGTGTGTGTGTGTGTGTGTGTGTAGGGGGGACTAACGTTCTCAGGCCTTCTCTGGGTCATAAGGCCGGGGGATTTTTCTCAGGGTGAAGAAAAGGGGAAGAAATTGAATGATATGAGAAAAAATGAAGTGAAGGAACCAAGAGGAGGGAAGGGGAGATGTTGTGCCCGCTTGTTTGTGCGTGTGCGCCGTGTTTGTGTGTCTGTGCACATGAAGTGGAAAAAGCTGTTGCCTTGTGGAAGGGACGTGCTCTGCTATCATTAGCTGGGGGTGGTGGTGGGGAAGAGGAGGGGGCAGGCGAGGTTATGTGAACGGTGCAGCTGTCCTCGCAGCAGAGGGATTTGACTGGAGGGGGGAACTCCAGGCAGCCAGGTCCTTCACTGAACCACCAGCTCGCTAACGCAGAGGAGAGCAGAAAAATTCGACCAAGCAGCAGAGTTTGTGAACTAAACACAGCTCGCCGCTGCCGCCCCCTCTCTCCATCCCCTACTCCCTCACTCCTCCACTTTACTTCCCAAATAGGAAAAAATAAATAAGTAACGATTGATGCTTGATGGCAAAGATAAGAGTGCAAGAGAGAGGACAAGGAGGAAAAAAAGAAACGGTCATGATTTATACATAGAGTATGGTATGCTTCTCTGCCCACCACTTGTGGTTCCCCTCCTATTTTCATCTCTGATATTTGTCAAAATAGGTTTCACTTTAATCATACAAAATAATTAATTTTATTTGTTTGAAAAAAAAAAAAATTTAAATTAGGAATCAGAAACTGCTGGGTGAAATTTTCAGACTCTTTCTTTAGGGGGATTTCCCCATGACTTGATATACAACTCTAAAATCATTCAAATTTGTTCAAAGCCTCCTCCCCTTGCTTCTGTTATTTTGCTTGCCGAAAGAGTCGGAGCCCACGTAGCGAAGGATGACGGCAGACTAAGACCCGAACTTGCTTGTCAGCCCGTGTGATCAGTCGCAGCAGAGAGACAAGGCAGAGGTGGCTGAGAGATGACAGAACACAGAATGGCATCGGTGTGCACTGCTAATGCATTCAACCTGCCACCGTATCCAACAACAAGGCAGACTATCATATAACTCATCTCACAAGATGTTCCTACAACAACAACATCAACAATAACAGAGATATAAGTGCGCACACACACACACACACACACACACACACACACACACACACACACACACATACATACATACATAAATAACCACACACAGCATGTTAAAAACCAACCATGAGAAACAAGAATTTGAAAGCAAACAAACAAGTCAGAATGTAAGCAACTTGTTTCAGTCTTGAAAACTAAATGAAAAATGAAGACGAAGAAGAAGAAGAAGAAGAAGAAGAAAAAACCCACCTTTCATTTCATGAGAAAGGGAAGATACATTCATGCTCCGTGCCACGCGTTCAAATTTGGGGGGTAAGAAAATAAATAAATAAAAAAAATCCTGGCAGTTTTTAGCTAAACTGTGAACTACGTCAAGCACAATAGTGAACTAAAAATAGAGCGTGGTCAAACAGCGGTGGTGCTTTGGCACGACGGGTCATCTTCATGTGATACAGTGGCCGTCATTGTAGCTGCGTATTGAGAGCAGAGGCACTCGGCCAAAGCTTGTAGCTTCACAGCAGTAATTTAATATTTGTCTCTATTATTTCCCCATCTCTTTCTCCTTCTCCTTCTCCTTCTCCTTCTCCTTCTCCCTCTCTCTCTCTCTCTCTCTCTCGCTCTCGTGCTTATGGGGGTTAAGTAACAGTACACTTTATCAGATTACTGGGTCTGAGGTCTCTTTCAAACCTCTCTTTGCCATCTTGATTTTGTGCAGCTGTGCAGACTCTTTAATCATAAGCTATCTTTTTTCACTCCCCTCCTCCTCTCTTCTCGTCCTCCCTCCCTCCTTAACATATGTTAATTGGCTGCTTTCTGTGACAAATTACGAGCGCTCGCTTTGATGAGGTCAGGTTGTGATGGCGCTGGGAGTGGAGTATAGTGGAACTGCCAGTCCCTCGCCGGTTCCCCCTTAACCACTCCAAAAAGGAGCAAGGCACCCAGCCGATGACTAATGAGAGGCTTGGGCTGGGTCTGGCCCAGCTTTGGCCTTGGTGGGGCCACTCCCCTAAACAGAGGTTGAGCTGTAGGTACCGTATACCGCCACACGCCATCCACACTCCATACAACCTTACTCCTCATACACCCCTCTGCCAGCTCCCCTGGGAACTGCTAAATAGGAGAAACATTCATAATCTTTTACCATCTTTGTTTACCCCATGTCACATTGTTGAGGTTGGAACAGTTTTCTATCAATATTCCTTACTTTTTTCCCTTAAAACTCGCCAAATTTTATTTGAAATGCATATGAGTAACAAATTATAGATACAAAGCACACAGCTTGTGTATCAAAATGAAGTTGTCTATGTGTGTGTGGTAAAGAGACGGCGCCTGGAAACATTATACCAGCCTTGCTTAAACAAACACTAACAGCGGAACAATTTCTATTTAATGATGCGCAGCGTCAACAGGGAAACAATGCTCACCAATAATCAGCACCATCAGCTTGCGGCAAACAGATTAAAGAGGAGTGAACCTGACATCATCCTTAAAGTTTTTTTTTTTTCTTTCAAATATTTGACGGAGTGTCTCTGAATCTGTCTCCTCTCTGTCTCTCTGACTTGCTCTCTCCGGCTCTCTCTGTCACAATTCCCTTCTCCATACTCCACAATCTAGGTTACTCGGTTTCCTAGCTGAGCACAGGGACCGGAGAAAGACAGGAAAAAAAAAAAAAAAAAAAAACCCACACACACAGAAGGTCGAATCTATGAAGGACATCCTTGTTGAAGTGTGCAACCTTCTACTTCTCTGCAAATTACCCACACGCTGTGCATAGACTCGAAGCCGAAACTGTGACTCTCACTTCAGCTCAGCCGGGCTGTGACCATGACATGCAGAACTGTTTGAGTGTCACAACCACAGGGAGACGCAGTGTTGTTTAGGGTGCTATTTATTTATGTTTTAATGGTTAACTGTGTTGTATCAACACACCCAAAATAGCTGAACACAAATGTGCAGGTTGGTGTAAATTTTGTACCAGGCTTAATGGTTTCATATGTTGATAACTTGAAACTTGTGGTAAATAAAGAAGGGGTATTGTAGTAACCTACTGTATCGTGGAGCATAATATCCTTCATGTCTGAGCTGATTCAGTATTTACATGTCATATCTTTAAAAATAAACACTTCATGTAATTGTATCATTGTAGAAAACAAACGAGCTGATTAAGCAAGAAAAGGCAAAATAGTGAATTCCACAACTTCCCCGTTCAGAGTCGCCATTCCCAACATGCTGACTTAGTACAACACTTGCTTGAAAAAGGAAATCATTTTTTGTGCCACTTCCCATCAGCAAGTATGCAAAATAGATTAGCGACCCGTTAAGCAAGTGTGTCTCTACCCAGAAAGTTTGCCGGGTGACAAGATGAAGCTGCTGACGAAAAAGGAAGTGCACCTCGTGGTTGCATGAAGGTTAGCCATGTTAGCATTAGCCTGCGGGTCTTAATTGAGGCCAGAAGGGAGCATTTAATAATTGCTGTCAGAAGATCAAATTTAATTCTCCTCTCTTCGCAGCCACCACTGCTGTAGGGTAGAGTGAAACAAATTGTCATCAGAGATTTCTAAATGAACAAAGCTTTTAATTAGGGTGATTAGAATGCTGTGGCGAAGAGAAAGAGTAAGGGCTGGGGGTGTGATGAAATCATCATCTTAGCCATGATGTCTAGTGTTGATACAGTGGTAAGGAGGGAGATGGGGCTCGTGACGGTTGCTGTGTTTTAGTGAGTGTAACCCATGTTGCAATGGGTCCTTAGCCTCATTGTCCAACCTCTGACACACACACACACACACGCACCCACACACACAAGTTCACACACTCTGTGCCCTTCGCCCTCCCGCTGGAGAGCATTGCTTACATCCTGAGACATTGTCGTACTCGGCAGGGAACATAATTGGGTGAATATGTCAGTGCTTTGTGTTGTTAGTGACATGGCTCGCGGCTGTTCCTGTGGGGGCTGCGTACACTCGCTGAGGGGTTAATACTGTAATTCCTCCGCATCGCTTTGTTGCTCATTATATTGTTTTTGAACATAATAGATAAGGAGGGAATTACTCTCTGTGCACATGTGACTATGTGATCATAAGTGCACCTGCGTGTGTGTGTGTGTGTGTGTGTATGAAAGTACCGTCGTGATTCTAGCTCACACATCAACATGTGAACCAAGACAGTGGTTTACCCTGGAAAACATGACCTATAGCAGAGCTTTGCTAAGGGCTTCACAATGACTGGAAAGACAGAAAAAAGAGGAAGAAGTCAGATAAATTGTGGCATAAAGTGAAACTTGTGCAGTTATTTGTGTTAAAACATCAGATGTGTCACCACAATCTGCACTACTTCCATATTCTAAAGCCTTTTCCTCCTGTGTGTGTGTGTGTGTGTGTGTGTGTGTGTGTGTGTGTGTATGTGTGCGCGCACCTTGTGCCATATTCTTTTTTCTCTCTGTATCATCTCTATCTCTTCGTTATACTTGACTGCATCCATTGCCCTTCCTTGTGCTCATGACACGGAAAGACTGAACGCACTAAATGGTGATTCATTCCAGTCTTTCCGGGGCCTTTGCAAATTGTGGCTTGCCTTTGCTTCTGCTTTTTCTTCTTTTCTCCTTTTTTTTTCCGATACCGTTTTTCCACCTTGGCACAAGGGTTTGTGTGTATGTGAGTGTGTGTGTGTGTGTGTGTGTGTGTGTGTGTGTGTGTGTGTGTGTGTGTGTTCGTGTTGCAATTTTTTTCATCACGATCTATATAATTTATCAGGCACGGTTTGTCACAACAAAAAGTTGCTAATCATCGAACGAGGGATGCCTCTTTAGCCACATCTTTCCTACAGAGCTTCGACTCACTACGGAGTGCGCGTCCTCCTGCTCATGTGCCTTTGGCCCAGCAGCTGTGGCTTTATAGCCCTTGGCCTCTTTTCAAAGAGGGGGTTGACGCATTGTGTCAAGTCATTTTGTCCTTGGGGAAGTCAGCAATGGGCTATGGAAAGATGGCTCTCACCTGTCTCCATACCAGCTATGACGAATAGTAACCTGTCTCCCTTTCTGGTCTGATGGCCCAAGGCCCCTCTTTGCTGGTGCTGACTGAGGCGTGCAGCTGCCCAAATGAAGGGAAGACTCCATGGTCTTTTGTTTCTACCTCTTTTGAAATTACGTGATATCGCACTGCATGACGCTCTCTTCTTTCCACTAAATGAAATGTGTAAAAAAAAATTTAAAAAATTCACACCTGAGTGAATAAAAGCATGAAATCTGGAAACTGTACGGGCGATCATTGTAAGGGTAAAGCAACAACTTTTCAAGTCTCTGAATAAAAATGAATTTCCTTTTGATCCAGAATGCCATGCCACAGCCACAATAGGTGTCACCCTCCAGTTTCTTAGAGATATTTAAATGTTCAACAATTGAATATTATAGTAACTGTTTTGAATGCACAGTAAAAAATTGCGCATACTCAAATGTAAATACATTCTGCATACACGCATGCAACATGAGAAACTAGCTAATGCATCGCAGCAGCTCCATTATTCATTTTGAAGAAGGTTCCTTTTTTTTTTTTTAAGTTGATTGAATTTGTACTTACCAAAAAAAAACCTAAATCTAATCCCAGTGTGGTGACCTTGTATTTTTTGACTCATATGATTTTTTTATTTTTTTTTTTTTACATCTTCATTGTCGTTGCACATATTTTACTCAGTTCAGGAAAAAGTAATTTCAGTCATACTTAGATTTGAACTTATTTTCCTGTTCATTTTTTTGGTCCATATATCTCCTGCTCCACTGAAACATTTTTTAACAAAAAACTGAGGGAGAAGTCGAGGGGTTCAGGCCTTCATTAATCCAGCTTCAGGTGACATATTGCTACTGTCCTCATCGTCTACGCTTTCAGATAAAAGGAAAAAAAGTGTTGATTGGGTTTTGATTCCCAATTTATTTTCTGTGAGCAGGGTGATTTAGGGAAGGAAGCACCTTTAGCACCTTTGATTGTCTCTGGCTGTTGATGTCACATCCTTCCGCTGAGCCGTGTGTGCGTGTGTTTCCCGTCTCTCTGTCCTTCAAGACCTCGGGGCAAAGCTGATGGATTGAAGGATAAGAGGGGAAACAGTGCTGGCAGAGTCTCATTAGGATGAAAATCAATTAAGTTTAAAGTTGAATTATGAAGTTTTAAGTTGAGAAATTGGTTGAAACTGGGGGTGGTGAGGAATTAAGGGCTCATCTTGTTGCACTTAGCAGTTACTTATAACCGTGTACTTTGTGCCGTAATGTCAATCAATCTTATTAGTGTTTGACAGTGTGTATAAAACTCATGCCATCCACAGTCTTGGCTCCCTTTCCTCCTCATCAACAGACAGGTGTCTCAGTTCTAACGCACATAGAGATTGAAAATAGAATACATGTGAAACCATTTCTGTCTTGCTAATGATCCAACTAAACCATGAGCTAATAGAGAAAGACAGGTGAAGACATCTTCCAACATGCATATAAGAACAGACACACACTCACTGCAGCTTCTTAAATTCAAGTTTAGCTAGAACCTTCACAAAATGAACATATTATGAGATGATCCACCACTATCGCACTAATCCCCAGATGTACGTGTTGCTAATCTCTTTAGCCGCTCACATGTTAAATTAGCCCTAATATCTGCTGGGATTCAGAGCCATAGAGGCCCACCTACACGTGGGCTACCGCCCAGGTTTGGGTCACTTCTCTCCCCCAGCACTGAAAAAAAGATACAGATATTAGCGTGGGGTGTCAGCAGTGGTGGTAGTGGTGGTGGTGGGGGGGTGAGGGAAGTAGCAGTGATAGCCATTCGTCACCCTGCCTATCTTGCTCTGACAGATGGGGAGTGCGGCATGCCACATAGAGGAGTCACTGCCTGTAATGACATTAGAGGCACAATGAGACCTGATACACATTTTTCTGCTCCCTCGCTGCTTGGCCATCAACTCATGTCTTTGCTTGATCCATCTCCTCCTCTAATACTTAAAGGTACTAAGTGCCATGCACCACTATTTCCAAATCAAAAGCACAAACACCCAGTAAATGCACTCCCACAAACCCACATGCGCATTTACATCCAGCAGAAACACAAAAAAGAAAGTCTACACTTTTTTTTTCCCATGGAGGGAAAAGAAAACTTGTAACAGAAATGCTCAAGTAAAAACAGAGCACTGTGAGTGTGTACTGACATTCAGATTGTATTTGGAAAACGATATTAGAGCACATTTTTTTCTTCCTTCTCTTCAAGGAAATGAGAGTTTATTTAAAAAGAGAGAGCGTTTATTTAATGTACCATACACCTCCTAAAAGGTTTACTTACAGCAGTGTAATATGTTATTTTAACCACATTTCCTAGGAGGATAGCGGATACTAGTGTTATAGTGTTATACACCAATACATATATGTACGTTTCTCATGTATATACATAGCAGGACACATGCTATCACCAAATGTGTTGTGCAGATGTACCATGAGCTGAGTCTGTGCTGCCGAGGTGGGGTTTCTTAGAAAAACATAGCCAATCCTGTCATGATAAATTGCCCTCCCAAATTTGTTATAATGTGTAGAATTAGGATTTGAAAACTTCCACATCAGCAGAATACTGCACATACTGCGTGAGCAGGAGAAGCCGTTTCCCTGTAAACATGTTCCCTGACATTTCTCTGAATCTTATAAGCTATTTTGTGCCAGTTTTGTATTTGGAATTGGAGTTCTTGGACATTTTGTCTCCTGATTCTCAGACGGAACTGTGCAGCAGCTGTCCTTCACAGTAACCAATTAGACCCGAGCATTAGTCAAAGTAAAGTTCCTCTTTTTGTTACCCCCTTGATTCAGAGGAGTCGTTTTCAGCGTCTGTCCTCGGTAACAAAGCCACATTAACAAGCACCCTACAGACTGTCTATTAGAATGTGAAAAAGCGCCGTGTGCTGTATATTAGTTTTTAGTGACTAAACACTTGGGAGAGAGGCGACCTAGAATCAAGCCTTGTGGCGCACTGAGTGTATATGTTCTCATCGTCCTCTCAGCTCCCTCTTCGGAGACCCGGAGAGAGAGAACACTCATTAGATCTATGTGCTGAATCGCTGCTCTCTCTCCATTTCTCCCATCCTCCCAACCTTCACTCCCCCCCCCCTCTTTCTCTCTCTGTCCGTCTGCTTAACAGATGGGAGGGTCATGGGTAGAGCTCTTCCCCTCCCCCTGGAGAGGCATGGTGCCTGTTCAAAAGATCCCTCTTTATGCTTCACTCCATTTCCCACTCCTCTCTCAATTTCTCTGTTTTCTCCTCCTTCTCTTTCATTGTCACCTCTCCAACTCAAAGCACAGAGATTTGGGACCCACGCTATAAAACAAGCAGAGGAGCAAACGCTGTCCTTCTGTCTGCATGGTGCCAGCGTGCTCTCCGACATTAGCGGCCCACTCAGGCCTCCTTCCAGTTACCAGGCGAGTGTGAATGCAAGCAAGCCATTAGTCATAGAAACTTGCCATTCCCTCTTTCCTCGCACTTAACTTTGAGATCAGTAAATTGGTTTAATGTGTACAAGCCGGTTTCTATTTCTCTGCTTCTGTCTTCTTGCTACTCACTCACCTCATTTGCCCTCTCAAGGTCAGATGTCAGCGTCAGTCCCTTGTGAAAAATTCCTGAGGATTACTGCTTTGTGCCACTTGACCATGCTCACTAAGCGGTACTTGTTTCCTGCATTTCCCTCCGTTTCACTGTCTTGGCGTCATGAGGCTAAATTGGATTGAGTGATTCAGTGGTAATCTGTTAAGTTAACTGATGCTCTATCCACCACAAGGGAAGGAGAGGGAAGGGAGCCCGATGAGGAGGTGGGCAAGCGGTTCTTATCCAAGCTGCCTGGCACTCATATGGGACGGAGGCGGGTGTGAGGAAAGGGGAAGGGGGAAGGGAGGGGGGTATGCGTTGTTGTGTAGGAGGAGGTAAGGAGGCAAGAGTGAGACGGCATGAGAAGAGGAGGTGGCTGAGTAGAGGAGGCGCTGACACGGGGCTAAGCGGCAACAGAGCCTCACCTCAGGGAGCGTTGGCTGGTGCTGGGAGCCAAAAGCAGGGATTAAATGTTCAGGACACGGGCTTAGTCTTAGTGTTAATGTTACGTAAGGCCTAAGGTGTTGCCCCAGCGGGTGTTGACATTGAGAGGTTCAGTGGGAGGAATGAGGAGGAGGAGGAAGCCAGAAGGCAGGGATCACGGAGGTAACCCCTGGTTTTCTGGAGTGATGCCCGAGCTGGTTAGTGTTCAGTACAAAGACTGGGAGGGGATGATGCTGTCAGCCCGTGATTGAGGTACGCCAGCTTGATTGATATCCTTGTCTGGCTGTCTTGTGCCAAGCGCCTTAGTGCTGGCTTGTAATCCTAGTTTGTCTGACAACATCCCTCTTTGTTTTCTTCCAGAGGGCATCTCTTTGTTTTTCTGTCTAAGGATGGGTGTGTTTGCACAGAACGATGCTAAAATGTTCCAGATAGCCTCTTTAGAGATGCCACCAAGTTATTTTAGATCTTGCTATTATTATTGTCCTAACTGCCAAAAGATGCGTTTATGTCTGTATCTTATTTCTTCCATAAGTGGGTGTTTTCCAAACCATCAACTCTGGAAGCTTTTTTTTTTTGTTTTTGTCACGCATTTCATCATTGTTCAAATTGTTTCACTTTGTTTCCCATTTAGGTGTCAGAAAGCCTGAAATATGCATAATAATTGATTTTAATTTTTAAATTAATTTGCAGACAAACTCACATGTTGGAAATAAACTTGACACCCATACTGCTGCTACTGCAGGTGGTGTACACCTTCTATATCATGTTGCAAATTCAAAGATCTACAGTTGTGTACTGCTGTTACAGGCGTTGGTCTGTCACACTATCCCTGGATGCCCCTTTTGCACACCTTCGTTATCAATGTCCTACTCTCTAGAAGAAAGAGGTCAAGTGCATAGCAATGTGCTGCGCTCACCTCGGGGGTTTAGAGCTTTCTTGTGCTTTCTCATGCATGTTACTCAATAAATACATGGATTCAGGTTAGGAAAAGATAAAAAAAAAACAGAAGAAGGGAAAGAAAATGCAGTACAATGTGCACATATGAGTGAGGCAGCGTGCAAAAGAGATAATATGTGAGTGTGGAAGAGAGCAAGGGTGCATGAGAAAAGAGAGAGAGTGATAGAGGGAGAGAGAGAGAGAGAGACTGTCATGTCTTTTGGTGAAGCGGTGTCGTCTTCCACATCAATGTCTGATGCTTGTGCTGCCAGGTGCCGGAAATCTGGTTCAGAAAGGAGAGAAGAGAGAAGAAAGAGAAAGTCGAGAAAAAAAGGCAGGGTAGATAGAGGATTTTTTTTTTTTTTTATGTGACGGCAATGACAGCTTCCCTGCATTGCACTGAGCTTAAATAATGGGATGCTCATTTGCATAACGAGGGACGTTATCACCTCTACTGTCAAAAGAAAACACAACAACAGTTCTTCTGCTCCTCCCTGAGATAGATTGGGTTGGCCTACTTTAGCACTCTAGAGAGATGCACTGGAGCTCTGGCTTAGCCAAGCTCTCTCTCTCTCTCTCTCTCTCTCTCTCTCTCTCTCTCTCTCTCTCTCTCTCGCACACGCATACACACACATACACACACACACACACACACACACACACACGCAAGCCTATGCATGCACACACTCACTCATTCGAACTTTTTGGCGTGCAGCTTTTGTCTTTGCACATGAAGTCCAGCTCATCAGCTGTTGGCCTTCATTCTTTAAACACAGGTACACGCACATACACGTGTTCACACACACACACACACACACACACACACACACACACACACACACAAAGACAAGAGCATGTTTTCAGATGCTCCTCAGATGCCCCCAATGGCATGCAACGTT
The DNA here is from genome assembly GCF_037954235.1 of Aulostomus chinensis. NCBI lineage: Eukaryota > Metazoa > Chordata > Actinopteri > Syngnathiformes > Aulostomidae > Aulostomus > Aulostomus chinensis. Next base: position 4,773,345 of record NC_141325.1, read on the forward strand.
TCCAGCTGGATTAAATTCATGTTGGAATTTTGTTTGATTCCTGTCTCGAACAACTGTCCTTTTACCGTGTTTCAAAAGATCACACTTGGCACTTTTTTTGTACTTTTTTCTGTTGTCTTTGTTGTGCCAGAATGTGGCAAGACTTTTACATCTGTATTCCATCCTGCAACTCACATCTGCCATTTTGGAGAAGAGCTCCAGATAGAGCAGAGCAAGTCTGCCAGTTCCTTTGTCAATACAGTGAAGTTTCGTGGGAAGAAACAAAATGTATTTCTCATTCTCGAGGTAATGTTACAGTGTTGGTGATTAGAGCGTTTAAGTTAGCGGCACTTCCAAAACACTGTCAAACTCTCTGTGAACGAGGCGAGATCCTGACAGCGCTGTCTCCTCTCATAGTCGGTGCTTGGGAGAAAAAAAAATGCAAAAACTGATTTGCATGATATCGACAGTGAAAAACACAGCAGTTCTCACAACATTGTTGACAGATTCTTTGTCTTTCTTCACCCTCCCTTGTGGCTGCCATGATGCCACTTTAATAATTTTTTTCTCTCTCAGTATTTTGCCATATTTCATTTCATTTAATGCTTATCCTCTTCTCTACCTCCCCCCTTTTCTTTTCTTGCAGGTACAGATGCTGGAATCTTTGAGTTGATTGGAAAAACATAGAAAGCAGGGAAAAAAAGACAGATAAAGGAAGAACAGAAGAGGGAAGAGAAAGAAGAAGAAGAAGAAAGAGAAAGAATAAAGTTCTTTAGAAAGAGGAGAGAAAGAAAGAGACGGGGACGATGGGGAGGAAAAAGATTCAGATCACGCGGATTATGGATGAACGCAACAGACAGGTGAGTCTCTGGGGGGATGGGAGGATGGATGAGTGTGAGGGTGGGGGGAGGGGGAGAGGGGTAGGAGGGAGAAACACCTTGTATCCCATACACGGCCCTCAACAATGAAGGTCTTCTGAGAGTCTGGCCAATATGAACTGTGGGGGGGGGGGGGGGGGGTGACAGAGAGGTGGATGCAGTTATTGCTTTGGGCGGAAGTGTTTCTTTGGTTTACAACAGCAGGTTTGTTACCCCCAATACGCCAAACCAAAGTGGGGCCGTTTTCTCTTAAAGAGGATTTGCATTAGAATATTTTTAATTCTGTATATCACTGCTGGCTCTCCGGCTGACACACAACTTTAGCACCCTTCACACACCCAACCTCTCACACCATGCCACCCTGTTTAGCTCACGAGCAGTGGAATATTCCCAGCAGAGAGTGGTGGGACGGTGAGGCAGGGTGGGAGAGAGCAAACAAATAACCAAACACAGATATGGTCTAACGTTGCTGCAGGGTGGAGATTAATGACAACCTAGGAGACAAATGCTGAAATGTTCTTGAGCGCTACTAGTAGTAGATGGAGGATAAATACATCAGGTGGGACAAATATATTGAATCTTTGAGTGGCTCTTTTTTACCGCTAGCTTTACTTGAAAGAGACATAATAAATAGTGCACAACATGAGTCAAGCAGACATTCAAGTCTGTGGCAGGAAATAGATAAAGACTGAGCTCTCTCACCGCCCTCGAGGCCCTCAATCGATCACTTCCTGTGGCACAAGTGACCACTGACACTCTGTCAGCTTCCTGGCAGCCCCAATTGGATCCATACGCTGCTAACGTGGCCCCTGGACCACAGGTCAAACACAGGCACTTTATCTACACACGGGCCCCCTTCATTGCTTTCACCACGTCTTAATCGTGCGTCACAAGTTTGACACAGTAATGCTTTTCATCAGTTTTTCACGGTGGGCTTTATCAAGCGCAGTCATTTGTAGAGCAACACAATGTAAAGCAGCTCCAGGTATCGATTGGGCATTACTGAACAAGCGAGTGAAGCAGATTTTAACCCCCGTCGCGAGTGATCCGGACGAGTGTGATTGCAAGTGACAAAACAAGGGAGTGGGAGTGCACCTGAGATAAAGAAGAAACGTCCAGTTATCATGTGTCATGTTTGTGACACTTTAGAAAGAAGGGTGCAGGAGCTACATGGGAAGAGGTTTGTAAAACCAGCACAAAATGGTATGGGATGAGATTTCTGTTTTGTCATTGAAAGACAGACAGAGAGAGAGACAGAGAGAGAAGAGGAGGAGGTCACAGAGTTTTAGTTGAAGACTAAAGCTATCATGTTGCAGCAGCACCCACACTTCCTCCTTACTGTTATCTCAGCCCTTCTCTCTCGTCCCACCTTAGACTGGACCCGCCGGTCGCACCAGGCAATCCGGCTCCGGAGGATAAGGAGGGAAAGAGGGAGACAGGAAGGACACCTGAAGGGAATCGATGCCTGAGATATCCGGGCTTTACTTACAGCGAGAGGAGGCAGGGGAGAGAAAGGGTTCAGGGAAAGACGAATCAATATACCACTAGATTTTGTTGTTTTGATCTCCAAAGTGATAGATTACTTATTTGGTTGTTGCTGTAGTCAAATAATGAATCCGGCTGATATGATGTCATAAAATCACATGTCATTCACCCTGGGGCCTAAATAAATGACATCACCGCATTTGTAGAGGCGTACAGTGCATCACAAGACTGGGAGAAATACTTATATTTTCTTCTTAAAAAACAGAAAGAAAAAAATACGGAAGCTTTGGTTTTGCATATTTTCACTTCCTCTATGAGAAAATGTCCCAGAGCCCAAGCCAAATAAACACCAGTGGAGTTTGTATAGTGTTGCTTCCAAAATCACATTCCTCACATACTTGTACTGCTCGCCTATTACATATGTTTAAATAGTGTTTCTGTCCTCTTTAAGCTCTTCTGTGTTTCGCAAATTGGGATTGTAAGTTTAATGCTATCTAACAATCAATTTGACAGTCAGAACATGGGCCAATAATCATCCATCCATCCATTTTCTACCACTTATCCTGTTAAGGGTTGCGGGGGGTGGGGGTGGAGCCTTTCTCAGCAGCCTTCAGGCGAGAGGCAGGTTTCACCCTGGACGGGTCGCCAGCCCAAGGCAGGGCCAACGCATGTAGACAGACAACCATTCACACTCTCAGCCACATTTATGGTCAGTTTAGAGTCTGGATTAACCTGGTCCCCTCTTGATGTCTTTGGACTGTGGGAGGAAGCCAGAGTACCGGAGAGAACCCACGCAGGAACAGGGAGAACATGCAGACTCCACACAGAGAGATCCCGTGCCCGAGCCGGGTCTCAAACCCGGAACCTTCTTGCTTTGAGGCGACAGTGCTGACCACTGCACCACCGCGCCGCCACAAAAATCATCTCTGTCCAAAAATGATAACGACCTTATTTAAATTTCCAGAATATTACCTGTCTGCACTCGTCTTTCATACTACAACCTTTGAGGAAATGTCAAAAATGTGTGTTTCTGTCAGCACCAGTGTGCCACCTACAGCGCTACTCTGACCCCCCATCCCTGCCCTCCCTGCAGTGGCAGCATCACAGCGGGCACAGGGCCTGGCTCTCTCTGGGCGGCCACTTTGGGCTGCCACCCCAGGCCCCGAAACACTTCCCTAGAGCAGGGGCAGAAGGGCCAGGCCTCCCTGGTGTTGACTGGCTGCCCAGAGCTCTGGACAGTGGACAGCAGTGTGTGAGCACTGGCTCCAAGCCCCCTGACCACTCAGACCCTCTCCCAGCCTCGGGCACATGAAAGAGCCCCCTGTGCCATAAACTCATGGACTGCACACAGAAAGCAGACTCTCTTGCCCCAGCACATCGACACACACTCCTACAGTACACGATACAGGTGTGTGTGTGTGTGTGTGTGTGTGTGTGTGTGTGTGTGTGTGTGTGTGTGTGTGTGCCCACACATAGATTTGAGACGCTGCAGATTAAACTCAGACACTTACATAGATGCATTTAATGTCGACAAATAAATGCTTGTAAACACATGTAAGCCTAAATATCAAATTCTCTAGACGAGGTCTTGGGGACTAATTGACTGCAGTTGGCTCTAATTAGTGTTACCTCTCCAGCCAGTACACACAGTGGGCTTCATTTAGGGTGACTTGTATGTGTGTGTGTGTGTGCTAGGGGGTGACATATGGGCTCCAAAGGGGAAGGGACCTAGGGCCAAAGGTTAAACATGGATCAGGTCAGTGACAGGAAGTAAAACAACTTTATCTCTCAACTCCCCCAAACACAGAAGTATATATTTGGCTTTAAGAGGATAGAAAAACACACTATATGTCATCTTGCATGTCCTCCCCTCTCCCCCTACAACTGCAGCTGCTATAAGGGGCCTTGTCTCCACGACAAAGCAGTACTCTCTCCAATCAACAGCACTAGGGTGAGAAAATGTGCGAGTGAAATTAACAGCAGGAAAATAATGAGGCCCACAGGGTAGCTCCTCACCCCTGCACCCCTCCTCTAATTCCCTGTTTCCCACTTCCCTACCAGTGGCACTCATCCTGTCATATATTCACCTCACCTGAACAGGTTCACCAAGCTCCCGCCTTCTCTGTATTTATTCTCCTTTGCCTTCTCGACTTAGTTCTTGATTTGTTTCTCATCCAAACCTTCTTCACATGGTTAATTACGCTCTCTCACCTCACGATCTAATTTCCTCACATCTCTCGTGTGCAACAGAAGGTCTTAATGGTTCATGTGTAGCTTCCTCTCCTTTGTTAGGAATTGATCGTCACCTAAGTTTAAAAAAATAATGACCATGAGTTTAGAAAAAACAAATACCAAAGACCTACAGCATACGACAATCAGATTATATAAAATTCCCCCAAATTTGAGAAAACAATCTGAAACTGTTCAACTTTCATTTAAATTATTTTTGATCTCACATGAAATCTGGCTCTTAATCTGTATTTTATTTAGGTCTTTTCTCCATTTCCTCAAAACCTGAGACTCAATTCAGAGAAAAGTGGGGTTAATTTCATGCAGCCGACATCACAAAAGTAATTCAATGCAAACATAGTGTCTGTGTAAAAAATACATTTAAAACGGTCTGTTCAATGTAAGACAAAACTTCATGGTTAAAAAAAGTGAAAATGATACAGTCCAATTTCAGCTGTAGTGCTATGACAAAGTTTATTCACCGCAGATGAATGACAACAAGTTATTTTTGTCATTCTGGCCACTAAGTTGGGCCTTGCTATGTAACATCCAGGGGTTTTTTTTAGCCAGTGGGTATATCCTTTCCCAGTTGCGGCTTTTCAGCATAAACAGGAACATACAGAGAAGGAAGAGAGCCAGCCTTTATAGTTCAGTACTGAAATGTAATTACTCGCTCTGGCAAGAAGAACAATCCAAACTGGTGTGTATTTTGAGACACCTGGAGCTAAAATTGGCATAACTGATATAGCGCTCTCAATCACTTCTACCAGTTAGCTTTTAATGACTCTAAGTGGACTTTTTCGTTCAGTTCGGCTGGATTCAGACTTCTGCGGCCTCCTTTTCTACTGTATCATGACAGCACTCAGACAAGGATGATAATGGGGGTTCTGAGGAGAGAGGAGCATGGCATATATTAGAGGTGGGACAAAGCTTCCTTTGTCATAATGCCCCTCTTAGCAGCTTCCTTGGCTGTGAGGCAGAGTTCAGACCCAGGTCCTGGGCTCCTCTTATTCCTTTTGCGTAAGCCTGTGTCTTCCTGCTTGGCCCCTGACAATGGGATAAGTGTTTGTCTCAAGACAAACTGTGCTGCTCCTTGACTGACTGACGTGTGTGTGTGTTTGTGTGTGTGTGTGTGGGGGGGGGGGGGTCTCGGCTCGCCTCACGCCATGTTTGGTTTGCTAACCAGTAGTTTTTGGTGCTTCTCTCCACCTCCCCCCCCCACCACCACCACCACCACCACACACCACCCCCTCCCCCCAGGGAAGCAGGCAGGAGGTGGGAAGCAGAAGCGAAGCCATTGTGAAGGGGAAGCCACTGGCCTCTTCCTGTTATGAGAGGAAATGCATACAAATGTGCTTCCTGTGCATCCACCCCCCCCCCCCCTCTGTCTCCCCTCTCACCCATGAGGCAGTGAATCTTCCACTATCTCTCCCTCTGTTTATCCCAGGCTATTAACAGAAGTTATCAGATAATGCTTTCCAAATAGAGTGGGGTTACAACCATACTCTTTAATACATTCAATTAAATATGAAGAGAGCAAAAATCCCCACATGAGCAAACACTGTGTGGCAGTGGCAACAAAAATTTGCTCTTGATGGGCAGGGGATATGACATCATCTCTGTCATATTTTACATGTTTAGGTGTTTATTGACTTTGCATTTGTACGTGAAAGCATTAAAATCTCTCTTGAGATGAGATGGAGCTGAGGAGGAGCCCTCCTGGGTTATGCTCATAGGAGGAGTTTCTAATATTTTATCCATCACAATCGCACACTTTTTAACCCAAATTAGCAGGTTGTGAGGTGTAGTTTAGAGGATTCCAAGACATATAATAAAGATACGGAACACACTGTATTGCCTGAATGTTGAGACTTAAACTAAAGAACGTGTATGCATGGAGGAACACGCGTGTCAGGCTGAGAAAAACTGTCTGCTGAACTCACACAAAAAAATGCCACAGTTGACCATCTACAAAATGTGTGTGTGTGTGTGTGTGTGTGTGTGTGTGTGATAGAGAGAGAAGAGAGAGTGTGTGTGTGTGTGTGTGTTAATATTACTACAGAATACTATTTTATTTTTTACTGTGAAAAGTTGGGTTGACACTCCCACACTCACATTGGTCCCATTTTAGTACAGTACACGTAGTGGAAAATGTGCTCTAACATCACACTTTCTCTCGAGTCTAACAGCCCCCACTGACCAAGGAAACAATGGTTGCACCCACATTGACTTAAAAGTCCTTCACATTCAGTGAAGGAAGTAATGTCCAAGTTATGTAAAAGACCATACACCAGAATTATTTCTTTTTTTACATACTTATAAACAGATTATTAGTGATATGTAGTAAAAAAAAAAAAAAAAATCTGCTGACAAAACCATTTAATCACCATAAATTCTATTATGTTATCAGTAGTGTTCTTTTTTCCTAGCCGAAGAAGCCATCCAGGGCCTGTCAGTGTGAGAAAGCTGCAAATATTAGTGGGTCAGGTGTTTCATCTGCTTTAACCCACTCAGAGAGCAGAGTAGCAGCTCACAGAATGCAGTTTTACAGCTGCTGTGTGGGCTGAGAAAGCTGTTTTGAGTTTGCACTGGAAAGTCCAGTGGTGACATCACCGGCTCAATTGTTGATGGGCTAACAGGGTCACATGACAGCTTCGTGAAGTCACGACAGAGTGTCAGAGCACCTAAAAATTGCACAGCTTAGAAGCAGAGTAGATATTGTCACATCTGACGTGATGATAGCACCAGTACTCACCATCCACGCAGGCATAAGACTGTATTTTAGAGTGTGTATGTTCAAGCATGTACACTTAGGCATGCTTGCTTGGATGTATGTGTCACATTGAGATGTGGGGGTGTGCTGTGATATTTATCTAGGTGTTATTTGTGTGGTCAGTTCAAGCTTTTTCACAATCACACTCATTCTCTCCCCGTGGCGTTGTTAGAGTCGTGTGTGAATTATAATATGTGGCAAAGGAATGTGCAGTTCCTCATTTAAAGTGTGAAGCTCAAGATGACTCTGATTGTGGCTTTGACTGGTCTCTCTTTTTTTTTTCCCTCCAGATTAAAAACATAGGAGTCTTCCAAGTTACTTTTGACCTTAAAGTTTACTTGGAGTTTTGCTGACGTGTATGATTGGACCTCTAATATGAGAGCGATCTGAGCACGCTAGTGGACGTCCCCTTTGGGACCAGCAGCTCTGGGACTCTGGGACTTGCACCCAGTGTGCTACATGTTCTGTGTGCCACCTTTTGTAACATTAATGGCTCCAGCAGAGTGACGATCAAGTGCGTGGGTGATAACGGACCGGAGTCGGCTGTACTTTTCTGACCTTACAGTTCTGCAGTCCCATCATCATGCACATGCTTGTGTACAGTGTGATTTTATTAGAGTGGTGTACCGTGCAACATGTTTTGGTTGTGATGATTAATCTTATTGTCTCAAAGTGCCTTTTGGTCTTACAGAGGCTGTTTTTTTTCATGTGTTTCACATTTCAGTGTGATTGTGTAAATGTCAGCATGGTATTTAGAGCCCATGGGAGCTGTTTCTCATCGCCAAATCAGATGCGCATTTGTACCAAGATACAAATCCTTACATTGCGCGCATGCGCGCGCACACACACACACACACACACACACACACACACACACACACACACACACACACACACACACACACACACACAGGTTTGTCAGGACTTAGACGCAGCGTCTGGTTGTGACAGATTGCCAGCATGGTTTGGTGATTTTGCTCGAAAACCTTCAGGAAAGATGCTGGCCCAGGACACAACAGTTCGCACAAGTTTTACTCACTCGAAGGAGAGAGAGGGAGAAAGGGTGGAGGGGACTTTTGATATTCAGTTTCCCGGGTGCATCCTGGTAGATATGATTTCACGAAATCCAAAACGATCTATCAATATCCATCCACCTCCATCTCCTCTTTCAGCTCTCAAAGTTGTGCAGCTAGATTGTGAAGGGCAGATTTATTCCACAAGTCTATCCATGCACTAGCCTGGTCTACCACACTTTATTTAATAAGACTGCTGTTATCATCTTTGTGTTCAGAGCATGATTAACCAAGTATTTGGAGGTTTTCATTCTGTATTTTTTGGCCCACTTAAGTGTCAGAAGAGAATAGACAAACATGCAGTTAATCAACAAACTGAGATCATGCCAGCTGAGCAGAGCTCTGGCAGCATGTCTCTGTAAAAAGCTTTGTCAGAACACATCTCCAATGTGAATAATACACAGAGTCACAGAAGAAAATAAAAGAAAGCTGATTTATAAAAAAAGATAAAGCAGTGTTGCCCAGAGAGGCGAGCTTGCAGTGCACTTTTTAAAAATAAATAAATAAATAAATTTCCCATAGAGCCAGAGAGCTGGCTTGAAAAAGAAACCAGGTGCAGCTCACTGGAATTAACTCACTTTCACTGCTCTAGTTTTGATCCAAACAATAGAGGAACAGAGGCTGTTCTTTTTTGACAGTGTGGGCACTTGTGTTTGGCCTCTCTCTCTCCCTCTTTCTCTCTCTCTCTCTCTCTCTCTCTCTCTCAAACACACACACACACACAAGCTCACACACAGAGACAAAGAAATAAGGCCCCATCAGAGGATACATTTTGTGGTTTAAATTGAGCACATTGGCGTCACTTCACCCCTCAGAAACACCTTCACACACAGTATTTATATCAATCGATTGTTATAATGACCATGACATGTAAATGCCACCGTGAGAACCTTTTTTTTAATTAAGATAGATGCATTTTTGGCCCGACATGTTCCCTCCGTGTGCTTTGATGTTAAAAAAAAAAAACAACTGATCTTCTTAACCGTTATTTTTGTGAGACAGAGTGTTTTCAGTTCCTTAAATGCTTCTTTTTTTGTCTTTTTTTCCTGGTATAGTGGTTGGACTGTTACAGTCAAGGGCTGTTAAACCTTCAGCAGACTTCACTTTTCCATTAAAGCTGTCTCCCTGACAATAATACAATGAGAACACCCCTATTATGTCACACGTTGCTCTTCCCTCATTACAGCATGAAGGTCTCGAGTGGGGGATTTTTCTCAGTTATAATTAAATGATTAATACAAATAAGAAAATAGGTTGATTTGATTATAGCAGTGCCTCGAAAAGGCCATATTCAGTGACACTGTATGTGAATAGACATCTACTGTCTTTTGTTCCGACCGCAACTAATCATTAGCCTCTGTTTTTTTCCCTCCATCTCCTTCTCTTGATCCAGGTGACATTTACAAAGCGAAAGTTCGGCCTGATGAAAAAGGCCTATGAGCTGAGTGTGCTGTGTGACTGTGAGATTGCCCTGATCATCTTCAATAGCACCAACAAGCTGTTCCAGTACGCCAGCACAGACATGGACAAGGTCCTGCTGAAATACACCGAGTACAACGAGCCCCACGAGAGCAGGACCAACTCGGATATTGTGGAGGTAAGTTACAAAAAAGAAAAACCACGAACGGCACACACGCACAGATGCACTGGATTACACACACACGCATGCATGCAAACACACAAGCAGACAGATGGTGACAGCATTTGTGACTCATCCTGCAACCCGTACTTCTCTCTTTTTGGCGTCACATTTAAAATAGCGTTAGAAATAAATGCTCAGATAGTCTGCCAGGCTTCCAAAAGGTTCATCTCGAGTATCAACAAATTAAAGGGATAGGTGGTTAAAAAAAGAAATGAAACTTTGGTCATATTTACTCCCCCTCATTCTGATGGAAGGTCAGGTGGAGTGTTTCAGTCCTCAAAACACAGCCGGAGTTTCACAGGAAAAAGACAATCCAGTAATTTCCCAAAACTGAAGTGAATGGAGACCAAGAAAAGGTAAAAAATCCAAAAAAAAATCCAAATAAAACTGCTGTGGTTTTAACCAAACTGTTTGATGCAGATCAGGACACTTAGCTTGATGGTTTTTAATACACTGTTCTGTTGTTTTTGTTTTATTTTTGAAAATTAGTCTCCATTCACTTCACTTGTTTGGGACATTACTAGAACGCTTCCACCGACATAAGGGTGAGGAGGAAATGACTTAATGATGTAATTCCTATAATAAAGATTCTTTTAAGCAGAATTTCACAAATTATTCAATATTCTTGTAATGCCTGCACTTGTATATTATAAAAAGGTACCTCTCATTGATTTGGCCCCTTCAGACACCCAAGGGTGCGTAATCACCAGGCCCGTCACCACTGATGGGCCTCCTAAACTAGGATGTTGATCTGACTTGCTTTGGACACATGTCACTAGTGTGTCTCCTGGCAATTGTAAACAGCTGCCGGCGAGCCAGTGGGCACATAGATAAAGCAGGAAATGACGCCGACACTCTCCAGGATCCTTAAGCTCTCAACGTGAAGTTGTTATGCAACATTGTCACTGGAGCTGGAAACCACGCGTGCTGATCCAGCTATGCCTGTCTGACAAAATCCTGATGAATAAGTACATTCCAACTGATTATGATGCAGTAGTTCCAGTTTTTATCTGCCTGTTGATTATATACTTTACACATATCAACAATGACACTTCTACTGCATTAAAATGAAATGTATTTACGCTTGCAAATTTCCTCGGTTCACCATCAAAAAACTGTTTATTTCATGATTCACAAGAGCATATAGCCACAACTACATTTCTTATTATTTAAGTGAAAATGGGGAACAATTAGATACCTCACATACTTTTCAGAAAACTGAACTCAAGCGTATCGTCATCACATTTATTGTCTGTGCATCTTATAACAGGCAATACACTACTTGTATTGTTTTGCAGATTAATTCTTCAAATGTGTCCATATGTTCTCCCTTTGTTTTCGTTGTTCTTGCATCCTCAGTATGTAATTAAACCAACACCTAAAGCCAGCATGGTCTTAATTTGTTAGGTCTACTTGCTCACAAATTATGCAGAACACCTGTCATTGTCAGCGCGGTGTTTAAAAAAAAAAAAAAAAGACAGAACGTACCAGAGAAAAGTGAGGAGCAATAAGATGTGATGAATGTTTCTCCCTACCACACATGCACCTATGGATCCGGCAGACACTGATCAAACAGCACTGGACATGTTTTTATCTTTTCATACTGGTGTTACTGGGCTTGTTGCCCATCCACGGGTGGACCACCAGGAACTCTCGTGCTATTCCAGATGGTACGCTGCCCCCGACTGCAAACCTTTATGAATTTACAAAGTTGTATCAACTGTTCTGCTTTTTATTTGGCCTTGAATCATCGCAACCCTTTATGTAATTACCTCTTTGTTCATATAAAACATTTGGATGTTTAAAATGCAGCGTAGATATATTACAAAACAACACGCTATCGTTAGCCCTCCTCAGTCACCACTGCCATTCGGTGCAGTCAAATACGTATTGTGTTAATGCAGCTCATACGTTAAATCATACACCACTTAACATATGGCTGACCTTAATGAGGTAAACAAAGATAATGGATTGGACTGGGTGCATTATCATGGACAGTATTTAGAAGCAGAAATAAATCAGCTAAATGTATTTTTCAATGCACTTATTCCCTTCTGGTATGTGATAATATAGAGACTTTTTTGAATTATTTACATAGTTGAGGGAATCCTTTTGAAAGCATGTATTCTTTTTAAAAGTACAAAATGCTGTTCAACTGTAAAACATCAAATAATCAACAAAGCTATTTCTATGTTCAGTCCCCAAAGCTTAGTCTGATTGGAAATCCATATGATTTGCCACAGTTTGTGCAAAATCAACCGTATCCAAGTAAATCAGGGGGGATAAAAAATAATCCTCTATGCATTTTATCATTTACATTAACCCATTTGGCACAAAATCATACCCCCGGTGTGCATTATAAACACTCCTATCCTTCACACACCAAGCCCCTGAGCCATTGTGCCCCAGCTGAACCAGATGAAGAGAGTTGTCACATGTTTCGGCAAGTGCCTGATGAGAATTACCTACTTTGAAGCTCTCTCTATGTAACTGTGTCTCCATTAGCCAGCAGAGAATGGCTAACGTGTAAACAGCCGTGTCAGGGGAGGACGGTAAAAAGCCTAGTGGGGGGAGAGAACTGTGGAGCTCTACCTTCACCAGAGATCCCTGGAGGACTCGGGCTCTGTGCGTTCTCTGTTCGCTGTGTTCTCTGAGCGACTCGCAGCGGGAGAAATCGATCTGAAGAGGCCTTGAGCCTTAGCTTGAGTGTGCTAACGGGATTGGCCACAGGGTTGACACCAGCACGTTTAGCAAGGATGGGAGGAGGGTGTATGGATCAGGGGTTGGATCTCTCCTGCCGAGCCTTGTGCGCTGCTGCTAGGCTACGTCACAGGTGCAGAAACGTGGGTGGGTTGTCAAGTTGGGGGGGTTGGAGCAGAGCGAACTTCCTGTTGAGATGATCAGGAGGAGGTTAACAACGAGCTGAAGGGCTGGACTTAGGCATGTAAATGAAATGTGTTTGCCCACAGAGAAACAATAAAGACCTTAATGTGACATTTGATATGTTTAATTTCAAATTTGTAGAAGACTCTTGTCTTTAGAAGTGTAGAGAAATACTTCCATCTCTCCCTCTGTTGCCGCTGTGCCTGAAGGTGTAGTGGGAGGAGAGGCAGAGGTAGGGGAGCGGAGCTCAGTGTGGGCGGCTGGCATAGAGGCCTGCTACATTAGCAATAAAGCTCTATGTAATTAGCATGTCTTTGGTTGATAATTAGCGTTGTTGAGAGAGTGGCACTGAGAGCGTTGCACAGCCTCTAAAGCTACTGCATGTTTACAAGAGGCTGGAGGGCTTTTCTCTCACTCTCTCTCTTCCTCTTTACCTCCATTTCTTTCTGCTATTATCCAGTTTTCATTCAAAGTAATGAATATTTTTTGCATCATGTTGAGACTATGTATATGGGTCAGCAGATTCATATGTGTGTGATAGAAATAGGGGTGGCGGGGGTTAGATAGAGAAGGTCTTGATGACTCACTTGTAAACCGTCTCAGCTGGGAATGACACTTCCACAAATATCTGTGAAAGCAAGAGACCAAGAACTCGCCAACCTTCCTCTGAGCACAAGTGGTAAAACAAAAGAGGCATTGCAACCGAGAATAACTACAAGTTATTATTCACAATGTATGATGTCCCTAATCACATGAATACAGTGCCAATTCAAACTGGAGCAGCTTTTCTTCTTTTCTTTTTTTTTTTTTCTTTCTTAAGTCACTTGTGATGACAGAGTAGTATTTATGTTACAGCGACTTCCTACACTAATGCTAATTGTTCAAAGTGACGTATAAGCTCAAGCAGGCTCTCGTGGCCAGTTAAAAGCAAACACAGAGATCCTCCGTCACTGGATATGTAAGCGAGGTCTAAGTGTGTCGTTCTGGCAGGTTTACAGTACTCTCTTGAGTCTGGCTCCAGATAAAACAGTCAAACATGCAGATAGATTTCCTAAACTCACAGGCTGCCAGGCCAGTTTCCTGGACATGTGAACGACATTAGGAGGAGAACCCAAATTGTAAAAATAGATCCAGTTCTTCTTCTACCTATCCTTTTATTCATCTTGAAGAACAGTGTAGGTTGTGGGAGGGTGTAAAGGTAACGAGTCACGACTAACAAGAGCTTCTTGCCGAAAAATACAGTAGCGAGGAGGTTGACTGACAGCCAGTCATGACGATGCCTTTCCCAGTTCCCGCTCGGAGAGTCTTGACAGTACTGAACTTTTTTTTTCTTTTTTTTTTCTTTTTTTTCTAATTTAATATCTTTCTTCAACTTCCAAATTCAATTCAAGTCTCTCGTCGTTTATTTTCTGTGAGCTCAAGTTGCTGGTCATCAACAGTGAGTCCACAAGTCCAAGTTAATATGACCTGGAGCCGCATCTCTGGAGTTGATAATGACAATAACATACGAGAGGCCTCACTTTCTCCTCCTGATGATTGCTGATGAGGCCCAAACCTGCACAGTGTTGACCGGCTCTTATTGTATTTGCTTGCTACCACAGCTCAACAACACATCTGAGCTGTGCCAAATCCTGCTCCACGGTGTGTTCGACTCCCTGTCTGTTGAAAGAAATAACACAAGTTTATGAAACAAGTGAGGGGCAAGTGGGTGAGCTACGAGACAGGGGTTATATTTCGTTAATATCCGGATAAACCTGTGGGGTATTATTAAGGAGGCATGGATACTGTGCAGTTTAAGCTAGTGCACACACATATAGGTGTGTACTGGAAGGGTGATTGCATGTGGACATAAATGGTGACAATTGGCTTGAACCCCGCAGAGTTGACGGCATTGTGATGACCTCAGCAAGCACAGCATGCTCTTATGCAATTGGTTCAAGTATCACATGGCATGGCACATGGCTCTTTGGTACTAAGCTCACCTCCCTGCCTGCTTGCCTACCTGCCAGAGGAAAGGCTGTTGGCCAATCCCATTTCCAGCAGATTAATCTAATCTGAAAGTTCAGCTCACCCTGTAATCTTAAACACCAGCAGCAGCAGTAGCAGCAGCAGTGGCAGCAGCAGTGGCAGCAGCAGTGGCAGCGTCCCTCCCCACCTAGCCTCATTTATTCACCTCTCTTCTTTCTTCTCTCCCCCTCTCCTCACCTTGCTGCTCAATGAGAGGGGGAAGGGGAGGAACAGAGGGATGGATGAGTGTGAGAAGAGAAGGAGGGAGGGAAAGAGGGATGGGGGGAGGCTGGTAATTATTTCCAAAGGTCATTCTGTTAATGACTACCCACTTGGCTAATGAGATTCAGCAAAGCTCCCTCACCATGTTTCACCCTGCGTATGTTTCACCAATGTGCCAAGATGTGTGAGAGGCACAGGTGTGATTTCAGTCCAGTGACAGTCCACCGGAGGCGTAGAAAGTAGCCGGCAGGTACATCTGGGAGACAGCAAGAAGAAGTATATCTGTATCACCTTATTTTCATGCTTTACACAAAGTTTCATCAGGTAAATATTACAGTCTCATTTAGCTCATGTCACCTCAAAAAAGGCCATTTTTCCCTACATATTTTAAAAGCTGTCACGTAATCTTCTCACAAGTCAACAGGACATATGATCCTCCTCTCTGAAGTACCAGTATGCTCATGTTCTGCTTCTCTCTCGCTCTTGAGAAAATATTTTCCAGCATGTGTGCTATTCTATGTGCTTATTTGGTTTCAAAACAGCATGGAGAACATTAGCCTTAAGGAGTTTCTGTGTTGATCGGCTTGCTGAATGACTTCTTCTCATGGCTCTCAAATACTGTGTAATTATTCCAGCTTGAATACCATCACTAATTTAGCCTCGACGACTTTTCACATGTGTCAGCATTCGAGTGAATTATCATATCTATCCTACAGTTGTCCGCAGTGATTTTGAGGTTTCAGGAGAGGGAACACAGGGTGGGGGTGTAAGGGGTGGGGTTGCCACGGTGATCACAGTACTTCAGTGTTTACTGGCAGTGGAGAGACAGGCAACATGGCTTGTTTTTCCCGGTGAAGTGAAGATTAAGGTCTGAAGCTGCTTTGACTGACTAAGTAAATTAACCTTATGACACCGGCAAGCTAACAGTATAACAATTTGTTAAAACAAGGACGGGTGACAGTCTGTGTGCACGTTAGAACGTGTCTTCAGAAATGTGCCTTGCCAGTTAGTGTATGGGATTAAGTTTAAGTTAATTACACAATGAGGATAAAAAAAGGGAGTACTGTCAATAACCATGCGCACACCTCTTCCTGTAGTGTCTGTGTGAACAATGATGGCATTAATGCCTCTGCAGCTCTCTCACAGAGTAACAAACAACCTCACAAGTCGGTGGAAGCTACCAAACAAGCCACCACACTTTGCATACTTGTAAAACATTCTCTAATGTTCAAAGTGTCATGAATCCCAGCGACAGAGGTACGCCTTTGTCCTCCACTCTCTCTCTCTTCCTTTCCACACCTGCATGTCCTGTTTGGTTTGGTTGTGGAGCTTCAGATGTGATGTTGTTTGCTCTGCCACATAAAAGGGGTATTAAGGGAAAACTAGAGAGGAAAGAAATGGGGAAAAGCTCTATATTTTTTTTTCCTGGAAATGTGTCCGCAGATGTGCAAAATCCTGAATTAGATACACAGTCTTAATAAACACATCATCATCAACATCATCGTCATCGTCGTCATTATCATCTATTTTATATGATCATCTCTTTATTTAATCAATTCTGAAAAAATGGTCTAAAAATAGTGTGTGGTTAAGTTAAAAATAGTTGCTGTTCTGGCGGGCCTTGCTGGGAGGACTTTCTTTTTCTCTTTCTGTCTTTCCCCCGTCTTGAGTTCGGGTGGTGGTGGTGGTGGTGGTTGGGGGTGGGGTGGGGGGTTGTTTCTGAAACAGAGTGAGTAAGTATCTTTCTGAGGATCAGCCATGAAGAACTGCCCTCGGCAACCATGTGCATGACATCGGCCTGAGACCCTGCGGTGCCTATAAACATTTGATCTAAGACAGAAGAAATGTTTTCTGGGGAAAAAAATATTGTTTCATCCCACACCTTTAAAGTTGCAATCCACCAGTATCTAGTACATTAAAGTTAATTTTATTGTCAAGACGGTCCCAGTGACAAAGCCTCACATGACCACCCACAGCTCTAGAACTCATCCCCCTGCAGCGCCAGATTCAGACATGAAGAGAGCAATTTACTGAGTTCCTGTTTTATAGACTATGTGCCTCTTTCACTTAATAAGAGAGGCTAAAAGCAATATGAGAGATAATGCACAAGATGTACAGGTTCAGCGTTTATACTCCACATCAGACAGCAACTGCCCAGAAAAGCAGAACCTCAGACAAGAAGCTAAGTACCATTTGGATCCCAGTCAGAGGTGTTTTTAAGGTCAATATGTTGAAGCGGAAGTCTGAGGTACTCACACAACAACAAAAGGAGCTTTTAAAAATAGACTGTTTGAAATGTGCCAATATGCGGTCCCTGTGGTGTGGAGCTCTGAAAGAGGCAGGCCACTTCTGAGGCCACGCTGCCAAAAGGCAAGGCTTTTCCACTATACAGCCCAAAACAATTCACGCCAGCCATTAAGATGAAATGATGCCTTGTTCTTTGAAACTATTTGTGGAAAATTCTAAATAATGATGATCTATTTTTAAAGATGGCATTCCCTGCCCTGCCTGGAGCTTCCCCCGGCCTCAGCCCCTCCCATGCCATGATTGCTGCTCTGGGCAGGGTTTGGAAATCCAAGGTCACATTACAGAGGTCAAGCAGCTGGTCATTGTTACTCAAGGCCTCCCTCGGGCTCCCTTTTCCTGCTGTGGCACCACGCGATAAGAGACGGAGAGACAAAGGACGATAAGTGATGATTGGTGGGGGACGCAAAGACGGAATAGGGGGCAGTTCAAGGGAGACTTTACAGTTCTGCACCATCAGTGAACTGGGGTCATTTTGTTACTCTGCAACTATTTAATGCAGTGTCGTGTGTGTGACATTACATATCACAATTACATGTAGACACGTTGTCATGCCTCTCATTTGAATGGAGACTTATTATGCAACTAGTTGGGATGAAAGATGGTAGACTGAAGATGTGGACATAAGTGCCCTCTTTATCCAGTTTCACTGAGCTGGCATTGTGTCTCATAACGTCTATCTGGGTAATTATACAGTGTAGTGACTAGTCTGAATGACCACTTTGTTCCCAGGGCTGGGATGCTGCTGTAGCAAACAGTGTTGGATTCTGACATGTGCTCAGTGTGTGTCTCCTCCATATGGGAAACACTGCACCATCTGGTATTGTGCCGGGCACTGGCTAGCGAAGACTGCCTGTCTGTAAGTGGGCACTCGTCTGCAGGAGGCGTCTCTTGATGGTGATTTTAGCACATGCTCATCACAATACAGAGGATATGTGGAGGAACCTCGACGTTCCCATTAGCCTCTCTCTGTCCGTTTGTCGCTCTTAGTGTCTTTTTATGTTCCGTCAATCTGGTAATTCCTAGACGGTTAGTAATTACCGTACCCTGTTAGCCAGTGTTATTACAGAACAGGCAACCATTTTGCCCAGGATTGATGGATCCCAGCCGTCAGCCTTTGAATCCTGATTATAGTGTAGCAGGGCATCGGGAGTGAGGGGCTTCAAAGCTACCTAATCACTGAAAACTCATCGACATGATAGTTTTTTCAAAACATCGCCTCAGTCAGTTTAGTGTGATGCATAGTTGATGACTGAAAAACAGACAGGGACAGACTGTGATTTGGGGGGTGCCATTCCTCAGATCACTAACCTACAAAAATCAACTGTCCCTCCCCAAATGCTAACTCACACATGTAGCCATCATCCATGGGCATGCCCCTCGACATGGTCCTGGCGTGTTCAAACCACGCTTCATGAAACTGTGGCCTTCTTGCCTTTGGTCTGCCATCTGCTTCCAATAAGCTAAGCCAGCCTGATCCCTCTGATGTTCCCTCCACTCTGAAAAGTGGAGAGAAATAAAGAGCGGGGAACAGACAGAGTGAGAGAGAGAGAGAGAGACAGAGAGGGAGTGACGGGTGAGACAAAAACGAGAGCATGGCAGGCAGAAAAAGCAGTAGAAATACGAGGAATGAGAATGAGAGCACATCCCAAATATACTATTAGCCCGTTCCTGCCGCCAGCAAGGCCACCCTGAGTGTGCTCATTGTGCGGTGGTGCTAGGGGGTGTTAATCCACAGCGGGTCCACTTCATGACCACCTATCTTGTTATTTGTGATGGAAAGGGACAATGTTACTTCCCACTGCCTCACCCCTATTGACATTGAGCCACATTGCTCCTGACCAATCTTCTCAGATGAAATTGAGTTGGTCAGTTGGTGAAAGCAAAAGCTCCCTGTCGTGATGAGGTTCTCCATCTAAATGAAAATGTGCAGAGTACAAGGAGTGAACGCTGTTTGGACCAAAAAAAAGTTACATTTTAATTATTATGTCCTGCTTGTTGGCCTTTGGTGCCATTTTCGAACAACTCGTTTTGATTTGGATCCAGTTTGTGGTCGAACAGTGTAGTTCAGAAGGTCAGGTAATGTATTTCAGTTCACAAAGCATTTAGATTATTTGATATTTTATGTTTTAATCAAGTTTTTTTTTTTTCTCGTATGAAAATCGCTCGCCATTGATTTCAGTTGTTTGGGGCGTTACTGCAGTACCCTTCTTTTCTTTTCTGAACTCCAGCAGCGACCTGTGGAATAAAAAAAAACTTCATCTGACCTTCTGCTGAAACCCTGCTTGGCAAAAGCCATTTATTATAGGACCGTTTTATTGTGGTTTAACAATGCAGTAAACATGATTAACCATAAGGGTCAAAGTTATTAATGCTTTTATATTGTCCATGTCTGTCAACAACTTGTTTTCCACCAAAAACTGAAATATATTGCAACATCATAAACTGCTGCTTTTATGAAGGAAAACTCTTTGTGCCTTGCTACTACACTATCTTCTTTTGTAAGTCTTGGTTTTGCTTCAAACATTGTGTATTCTGAGGACAGTACAGTGTTGCCAAAGACATAAAAGGCCTTTTATAAACGGGCTGTTTTTGTGCAGGGTTGTTGCACGGATGCTGTCAGCCATTGGGTTGAGGACATTGAGAAACATTCACTGGCCCGGCCGTCGCCAATAACCATAAACACAATATTGAATGTGTCATAGCCTTCAGCCACTGCCAAAATAACTGTAGAGGGGAACGGTCAGTAATGAAGTTTTTCCAAACACAACCCATCAGCAAACCCAAGTGAATTACAAATAAAGATGTTCCCATCAAGCCAATAATGTTTTGACACAGCTTCTGTTGAGATTTGGAAGTATCCCTGATAATGAGGCGAAAGGGACAGTGGCAGTGAGACAGAGACAGACTGAGCAGCAGACTGAGACATAAAGATGGGGACAGGAAGACTGATAAGAGGGGTAGACAGGGTGAGCAGGGTGGCAGAATGCCGAGCAGACGGATCCTGGTATGGCAGGAGCTCTGGGCAGGCGTCAGCTGTCCCTTGCAGACCCCCTGGGGCCGTGCAGAATTTACTCCCAAATACCCTCCACAGTTTTTCTCAAGGGTTCCATGAAGTTATTACCCACAACCCAAACAGAGGTCTTATTCAGACCTGGTAATATACATCCTGAGGGGTCCGATCACAAGGGGATGGCTCAAACTACTTCTACACTATTACAGTGCATCTCTGCAGACGTCTCAGGTGACCATTTGGGATCTCCCCTCCCCTCTATTCACGCAAATAAACACACACATCGGTTTTCTTCGCAAAGACCAAATGCATTGACGTTTTTTTTTTTGTTGTTTTTTTCATCTAACCTTGTTTAACCAAACATGACTAAATGTTTTTCTAACCTTCCTCTGATTGTATCCAACTGGTAGTCTCACTAAAACAGACATCTGATCAACTGTGGAAGCCAACTAGCATGTCTGGTTGATTGTGACACTTTTAAAATCCTTTATAAACATTGTCAAAGCCAAATATGATAGCTTGTAACTTACACGTAACAGTTTGTGTTTATCACAGGCAGCACACTTGGCAAACTATATCACCCAAGATGTCTGACGTGCTCGCCATATTTCTCTATGGGCTTTTCAACACTTTCATTTGATTAGTTTACAATAAGTATGTATTTCCGCATAAATAGAGGACATCAGGACATGTTAATACGAGGTCTGAATATGTGAATGATAAAAATCTAAACTTTGTCTTCGAGTAAAATCTGAAGGCAACAGACAAATGTGACTGGTGTAACACCACGCCTTAAAAAAAAAAATTACAATGCGTTAACACGAGATTTAAGATGTGGTTAAGTTTAGGCACAAAATCGCTTGGGCTAGGGTGAGGGAACGTTCACGGCTTGTGTTGAAATTACATTATTTTTCTTGAAGGTTTGGCTAAATTAAATCAGGTTAATAGCAGCAGAAGCCCAGATTCACTGTTGCAAACGCGCTGCTTGGTTTGAAACCCAGCTTCCAGCAGATGGAACACCCATCAGTCTGCTGTTTGTCTGGTAGAGTGGAGTCCTGTTACCTTGGTTACAACAGCTGATTTAAGATCCTTATGATATCTGAATCGGATGTCTAGGCCAGCCTATAGCTGTGGTTGAAGGGACTGAAGGGTACTGATGAGACGGGTGTCTAAGTATGTAGGACACCATGTCTATGCCGTCCCTGCTTCACACAGGCCCTGTGACAAGTCGAGTCATAAGGGAGCATCTTGAAGAAGGAGTTTAATTAGGAGCAAGCCTCCAAAGGGGCTACAGAGAAAGACATAGAGCCAAGCAAGCAAACACAGCTTTTTTGCAGTTTTTCCTCCTCTTACATTCTCTCATTTGCTCATTCGCTGTAGCACGACTGTCCACAAGTTATACGGTGTTGGTTCATAGCGTATTCCTCCCTCACTTGCCTATTTTCTCTTGTGACAGGGTTTCTCATGGCATAGCCGTTCAGATGAACTCAGTTTTTCTGTTATGGTAACCTTCAACAGTCACAGTTTGCGGTTCTTGATCTTTTTTTGAACACTAAATTTATCACAAACTCAGGGCGCAGACAAAGCAATGCGCTACTAGTGAAGGGGAAAAATACAGGATGATGATAGGGAAGTGGGGCGGCGAGGTGGACAGTGCAAAACTGAGACGGCCTTCTATGGTTATATGAACACTCTAAGGGATCTGATTGGTTGGCGGGTCGTGTGTCAGCCTTTGGCAACAGGTGTGACATCTTCAAACAGGTGGGCATAACTGGGATGAGTGGCATAGCGCCCTTGCACCGCACCCTCAATGTGCTGAGCCCCGCTGGAAAGCTAAGCCTGGGCCACATGCTTCAAAGTCATATAACACTCACGCCCTGGATCCCTGCAACCCATCAACACCCAACACAACCATTGCCCCCCCAACCCCCCAACCCCCCCGCCAGACCACCAGCTCATTTACCCCATATGGGTGTCACCTTTTCTCCAGCTCCCCCTGCTCTTCCTCCTAGAATGGAAACAAATCTCTGCTGGTGGAAATCTGTGTAAAGAAAAGTTGTTTTTTCTTACATGGTCTCTCATGTGAACTGAAAAAAAAAAAAAAAAAGGCCAGCGGTTCAGCTCCTGTCAGTTCAATATGATACATCGCCAAGACCAGAATGTAACTACGCCAAAGAAACAGCAAAAGTTTTACATCTAACGCCTTTGCCAAAAAAGACAGCGTGATAAACCTCTGAAACCCCTTTGTTCTTTTGACTCATCCACCTCAGATGGAGCAAATGTGCCTGATTCACTGTAGGTCTGTTAGAAGTCAGATCTCCTGCATCGCCTCGGCTGATTTGTTTGGTGTGATTTCCTGAAGACTGTCAAAAGATGTGAGAGACGCTTTCAAATTCTGAATTTTAGATTTCCACTCTAGGGGCCAAGTGAGGATTCAGAGAGAGAAGAGGAGAGCCAGCAAATGTTGACACGCTTACAGTAGCTGCTTCGCCACGAGACGCCTCAGGAATCAAACAGTTATCACACACACACAAAAGAAGCCCTCTAAGTTCACTAAAACCACACTCAAAACAGGCCTTTGTTGTGCTGACATGAGAGATGAGTGGATTGTTATTTGTTTTCTTAGCAGGCAGATCGCTCCCTGTCACTTCTGCCGCCGGTTGTGATAGAGTAGCTAACGTTGGTATCTCTTCTGTGAGTGAGTACTGATGGAGACAAACAAATGAGAGGAAGAAGTTCACTGAGATTAACTTATCTCAGCATCTATCTTCCTTCTTTCTCATGCTCGGTCTTTCTCTCTCTTTTTTTTTTTCTTCTCTCAACGCTAACACCCACTCTCACGCCCACGCATGCACACACAAACACACTCATTCCCCTCCCACACGCACGCACGCACACACGCACACAGACTCACACCAGTGAACACATCATATACAGAGACACACACACTTGATCAGCATCAAATACAGGGTGTACTAAAGTAAATTTAATTACGTCTGTCTGATATGGAGCTTCAGATGAAAGTAGGAGAGCGCAGTGTGAAGCAACGACTGCACAGACAGAAGCAGGCCCGTGATATTCCTCCTGTAGACTAATCTCCCTTTATTAAAGCCAGGGGGAGAGAGAGAAGGGGGGTGGAGGGAGTGGTGGCGGCGGCGGTGGTGGTGGTGGTGGTGGTGATGGTGGGGGGGGGTGGTGGTGCTGTCTTTGATGAGATCTCTAACTGTCAGCTACTGTACTTTTCTTCACTCCCGCTCTGTCTTTGTCTCTCACTTTGTGAGGCAAATGAACACAGCAACCTATCGGCACAAGCCTACTTGCTCAAGCAAACACGCTCACACGCTATCACACACAGTAATGCACTCTGAAACGTATCCCTGTTGTTATAGTTGTCAACAGTATCTAAAAAAAGGGACAGAGGCAACTCTCTCCCTCTCACGGTCTCTTTGTCTATGTCTCTCTGCCACTCTGAGGGAGTGGTGAAGCAAGTTGAGAGGGAGATTTTCAGCCCGTCTGCTCTTTTCTGGACACTCTAATGGGGGCAGGTGGCCATCAGGTGGCCGAAACAGAAACTGCTGCATGTAATAGTGCAAATACCTCAGACATGTTCTGTTTTATCAGCCACTTGTTATTTTTGTTTCATGATGTGTTGGTTTTTGTCTTTATGACTGTGTTATTATGAGGTTTTGAAGGTCCCAGGATTTGTCGTTCGGTCAAAAGTTTAATCATGTGTTATGTGTCGTTACTGAATGCAATCCTGAGTGTTCAGCTGCATGTTCACAGAGTTGTGTATTCTTATGTCACACTGTGTTACTGGGAGTTTAGACTGGAGCCTGTCAAAATGACGCATGGTGAAGAGCCACTCAAAAGTGAAGAAAACTTTTCATTTGTTTAAAATAGTGCAATCCTCTTTGCAAGTTTTCCTGAAAATCTTCCCATGCCGTCATTTCCCAGGGTCTGTTCTAAACGCCTCCGCTTCACAGTTCATCACCATCTACCCCTCCCGAACTGTTCACCTGGGTCACTGTTCCTCAACCCGAAGCCCTTCAACTGTGTTGTGCAACTACTCTGTTTGCAGACATTGAGAAAGAAGGGCCTAAATGGCTGTGACAGCCCAGACCCCGACGCAGACGACTCGGTCGGCCACAGCCCCGAGTCCGAGGACAAATACAGGAAAATAAACGAGGACATTGATCTGATGATCAGCAGACAGAGACTGTGTGTAAGTACCTCTTGTTGAACCCTGAGCCTTCCTCTCACCTGTCTTTCCTCTCTCCTCCCCTCCCCCTTTTCCCTTTGTCACTCGGTCCTCCTTGTATTCGTCATCTGTTCCTATCGTCCATCTCTCCATCCCTTCGTCTGTGTTTCCCTCCATCCTCCTCTGTGGTTGTGGGACCTGGCAGGCATTGAGCAAGAAGGAGAACAAAGGTGGCGAGAGCCCGGAGCTCGAGTCTGCTCTCATCCTAACGCCCCGAACTGAGGAGAAATACAAACAGATTAACGAGGAGTTTGATCACATGATTAAAAGTCATAAGATACCTGTAAGTACTGGGTTGACGCTACGCAGCATCCTCAGCAGGCTAACAAAAGTGCTGACTGGCCAGTAACTGTTGAGCTAACCCAGCTAACCACCATTGTTTGCCACTAGACTAAATACACAAAGTGAGAGTGAGAGTAAGACCACAGATTACATTGTATACATACGGTGAAAAAATTACAGTTCTTTGATTTCTGCTTGATTGCAGTTGAGGAAAGGTCTCTAATTTGACATAACTGTAACCACAACTCTTAGGAAGTTTTTTTTTTTTTTTTTTTTTGTGAAGCAATTGCAGACTTTCTCTCTTGACATCTTTTAACCTTTCTGGGTGCCCACCTTGAACCTGCTGCCCATAATGCCTTGCCTTGGCCCTCAGGGGAGGTGTGGTCTGCACGTGCTTTCCTTTTCCTGCAGCAGTGCTCAGTCACCCGCTACAGCAAGGACAGAAAGTGTGGCAATGAAACAGCAACACAAATTCACATCCATTGAAAAACTCAACATGCATCGAAATAAATAGGCAACTGTAAGATATATATATGTATGTATGTACATTGTTGATTGATTTAGATATGTGAAGACATGTTACATTATAGTTTTAATCTTACAGAAGAATCTAATCTACAGCCAGCTGCCAGAAACCACAAAATACAAGCTGCTTTCTGTGTAAACTGAGCCTGCCCTCCATATTGAAATGGTTATGCAGAAAGATATAATTCCATAGTAGATAATTCAGAGAAGAACAGTAGTGTCTGACAAAGGCCCGTGGAGCTGGGGGAGATGTGGTTTGAAGCAAGGCAGGGGTTGGTGAGCTGGAGTGGCGTGGCGGCTTCAGATGCATTTGGGATTGGAGCGGCGTAGGGATGGGGGGGTGGAGCAGCAGTAGGGGAGGAGGTGGTGTTGGGGGGGATGCTGCACACAACAAGTGGCAGTTCAATGTGTGGTCGGGGCGGCTGCCAAGCAGTGGGCCTCTGGATTGCAGAGGACTGTTTGGGGGACTGTGGGGAGAGGCGGAGGAGGAAGATGAGTGAAAACAGGAAGGATGGCACCGGTTAAAGGATAGCATACAGGCGGGGCCCTCACACCCAGCGATGGGTTTTAAAAGAAAGCATCCATCGTTTTTTGTTTTTTTTCTTGCGCACTCCTGTGTGAAGTTGCAGCGAGAGTAAAATGTGGCTTTAATAAACCATCTTTGTTCCTTGAAATAACACTTAGCCTGCAAAAAGCACAGAACATTAGAAAAGGGAGGAAAATTTAAGAAGGCCAGGCAGCGCTAAGCACTTCTACATAAACCATGCTGATGTTCTCGCGGATGAGCTCCCCTCCATTGCTCTCAGACACATGGCAGTAATTTAAGGCCCCTATTTTCTACTTCCTAAAGCTAACAGTGGAGATCAACCACTTCCAGGGCACTCCCAAGGTTAAGCCCTTCTGCCAAGCGACACAATAAACATGAAAAAGAAGACGCCCGGGGTTACCTCTTCTCTTCATCATTTTCCTGATGAGCCCACTGACTGATCTCAGTACACCACTTAAAAACACTTAGCATTAGCGTCATGCGATGGAAAATGAATCATTTCTGATAGTGTTCTGTAGTTACAAAGCTACTTTTTCACCGAGGTGAAGACAGAGTGAAATATCTTACGCTCTCTTAGAACAGTGGGATGCCATTGGCTTAATTCCTAGTAAACCACAGTCTTCTCGAATGTAATAAAACAGGAATGGAATATAAATGCAGTGACCAGAGCTTAATATTTCTTCAGGGTGACCCTTTGCTCGCTATATTGTCACGACAGTGTCAGCTAGCTTGCAGGAATATATTCTAACTAGCCGATCGACAAAGAGTTGTGTGTATCGGCTTGGGAGCAATTTGAGTTACTCTGAGAGGAGGTTTCTCATCATTTTCTTTTTGTGCAGTTCCCCTTTTAGCACCCACACCTTTAGTTTTATTTATTTATTTTTTGCTCTTATTTTGTGTTTCATTCAAACATGCATGGCTGTCTATTGTTATGTTTCCATTTGCCTTTTGAACTTTGGTGTCTTTTTTGTATTCTTTTCTTTAACTGCCTCTTGTGCAACACCGTAGAAACACGGGATTTTAAATTCCCTTGACGTTATGCCCTGTTTGTACCTTTAGTCTAATCAAGTTGGCCACCCGTGTCTCTCTTTTCTTCCTCTGTTTTTCAGCAGGCCATGCCCCCATCAAACTACGACATGCCCGTGTCCATTCCCGTTAGCAACCAGAATAATCTCATTTACAGCCATCCCGGTGGCTCCCTAGGAAACCACAACCTGTTGCCACTGGCGCACCATGGTCTGCAGAGAAACAGCATGTCTCCCGGCGTCACACACAGACCCCCCAGTGCAGGTAACACAGGTAGGGCCTAACACGCACTCATGCACCCATGTACAGTACATACTGTTAGCCCATCTGTTTGTCTTCACAGGTCTGTGTGTACCTGTCTATCTGGCTAACTTACACACACTAAATGTTTGTCTTATGGCTTTTTCCCACAATATAACACTAAGTGGCTGTAGGTAAAGTTAGTGTTTTGATGATTTCTATTATTTTTGATTTGAGTCCTACATGTTGGGTGTCTGGCTTGATGTCTTTGAGTTGATGGTGACATAAGCAAATCAGGCCTGTTGGTTTGTTATTGTTGTCCAGAGTCCTTTTTCTGTCCTACTGGTCAGAAGGCTGCCGCCCACACCCTCACCCTGTCATTACAACTGGATGCTCGACACGCCAGCACAAACTAAATATGAGTTTTGGAGCTCGCAGCATCCACAGCAAACCGCACATGTTCTGGACCCTCCCACTCTTCCACCTCACATGGCTTAAAAATAATAATGTGTCATTTTTCTTGGACGGCTGCTACTTGTATTCATTCGCAGTGTCCAGTTGCTCAGTGTGTTAAGGTTTGAGTGGGAGGTGGTATTACTTCTGGTACCAGTGCACATATGATATACTAAAGTACGCGTGCGCGCACACACACACACACACACACACACACACACACACACAAAGTGGACTGGATTAAATTCAGTTTGCTTCTGAAAGGCCAGAGACAGGAGGCAGAGTAGATGCTATGTGGGTGTCTATCCTCTAATGGTTTTCTCTCTTTTGCACGCCTCTCTCTTTCATCTTTCAGGTGGCCTCATGGGTGCTGACCTCACCACTGGCGCAGGCACCAGTGCTGGTAAGAATGGCCTCCTCTTCTCACACACAATTGTCTGCAAACACACACACACACACACACACACACACACACACACACACACACACACACACACACACACACACACGGTACCCACTCACCCACTCAGGGCCATAAAATGCATGACTAATATTAACCCAAACCCGAGTGGAGATTTTGTCCATGATGTGTTGATGTTAGTGGTCGTAGAGTTCATCTGGGAATGTTTGCCCAGTGCTGGAGCTGTGACACATCCTGCCTCCGTTTAGCAATATAATGATATGACAAGCAGAGGGCAAGAAATGAAATTTAGTTAGACTAACAGGCAGAGGAGAGGAATTCATTTCTCGACACTATGAGCTGTCTCTTTATTTCTACCACCCTCTGACAACACCCGTAGCTCCTGTTTCAAACATCACAAACTCAAAGCTGTTACTGCTATCATATGTCTGTAATTAAATTAATCCATCGTTTTAGTGGCTCACCATGCCATAACAATCCTGCGGAGAGCAGAGCAAACCATGTTTAAGGAACATGTGTAAAAAATCGAATGTGTTAGCTTCTGTGTGTCAATGGGTTTGTCCCTCAGGACATGTCAGGCCAAAGTTTATGGCAAAGAGAGTCCCTTTTAAAGGGTGAAATTTTATGGTTTCAAAGTCCTTTACAGTGTAAAAATGGAGAGAAGAGGTGGGGGGTTGTCAGAGGGGCACAGCTGGGCAGCCCTGTCTGGCCCCTGGGGCTCCATCATAGGGGTCAATGCCTGGTTTCTCTGTCTGGTCACTCATCACACACACACACACACACACACACACACAAATACATACACACACAACAGGACCATTTGTTGTGGCGTGTGTTCCTTCAACGGCGTGCTGCAGAGCATGCTTCAAATGTAGTCTTTGTGTCACCGTGGCGAAGGAACAGAGGCACTCTGTCAGTGCTGCAAGTCGCTCAGCAGCAGCGAAAAACACGACGTGAGGGGAGAGAGACTCGTGCGTACTAAAAGATTCCATTCAAAGCTCTCTTAAGAGGAAGGGGGGGGGTGGTGAGTATCCACTGGTGGAGGAAGCATGTGTGCAAGGGAGAAGGAGTGGGGTAACACAGATGGAAGCGTTATATGAAATTGGTCAGCTTTTGTAATGATGTTCCCCGAGTGAGTCAGTGTGAGGTGGCCCGACGGCTGGCGCTCCACAAAGGCCGGTTTAAAGCTTCAGTAAATTTTGATGAAGAGTTTACAACTAACTGTCTGGCCTTGTCTATGAGTGTCACAGCCGAAGTTCCAGAACTGATAGAAGAGGCCTTGTGTGTGTGTGTGCGTGTGTGTGCTTGTGTGTGTGTGTGCGTGTGCGTGTGCGTGTGCGTGTGTGTGTGTGTGTGTGTGTGTGTGTGTGCTTGAGTGTGTGTTTCAGACATGCGCACTCTCACACGTAAACAAACAAAACACTCCTTTGTTTCTCAGATGCCATGGTTCCACTGTCTATAAAGAGAGAAAATGACAGCTTTTAAAGCTGCACTCACATGGGACGAGTATTACCTGGGGTCCCCCTGTAGTGGCATGAATCTGCCTCAGACTGTAGCATGATAGCTGTGTTGCTAATTACCCACTACATTTCACCACACACTTTGGATGTGATGAATTTAGTATGAATTGTCATCTTAATCAATTGAAGTGTATTTATTTCTGAAAAAAAAAAATCTTACTATGAACTAAACAATTATAAAATGTACAGTGGGGATGAAATATTTTCTAGCACTGTTGTGGAAGTTCATTGAGTTCTTTAGCTGCGTGTGGTGATGCCTTGTGGTCATGGTTACCATGCTGGCCTGACTAGTCCGCTTTAACAGTCTAGAAAGGTGGTATTTGTGGGTTCATAACCAGATTTCCTTTGACAAAAGTTTAAATCCTTATTGTCAGGTTACATTTAAGAATTGCTTTTTTCTCTTTTCAGGCTGTTATAGTAAAGACAAAATTATCCAGCCCATTTTGTTTTTGTTGTAATAATAGTATTTTCACGATTGAAGCCACTTGCCTCCCACTTAAACAATACATACTTAAAAATGTATTTTCATTGCAGCGGTAAATATGTTCATACCTCAAACATATCCACAGAGAATCAATAGGAATTTACCTTTTTAACCAGATTAAAACACATGAGTGTCAACTTTGCAGTGTGCTGCATGAAACCCAGACATGAGGATAAAGTCTAAATCACAAAGGGTCCCCAGGTACCTCTAGTCCAGTGCAAATAGGGCATGGTACTGAAAGGCTGAGTCATCAAGTCTCTTCCATGGAAATATTGTGGGAAGAGCGTACGTGCATGTTCGCTCATTTATATACACTGTGTGTTCAATCTGTCAACTCCTGCGCTGGCTCGTGGAGAGAAAGCGAGGTGAGGAACCAGACAGAATGTGAGTGAAAGAGCGCTGATGAAGGAAGTTCCGGACCAGGGCCCCAGCTTGTGAAAAACCTCCCACCTCCATTTGTGCAATTATGTAGCTGTCATCTCTGCTCCGATCAGCATTCTGCTTCAAGAACTGTGACAAATTCATGAGAAACTGCCGTCACCTGACACAAACCACACACACACACACACAAACACACACACACACACACACACACACACACACACACACACACACACACACACACCAGTAACTCCCTACAATGAGTCAAGTTTGAGATGCGTCTTTAGGGCGAGCTGAGAAACATCCATATTACACATTAAACTGACAACAGTTCAGTTGTCAAGTGTGAGTGTAACACCTCAGTTCAGTTGGAGAATTCAGGGTTGAATGCACGTTTGGCCAAAACCGCAATGGAAGCGTGAGTGTGTGTGTGTGTGTGTGTGAGTGTGTGTGTGCGCATGGGGAATAGAAGGGAACGCGCCTGTTAGACCACAACAGGACATCAGAAATTTGTTCAGTAACAGTAAAATGTACACTGGTTTAACCACACCTCTGTGTGTGTGTGAGTGAACTGATGCCCTGGGGGGGGGGGGGGGGGGTCTACAGAGACACTACCATGGCATCTACAAAGACTGCAAACATTTATGTTCAGCTGTCCCCCTCTCACACCTCAGAAATAGCTAAAAGTGGTTAATCCGAATCTCACCTCAGATGTTGCTCTCTCTAAACAAACTTTACGCAGCAGCATAAAAGACCCTCAGCTTGGCTGTGTTTAATTTTGGTACTTCCTGTAAACGGTTGACATTAGTCAACGCCACAGCTCGACCGTGCAAAGTGGTACAGAGGAGAGTAGTAATGAACTGTGGATGTCATGTCTCTGTCTGATCCCGCAGTGGAGTCAGTGCCCCTGTCCTAAAATCACAGTGATCCAGCTACAGAATGGAAAGATTTGAGTCACAGTTCTTGTTTCATTAGCTTGATTAGCTCATGGTTTTACTTCTGAAGTGCTTAAGGACTAGCCTACACCGCTCATGATCATAGTCATCCAGCAGATAATTGACTGGACGACAGCCATCTCCACAGGGTGGCAATACACAGATGTCTGATTGAACTGTTCCCAAGATGAAGTCTGTGTCATCTTGACCAAAGTGTGTATTAATGTCTCTCTGTAGCTGGAGCCTTGGGTTTTTTTTTTCGTTTTTTTTTTTTTTTTTAATTCATCTGTACAAAAACACTGATGTATTTCCTGCTGGGTTATTTACTAAAGTGTGTGTATGCATGGCGTGTATGCGTGTTTAATGTGTGTGTGAGGTCTTATTCATCTATCTCCACATGCACCCACTCGAGCTCACAAAGGGCGAGCCATGAGAATGAGAGAGCAGGAAAACTGAAGAGGCAGCTGCCTCTTTGCTAATGTGAGATTGACACTGGAACTAAGAGGGTCCAATACAAAACACACACGTGCATCCATATGCATGGCTCGTGCATAATCACTCATACAGCATGTCTCATAGACTCCCATTTCATACCCTGCTTCTACACTCAGGGGGACAGACAGATTACATCCTCACGCAAAACTGCATACGGCAACATTAATATAGAGTCTGTGTTTTGAACAGTACGCCAGCAGAAGCAGCAGTGACACACACACACACACACACACACACACACACACACACACACACACATCAGCAGCACACACTGTTTTTATCGTTTTCTGTCAAACGGCCTCTTTTTTTTTCTCACCGCTAGCAGGCGTTTACTCTTCAAATTGTTCAAATTGAGCTTTTGAGACTTTTCATTTCCAAACAACAAAAACCTCACTCTCAAATTAAACAAAGATCAGCAAGGGAAATTGCCCAGGAAGACATCTGCGACTCATTTTCCCCTGGAGTATATGATTAGGAAATTCATTTATGTCTAACGTATAATTCCTGCCTGTCTTTCAAGTGGGAACGTCCACACAGTGCCCTGTGTTCTACCCCTTGGAAGAAAGAAGGAGAAGTAAGGGGAAAAACAGCCTGTGGGATTTGGTTAGAAACAAAGACTATGTTGCTTGCAAGAATGCTTCACTCTCAGTTTTTTTTTTTGTTTTTTTTTTAATGATGTTGCTTGGATTTCGCCACACTGGCTTTTGAGGGAGAAACGCGTGCTGCACTTGGTTCTCCAAAATTTTGCAGATCTGGTGGCAACCCCCGAGGCAGGGTCTTTGTCTGGAAGAACCGCACGTGTTTAGCTCTGATGGCCAAATGAGGGGTCCCATCCCTCTGTGGTCTTCCTACCCATAATTAGATGTTTTTACATGATTCACTGGCTGTTGCTGGGCACACGTACCCTTAACTGACAGTGACAGCGGTGGAGGGTGAGGTCCTCCCATTGTATGACTGCCAAGCAAACAGTGGTGATCATCAAAGCGAAAGCAATGTGTTTGTTTGAGTATCTGCTCCACCGGTGTGCATGAGTTTCATAAAGCACCATTTACAAGTCTCCTCAGACTGGTGGGCGAGTACAGTTTCTACCACAGGAAATGGAGATGAAACAGAAACACTAGAAAGGACTGCAAGCTGAAAATTGATTCCAGTAGGTTTTCATTTCACGATGTTGTCAGGTACAGCAGGATTTCCAAGATTTATTCAACTTTGGATAAGTTGGAGGGGACTCCACCACTTCCACCAAGGCCTATTAAATGTGTTTTTATTTTTGCAGTGTTAACTGCATGCTCCCCAAAGTTGTCGTTTTCTGTTTTGTCCACCCCCCCCCCCCCCTCATTTGGACACATTACACCCCTCCACCAAGTTCAATAAAAATCAGACCTGGTAGCCTTTGCGTCATCCTACTGACAGAAAACAGCATCTTTCCATCGGATACCTTTCAGGTTCAAAGTTATATTTAATATTTCGTCACCTTTCTCTTCTCTCTCAGGAAATGGATACGGAAACCACCGCAACTCCCCCGGCCTGCTGGTGTCTCCAGCTGGAATGAACAAGAACATGCAGGCGAAGTCGCCTCCACCCATGAACTTAGGCATGAACAACCGCAAACCTGACCTCCGTGTGCTCATCCCCCCCGGCGCCAAGAACAACATGCCCTCCATCGTGAGTAATCTACCTGTCTCTCCTTTCATGCCACCATTCCTCGACTGCCCAACCCCCAGTCCTCGCCCATCTCTCCACATGGAGGGGGTCCTTGTAGTCTCCTATTGTTTATGTCCTTTCATCTTCTGTCTTTTGCCTTCTGTCATATCAGACTTGGCTTGATGGTGTTTTGGAGGGGTTTGAGTTTAGATACATTTAAAGCACATCGCCAATTTTACATCCGGCCCAAATCTGATATGTTTTCCTGCTGTGTGTGTGTGTGTGTGTGTGTGTGTGTTGATAATTCTTTTAGCTGTGAAAATAGTGTTTTGGAAGTGTTCTTAGCATCTTTAAATATGAGTTTGTTTCCGTTGGCTCCGTCCTGTAGCAGTTTCATCCCTATAGATCCGCACCAAGCCGCCACTCCTATATGCAAACGCACTCACTCACTAATTTCAATTTATCACCCTCCCCTTTTAATGCCGTCAGTCTGAGGATGTTGACCTGCTATTGGTAAGTCAGACTGCCTCTCGGATTCAGAAATCAAAGCAGCCCTAAATGGTTCTTAAGGATGATGGTCCTTGAGAACACTGTGAGAGAACACTGCAGTCACCTGAGTCATCACTTTAATGTGTATTTGGTATTATTAGAGATGGATTTAGTGTTTTTGAGGCAAGCACTTCAGACTAACTTTCATCTTTATTGTTGCTGACTTTGCTGCTCCAGCGTCGTCTCACATGGCATTTTCCTTAGGAGCAGAGTGCCATCTTGTGGTGTGTCAGAGTAAAAGCATCGTGGCCTCTTTTCTGCTGAGCTCCTTGAGTATCTGCTCTCACCATCCCTCCTTTTATCGGTTCATCTACATAGAGACCCCAAACACACATTTCATAGCGTTTATTTCTCAGAAGTGCAGAAATGAGAGGTCAGCGCTTTCATTTTGCGTCAAACCTCCGTTATTATCTGTCAAAGCCTCCCCTTTGCCACAGTAAAGCGCCTCTCCCTTGCCATCGCTACCCTGCGTTGCCGTGGAGACCGATGGCGTTACTATAGCGACAGCGGGCCCTCTGTAAGGGTGGTAAATGATAGGGTTGGCAGGGTTCAGCCGTGCCACATTTCAAGTGATTAAATTCTCCAAAAGTTGGCACCACGTTCGTTTTCTCAGCATCTGTTGAATCAGAGAAAAGAAAATTAAAAACCACAAAACTTTCTTGTTTTTTTTTTTGTTTGTCGTTGTTTCTCTGTTCGATTTGTCTGGAGTTGGTTTAATGTTCTCAAGCCTCTCTTGTTCTCTCTCTGTTTTACTTTAATCTCTCACAGAACCAGAGAATAAACAACTCCCAGTCTGCTCAGTCATTGGCCACCCCAGTGGTCTCAGTAGCAACTCCCACTCTGCCAGGACAAGGCATGGGCGGCTACCCATCTGCCATCTCCACCTCTTACGGTACCGGTATGTACCACATCATGTCATTCATCCTCTTTAAACCCACAGTTCCATTAACACACATTCATTTATTTGTAATTGTATTCTGATTGCGTCATGATGTTTTTAGTTTTTTACTAGATTAACTCATGCATGTTTTGTGCGTGAGAAAAAAAAAGAATAGTATCACCAGTTTCAATAAATGTGTTGCTTTTGAATTATCCCTCCGAACGTTGATACCGCAGATGAACAGCAGAGGGTGCCATTGTCTCATCCACCAGCAGACACAGGAGCCGCGTTCTCTCAGCAACTGTGTTTAAAGTGCTCCGAACTTCCTTTAACCTCCATCTCGGTCCTCCTCTCCCAGAGTACTCCCTGAACAGCGCAGACCTGTCCTCCCTGTCCGGCTTCAACAGTGGCAGTTCCCTCCACCTGGGCTCCATGAGCGGGTGGCAACAGCAACACCTTCAGAACATGCAGCATTCAGCCCTGGGCCAGCTAGGGTGAGTTGCATTCTTCTTAATCCAAGGTGTTGTTTTCCAAAAGCATGACGCATCACATCAACGATCACTGGAGGGTTTTTGGAAGATGCCACACTCAGTAACGGGAGAGCGCACCACTGTTTTCACCCGCCACTCACAAGGTCCAGCACAAATTTGACACCTCTTTTTTTTTCATGTTGTTTGGTGAAGAAATGCTTTCGTGCATGTTTGCGTGTATTAGTCAGCTCTTGCTCTGTAACTCTGTAACACCTTGCGTTTCCTTTCCCTCCTACAGAAACTGCTCTAGCTCTCACTTATGTCAGGGTTCAAATCTGTCCCTGCCCTCTGCTCAAAGCCTGCACATCAAGTCCGAACCTGTTTCTCCTCCTAGAGATCGCACCAGCAGCACGGGGGGCTACGGTGGTGGGGTACCACCGCCCCAGAACCCATCGTCCCGCCAGGACTCGGGACGCTCCCCTGTTGATAGCCTGAGCAGTTGTAGCAGCTCCCACGAAGGCAGCGACCGCGACGAGCACAGGAACGAGTTCCACTCACCTCTGGGACTGGCCCGGCCCGCGCTGGACGAGCGCGAAAGCCCCTCCATCAAACGGGTGCGCCTGTCTGAAGGATGGGCAACATGATAGCTCTGTCCTCTCCCCAGCAGTGCCCAAGTTGCCCCGAGCCCCCCGACAGCGCTGATGCCACCAGTGTCAGCTCCCTCCACCTCCTGCTCACACTCGATGTCACGAGTCACCACCCGACCCCACGACCCCCCTCCTTTTATCTCTTTACCGCTGAAGGAAAGGCACAGCCCTTTCCAAAAATCTATTTGTAATTTCCTTTATTTTTTATTTTATTTTTTGCTGAGTGTGTGTGTGTGTGAGTGTGTGTGCTATACATATTGACATTATATAAACCATTGGGGTCTTTCAGTGGGGGTTTAGGAGGGTGGATGTTGGTTGGGAAGGGATCCGGGGGTATTTTTTTTTTGTTTTTTTTTTGTTGGGGAACTATGCATAAAATGTATTGTGTGTGGATAAAAAAGAATCACAAATGCATATATCTTTACACTTGTGTGTGCGCGTGTGTGTGTGTGTGTGTGCGTGCGTGTGCGTGCGCGCGCGCGTGTGTGTGTATGTGTACATATACGCATATCAACAAATAAACAAAAAAATAGTCAGGTACTCTTTCATAAAACGTAATTTCAATTTTGCCTCCGCGGAACATCAGTGACAAGAGGAAAAAAAACAAAAGACAAAAAAAAAAACAAAAACATGAGTGAGTGTCCAGTGGAAAACACCTTAGCACTTGACAAACAACACGTGTGTGTACAGTGTCAGTTTCATTGCTATGTACCTTCTCTGCAGTTCTCCCTTGCAAAAGTGTGTTAACATTAGATGATGTCATGTTGCAGGTTCAACGTATTTATGTAAATAGAGGGTGAAGGGGGGAAGGGCAGGGGCTCCAACGTTGCCAGACATTTCAAGATTTATTTACTCACTAAATGAAAAGCTATTATGCAACATTTGAAGGATTGTACAGGTAATCAGGCAGAACCAATCCTGGACATGTGGAACCTTTGATGATTTTAGCGCTCGCCGCAATAAAGGCAGGAGAGCGAGGACCACCCTTTGATCTAAGAGCTACGTTAGTGTAATCAAGACAACTCTGGATCTAGTATTACTATCAGTATTAATAAACTAAAAAAAAGAAGAAAAAAACAATTGTACGATACACTCGCTTATATTTTCATATGAAAGGAATACAATGCAAAGCATTTTTGTGGCTTTTTGTAGTTTCTATAAGCCAGAATGTGTTTTTTGATAGCTTTGCTAATAAGAGATGGAGAGTTGACCCAGTGGGGAAATGACGGGCCGTGACGCCCTCAGCCATGAAAAACAGACTGAGATCCAATGCTTTGCTGAACTGTTTTATCTTTGTAGAGGTTTGTTATTAAACGTGTATTTCTAATTATATATAATAATGGTAATATTAAGAATCTTTAAAAAAAAAAATCTGTGAAATTAACATGCTTGTGTATAGCTTTCTAATATATAAATATATATAATAATGATTTTGTTTTGTTTTGTTTTGGGTTTTTTTGTTGGTTTCTTAGTGGAGTTCCTATGTGCGGTTGCACATGTTGTCTGGTTTGTTTCATTTGAGCCCTGAACGGGGGGCTGTATTTAGTCTAACCTTCAAAACCAGCTGGGAAGCCTGGGCAGGGTTTGCGTGCCGGAGGAACCGCGGGCCTGCATGCTGGAACACCACCTGGCAAAATGTCACGAGACTGGAACTGAGGAGGACACATGACGAGTGTCACGCTGATGTGGGCTTATGAGCGACCCGCCACTCACCTCCGCTTCTACACACTAGATATTTCATCCTTAACCTTTATTAATTTATTCAACGTGAATTCAAATCCTCACAATCTTCAGCCTTGATGATTTACAAGTCTTCAATAACACCCCCCCCACCCCACCCCACCCCACCCCCCAGAATTATTATATACGATATCTTTTTGCGAATGCATTGTGACGATCACCTGCAGGCCTAATTTGATTCTGTGACTCCTCATGTTCCATTCTTTTCACTAAAAAAAAAAGAAGAAAAAAACAAAGGTTCATGTACCACAGTTCGGCATCAGAGGATAAATTGATCACGCTGGTATGGGAGAAGCACAATTGTTCGTTTTAGATAAGTAGCTGTTTTGATTTTCTCTTTTTGAAACAATGAAACTAGCCACATCTCTCTCTCTCTCTCTCTCTCTCTCTCTTTCTCTCTGCCTCCAACTCCTGTATCTGCTGTCACTTAAGTGTTATGATATTTCTATGTGCATATTTTATGCAGGTTCATTATGTTATTACTGTATACAGTCTGTGTAGTCAAACAGGGGCAGAGCCTCTGAAAAACGGTGTTCTTCTCCTTTTTTTTTTTTTTAAATTCAATACAAAAAGGCTGAGAAAAAAAAAAAAGATGTTTCAGGCAGCGTGAAAGTGTGGAGAAACCAAAGCCAGTGGCATTTCTGTGTTGTAAACTCAACTTTTATTTTCACATTCATTTATGGTTTTTTGCAAGCATTGAAACAAGACAATAAAAAGAATTTGCTCAAATGTACAATTGTTTTCACATTTCAATCAAAGCTGCGTGGTTGAACCGCAGGAACGCCACATGCAGGGATGTTTTTGTACGGTCCGGAGCCGATGGTGTCAAACGTTCGCTTCATCAAATCACGTTACACGCTAATGATCCTGCTCACTGATTGGATGAATGCCAACATGTCCTGCTGGTTAATTCGAGTGTGAATAATTTTAACCAAAGACATGAAGAATATAGTCTTTTTGTTTCTTCTTCTTTATTTTGTGTTTGTTCAATTTAAAGCCATTCTTCTTCTTCTTCTTCTTCTTTTTTTTTCCATCATCTGTTGATCAGTTGTTCTTCTGTTATTCTAATAAGAGATTAAATGTTGGTACCTCAAAATTTGACCCAGGTAGTACCTCAGCTGTTGTTTTTAACAAGTCACTTGCAGTGCAAAAAGTGGGGAGGGGGGGAGAGAGGGAGGGACAGGGGGAAGGTGTGTGTGTGTGTGTGTGTGTGTGTGGGTGGGTGGGTGGGGGGGGGGATTTCACCTGTACAGCCATGTGTAATAACATACCGTTGCTTAAAGACCCTGCATTCATGGGATTCTTTGTTGCTCCACAGTCTGTGGTTTATTTAAGTTGTATTCAAAACCTGAACAGGAATTTAAAAAAAAAAAAAGAAATATGTTAAAATGCTAAAAAAAAAAAAAAAGTCCGTCTGTAGTATCAAATGTAGCTTGTATAAACCTTAAAATGGGGGAGGTTTGGAAATAATGTTTTCTGGAACGCTAGAGCGGCTTTGAGCGGCATAAGCTGGCCTTTGTCGCCACTTGAGACTAAGATGGTATTAAATTAAAGCCACGACTGTGTAACTCAAGGGACTCGATGCAGCTGTGTGGGGTGAAACCTGCGGGCTCCTGTGGAGGGAACAGCTATTTGTATTTTGCAGAGATTTCAGTAAAGTTACTGGCTTTCTTAGTTATCCTGATTGTGACTTGGTGTGCTTTCATTGTGTTGGACTGGTTTCTGCATGCACTACCCCCCCCCCCCCACCAATATAGACCATTATGATGATGATGATGATGATTATTTATTATTATTTATTATTATTATTATTATTATTATTATGCAGACTTAAAGATCAACATGAAGGAGGTCAATGGCGCCACTGAGGAAAAAAAACCCAGTATTAATTGCATGACATTAAAATGATGACAACAGCTTGATAGAGGCTGCTTTGTTGAGGATTGGTTTGAAATACAAACATTTATTGTGAGGACATTTATTTGACATTTAAAGCTCATGTTTATCTCTCTTAATGTTACAGAGGCAACATCTCAGGCAGTGATACATCAGGCTGCTGAGGACAATTTCAAACCACAATGAAAACATATGGCCATGAACTATGTTGAACACACACACACACACACACACACACACACACACACACACACACACACACCATCTCTCTCTCTCTTTCACACACACACACACACACAAATAGGAAGAAGAGAGGAAAAAAGCATTTTCAAAATACACTACATCATCATTATTATCTGTAACAAGCAAAAATAGCAAGAAAAAAAAACAGTTTGATGACACAAAAAGAAATTGTGGTGGGTGAACCGGTTCTTTTTTCTTCTTTTCTGTACGTTGAAAATACAACAATCAGGACCAACATTACATATTTATGACCCGCAGTGCGTCGCCAACGTTGATTTTTATTATAATCACATTTCTCTCACCCCCACGTGGATCGTGGAGCATCAATTTGAATTATGTTGCTTCCGCAAATAAAGAAAAATAGATATTGCTGAGTACAACGTGGGTCGCTTGGTCATTGCAGATTTATTTAGGACAAACCAGAAGAGTGTTATGTAGCCCCCCCCCCCCCCGCGCGCGGGCACGCACGCACGCACGCACACACACACACACACACACACCACGTGGAAAGACCAGAACCCCAAATTCTACTCATTACGAAAAAGAAAAAAATATACGTGTGCATTTTTCATTCGATTAAGAAAAAAAAAAAGAAGAAGAAGAAGAAGAAGAAGAAGAAGAAGAAGAAGAAGAAGAAGAAGAAGAAGAAGAAGAAGAAGTTGTTTCAGGACCCACGAGGTTTGTGAAGCCCCCTCTCTGACGTCGCGCTGCGGGTTCGTGTGTTTAATGGGGTTCGATGAGTTTTGACTTTCAGGGAGATTTAAAACTGCAAAATCACGCAACTAAGACATCTTTTGTTTTTTTGTTTTCGTTTTCGTTTTTCAAACCAAAAACTCCGGAATCTTCCAGAACCAAACCGAGCTGGAAGTGAGGCACGGTTTCAGGATCACGTCACTCATAAATGTCTCCTTTATTTCATGAAACTCATTATTTTAGACAGGCAATAACGATAAAAATAATAGGAACAGCATGTTTCCTGTGTCATGGGAAGCGCAGGCCTGCCAGTAGGAGGGACGAAATACAGTCAAACTACTGGGGAACCTCCCTAAATCTCCCTGGAAACCTCGAACAGTTCCTTCCGGATCATCGTCCCGTTCTTCAGCGTGCTGGAGCTCGATTCCGTTCACTTATCCGTGAGTTGGACCACCAGCTGGAGGCCTCGTGGCTTCCTTTTGTTTTTTTGTTGTTTTTTTGTTGAAGCATCTAATTATAATTGAAAGCTTTGAAATTGTTGGTTTCTTTTGACAAATAAAACTAATATGACGTAAAACGTGACGATGCTTCAAAGATTTCGTATCATAAACAAAAAAAAAAAAACAAAAGAAAAAAACAGGAACATTTTCTGTTGCCGACACAAAATCAATAAAACAGAACAAAACGAAACGAGTTTGTGGCGAAATTCTCTCGCGATATGTGACGCCACGAGAAGCTTGGCGTTAACCTGCTGAAAAAAATCACAGGTTGCTGCGTGCGCGTGGTGTGTGTGTGTGTGTGTGTGTGTGTGTGCGTGTGTGTGTGTGTGTGTGTGTGTGTGTGTGTTTGACGTGACATGACGTGGAGGTAGAGTCTCATCAAGTCACTTGTGATATATTTTTTTCTGACAGCAAAGAGTCAAACAATCTCGGGAATTTCTCAAAAGGTCACCATGATGCAAGACGACGTCATCGTTTACGAGCCGGGAAACGAGGCGTTGGACCAAACAAATACTTGAGCAAAATAAATCAATTAATAAATAAAGACAATTAAATGAAGGCAGTTGCCATTAATTAAATATGAGCTCACAAAGTATGAGAGTCGCAGTCTAGATTCATTTGAAATAAAACAAGTGGGAGGCAGCAGGCCGGAAGCCTCTCTCAACAGAATGTGAGTCACAGAAAGAGTGTTTTTACTCTCTAACGACGTGTGACATGTGAACGTCATCGCTATCATCTTAATCCGACCGTCTTAACCGAGAGTTCTGTCGTAGTTCTGTTTATGCTATTCAACAGCGAGCTGCGGGAGAGAAAAAAAAACTGGCTTCATTTCCATCGTTGACGTGCCCAAAACTACCACTAGATGTCACCGTCGAGTCGTGAAGCCGAGCCCCCCCCCCTCCCCCCCTCCTCCCCCTCCTCCCCCCTGCAGGTGTAGCAGAGCTGAGGAGGCTCGTGCCCACCTCGGGACAGCTTTACACCAGGCTTCTCCCTCAGATGACGACAATTAATTCACCAGGAAAAAAAAACAAAAAACCAGGATTGATTTTAAAAAAAAAATGGATCCAATAAAAAAAGCAAAACTTTGAAGTTAAGTTGAAGAAAAAAAAAATCAGACACAAATATAAATATCGAATAAAAGTACTAATTAATGGATGGATCATGGTGGCTAATTAGTGCACTTTCAGACGCACGCGCCTCCCACCAGGCTACATCCGGGGACGCTGTTGGTGGAGCAGCGACCTCTTAAACGCCCGACTGCTTGATTATTCTGCCTCATCTCGTCTGTCTGGCTTCACGTGGAAAAGAATCAACGTGATTTGGATTTGTTTCACTGATTTCTCCCTCCAGTTCTGCGGAAACCAAAGAACTGGAGTCAAAACGGCTTCAGACGCCCAACGGCTGGCTGCCGCACGAGCGTTTCAATTAAGAGTTCTTCTTCTTTTATTGCTCATTTTCTTTTTGTTTTAAAGAATTTGAAAATAAATAATCTGTCTGGTTTTATTCTGACTTAATTATATCAATAATCAGAAGTCTTAAAAACTCCAGCACGCGGCCTGGTTAGAGGACAGGAACGTCTCACCCCCGGAAAGCTCGAGCTATTAATGCGCCAACAAATAAATAAATAAATACATAAAAATAAATTTAAAAAAAAAAAGATCAGCAGGAATGCAGCTTCACAATCCTGCTTCCTCCGGAAGTAAATCAGCAAGAACAAACAAGTCAAGGTAAAATCCTGCCTTTGATGTTCAGAGAGTCATACAGGTTCTACCTCCCCCCCCCCCCCCCCCAAGCAAGTGATGTCCCACTGACGACATAACACACACACACACACACACACACACACACACACACAATATTATATGTATATATATATATATATATATATATATATATATATATTTATATACATATATATAAATGGTAAAAATATCTTCTGTATCTCGTCTTGTGCCCCTCTGACCAGTGACCCCTCACCAAACCCCCCGCGGCGACCTTCTTGCCCACCGAGGGGCTTTAAGACGTCACCAGGAAAATAAAACACACCCGAAAGAGGAAAATGTGGAGCGTGGAGAGGAAGCAACGTGATCAATATCCTCTATCCCAATGTTATTAAAACAAACAAACACGCGGTTAATTCTGACTTTTTCGTTGTTGTCGTTGTTTGTTTAGTTTAGTGTTTTTGTTTTTTTTCCTCTATTGTTTCAGAGCGCGGGTGAGCTCGTGGGCTCCTGTTTGCGTGTCGTGCGGGCTGCTGACCCCACAGTGACGAGCGGAGACGCCCGCACGGGATCGCGTCTCCTCAGTCAACCCGCAAAAAGTTTGCAGGCGTGCAAAAACTACCCCGCCAACTTGGTAGAGAAGCAACCCCCCCCCCCCCAACCCCACCCTCCGAGCAGCAGCTACGTCACTGGACGTTTTTACTGGCTGGGGAGTTCAAGTGAAGTTTGTTGGTTTGTTTTTTTTTCAAGTGAAGCTGATACGTAGGTTTTTTGTGTGTTAACAATAAAGAGTGAGTCTGATGATGGGCCCTTGTGTGTGTGTGTGTGTGTGTGTGTGTGTGTGTGTGTGTGTGTGTGTGTCTGTGTGTGTGGTTGGGTGGGAGGGTGTTTTCTTGCGCGTGCTGATCCCATGGCACCACAGAGCGCGCGTGCACGGAGCAGCAAAAAAAAACAAAAAACAAGCAGAATGTCACACCGCTGCGTCACCGCATTTCTTACAAACTGAGAAGGAGACTTTTTTCGGTTATTAGTTTTTGGTTTTGTTTTCTTGTTGTTTCTTTCCAACCAGCTGACTGCTGCTCCAAGGCGGCCGTGACGCCTCCTCACCATCACCTCCCGCATCCATTGTTTGCCCGCCAGGGAGCTCTTTGTTCACGCGCGCTGCATTTGAGTATTCATCTCTCATTTACATCATTCAGATGAGAGGGAAATAACACGGATTATTGGGAGTGAACGATGTCGTCGATATCCCGTCAGTTAACAACAGGGACAAAAAAGACAACAAAAAACTACAATTTGAAAAATGGAGGATTTTTAATGTAGACGTAAGATCGCCGTTGATGCCTCGTCCAACATATATATATATATATATATATATATATATATATATATATATATATATATATATATATATATATATATATATATATAAACCAATGTGAGTTAAATGGCAAGAACTACAGCACATACAATGCAAATCTATCCACTGAATCACTGAATATGCATCGATATTAAAAATAATAC
Organism: Aulostomus chinensis; assembly: GCF_037954235.1. Classification (NCBI taxonomy): domain Eukaryota; kingdom Metazoa; phylum Chordata; class Actinopteri; order Syngnathiformes; family Aulostomidae; genus Aulostomus; species Aulostomus chinensis. The sequence continues at coordinate 4,817,907 of NC_141325.1, forward strand.
CCACACCGGAGCCAACGGCGTCGGAGGAAGGAGGACGGCGGAGCGGCTGGTCTCATTACGCATGGGCGGGTTTTTCCACGCAGGAGCCTCGGTTCCCCTTCTCTTCATGTCTCTCCCTCTGTCCCGTTGGCACGGAGGAAGACTCCTGGAAAAAAAACAACAAAAAAGCAAAAAAAAAAAACCAAAAATCTAACAAGGCTACGGTGGTTTTCAAAAGCCCGCAATGAGGCACCCAAGAAGTGGCTGCGGGGAAATTACTCCGACTGCGGCCAGGCGGACTACGGGAGTAAGCGGGATTTGCATATTTGGATGCGCTAATTGCCTTGATGTATTTAAATATGGCTGCACGTAGCTGATATGCTTGTCTACGTCACCGAACGTGCCCTCGCTGTTAAACTAAAACGTGAATCCGGTTGAATCTCTAATGGTAACGCCTGCAATTAGGCAGAGAGGTGGAGGAGGAGGAGGTGGTGGTGGTGGTGGGGGGGGGGGTCTGAGAGGGAGAGGAGAAGACGCTTTAGAGCAGCTGAATCGCTTAGTACTCAAGATTATTATTATCATTTTATTATCATTATCATTATTATTAGTTCTTACATAGCAGAAAGAAAAAAACAATGCTTTGTGACGTCTCTGTAGCGCGCGCGCGCGCGCTTTACAGAAAATATAAAGTGTCTTTTTTCTCTTTTTTTCTGTTATAAACCTTATTGATAAAAAAAAAAACTAAACAGAAAAAGGATGTCATCATCACCGGGAGATGATCTTCTGGCTACTGGCAATTAGGTCATCTAACTTTGTGTGTGTGTGTGTGTGTGTGTGTGTGTGTGTGTGTGTGTGTGTGTGTGTGTGTGAGAGAGAGAGAGAGAGAGAGAGAGGGAGAGAGAGCGAGAGCGAGAGTCTTTTAAGATGATGAGGATTGGGAGCGAGGTGGATTCATAAATCCAGCCTCGGCCTACACTGAACACACGTGGGACATCAAATCAAAACATTTTGGATGAAGTTTAAAGTAATGTGTTTTCCTTCCTTCTTTTCTCCCCCCCCCCTCCTCCTCCTCTTTCTCCTTCTTCTTCCTCTCTTTTTATTATTGACCTCATTCGAGACTTAGTTTGGGAATTGCATGTAGCAAATCATTTCCCCGTCTGTCTGGAACCCGGTAAATGCGTTCCGTTTGTCAAAGCGTGTTAGTGAAGCGCCTGCAGCAAATTCATTACCACCCAACTGCGAGGCTCACTTCGTAACCTGGTCAGGGAGGAGAGAGAGAGAGAGAGAGAGACAGAGAGAGAGAGGGAGAGAGAGAGGTCCACGCCAGACCCGCGCGAACAATGCTGCCTCAGTTCGTGCGTGCAACAAAAGAACCGAGGGAACTTGTTTGAATTTCCGAGCACGTCCTCTCCTCACACAGAAGGATGGACTTTAAATCCCCCCCACCCCACTCACCCACCCTTCACCACCACACCCCACCCACCTTCTCACCCTCCTCCCCAACATCATCATCATCACCCCCCACCCACACCCTCCTCTCCCCCTCCCCTCCACTCCTCATCCCACCCCATCACCAACAAGGAAAAACTTGCCCACTCTGAGAGCTCAACTGTGCATCCACTTTTCTTATCCGAGCGTTCTGGGAAAGTTCTCTCTCTCTCTCTCTCTCTCTCTCTCTCTCTCTGTCTCTCTCTCTATCTCTCCCTCCCGCATCCCTCCCTCCTCGTTCTTCATGTGCTTGGGATATGCTCACACTTTTGCACAGAGCAGCTGAAGCACGTCTAATGCGGGCTACAGGGGTGTTAGCTGCGGTTTGAAAGTGATGCCCCTGCACCTCTCCTACCACGGCTGGGATATTAGCGGGAGGACGCGCGTCCCGGCGCGCACGGACTCCGCTCCTCCGCTCCTCCGCGGGACGCTCCTCTGCTCGGTCGTGGTGCTTCTCTCACCTTTAGAAAAGTAAGTGCAACTTTTGTGCCTGATTGAGAGCTGATCCCGTGTAGAATGGCGCGCCAAAGTCCTGAACGGAGATGTATTTATTATTTTTATATTAGAAACACGCATGCAGAGAGAGAGAGAGAGAGAGAGAGGGAGAGAGAGGGAGAGAAGGAGAGGGAGGGGGACAGAAAGAGATAGAGAGATGGGATTTGTGCTTCTCACACACTTTGAGATGAAGGTACAGTGATTAAACATTTATTAGCTGCAGCTCTGTTTACACCAACGACCCTGGTCGTTTCCCTGCAGTCGAAAAATAATTAGGGTGTTTTTTTTTCTTGAATATTTTGGCACATTTCAGCCTCTCATCTCAGACTTTCACCTGCGTGCCACTCGTGCGTCTACTTGGTTCTTCACCTTTAACGCTGAGCTGGTTTTTAGCCGGCCTGTGTGGCACTGAAATCCACCACAAAGCCGCTGAGACTGACAGGGAACATCGGAGGATTCATGCTCTGACGTAAAACAAATCTAAAGGCGGAAACACCATAAAAAAGAGAGGGGGGAAAAAAAAGAAAAGAGAAGTTCTCACGGATTCTCGCACTGTTGAGTTTATTGTTGATTATTTGTGGAGGGGATCATGTAAGAGCTGAGCCTCAGCCGGAGGATCATCCAGGCTTCTCAGCTCTGGGTCCTGGCGGCTTGTTGGAGGTGATCAGCAGGTTGGAGGTGCGTGCGTGCGTGTGCGTGTGTGTGTGTTTAAGGATGGTGTATTGTGATTAAAAGCGATGGCCTGCGCGCGCGCGCGCGCGTGTGTGTGTGTGTGTATGAGGCCCGTTCTGAAGCCTCACTGTACCTTAATGAGTTGCTTTGTGGCGGAGACGTGAATGTGCTGTGCGGAGCAGAACCGAGCTGCTGGAAATGTGACGTATGGGAAGAAGTGACGACACAGCACGAGTGTATTCTGAGGATATTTCAGTATCATTTGCACTCACGGGGAGGATTATTCTATTAATCAAGAAAGGAGTGCGAGTGTGACCACGAGTTGTGTTAACAATATTCAACTAATCACTTATTGAGACGCACGAGGCCTCCACGCACTTCATTTACACACCTCTGCTTGGCTCCTCCCACCAGAGCGAGAGGAGAGTAAACTTGTCTCCAAACTGAACGGGACACCTTTAAATGTGGATGATGTCACTGAGAAAATAAACAAATGTTAATATTTATATTAATAATAACAATAATAATAATAATACGGTGTTAATTTGTCACTATCACGCCTCGTATATCGCGTGCACGCGCACACGGGCGAGCTCGCGTGCAGATATTGAACTGAGTTATAAAAAAAAAGCAGGAGCTTGGTTCTTTGTTTTCATTTTGCTTTTTCTTGTTCTTGTGTGTGTGTGTGTGTGTGTGTGTGTGTGTGTGTGTGAGAGAGAGAGAGAGAGAGAGAGAGAGAGAGAAAGAGAGAGTGTGTTGGAAATGACTGTAATGATATGAGAATGAAAGTTGTGCACAAGATTTGCCAAAAAACTGCAGTTGCACGCTCCTGCGCATGATCCATCACATGCTGTCCCTGGCTGGGAGCTGAGACTCACTTCCAAAGATCCTATATATTGACCCATATGTTCTCCGCTATCGGGGAACTTCTTACATTTCCGTGGAACACAGAGAGCTTTAACGCAGGGGGACGCGGGGGAAGTGGTAGAGGAGCTTCTTCGTCTTTTTTTCTTCTTCTTTTTAAAAAAAAAAAAAGATTTCGTGCGAGGCGACATCACCATCTATACCTGAACCATTGTAGTCTACCCTCCGGATGCGACGATGACAAAAAAAACACCGCAGAAAGAAAACACTCACACACACAAAACGGGATTTCGACGTGAAACCGAGTAGGAGAGAGCGATGTAACTCCTGCGGGGAACCTCGCTGCGTGGAGGGGAACAATAAGTCAGCGGCGGCGGCGGCGGCGGCGGCGGCAGCAGCGGGAGAACCGTGCAGCCCTCACCGGAGAGACGGAGGACGCTGGCTGGCGTTCAGGCAGCTCCAGGATGCTCTCTTCTTCTTCTTCTCCTCCTCCTCCTCCTCTCTTTTTTAAACCCTAATATTATTGTCTGCTAAATCGGCTGCTAAATCTACTCGTAGCCTATCTTCAATTAAAAAAGAGCTGATGAGTCGCTTTCATTCCGTGTAAAAAAAAAAAGAAAAAAAAAAGCCTATGGTTTCCCTGCCAACCATCCCTGTGAGAGAAGGCGTGCAGACTCCTGGCTGCAAGGCGGACTTACTCCACTGCGCTCTGTGTAATGGATGGAGATTGTGCATGGGGGGGGGGGGTTGCATTTGCAAATCTTTTTTTCCTTTCATGACATCACCGCAGTTACATTGTCGTGGTCCGAGGCCTTTGACCTCACCGGAGTTTGTCCATATTTTGGCCATCCCCAGCAGCCCCCCCCCCCCCCCATCCTTCAGGGATGGCCCTTATCCCCCCCCCCCCCCACCACCACCACCACCACCCCCCCACACCACTCTTTCCAGACCGAGCGACCAAGCAGCCTGCAGACGGACGGACCCGTTGGCTCATCGGCTTTATCTCTCCTTAAGTACATGTTGGATATGATCGGACAGCTCGACTCTCCTTGGCTGAAAAACAACAACAACAACAACAACAACAACAACAACAAACAAAAAAAAGAAAAAACCCAACAACCTCCTGTCTTCATAATCCGAGACATTTGCGTCGTAATTCCCCTGCGCTGTTGTTGCACTTTCCACGGGGAAACCGGATTTCCCCCCCAGCACCACCCCACACCCTTCTCCTCTCTGCCGTGTTTCTTCTCCGCCGGCCTCACAGGATATCTATTGCTGCTGCCACAACGACTTAATAGAGGCGAGAGAGCCTTTTGTGGGATTGAAGGTATTTGCATTGCAAATGAGGGCCCCTGTGCAAGGATGACTGCACTTTAACCCGCGATTTTCAAGGCCTACTTCAACTCAGTAATATTGGTTAATGTCAAGTGAATATGACATTAACATTGGGATTATATATCACTTTTTGTGTGTGTGTAAGTGTGAGTGTGTGGAATTGTGCTGCCTTTTTTTTTTTAACACCGGCGGTTTAAAAAAAAAAAAAAGTCCTGCAGTTGTGGCCCTGAATGGCAAAAAAAGGAATATAAGGATTATAAAGCTGAATGAAAAAGGACAGAATTGATCCTTTGAGTTGGAAACTTGGAAACCAGAAGAGGAAATGTACATGTGGATTATTGCTGGAGAACGGGAAGTGGGTTGTTATCTTTGGTTATCTAGCTGTATGAGTGTTCTGCTCGTCATAAAGCTAGATAACCGAAAGTAAAAACTACTTCCAGACTCATCGAGGACTTGTGGAAGATGCATGAGATTTAACTCTTTTTTTTTTGTTTTCTTCTTCTTCTCCTTCTTCTTCTTCTTCTTCTTCCCACGGACCTGAGATTAGAGATGTCATTAATCTGACTTTTTTTCGTTCTTTTTTTTTCTCTCTACTGAATTGTATTTTATTTTGCGGGGGAAAAAAAATGTCAACCTGAGATTGTAATTTTTAAAAATTTTTAAGCATATTTCTTACTGCAAAAGAGGGGATGCTTTCTTTTATTTAACTGACAGCGTTTTCATGGGGTGTAACTGTATCTCTATGTTCTATATCTTCCACACACTCACGCACACACTGAGGAGGCCACGCTGAACTTTCCGTCAGGCCAGATGTGCAGCTAATAACGACAGTTTATCTGATTTATTTTATTGTATTTGTCTTTTTGGTCTGAATGGAAACGCGGCGTCCAGGCTGCGGGGCGACGTTCGCTTTGGGTGAAACAGTGACAGTCGTGGCTTGCGTAGAAACCCACGTGCGCGCTTCCAGGGCTTCTTATTTCAGCTTCATCGAGTCCGGCCAGGAAACGGCGCTGGCATCCCAAACACTAGGCCAAATAATTAGGACGTACACTGAACTGACAAAAAAATGGAGAGAGAGAGAGAGAGAGAGAGAGAGAGAGAGAGAGAGAGAGAGAGAGAGAGAGAGAGAGGGGGAGAGGGAGAGAGAGAGGCTGTGAGAAGGAGGGAGGTGACAGAAGAGAGAGAGAGAGAGAGACAGAGAGAGAGAGGGTGGAGGGGTGAGAGGATTGAAGGGGGAAGATGAGGAGGGGTCGGGGCCTGCTTAATTGATTCCGTTAACCGCAGTGCAGGAGATGTGAACGACTGGACGATCCCATTCCCACGCTCGGTGGGGCAAGTGGCAATGCCATGCCCAGGCCCAATATGACAGACAGCGCCGTGAGGGCCAGGAGGGGCTGGGGAGGGGGAAGGGGGGTGGGGGAGGGGGCGACAGAGGTCATGAAAAGACGTCAAGTGCACCCTACTCATCTGCATCCCCAAAGAAAGAGGCGACGTTTCCCAGCCTCTGCCGACGCGGCCGCTCCTAAACTTGGGAGTTGTAACGGTCCTGAAAGCGTAATGTAGCGGCGATTGTGTGGCTAATGAGAAGGTGGGGTCATTATCTTAAAACTGGCTGCTGCTGCTGCTGTTGCTCCTGTTTGAGAGGGATGTGCTGCGACTCCGGAGCGTGTTGCGCTTGTGTCTGAGCAGTGGAGCTGCATAAAGACGTCTGGAGCGTCTGAATAAGTGACACCTCTGCTGTGTTGTTGGGGTTGAACTTGACCACCAGGGCAGCATTAATTAATGAGTTTTGAAGAACACTACCTGTGGAGGTGTATTTGGAAATGTAGGGAGGGGGAAATGAGGAACGAACGAACACACACACACACACACACACACACACACACACACACACACACACACACACACCTGGATCATAGAAGAATGGCTCTTTGTATTAAGGACTGATTGTGTTTGTTCTGTTCTGGTCACCGACTGAGGCTCTGCTGAGGAGGCTTGTACTTGAGCTTGAGTTTATTCCCAGATTTATCCTGAATATAATAAATCGAATCATTTACTGTGAGCGCTGTATGTGACAGCTGGATGTAAACAGGTCTGATCATTCCAATAAGTTGGCCATATGGCTGTAGAATTATCTATACTTGGGTCAATATTCCCTTGCTGCTGCTCTGAAGCTAAAGTTCAGTTTACGCTCAGGAACCGGTGCCACTGAGATTTATTTCTTGTTAATCTGAACCACAGTGGCTGATTCAACTCTGCCCATTTAGTGTCTTTACTTGCAAAACATGGTCAAAGGCGACCTACAGCACAGAGCAGGTTGTTCCCCCGGAGGAGAATCTGAGAACAGTGGTGAATAAAACAAGTCTTGTTGTCACTGGTTAAGTCGTATGAAAGGGATCAGTGTTTAAATCTGGGGGCCACGCTAAATGTCAAACCAGAGAAAAAACACATGGGGTCTGTAACCATCTCTGCTCAGCATCAGCTCGTCCCTCCTAATCTCAACAGTAACGTCATTTATGCTCAAATCTTGACAAAATTGGCTCATTTTACAACCTTTCTTTTCATGACGGTAAATAAAGGCTGTGGTATATTTTGCTTTGCCGTCTATCAGATTGTGCAGGTGTTTGCGGGATTAGAAGCTACAGACTGAGAGTGAGCGAGCACGAGATAAATACTTGATTCATCCTTACACTCGCTTTAAGTACATGATTTCCTTTAAGGGTCTTAGTCGTCCCAGTCGGTAGGAAATGTGAACATGGAGGTGTTCTGTTAGCGGGAGAGTGCAGCATCGCTAACGGCTGCAAATCACACTTTACATCTCCCTTCGTAGCCACTTCCAGTATATTCCTGGACGAGGAGGTGCAGTCCGGCCGCTTTCTGCTGCCCTGTGTGTGTGCGTGCGTGTGTGTGTGCGTGTGTGTGTCTCTCTCTCTTTCTCTGGAGTTAATCTCACCAATTCCTCTCCAGCTGATTACCTTGATAGTGTAAAGGTGCATTTCTAATCTCTGCATCTCCATAGATGTTGTCTTTTTGAATGTGAGGTGGATAAAAGTATGGTTCTATTTTATTTATGTAATGCCCCCCCTCCCCCCTCATGTCGCTAAAAAAAGGCCCCGCCATTCATTTCACAGTGCCCCACTTCCATATAAATATGTGTGTGATTTGACTATGCGTGCAGAAATGGGCGGTGACACTCCCCCCTTCCTTCCGTCCGTCCTTCTCCTCGGTAAATGGGGGCTACATGCTTGACTGTGCCCTCCTTCCACCCTCACACACGGTGCAGCGCAGCCATTGTTGTCACGTGACTTGATGAGTAACAAAACCATGGTGACCATGGAAGGTATTTTCATATTCATTGAGCGAGCAATCAGCATATTTTAAGTGAGCGTGCCCGAGGCTTTTATGTGCCTGTGCCTCGCTGCTGTGTACGGCAGGTGCCCGAGCAGGTTTAGAATATGTATCCGGGTAAATTTGGTGCCAGACAAAGCTTGTGAGCATTCATATGGGTGCTGATTATTAATATGTGTTGCATGGCTGTTTTTTTTGTTGTTGTTGTTTTTTTTTGGAACTTCTCGTGGTTTACTCTGAGATGGTTTGGCAGTAACAAAGTGGTTAGATAAATAGCTGGCTTAAAAAGAAAAGAAAAGAAAAAAAAAAAAGAGTGTCATTAGCGGCCAAATCCTTCGTCCAGGTTGTCTGCGGGGTTGTTGTCATGCTGCTGTGGTTGTTGATGGATCCAAAGGCTTCATGTCTCTACATATGCATGTCTGTGTTTGCATGATCCTGTCTATGTATTCCTGTGCATTTGTCTCGACAATTAACTGACCCGGGCGTCTCGGATAGCTGGCGAGGCTACTACATCATGCTGATGAAAGGGAACAATAGCTGTGTCTCATTCAACAACGTCTGTCTGTCTGGCTTGGGCCATGTCTCTCTCTCTCTCCCTCTCTCTCTCTCTCTCTCTCTCTCTCTCTCTCACTCTTTCAGCGTGTGTGTGTGTGTGTGTGTGTGTGTGTGTGTGTGTGTGTGTGTGTGTGTGTCTCCCGGACATGAACTTGAACTTGAGACAGGCAGCCAGACACCATCTGTGCACCAGGGGTAATGAATTCAGTGCATTCATGGCTGTGGAGCAAGCCTAGGCCACCGCCACCCATTGATGAGCAGATGACCCCTATAGTCTGAGTTAGCTCTTCATCACTAATAGAATTCAACAATACCAGCTGGTAGGGCAGTTTATTTGGACTGTTTGTCTTCTGACAAATGAGAGTGGTGTGTCAGCAGTGCTGGAGCATGTGTTTAGGTTGCTCGCATGCAAGTGTGTTTGTGGCAAATGAAAGCTCGGCGTGGTTTCCTCCCAGATGAGCTTTGTCTACATGTGGCATATGCAAACCAACCTGCTCCGGTCTCCTATACTGGCCGTTGGCCTATTAAAGCTCCGGCCTGCTGTTTCATTGGCTGAGCCATGTTGAATTTACGAGTGTGATAATTGAAAGGGCCGGTTCACTATTCCTCCTGATAAAGAGGAGCCCAGTAAGTGTATGAGGCATAAACCTTAAACAAGCCAGGCACAATGTGAATTCCTGCAGGCCCTCCTCCTCCTCCTACTCCTCCTCCTCCTCCTTTCCTCTTCCTCCAGCTCAAGCTTCTGTCACAATCACAGGCACACACTCTCTCTCTCACACACACGCACACACACGCATGCGTACACACAGTAAGTCTTTTCCCCTCTGGTTGGTGTCGCCACGGCAACGGTAGGTGAGA